>NC_061796.1:44988890-45588890 GCF_021462225.1 Girardinichthys multiradiatus
GGCAAACACTGCTTCTTATATGCAAATGCAACAGTTAGATATTTTGCATGCTTCTGAAACAAAGTAGCAAAGCAGTAAAAATTGAGAAGGCCTGTCATCACTGTCATTCCAGCTGTCTGTCCTGCAATGATGATTTAAATGCTCTGCCTCCTCCTCCCATTACAGGTTATCATCCGGAGTGCCACACACCAACCATTGAGCCAGAAGCTGACAGCGATTCCTGGATTTGTCGGCAATGTGTCTTTGCAGTCGCAACCAAGGTCAGGCGGCTAATCTCTGTCTCAAATCTTTTGGGAAAAAAGATGAAATCCAGTCAAAATATATCTATCCACATGGTAACGTGTGCAGCAGATAATGTGTTAATTCGAGCAAAAATCTCGCTGATTTTGTCCGTATTGACTTCAATATGTTCTACACCATCTCAGAAAATGTTAGCAGTCAATATTTATCATGCTTCAGTGAAGTTGAGAGGATTACATTAAAATCAATCCATCACATGTGCTTCATTTCTGTAGATATGAGAAAGAACTGTATTTATTGTCATCGGTCAGTGTTGCAGAGACTATTGTGCTGATCTTCTGGTGTCCCAGTCTCCCTGTCTCACAGCTGACCTATGATGAAAAGAGACAAAGAATTATGTTCTCACCAAATCTGATCTGTTTACTGATTTGAAAGTGATCATCTCTGTCCTGAAACTGTTTCTGCAGAGAGGAGGGGCTCTCAAACGAGGGCGCTTCGCCCGGCTCATGCAGTTCATGAAACTCCGGCTCCCCTACCAGCTGTCATCCTTAGACTGGGACCCTCAGCATCTCACCAATCAGCAGCAGTGTTACTGCTACTGTGCCGGACCTGGAGAGTGAGTGGGGCCAGTTTTGACTGGATTGTGTTTACAACACCCTCCACATTTATTGGCACTCATGATAAACGTGTTTAAAATGACCTTAAAATAAATTAATTGTTGATTGCAGCAACATAATCTCTTACTCAAAACTCAAAAATACAACCTTTCATCACATTTATTCAGCAGGGAAAATATCCCATCCGAAGAATAATTGCTTTTCACAAAATTATCACTTCCAATATTTTAGAAACACTTTGAACAACCAACTGCTGCCAATGAAACAGCACTTATTTATCTACTGTAACGTTGCACAAGGTTGGAGCGTACAGGGAAAGGCATGTTCAGCATTCCTCTTACCACAATCTTTTAGATCTGGGATTCTTAAAAAGTACAACCATAGTGATTACCAAAGTACTCTCGTCTTGACAGACATTTTGCAATAGGATGGGAGTCTGAGTTTTTTGGTCATACAAGCAAAACAAAACAAAATCTTATTGCAACTGCATGAATGATTGAGGAATGTAATTTAATTATGCGCTCCATTTTTTCTCAGAAGTTGAAATATCCATGTTTGAGGGTGGAAAAATGGTTAGGTAGGTGGATAGGTGGAAAGTTGGGGAGGTTCTCACCACCCCTAATTACAAAATACAATATGGCTGCTTTCCACATTTAGCTGAGTCAAATAGAAATTTGTTTACTTACGCTTCTGACAATTTCTGTCGGTCACCTCTTCTCGTTGTGCAGCGTTTTCTGCTACACTTTTTCCTTCCCACAGACTTCCCACTGAGGTGCCTTGATACAGCACTCTGGGAACAGCCTATTCGTTCAGAAATGTCTTTCTGTGTCTTACCCTCTTGCTTGAGGGTGTCAATAGTGGCCTTCTGGACAGCAGTCAGGTCGGCAGTCTTACCCATGATTGGGGTTTTGAGTGATGAACCAGGCTGGGAGTTTTAAAGGCCTCAGGAATCTTTTGCAGGTGTTTAGAGTTAACTCGTTGATTCAGATGATTAGGTTCCTAGCTCATTTAGAGACCCTTTTAATGATATGCTAATTTTGTGAGATAGGAATTTTGGGTTTTCATGAGCTGTATGCCAAAATCATCCGTATTAAGACAATAAAAGACCTGAAATATTTCAGTTAGTGTGCAATGAATCTAAAATATATGAATGTTAAATTTTCATCATTACATTATGGAAAATAATGAACTTTATCACAATATGCTAATATTTTGAGAAGGACCTGTAGGTCTGGGAACTGAGATGGCCATTCAAGAAGGTTGATTTTGTTTCTGGTGAGCCATTTCTGTGTTGATTTGGATCATTATTCTGATGAAAGACACAACGATGAACCATACAAACTCTTCTACTGAAATGAAAGATAAATCTAGCAATTTTTAGGCTTTTTAGAGATCCTTACCAGGGGTGCCAATTAATGTTGCTTTCTAATCTTATGTTTAAAGGAACATTTACAGTTTTAACTTAGAGAATAAAAGCATTATATACAATACGGTGCAAAATGTTAAAACCAACATAATTTATTTATAGTTTTATTCCAAGCATCCAGATGTTCTAATCACCTTTTCAAGTGGTCTGGATCTGTAGTTCTTCAAGTTTTTCTTGGTTTTTGGCTGCTTTTCCTGCTCATTTTCTGTCTAAGAAATACAGTCCTATTGGAAAAATAAAAACAAATGATAGGTAACCTAAGACTTCTGCACAGTATTGTGAATTCAAACATGTCTCTGACATCTTTTGCACGAATTCATTTGTTCATGGGTTTATTGTTGATTGTGTTTTGCTGTTGTTGGACTGCAGGTGGAACCTGAAGATGCTGCAGTGTGGCAGCTGTGGTCAGTGGTTCCATGAGGCCTGCACACAGTGTCTATTAAAGCCATTGCTGTATGGGGACAGGTATGTTGCACAGCATGGTTATGGAAAGAAATGTACAACTAAATGGTAATCATGAACAGTTTATTGAGGATAAATAGGCATCTGTCAGGTTGGAATTAGGTGGAGCTGACACACACTGATGATATAGTTTTGCATAGTTTTTTGACATGTTTAAAACGTGATCTTTTAGAAACATTTTCTAAACTGTGAAGGGATGTCACACAAGCATACTCAATAGTGATAGTTTAGCTAATTAGACAACTAAACCAGCTGGTCTCTCATTGGATGTTTAGACTAATTAAAATAAGACCATAAGAAGGACGTATGCAGAGGGAAGTCACTTTAACAAAGTTTGGTCATTTGGTTTCATCGCAGACTTATATTTTATCTGATATTTCAAAAGGATTTGGGGGTTTTACCCCTTTTAAAATGTCATGGTGCTGTGATGAAAAATATGAGACAATGATAAACCATTACAAAAACTTGTTTCCACATAAATAATGGCATTTAGACAATATATATATTTTATTCATTTCATTAAGTCATTCTTATGTTGGTTAAGATGTGCAGTTTGACCCACTAAGATGGTTTCTAATAGAATCCTGAAGATTTTGGCTCAAAACTGTCTGATATTTGGAACTATTCGTAACTTCATCTATTTGTCATGATGCTGCCACTCCCATGTTTCACTGAGGGTGCTCTTTTTGGTGAGGTGCAGTGTTGTTTCTGCATCAAAACATACATCAAGTCTGCTTTCATCCCACATTCTTCATCCAGGTCTGAATGTTTTCTTTGGAAGAGCAGGCTTCTGTCTCACAATGCTACTCCTTGGGTCAGACATATTGAACATAGTCAGGTGGAGCTTTTCTATAGACAGATGGAATATATCTTGGCTAAGGATACAAGAGATACAGGACAGAGATTGTGGTCACAGAGAAAACATGAAGTCCTTGTTGGAAATTGCTGCAGCCCTTTCATTGATGCTCTCTGGCTCTTGTCAACCCATTGACTGCATTTTGTCTTTTGGAGAAATGTCCAGGTTTTGTAAAGTCATTGTGGTCCCATATTTTCACCAAAAATGGGAAATGTTTTGTACAGACCTCCTGATTGATACACTAAGATCTTACTGATCATGTGTAACATCTCTGCAAATTATGGATTTTAGCTAAAGGGTGGAAAATTGAAACTAGGACTCCTGACACTTTTTTTTTCAGGTTAATCAGCTTCAGTGTACACTACCGGTCAAACATTTTAGACACACTTTCTCATTTAATGGTTTTCTTTATGTTCATGACTATTTCCATTGTACGTAGATTCTCACTGAAGGCACCAAACTGTGAATGAACACATATGCATTTATGCAGAAAATGAAAAATTGTAAAAGAACTTTAAATATGTTTCATATTTTTGAGTTCTGAAAGTAGCCACCCTTTGCTGTAATGACTAAAATATTAAACTTTGGTCTTCTCTCAATGAATCTCTGGGAAGTTCTTTCAAGACTCTTTGGAAAACCATTTCAGGTGACCACCTCATGAAGCTCATAATGAAGGTCATGGAGAGAATACCAAGAGAGAAAAGCAGTCATGAAGGCAAAGGGTGGCTATTTTGAAGAATCTAAAATATAAAATTATTATAGAGTTATTTCACACTTTTTGTTTTACTACATAATTCCATGGTTGTTCATTCTTAGTTATAATGCCTTTAGTGAGAATCTACAATGTAAACAGCCATGAAAATAAAGAGACCCATTAAGTGAGGAAGTATATCTAACACTTACCAGTAGAGTAACTGAAGATTCTTGTAACTGAACGTTGAAACTGAATATAATTTATTTGTTTGCAAAACCAGATCATTGCACCGTTTTATGTTTTATTGTTTCTTTTGACATATTTGTTTGTTTTTTATTTAAATTGTACAGAAAAAAGTTTAAAGTTTTAACTTTAAAGATAAGAAAAACTTTTAAGTAGCTGGAAACATGACATTTATTGTTTTATTAAAAAAACAAACCATGAATCAAAGTTCATAATTAGCACATTAATCACAGAGTAAGATGCTGGTCTGAGCAAAATAAAATTAATCAATATATCTCTGTGACTGCTTCACTTGTCAAAACTGCCTTAATTATCTTTAGATTAAATGATTATTGGGTGTGCATGTTAATGTTTACAGTGACTTGTGCAATGAGGACAACAGCTCATCTTAAACTCAAAGTGACAGACTCCAGGGCATCTGCTCCATGTAACAGAACACATCCATCCATTGAAGTTATTTTTATAATTACCAGTCTTTGTGGGGTTTTACGCCCATCCTAACACCAAACTGCGGGAGCAGAAAAGAAAGGATTAAATTGAGACTGACAGGATGGGTAGAACATCTGCAGAGCAGGTGATGGAGGAGGAGTGAAGACGGAGTGCACAGTTGGAATAGTAAACGTGTCCCGCTGTCACACAATGTAGGCACTTTGTTTCTCACTGTGACCTTCGTGCAGATAGAAGGTTATGCATAAGTTTCAGGGTCAGAGTTTTAGAGCGGAATAGTTTATTTAAAATGAATGCAACTGTCTCTTCGTTTGCTGTTTGGTTTAGTTTATGTTGCTGATTATTCAGGGAGGAGAACAAAAACAATTTCTTCTATATGTTTATATCAGGTTTTATCAGTTCCAGTGTTCAGTTTGTTCAAAGGGACCGGAGACGGTTCAGAGGCTACCCATGACCTGGTTAGAAATTATTTTTCATTTCAATAAGACTATTTCTTCAGAAATGACTTTGGAACTATTTTGACTAGACTAACGAAGTATTTCTGTTTAACTACAGGGTGGACTTGGCTCATTTAGTGCTCTACCACCTCTCGCTGTGCTGTAAGAGGAAATACTTTGATTTCGACCATGAAATCCTGTCCTTCACCAACGAGAACTGGGACTCGTTGCTCCTGGGCCCGGTATTGATATTTCCCTGTTTAAGCACAATGATGAAATGATGTGAAACACTTAGAAGGTTTCTTTTTTTCTTTTTGCGTGTGAGATTTAAACCTCATTAACCAGCATTAAAGTAAAATTTAATATTCGACCTCTAAGGGAACTCACAGGGAGACAATGCAGAGTTTAACTAATTCATTTAGTCATTTGATGATGCATTGTTAGTGTTTTATAAAAATTCAACCTTATTTCACTGGAATGACCCTGGAATGACACTGAGCCTCTTAAACTGTTCACCTGAAGCTGTTTATCTAATGTTTAAAATGTGTTGATTTTAGCTAACTTTTCACCCTTTGTCATGTCACAACCACAAACTTCAGTGTACTTTATGGGGCTTTTTGTTTCAGAAAAACTGAGTGTAATGCATTATGGGTAAACGGAAGGAAAATGAAACAAGTTTCCATTTTTTCTTGGCAAATTAAAATCTGAAAGGTGTGGCCTGCATTTATATTCAACTCTTCACAAGGATTTTTGGCCATTCTTCTTAGCTCAAGCCCAGTTAGATTGGAGTTTCTGTGAGCATCAGTTTTCAAGTCTCGCTGCAGGTTTTTAATTAGATGTGGGTTTCTGTTTAATGTTCTTCTTGCCTCGCTTGTAAGTTTTAGTTGACAGTCATGTCTTGTTAGGTCTTCAGTTGGTCCATCCTCTTAAGTACAGTATAGGTACAAATGGATGGCAAACTTTATAGATTTATATTTGTAAAAATGTAAAGAGAAATGAAAATATATTCATAAATATATTCTTTCTACTTCACAAATTATGTACTACTTTGTGTTACCACATCAAGTCTCTTTTTAACTTAATTGAAGTTTGTAGTTATTATTTGACACAATCTGAAAAGTTGAAATGGAATGATTACTTTTGTAAGTCAAACTATTTATTTTTAACAAACAAATTGTTTTCACAGCTTTCCAATGTTAAAATATTCAAACTTTTGTCTTGATCAATACTTCTTCTGGCTTTCTAAAGCCTTATAGTTTTTGGTTTTTAATTGGACTGAATCTTCTGCACCAGACCCTGACTGACCCTTTCTTGGCTTCTTAGTGCTTGAAGTTGATCACAGTTCTTTGGCCTCTGCCTTTTGAGAACTGACCACAGGTTCTAAGTGGGTTTAAGATCTTTTCCTGACCACTGGTTAAAAAGGATCAATGGTATGATTTTTGATCTTCTTTAGTATCGCTTTCTTGGTTCTCCATCGTACTGGAAAATCCACAGATCATTGTTGGAACAAGTTGTCGGAACAAGTTGTTCTAGGAGAACATTTTGATCCCACTCTGTATTCATGCCTGGATAATTGGGAGGAAGCCTTTGTGTAGAAGCAACAAATGGATTGGATCAGAATGTTGCCTGTTGAGACCACATAGGACTTGTAGTAGGCTTCACATTTTCTCCTCCAGATGTCTCAGACGATCAGAAAGATAATTAAATAATAAAACTTACAGTTCTTGCACAATTTCAGGATGTCCTTGATGTAATGATGTAATGTCACTTCATTACTACCTTCCTTATTCATAAAAACTGAAGCCCACTTTGCTGCCAGTTTTGAGCAGCCTCTGCTTCCTAGGACAGAGGTTGCCTTCCTGATGAGATTAGGTGCCGCCACAAAGTCAAAAATGGTCTTCAGGAGCATCAGGAGTTCAGGTGAACTCCCAAGTACTTATAAGAGTCCATTATCTCCATGTGAGTTCCCTGGATGTTCACCTCTGTCAGTGTGGTGGGTCTGTGCCTACGGATATCCACCACAAGCTCCTTGAAAATTTCACCAATAATAGCTTCAAATATTGCAAACCACAACATTACTGTCATTGCCAAAATGTAGAACCACGCATTAAATGTGTGTGAAGAACTGAGGCTGTATATATACTGAGCTTTTTCTGCATATATTTGAGATTTCTCCTTTAAGCTCTAAGTGACACTTTTGAAATGTTTTCTTTGTTCTGTCACCAAAGAAAAAACACTTTTTTTTCTGTCACGTTGCCGTAACAGTTAATTTCTCATATCAGCTTCGCGGCTGTCAGTGGCTATAAAGGAAAATGATCATATGCAGTCAGTGTTCGTTGTCCACTGCGTGAACAAAACTTTGATTCCTTTTCCCTCTTCTCCATCCTCCAGCTGTCTGACACGCCGAGGCAGGACCGCTGTCACAATCTCCTCAATGCTCTCAACTCTCACAAGGACAGGTGAGTTGTCGCATTTAAGGAGACGAGTAAACCCCCGCTGCACATAACTGGATTGATGAGGAGACAGAGTGAGGTGAAACGTGTAACTTTGAATAAAGAGGGAGGAAAATGAAGCAACACACCTAGAGATTATTTTGATTTGTAAGCAGCACAGAAAGCAGGTAACCTTTATAAAATTATTTTAACCAAAAATATGTAGAACTGTTTCAAGTAGGTTTTCGTTTATGGTGTTTAAAAATAACCCAGCAGCCAAAGAAAACAGCATATTTCTCCAGGCGAAGTCTGTTCTAATTATTTGCATGTTAATTACAGAGTCGCTACCTTTGAAGTGTTTCCACGTCTTGCTTCTCATCAGTTCATAAGTACATTGTGTTGGAAATCTCCACTGTGCCTTGCAAGTATTTATAACCATGTTTAAACCCAATTTTCACATTTTGTCATGTTCCAACCAAAATCCATCACAGTATTTTTATTGGGATTTGACTCAAAAACTGTTGTATAATTTTAAAGTACTCTGATACACTTAGATAAAACCCTTAAAGGGTATCAGTATGGTACAACTGCAGACCTACCGAGACATGGCCTTCCACTTAGACTAACAGACTGGGCAAGGAGCGCATAAATCAAAGGAGACACATCATCCTCACATGGTAGTGGCAGGATGATGCTGTGATGATGCATGCAGGAACATGGAAGCTGGTCAATGATGATAGGAACGTGTCTAAATCCAGGACAATCCAGCAAGAAAACCTGTTAGATGCTGCAAAATAGTTGAGGCTGGGGTGGAGGTTCACCTTCATGTATGACAACAACCCTAAACATACAGCCAGAGATACTATGGGATGGTTTAGATTAAAGCATATTGATGTCTTAGAAGGGTCCAGTCAAAGTCCCGACCTAAACAAAATACAGAACCCCTGGCCAGACTTGAAAATGCATATTGACAAAGAAATTCTGGATGTCATTTCTATAGATGTGCAAAATTGGTAAAGACCTAGCCCAAAAACATGAAGGTGGACTTGCTGTAAGGGGTGGTTCTGCAAGATATTGACTCAAGGAGGGGGCTTGGGTAGGAATGCATGTCGCAGTTTTCAGATGTTTTGTCATCTTTTTGATAACCGTGTATAGTTTTCCTTCACTTCATTATTGTGTAGTACTTTGTGTTGGACTGTCTCATAAAATACCTAATAAAAACATTGTAGTTTGTGGTTGTAACATGACAAAATGTGAAAAAAGTTCAACCAGTACGATTACTGTTGCAGTGTACTATGAATTCATTATTTGCAAACTGGAGTGGAAACACACACAGTAGGATAAAAAAACGGAAATCAGAAGGCTGTTCCTCCACTGTCACCCAGGTTCGTCTCTGGTAAGGAGATCAAGAAGAAGAAGTGTCTGTTTGGGCTGCAGGTCCGAGCTCCGCCTCCACTGACGTCTGATTCGTCACCTCTCGTCACTGATCCGCCTATCAGCATCACTCACCGGAGAAGGTCAGGTTGAGAACAGCAGGTTTCAATTTTTCCATCTCTTATCTCTGCAAAAGCTTCTGGAATCTCACAGGCAGTGTAGTCATTAAACATGAACAATTAACGAAGTCTGTTTCCATTGTTTTCCTAAAAGAGTATGAAACCCTGTTAATAGGTTCATTTCATAATCGTTCTGAATCATTTTTTATATTTAGCTGCTTCTTCAGACGAAGCACACACATTTTAAAGTGGAACAAGCTTGAAAGAGAGTGGACTTGCTGAACGAAGTTACCTTCAGCTTATAGATGTTTTTGGAAATATTTATTTTGTTGCCTTTTCTTCCCTAAATAACTACAAAGTCCTCCCAGTTATTAGGATGATTAACTACAGAGGAGCTGGTCAATTAAATTCAGTTCAATTCAGTTTATTTATATAGCACCAATTCACAACACATTTTGTCTCAAGGCACTTCACAAAGTCAGGTACATACATCCCAATTAATCGTAACCACTGAACAGTTCAGTCAGATTCAGTTATTTATTCAATTGGATAAAACGTTTTTCTATCTAAGGAAACCCAGCAGATTGCATCCACTCAGTGACTTGCAGCATTCACTCCTCCTGGATGAGCATGTAGAGACAGTGGACAGTCACTGGTGTTGACTTTGCAGCAATCCCTCATACTGAGCATGCATGTAGCGACAGTGGAGAGGAAAAACTCCCTTTTAACAGGAAGAAACCTCCAGCAGAAATTTAACATCAAGTGTTTAATCACACACAACCAATTTTAAATTGTCACTAAACATAGATGAAGGCAAAATGGAAAAGCCGTGTGTGAAAAACTAAGCCAATGATTTAACCGTTTGTAGAAGCTCCACAGCTCTGTGTCGACATTTTCTGGCTCACTTTGTCTCACATTGTTGTGGAGGAACCCTTTATTTACAAAGTCTCAGGAATTAATTGAGATTTGCAAATATTTATTTCTGATCAACTTTCAGAATCAGAAAAGCTTTATTGCCAAGTACGTTTTTGGACATACAAGGAATTTGTTTTGGCGTAGTCAGTGCAATACAGTACAAATTAAACAGTATAAACATATCTACAATATAATATAAATATATGTGCACAGTTTTAAGTGAGTGAGAGTAAATATAGAGCAGTATAAGATGCAAGAGCAGTACAACAGTGCAGATGATCAGTGTGCAAATAAAGCAGGAGTCCAAGCTGAGCGTTAATGTAACACATAGAGTTACAGGTTACAGGTGTCCTGTCAGCAAAAAAAAAAAGGGGGGGGGGGGGGGGGAGGGAGAGTGTCAAGGTGGTTTCCGGGCTTTGTTAACAAGGCTGGTGGCAGATGGGAAAAAACTGTTCTTGTGGCGTGAGGTTTTGGTCCGGATGGACCGCAGCCTCCTGCCAGAGGGGAGAGTCTCAAAGAGTCTGTGACCGGGGTGGGAGGGATCAGCCAGAATCTTCCCTGCCCGCTTCAGGGTCCTGGAGGTGTACAGTTCCTGGAGCGACAGTAGACTGCAGCCAATCACCTTCTCAGCAGACCGAATGACACGCTGCAGCCTGCCCTTATCTTTGGCTGTAGCAGCGGCGTACCAGATGGTGATGGAGGAGGTGAGGATGGACTCAATGATGGCTGTGTAGAAGTGCACCATCATAGTCTTTGGCAGGTTGAATTTCTTCAGCTGCCGCAGGAAGAACATCCTCTGCTGGGCTTTCTTGATGAGGGAGCTGATGTTTGGCTCCCACTTGAGATCCTGGGAGATGATGGTTCCCAGGAAGCGGAAATATTCCACAGTGTCAATTGTGGAGTCACAGAGGGTGATGGGGGCAGGTGGGGCTGGGTTCTGCCTGAAGTCCACAACCATCTCCACTGTCTTTAGAGCGTTGAGCTCAAGGTTGTTCTGGCTGCACCAGTCCAACAGATGATCCACCTCCCATCTATACGCGGATTCGTCACCGTCAGAGATGAGTCCGATCAGGGTGGTGTCGTCCGCAAACTTCAGACCACCTGTTGACTGGAGGTGCAGCTGTTGGTGTACAGGGAGAAGAGCAGAGGAGAGAGAACACAGCCTTGGGGGGAACCGGTGCTGATGTTCAGGGAGTCAGAGACGTGCTTCCCCAGCCTCACGCGCTGCTTCCTGTCAGACAGGAAGTCAGTGATCCACCTGCAGGTGGAGTCGGGCACACTCAGCTGGGAGAGCTTCTCCTGTAGCAGAACTGGGACGATGGTGTTGAAGGCAGAGCTAAAATCCACAAACAGGATCCTGGCGTAGGTTCCTGTGGAGTCCAGGTGCCGGAGGATGAAGTGAAGGGCTAGGTTGACTGCATCATCTACAGACCTGTTGGCTCTGTAGGCAAACTGCAGGGGGTCCAGGAGGGGGTCGGTGATGTCTTTTAGGTGTGAGAGCACAAGGCGCTCAAAGGACTTCATCACCACAGAGGTCAGGGCGACGGGTCTGAAGTCATTAAGCCCTGTGGTCCTTGGCTTCTTGGGAACAGGGACGATGGTGGAGGATTCTTAAGGTCCTACCTAGTTTATAGTTGGATAGCGACCCGGACTTTAACTGGGCCATTGTAAAACCTTGATTTTATTTATTGAATTTTTTACTTTTGCTATAATACTGTTGTAGATTTTATTCTGTGTTTGGAGTCATTGTTCTGTTGATCACCCAGTTTGAACCAAGCTTCAGTACAAGCTTCGGTAGACAGATCATGTAACTGCAAAACAAGCCCAAACCATCACCCCTCTACCACTGTTCTTGACAGCTTGTACGAGGTGTTTGAGAGGATATGCTGTGTCTAGTTTTCTCAAAACATGATACTTTGGACTCATGTGACCAACTGACATTGTCCCTGAAGTCATTTGATTCATTTATATAAAATTTTGTAAACCTAAGTGGTTCTGCCATGTTTTGCTTTTTAGAAAAAAAAGTCTTTCTGCTTCAAACCTGTGAAACAAGCCATAATCGTACCTTCACAGTAGGATCTGAGATGGAGCTCTTGGTTCATTTGCAGTTTTCTTGGAGGATGGAACCATCTGACGATGGGAAGAATTTGTTGGGACGTCCACTTTTGTTGTTGGAAATCACATCATAACCCTCGTGAGATTCAGGGACAGCAACAGTTGCTTCTGTAATGTCACTGCTGATGTCTTTGCCCCTTGACATTGTGTTAACACACACCTGTGTGTTCCAGAACAAGAAACGGACAAAATCTCAGCTTTTTAGACACTGATGAGGATGAGTGAATAAATTGGGAAGATTTAGGCAGCAGGAAATTTACCCAAGAGGTTGTGCCATCCTCTTTCCATGTTCAGATGAGTGCAGGACTGCAGAGAGCTCTGTGAGACGTTCAGATCTTTGGATATTATTTTAAAACTATTTATATTGTACTTTTCCTTCCACTTCACAGTTTCATTACATGTTCTTTTATGTTGGTCCGTCACATAAAAATCCCAATATAATACTCAATTGAAGTTTGTTTTGTATTTTGTGTCACAAAATTGGAAATTGTCAAAACACTGTAAATATAAAAATACCCTGACATTTGTGTCTTTATTAAAATGTTATCATTAAGTAAAAATGACATTCCTTTGCATCGTGCATCTGTCAGCACCTGAATAAAGCCTCAGTAATAAATCTCACATGAAGAAATGATGCTGGTGTTTATCTTTGTATACTAATTTATGTGTTTTTCTGCTCCTCAGCCCATTGTCACTGCCCTGCCAGAGGAGAGTGGGGGGATCGGAGTTACGTAAATCAAAGCGTCGCATCATGGAGACACAGGTCAGCACCTCTGTCTCAGGAGGAAGGGGGTGGTCTGGAACACCAAAGCTTGTTGATTTTTTGTTCCTTTTACTGCTGCCAGGTACATGGTTTAAGTAAACTGTCAGTTAGATGGTGCCATGAAGGTTCATTTCACTGTCGAGATCAGTTTTTACTCCCTTACTTAGTTCAGTGCCTGTGTAGCGTTTCTCTTTTTTTCTGCAGGTGCTAATGTTTAAAGGTACACAGATAGATTAATAATAGCTGTGAGAGATGTGGCATTGCTCCGGAAAAATTTATAATTCAAATCCAATCTTGCCAAAACCTGCTCTTGTATTTCATCAACACCTGCAGTTCAGCGGCACATTTATCATTATCATCAAAGCCAATTCCCGGCGGATCGCTGTGAAACAAGCACCATCACATGTGGTGGTTGCTATTTATACTCTGCATTCTTAACCGTGAATGCTCCTTGTGCTTTTTTCCTCCTACTCATCACTGATCTGAGTATGTGCACATACTGTAATCCTGGAACAATACGCTCTGCAGAGCTCTCATTTTTTTCTTTCTTTTTTCCTCTGTCATATCCAGGCCTCATTGTTCTCCTCTGACTGATGCTAATCTCTGCCTGTCTTTGAGTAGCTGCTCTTCGTTGTAGTGAGGAAAGTGAGATGGGTAGGAATGCTGATGGCCTGGGATCACTTCCAGACGCACTTTGCAGTCAATTACAGTTTAGCCAGGTGGCGCTGGCACCTTGACAGTGCAACTCCGACAGAGCACCAGCATTTAAAGGCACAGACGTTTGCGGAAGTCTCGGAGTAGTAGTCCTCCATCATTATAGTCATTCTACAGAATGATAATGGGCTCAGTGTGGTCCCATATGTCACAGTCCAGTGATGAAAAAAATGACCTCCAGGATTGTGTTTCCAGTGACTGATGGCTCTATCTGATGATCCTAATGTTTGTACTTGCTATGGGTTGTTGGTAGACAGAGAGCTGCCTTTCTTGCCAGTAACAGCGTCACATGATGGGATGTAGGGTGGAACACATTTTACTGCTCAGAAGGGAAATAGATCTATCAACCCTTGTCCTCCAAGTTATACAAAATAAAAAACATGTTTTAAGGATTTTATATTTTTTATTTGCAGAATTGTGACATCATAGACTGAAAGATAAAAATTACTGTACAGTGCCTTGCTAAAGTATACATAGCCCAATTAAGGTTTTACATTTTGTCTTGTTAAAACCTCAAACTTCAATGTTTTTTATTAGGATTCTATGTGATAGAGCAACACAAAGTCCCACATAATTGTGAAGTGGAATAAAAATGATACTTGGCATTTTAGCTTCTTTACAAAGTCTGGAGTGCATGAGTCATTATTTTGCAGAGCCACCTTTCATTGCAATTACAGCTGCAAGTCTTTTAGGGTAAATCTCTATCAGCTTTGTACATATAGAGACTCAAATTTTGGTCTATTCTCTAAAACAGCACCAGCTCAGTTGTTTATTGTAGCTCTGGCTGTATGTTTAGGGCAGTGTTCATGCTGGACGGTGATGGTTGCTGTGTATTTAGCTCCATCCATTTTCAATGTACCTTTGATTAGCTTCTCTCTCCCTGCTGAAGAAAAAAAAACAACCCCACAGGAGGATGCTGCCACTACCATGCTTCACTGTGGGAATGGTGTGCTCAGGATGGTGTGCAATACTAGTTGTCCTCCACACAGTGTTTTGTATGTTGGCCAGAAAGTTTATCTTGATCTTATTTGACAAGATAACTTTATTCCACATGTTTGCACATGCAAAGGAGACTTCTTAAAGCATTTCTTCAACAGTTGCTCTCTTCTTGCCACTGTTTTTATAATAGCCAGCTTTTAGGAGTTCAGCACTAATAGTTGACCTATCAACAGTTTCTCCCACCCGAGTGGTGGATTTCTGCAGCTCCTGCAGAGTTACTTGGGCCTCTTGGCTGTTTCTACTCCCTTTGCCTGATTGGTTTAGATGGACGTCCATGTCTTAGTAGGTCTAAAGTTGGTCCATCCTGTTTCCATGTTCTTGAGCAGACCTGTTTATAACTGTTTATATGTGTTCTTTACTTTTTATCTGACTATTACAATATGTGTTCTTTTGTGTTGATCTGTCGCATCAAAATGTCAATGAAATAAATTGCAGTTCGTTTTGTAGCTCAACACTTTTGCAAAGCACTGTAAAGACCTGGATGTTTGCGTCCTTTTTTTAAATGTTAAGTAACAAAAAATTAGATTAGACAAAAACATTTTAGATTTGAATGCATCATCTAAAACCTAATAGGTGAACAAACACTTCTGGTCATGTGTATGTCAAGTTAAGACTTAAAAGCAAGACAGAGTTAAATATTTCCACAGTTCTAAACTTTCAGTGTGAGAAGCCTAAAGTTACATATTTGCACCTCTCCTGAGGACAAACAAGTGGCTTAGAAATGTTTCCAATTTTTCTACTTGAATCTATGAAAAATCTCAATATTAAAACAGTTTGACAAACAGAAAATATGATTATAGCTAAAAGAAATGAATTTGTAAAAAATTGAGCTGAAAACATGGCACACAGCAGATGATCAACAGGAGTATGACGCATCTCTCAGGTCCTATCTCAGTCCTCGATTTTTTCACTGTTTTCATAGCAGATGAAGGTTTTGCAAACTTTCAGATAGATTTCAGTGACTGAATCCTCCGCATCCCAAACTGACTTCATGTTAGGAGGTTCAATTCAATTCAGTTTTATTTATATAGCACCAATTCACAGAGGTCACAGAGGTATCAGTGCTAGGGGTGCCTCCCACACTGATCTGTGTTCCCACCCCTCTGATTGCAGGCCTGTCCACCTCCAGTCGCTGCCAACCCAGTGGAACTTCTGCCTTGTTGCCATGGATACATGGGAGGAGCCAACCTTTTCAATTCCAGGAAGTTGGATGAGGAGATTAATGCATGGTAAGGTCCTCTCTTCCAGTGAGTTTGTCTCCAGGTAGGTTTTTATTTAATTCTCTTTTAATGGAAGTTGATCATTTTTATCCTTTAAGTACTTAAATCGCTCAAAAACTGCTTAAATGTGTCATTAATTCATTAAAATTGGAAATAAATTTCATTTCATAGTCCCATGCTGTGGCACATCTTGAATCTACCTTTTCTTCTGTCAGTGGGGCGGAGCTAACACTGCTGCAGTTGAGATAATTCATCTAAGATGGACTTCCTGTCCAGGTTAACCACTCAGGAGTTAGGGTCATTTCGTCGAGCCAAAGTGAAAGCTCAGTTTTATTATGGTGTACTTCAGTACAGAAAACATAAACAATGTATAAATTATTAACATAATATTACATGTATATTTTTTTTTTATATTGATGATTTATTCTTAAATGAGTGTGTGCGTGGTTGTTTGTGTGTTGCCCTGCGATGGACTGGCGACCTGTCCAGGGTGTACCCCGCCTCTCGCCCGTAGACTGCTGGAGATAGGCACCAGCTCCCCCGCGACCCACTATGGAATAAGCGGTAGAAAATGACTGACTGACTGACTGACTGATTTACTTTTAATTATAGAAGCCTTTACCTTATACAATATTTTCATAAAGGAAAAAAAAATTT
This sequence comes from Girardinichthys multiradiatus, assembly GCF_021462225.1. Lineage (NCBI taxonomy): Eukaryota > Metazoa > Chordata > Actinopteri > Cyprinodontiformes > Goodeidae > Girardinichthys > Girardinichthys multiradiatus. Next base: position 45,005,621 of record NC_061796.1, read on the forward strand.
ATATTTATTATATTATTAGAAAAATTATAAATATCCTGTCCAGGAGTGACACTGAAAAACTAGTCCATGCATTTGTTACTTCAAGGCTGGACTATTGTAATTCTTTACTATCAGGATGTCCACAAAATGCAGTTAAAAGCCTTCAGCTGATTCAAAATGAGTTTTGATGAAAGTTCTGATGAAAATTAAAAAGAGAGATCATATTTCTCCTATTTTAGCTTCCCTTCATTGGCTCCCTGTTAAATCCAGAATATAATTTAAAATTCTCCTCCTCACATATAAAGCCCTTAATGATTTAGCTCCATCATACATCAGAGATCTGATTGGTCCATATGTTCCTAACAGAGCACTTCGTTCTCAGACTGCAGGTTTACTGGTGGTTCCTAGAGTCTCTAGAACTAGAATGGGAGGCAGATCCTTTAGTTATCAGGCTCCTCTCCTGTGGAACCAGCTCCCAGTTTTAGTCCGTGAGGCAGACACCCTGTCTACTTTTAAGGCTAGGCTTAAAACTTTACTTTTTGATAAAGCTTATAGTTAGAGTGGCTTAGTTTATCAGGGAGGGAGCCTTCCTCCTATGACCCTTTCTCTTTTCCAGTGGTTATAATCAGTCTGACAGAGGGAGGTATCCCAATCCTTGTGGTTTTTAGTATAACAATGACCATCAGTGCGGCTCTTTGTGGGGTTCCTTGAGACGACATTGTTTTAAATAAGCGCCGTTTCACTAAATAAACTGAACTGAAACTATCTCTGTAGTTATGCTGCTATAGGCTTAGGCTGCTGGAGGACATAATGACCACTTTCACCGTCTTCGCTACATTCTCACACTACTCTACAATTTTGCATTATTTGCTGTTATTTCAGTTTTTAACTTTATGTTCTCCCTCTTTTCTCTTTCTAGAAGCTACACCTGGCCTGACTCTGTGTCTACCTGTGACACCTTTCTGGAGAGGGGAATCATCCAAGCTTCTGCTGGCAACAACTTAATGCTCACCCTCTACCAATGATCCACATGGCCCTGTCTTTCAGTGTTTAACCCTTTCTCTCTCCTAGACATGGCTACTGACTGAGCTTTTACTTTTCACCTAGAAAGAAAGAACAGATAAACTCTGATCTAGTTTTCAAGGTTAGAGTCTGAAAGAGAGCAAATAAAGGAGCTACATCCATTAACATTTACTTTTCCTTCCCATAGAAAGTACTCCTGGATCAGTGCTTCTTTGTTCTCTTTGTGTCTCTGCTCTGTTCTCTCAAACCGATCACACTGACCCTGGTTCTGCTGGAGGTTTCTTCCTGTTAAAAGAGTTTTTCCTCTCCACTGTCGCTACATGCATGCTCAGTATGAGGGATTGCTGCAAAGTCAACACCAGTGACTGTCCACTGTCTCTACATGCTCATCCAGGAGGAGTGAATGCTGCAAGTCACTGACTGGATGCAATCTGCTGGGTTTCCTTAGATAGAAAAACTTTTTATCCAATTTGAATAAATAACTGAATCTGACTGAACTGTTCAATGGTTAGGATTAATTGGAATGTAAGTACCTGACTTTGTGAAGTGCCTTGAGACGACATGTGTTGTAAATTGGCACAATATAAATAAAACTGAATTGAATTGAATTTCTATTATTAAAATTTTTAAATAACTATGGATGCCATGTATTGTGTTTTTCCAATTTTATTTAAATTATCATATAGTGAGTAATAAAGTAAGGATTTATTTATTTATTGGATTGTGGCTCCAACAAAAGGTCTGCTGTATGAATATGTAAAGCCGCATGCTGGGTCATATGATCATGGATTTTTTTATTTGTGTGATATCTTTAATGTGTAAGTATGTTTTAATATGTAAATATTGCTATATGTCAGTTATCTTACTTTATGTCAGTTACTTTACTTTATATGTATGGTTAAATTGGTTGTTTTTAAATTTGATAAAATAAAATAAAAGGAAAGCCTTGATACCAGTTTTCTTTTGTAATAATAAGGCCTAAATGAAGCTTTTAAATTTGGAACATTTTCATCCACTTTAGGATATGATCATTGTGTTTTGTAGATTAAAAATGTATGTCTTTTGTCCATCTCACCCACAGCTCCGCTCCTAAGCGAATGTATGCCCTGTACCACACCTCTTACAACGGGAACGCTGCTCTCTCCAGGGGTCTTCATCATTACAACAGGTTTTACTTTACTTTTTCAATCTCATGGTTGACAGTTCTTATGTCCACAGGACAAATTTTAAATCTAAATCTAAATATATTTTGTATAGCTTGTATATTTTGATCTTTAAGTTCTTTATTTTTGGTTTGAGTCGACGTCACGGCCGGAACACAGAGACCTCCAACAGAAAAAGGTTTTTCTTTAAATTCAAACCAAATGACAAATAACAGAGTTGAATGCCATGGGTATTTTAACACCCGAATGAAACAATTTTGATGATGACCTATGGGATTTGTTGGACCACTTGTTTGCTGAATATTGGACCATTTGCACGTTGCTGGACGCCACTATGCCTTTCCAACGTCATCGGCCATTTTGTACCACAGGATAGTCTGTCCTACAAAACCCAGCGGCCACTGCGGCTGATATGACGGGTCTGTCCCAGGTCTGACATCACAGGAGGCAATATAGGAAGGCGAACGTTTGAAAGAAGCTGCTTTTCATGCTGGAAAGTGGACCAGCAACTGAAGCGCATCAATTTCTGGATAAGAGTCCCAAGTGGACTTCATTTATTCTCCTTCGTTGGCCAGCAAAAAATTCATGAAAGGTTTCTGGAATGAGAAGGCCAGAAATTTCACTTTGCCGATCGAAGACGTGAGTTTAACACGTAACCAAAACCACGGAGTTTCAAGGAGACGCAACTTTCCCTCCTTGCTTGGTTCTAGTCGACTGCTGACGGTCAGATCATATTTTTCCTTTTCGCCAAGGAGGCCAAAGGACGAAGATTGACCGCTCTTCCTGAAGTTAACTGTGGACGCACATTAACTTCCTACTTTCCCCTCCTCCTCTCTCCCTCTGCTCAGAAGGTAGACTTCAACAAAGTAAAACCCATCCTTTAATTTTATTTCTCTCTTAGAAATAGTCTGGGCAGGGTAGAGGAAATTTTTGTGCGAATAGAGTCGCCATTTAGAGTCTAATGTGTTCTGAATTGTATGTGCATGCCATTGTTTTGAAACTTGCTGGTACTTTCGGAGGCCGCCGTGTCTCGCAAGTGTGTCTTTACCGTGCGAACACCTGCGCGCATGTGCGCTGTGAAACTGGACCGCTACAATAACCTTATGGTGAAAATCAACCATTTTCTTTGTCTTCAACTTCATGTTTTACTGGTTTGCCGCCAAAAGGGTTTATGACCCTTTGTGTGGTCTGAGATTTACAACCTTGCTGGGGGAAGGTTTATGACTGCCCGTGTCCCACTGAGCTACACTTTGGGAGGGGCACTCCCAAAGCTTCGTTCAACACCATATTCCTTTGTCATATTAACACTTTGGCCATAACTGCTGTTTTGTTTTATTTTGTTTAGTTAGATATTTTGCCCTTTTGTGTAGAACTTTGCATGTTTGAGTTGGTGAAGATTATTAAAGCGGAAGAGCGGATAGTATCAGGCTGTAATAATAGAGCATCTTTAGAGCAATAATAGAGAATTTAATAAATATTCACATAGATAAAGAGGAGGCGTTTTGTGCTTACTTTGTGCAGGAGTGATTTGTCAGTCAAAATAAGGTTAAAGTTCCCCACGTTTCGGCAGAAACGGTTGATTAAACTGTGACATCTCTGGTAATAATTATCAATTATTACTGAGTATTTAATGGTTGTAATTATCAAAGGCGTTGAGCCACAATTACAACACCAGAAGACATCCCTGGTCTCGATTCATAAATGAGGATTTTGGTTAAGAAATTAATTTTGTCAAATTATGATTGTTAATTATAATTCTTGATAAATATTAATTAATCAATAATCATAATTCCAACAGCTTACACAAGGTAAAACAATTAATTATTCCATTTTTACTACAGAAATAAACTGAAAACAACAGTATTTTAAAACTTTTTTACTTATTAATAGTTATGTAGTTATTGTGTCACTTAAGTCAGGCCTATGACTGATTTAGCCATAAAATGCGTCTAAACCCAAATAATGAACCTTGTTGGGCCAACATATTATCAGCCAGCTTGAAAGATGACTGATTTTAAGTTGAATCTTTGGCCCCTTACAGAAACGGTTCATCTGCTAGTGAAACTTTAGGCCTTAACACTTCTAATTTAGTCCTGTCCTTGTTCTCTTTCCTGTTTTTGTTAAACCTACAGGGCCTTACAAAAGTATTCATATCTCTTAAACGAATGTGCAAACCTTAATTTAAAACCATTAGAAGGATTTTTATCCATTTAATTTATTGGGATCTCATGTGATAGGCCAACATAATTTGTTGCGTAACTTGAAAGTAAAATTCAAAAAATTATGTGGTTTTCAAAAGAAGGTTGAAAGTGTGACATGTAATTGTGTTCACTCCCCTTACTTTGATACTCCTAAATAAAATTGGATCAACCAGTTGCTATCAGTGGGGAATCTAATTGGAGTCTTTCTGTGTGTAATTTAACCTCAGTATAAATCCAGCTGTTCTCTGAAGGCCTCAGAGGGTTGCTGTTCTTAAGAAGGTAAGCTGGCCTGAGATGTTGGGAAGATCTGTTGGTGCTTTCCATTTATACTCTGAATTTCTGAAATCTGAACCTGAACGGCCCCAAAAGTCGGAATTATGTGTCGGAAAGTGTGGGCAACATACCTGAATTTCCCATTCAAAATGGCTGCTACTCACAACAGTAGTAAAACATTTCCTTCTTTGTTTTTATTATTTGTGTAACATTTAGTCATTTGTACATTGGTACTACTTTTCAGTGTTTATAAGATGAGATGTTTCGATGCTGTTTATATGCATTAAATACCGTGTAGAACAGTGTTATTGTCATTGTTTTAACAGTGGCCATGTGAGAGCAATGAAGAATACAAGCGTCCCTGTTTTTTCCGATTTTCACATTTGCGGGAAACTAGAACGCTATCACCTCAGAGCTTAAGTCGCTTTTAAGACTTTCCAGTTCCGAGGTAAATGGAAATCAGTACATGAGCTGAACGGAAACAGGAAGAAAACCTGCAAAAGACTTGAGACAGCAGTAAAACAGATATAAACACACAGCCTGAGCCACAACGTAATCCTTAAACATATTCATATCTTAGAATGGCCTTTTCAAAGTCCACACCTACATCCAATATAACCTTTGACAAGACTTGGAAGTACAGCTCACACATACTCTTCATCCAGTCTGATTGAACTTGAGGATATTTTGCAAAGCAAATTGTACACAAATTGGAGCCTTTTTGAGTCTCTAACAGGTAGAGGCCAAGCCTAAAACACCAAAAGCTAAATGTGTAGGAAAAGTATTGACTTGGGGGCTGAATACAAATGCATGCCGCACTTTTTAGATTGTTATTGTTGGGTCGGAAAATACTAAAAACTGTTTCTTTTTGTTTCCCTTTATAATTCTGCACTATGTTGTGTTGGTCTGTCAGTAAAATCCACTACAAATTGATGTAGTTGTAACGTGACAAATAAAAAAGGTAATTTAGACTGCCAAAGTCTTAAGAAAGGCTTTGAAAGACCTACAGAAAGCCTGGAGAACTATTGATCTTGACCACGTTACAGGATTACAACACAATCTGACTGCTTGGAGGTAAAACAAATTAGTGGGTGGTTTTAAACTTTTGCACAGTGCTGTTGTTTGTAGCTCTTTAACTGTTGATAAATACTGCTTTTTGCTGACATCCTTGCCTCTGTTTGACATTGCAGCATGGAGGACACTTGCAGGGTACCACCAACATGCTTCCCATACCCCTTCAGCTCCAACGGAAACCCCCACCTCCACCAGCACCCCCACAACCACCAGCACCAACACCAGCACCAGCCAGGTCAGAAGCAGCTGGAGTCCCTCATCCTGCGTGACGTTCCTCCATATCAGACCAGCGTTGGCGGCGGTGGGGGCAGTGGCGGAGCAGGAGGTGGAGCAGGAATGGGTGTGGGTATGGGAGGGAGTGACGGGATTGTGGCCAGGAGCTGGGCAGGAGGAGGAGAGGCTGTGAGGATCTTGGCGAGACGTGTCACCCCAGATGGGAAGGTGCAGTACCTGGTGGAGTGGGACAACGTGGGTCTGTACTGAGTGGGAGAACAGGACTGTGGTGTATTTAATGTGTGGCCGTGTGTAAAGAACAAACAAAAAAATGAAAACATGGTACAGATGGAGGTTTTCTCTCATAGTACCACCTCAGTTCGACATCATTATAACCTCAGTACTACGTGTTCCTCTTTGCTAGTGTTCTTCTGATATTTGTACTGTTAACTTTGAAATATGCTTTTGCATTTATCATGTTTTACAGTGATTATAGAAACTACTTCAATTTCCAGATAATTTATCAGTGTTTCACCCTTATTAGGAAAAACAGTTGTAATGGTTTATGTACTGTATATACTCTGCTGCAGGTATACAAGGTACTAGAAGTACACTTTCTGTTTCTTTTGTATTTTACAGTTTTTAATTTACAATGTACCTGAGAAATGTTTATTTTCCTGCTTGATTATAGATACTTGATCCCACATCGGGAAAATATTGGGACTGTGTGAAAATACAAATAAAACAATCAAAAGTGATTCTTTTACTAAATGTGACGTCTATTATATTTATTTATCATAACACCAAAAATTTAGGAAAATCCAAATTTCAATTTGAGCACACTTATTCAGTGGGGGAATAAATGCATATTTTTAAGGAAATCACGTGTCACAATTATCAGTACCCCTGATAGATCCTTATAAAAAATTAATGGAGGTGTACTCCTAAACTTTCCCTCTTAATGTGTACAAAGTTTAATTAGTAATCCAAGATTTCAGTTTTCTCCTGAGACATAAATATAAAATCTTTTCTTACCCACAGGAAAGACAAAATACTATGCTATTCAAGTAAGACAAATTATTGCTGATCTTCATAAATTATGAAATGGCTACAAGATAACAGTCACTGGCCCGAACCTGCGCATATCTACATTCATAGCAATAATGAAAAACTGTTAAGACAACTGGAACTTGCATCTACACATGGTGTTTAGGATGAGAAGGGGAGTAAAAATAATCTCCAAACCTCACAGTTAAAGAAATGCAGCATCTTGTGGTCACTAAGTCTCCATAGCAACTATTAGACTGTCGACATGCCAACCAGTTAATTAGGAAGCATTCCAAAAGCCTTTTCTGCCCTACCATCACAAATGAAAACATGAGGAGTTTGCAGAATACTTTTGGGACTGTAAATGAAACAGTGTGCTTTGGTCAGATTAGACTAAAATTGAGCTTTTCCAAACCACATGGACCAAGCAATACAGAACGGTTTCACCCAACACAAAATTAATCTTTTCCATGCCCATAACATTGCCCAGACCTAAATGATCCAGATCAATTGCCCAAAGAGGAATGGTCAGAGTTCCCCCTGTATGCCCCAACCTTGTGAAATGTTATAGATGAAGATTAAGTGTGTTCCTCAGGGAACAGGTGGTTCTTCAGTCTTAACTGTAAATGTGCCAATCCAAAAATACTAATTTTTCTTAGAGTGAGATTTTTCCCTCTGATTAATTGAACCCAAATTAAAGGCAGGATGTTTTCTAAAAAAAATCTGGGGGAGATTATGCTACTGTAATAAAAGAGGAATTTATTTTAAGGCTATTTATAAATCTATACCAGGTGTGCCAATAATTAAAGAGGTTTTCCAATTTGTGTGCACAAACTTCAGTGACATTGGTTTCCAGCGCTCACTATACTAACTATAAATATATAGAAACTTTAGAAGACATAAAACTAATAAGGAAGGGGCCTGGCGCTGCTGCTGTAGAAGTTAGCGCGCGACCACATATAGAAGCTATAGTCCTCGAAGTTGCCATCCCGGGTTCGAGTCCCGGACTTGGCGACTTTTGCCAAATGTCTCCCCCTGTCTTTGCCCCTCCTTCCTGTCTGCCTACTGTAAAAAATAAACGCCTCTAGTGCCGAAAAAATTCTAAAAAAAAAAAAACTAATAAAGAAGCAGTATGTACATGTATGGGTATGTACAGCCAACTTATTTTGTTTATTTTCTGTATATGAACAGAAAAGAAAGGCAGGTTGTGGTAGTGCAAATATTTATTTGTTTCCAGCAGAGTATCTGACTACTCAAGCTGTTTGGTCTTCATTGTGTTCATCAGAGAGACAGCCCAGGGGAAGAAACTGTCTCTTTGATGTTTTTGCAAATAGGCTTTGTAGTGCTGATCTGAAGGTAAAAGTCTTAACAGTTTGTGGCCAGGATGTGTGGGCCTTTGCCTGACTCCAGACCTGTACAAGACCTGGATTGAGGGAAGATTCAGCCCTGGTGATCCTTTCTGGAGATCTGATTGCTCCCTGCAATCTGGATCTGTCCTGTTTTGGGGATGAGCCAAACCACACAGTGATGGATGAAAGAAGGACAGACTGAATAAAGGCTATGTAGAAGATGACCAGTGGCTCCGAAGGATGGTTGTCCTTTGAGTTGCTGCAGGAAGTACAGTTTCTTCTGGGCCACACACAGTTTCTATGTGTGAGGACCACTTTAGGTGGTTACTAGGACATGGTCCACAGCAGACATTGTGTTGAGGATGATGAGGGGTGGAAGTGTGGAGGCAGTTCTCCAGAAGTCTTGTTCGGGTTAAGCTCCAGGTGGTACAGACCACACCAGTGAACCAGCCGATCCACCTCCTGTCTGCATGCAGACTTGTCACTGTCTAATCCAGGACAGTGACAGTGGTGTCATCTGCAAACTTCAAGGGTTTCACAGACGGGTCCATCAAGAATTTTCCGCAAGAATTTCTTTCTATATTGAACCATCAATACCATCAATTGAACCGCCACCTTAACGTGGTGGAGGGGTTTGAGTGCTCGAATGATCCTAGAGGCTATGTTGTCTGGGGCTTAAATGCCCCTGGTAGGGTCTCCCATGGCAAACAGGCTCTAGGTGAGGGGTCAGACAAAGAGTGGTTCAAGAACCCCTCATGACGACTACAAAATCGAGGCACATGACGTCGCCCGGTACGGCGGAGCCAGGGTCCCACCCTGGAGCCAGGCCTGGGGTCGGGACTCGTCGGAGAGCGCCTGGTGGCTGGGTTGCTCCTTGCGGAACCCGGCCAGGCCAAGCCCGAACAAGAGACGCGAGACCATCCCCCAGTGGGCCCACCACCTGCAGGGGGAACCGTGAGGGACTGATGCAAAGAGGATTGGGTAGCGGACGAAGGTGGAGACCTCGGCGGCCCGATCCCCGGATGCTTAGGCTGGCTTTAGGGACATGGAATGTCACCTCGCTTGGGGGGAAGGAGCCTGAGCTTGTGCGGGAGGTTGAGAGATATCGACTAGAAATAGTCGGGCTCGCCTCCACGCACAGCGTGGGCTCTGGAACCCATCTCCTCGAGAGGGTTTGGACTCTCTTCTACTCTGGAGTGGCCCATGGGGACTGGCGGCGGGCTTGTTTTGGACATTCGGGTGAAGAGAGGGGCTGAGCTGTCCACTGATCACTACCTGGTGGTGAGTTGGATCCGCTGGGGGAGGAGAAAGCCGGACAGACTTGGCAGGCCCAAGCGCATAGTGAGTGTCTGCTGGGAACGTTTGGCGGAACGTTTGGCGGACCCCTTGGCCAGGGATGTATTCAACTCTCACCACCGGGAGAGCTTTGACCAGATTCCGAGGGATGTTGGAGACATAGAGTCCGAGTGGACCATGTTCTCCGCATCTATTGTTGATGCTGCTGCCCGTAGCTGCGGCCGTAAGGTCTGCGGTGCCTGTCGCGGCGGCAATCCCCGAACCCGGTGGTGGGCACCGGCAATAAGGGATGCTGTCAAGCTGAAGAAGGAGTCCTATCGGCTGTGGTTGGCTTGTGGGACTCCTGAGGCGGCTGACGGGTACCGTGGGGCCAAGCGTGCCGCGGCCCGGGCGGTGGCAGAGGCAAAAACTCGGACCTGGGAGGAGTTCAGTGAGGCCATGGAGAAGGACTACTAGTTGGCCCCGAAACGATTGTGGCAAACCGTCCAGCGCCTCAGGAGGGGGAAGCAGTGCTTCGCCAACACTGTTTACAGTGGGGGTGGGGAGCTGCTGACCTCGACTGGGGACATTATCGGCCGGTGGAAGGAATACTTCGAGGATCTCCTCAATCCTGCCATCACGCATTCCCTGGTGGAAACAGAGGCTGGGGACTTGGGGTTGGACTCTTTCATCACCCAGGCTGAAGTCACCGAGGTGGTTAAAAAGCTCCGCGGTGGCAGGGCTTCGGGGTTGGATGAGATCCGCCCTGAGTATCTCAAGTCTTTGGATGTGGTGGGGCTGTCATGGTTGACACACCTCTTCAACATTGCGTGGCAGACGGGGACAGTGCCTTTGGATTGGCAGACTGGGGTGGTGGTCCCCCTACATAAGAAGTGTGACCGGAGGGTGTGTTCCAACTACAGGGGATCACACTCCTCAGCCTCCTGGTAAGGCCTACGCCAGGGTATTGGAGAGGAGAGTCCGGCCAATAGTCTTCAGGAGGAGCAGTATGGTTCTCGTCCCGGCCGTGGAACACTGGACCAGCTCTATACCCTCTACAGGTTACTCGAGGGTTCATGGGAGTTTCCCCATCCGGTCCACATGTGTTTTGTGGACCTGGAGAAAGCATTCATCTGTGTCCCTCGTGATGCCCTGTGGGGGGTGCTCCAGGAGTATGGAATCGGGGGCCTTTTAATAGGGGCCATCCGGTCTCTGTACAAGCGGAGCAGGAGTTTGGTTCGCATTGCCGGCACTAAGTCGGACCTGTTCCTGGTGCATGTTGGACTCCGGTAGGGCTGTCCTTTGTCACCGGTCCTGTTCATAACTTTTATGGACAGGATTTTTAGGCACAGCCAAGGGCCGGAGGGGGTCTGGTTTGGGGACCAGAGGATTTCGTCTCTTCTTTTTGCAGATAACGTGGTCCTGCTGGCCCCCTCTAGCCAAGATCTACAGCATGCACTGGGGCGGTTCGCAGCCGAGTGTGAAGCGGCTGGGATGAAGATCAGCTCCTCCAAGTCAGAGGCCATAGTTCTCGACCAGAAAAGGGTGGCTTGTCCTCTTCAGGCTGGAGGGGAGTTCCTGCCTCAAGTGGAGGAGTTTAAGTATCTCGGGGTCTTGTTCACGAGTGAGGGAAGAATGGAGCGGGAGATCGACAGACGAATTGGTGCGGCTGCCACAGTGATGGGGGCGCTGTGCCGGTCCGTTGTGGTGAAGAGAGAGCTGACCCGAAAAGCGAAGCTCTCGATTTACCGGTCGGTCTACGTTCCTACCCTCACCTAAGGCAAGGCACTTAACCTCAAGTTGCCTACCGATCTGCATATCGGTGTATGAATGTGTGAGCGTTAGTGAGTGCGATTGGGTGAATGTGGCTCTAGTGTAAAGCGCTTTGAGCGGTTTGTATGACTGGAAAAGCGCTCTATAAGTTCAGTCCATTTACCTATGGCCATGAACTTTGGGTCATGACCGAAAGAACGAGATCTTGGATACAAGCGGCTGAAATGAGCTTCCTCCGTAGGGTGGCTGGGCACTCCCTTAGAGATAGGGTGAGGAGCTCGGCCATCCGGGAGGGGCTCAGAGTAGAGCCGCTGCTCCTCCACATCGAGAGGAGCCAGTTGAGATGGCTCGGGCATCTATACCGGATGCCTTCTGGACGCCTTCCTTGGGAGGTGTTCCAGGCACGTCCCACCGGGAGGAGGCCCATGGGACGCTGGAGGGACTATGTCTCTCGGCTGGCCTGGGAACGTCTTGGGCTCCACCTGGAGGAGCTGGAGGAGGTGTCTGGGGAGAGGGATGTCTGGGTGTCTCTGCTGAATCTGCTGCTCCCGCGACCTGGTCCCGGATAAGCGGAAGACGACAAGTACAAGTACGAGTAAATGTTTATGTATTGTTTATTGAGTAAAAAATAAACTAATATATTCACGTTGTAGTTATGTATTAGATCTACATGTCCAAAGTTGAGTTCTACAGTAGTGACAGACTAAGAAAACAAACAGGCCTCATTTCTGCAATGAAGTTACAGTACCACACTTCTGGGTCCTACACTCCTGGGTCACATTGGATGCAGAACAAACAGAACTTACTCCATGATTTCCACAACCTGAAAGTAGGTGAGTTTATGAACATAAAAACTCCAAACCATCAGACCAATGAAAACTTTGTGGTCTACTTCCAACAATCCCCACTATTGTTCTTGAAAATTAAAATTAAATCCAACTGTGAACAGGGTGGTGATTAATTATTCAGATGGGAATGAAAAACTGCCAAGTTTGCCCTGAAGGAGGATTTAGCTACTTTGTGTGCGGCTGAGAATTTACGGCTGCTGCCAGCAGAAGAAGACAGATGTTCATCTTGTGTTTGTGCCAGCTCCCGAGAAAAATGGATGGGCCAAAAAATGAAAACTCAGACAAATAACACAACATTTCTGTTTTGTTTCTGGGATGCATCACTGCAGAAATGTTGCTGCCCTTTCTTTCCTTTTGATGTGAAAACCATGAGTTGCAGTGACATTTTCTTGAATGTATCTAAAAACTAAAGATAAAATCTCATAATGAATAAATATATCTTAGGTACTTGTGTCATGAAACATTTTTCAAGATATTTTTACTTGGAGTGAAAATAATGGAATAAATCATAAATGGCTGAATTGATGACTTGCCCCTTTTAATTTCTGTGGGTTAAAATGTATTTCTGCTACTTTGTTTTATCCCTGTTTTCTTTATGGCAGGTTTTAATGTCAGAGCTACACATTGTGGCAGATTTCTTTGCTTTTCTGTACCTCCGAATGTTTCTACCCTACCTTGACTCAAATGGCTAAATTTCCTCCTCAGTATGCTGTCAAGTTCTCCAGAGTCCTGCTAATTACCTAATATTTTGATTTAGGTGTGTTGAAGCAAAGACACATCAAAAAGATGCAGGACACCGGCCCTTGCCATCTGAGCCAAAACCTCAAGTTGAAAGAACACAAAAGTCACAAAAAATACATTTAGCCAAGTTAAAGGAATAGGTGTGCCCATGCCTGCCTTTGAGTGAAAAATCATTGAATTTACTTTTAAATTAAAGTGAAGGCAAAAAGCAAAATTAATAGAAGAAAAATACTTTGCGTTGTACCTAATATTTTCCATTTTAAGAACATTTTATTTTGTCTGTTAAAATCTGAGCCTAAAATGTTTTTAAAAGGTTCCATCTGCATAAACCGCCTCTGTTGGAGTGTCTGATTTGTATCATTCTTGAACTGTGATTCGGACCACACAAAATCATTCCAAGGGCTGCTAATGGCCCCTGGGCCACATTTTAGACGCCCCTGATATAAACTCATTGATTTTAATGCATCATTCTGTAATACAAGAGTGGTAGACATTTTATGTTATCAGAACCACTTTTCAGAAAATTGCTTGGAATGGTAGTGGGTGCTATAGTTCTTATATTTTCTTTGCCAATAGTGGGCATATCGCATTGGTGTATTATTTCTTTATTTATTTACTGAAGACTAAATTAGACACACTCGTGTTGCAGTATGTACACCTTGTCTGTTGGAATTTCTTTTTCATATTTATAGTTTTTAACTCCACTGTTTGTAAATAAGCTCTGCTTGCGGTGGCTAGGTTTTACCACTAGATGGAGGCCACACTTCGACATCTAAACCAAAGACAGCCACTTCTGTGTGCTGCATTCATGCGTTCCTGTGAAATTATGATGTTCCAAGAAAAACTGTGAAAATTGAGATCTTTTTCAAATTTAAGAGGTTAAACACTAGGCTAATATTATTTCTTCTTTACTCTCTGAAAAGGTTAGACTGACAGTTAAACTCATCCAGAAATATTACATGTTTTCCAAACCTTTAGCTTGGGAAACCATAAAAAAATCCAAGCTACAGCCACATTATGTCATGAAAGTATGGCATTCAGGTAGAAGCATGCGCTGGTGATTTCCTGATCTCAAACAATTTATTGAAACAAAAGCCAAAAGCCGTGGTAACTATTCCACAACAAAGATGTCAATTTCTCAGTAACGTGTCATGTGCAATTGAGCATCACTTTCAGCTTGACAACGACGTCTCATGCTGTTCACAAGTCAACTTACTGTCTGGGTGCTAGATGACCTGCAAGGATACCTGACCACACCACCAACGTGTCTTAAACTAGTATAAAAATCCCATCCCGCTCTTCTTGCAGTGTGGCCCGCAGGTCGTGGAAGTTCTGGGGTATGGAGTTATAAGCCTCTAGATGGAGATTCAGCACATGATCCCATAATTTTCTATGGGATTCGGGTCTGAAGAACATCTAGGCCACTCCATTCGAGGTACTCCTGTCTCCAGCAGCCATTCCCTAATGTTGAGACCTTGATGAACTGGAGCATTGTCGTCCATTAAGATAATATTAGGCCTGTGTTGTTCACGCAGGGACACAATGACGGGATTAATGATGTTATTCAGGTAGTATGGACTTGTCACTATACTATTCACAACACATAGGGTGCTTTGTATGGACTAGACCCACCTGCCCCACACTGTAACACCACTACCACCAAAGGCTCGTCTGGTGACAATATTGGCTGATGCATCGTTGATGGCCATAATTTCTGCGTGTCGTGAATTGACTTTCATCAGAGAACAGCAGTCAGGTCCACTGGTCCCACATCTATGGTAAATGCTCCCTGGCCCATGCAAGGAGATGCTTGTGCCTGGTGGTGTGGTCAGGTAGCCTTGCATGTCATCTAGTACACAGACCCCGCTGATATAAATAGTTCTGAATGGTCTAATGTGACACTTGGGGAATCTCACCTTCCTTAATTGTGCCTGGTGTAGAGTTTCATCCATCATCCAGCTCTGCAGGGTACTGTTCACATCGAAGCAGTCATCAGTGTGGGATGTGGTCAAAGGAGTGCACTTCAATGCCTTTCTATGACTCTTCCAGTCTCTCTGTATCTCTGTTGCAATCTGCTGATGACCCTCTAAGCTCAGTGGCCACTCCCATCTGAGAACATCCTGTCTGAAGCTTCACAATGGTGAGGTTCTGTTGACCAGTTGTTAGGTGGTCTTAGTCTGATGATGTCAAAATATGGACAGCATGATGAGGAGGATTGTTTAAGTACCAATTCTGATTAAACCAGGAATTTGTTGATTGATTAATGAATCAAACACCTGTTGTAAATTTTGTCATTAAGCTCCTTGTTGGAGAACAGCACGTTGTGCAAAAAGTACTGAAACAATCAGACATGTGCAATCAAAAGTTTAAAGAAGGTCACATTCAATTCCCTTTTAAAGGTGTATTACATTTTAGGTTCATCCTGAAATTTTGCCCTAAATCCAAATATCCCTAACTTATAGTGTATATCCTTTGATTTTTATATAGTATCTTACTTGTATCGGGAATTCTATAAAAGTCTTTAATTGATGTTCCATGGTCTGCATTGTTGTTTTGATTTGTCTTGCTTTTTACTTTTTAAATACAGTTTCTTTTTAAGCAAATTGAGTTTAAAATTGTCGTATAAAAGTGCTCTATACATAAAGTTTATTTGACTTCCCAGGTTCAAAAATACATCTACAAATGTTATCGACAGCACTGATGTTGGCTTAAATTAATTTAAACTTTCACCTACTGGACACAAATGCAGCATGAGTGACATTACGCCACCATTTTGGATCCACAGTTTCTTACCATTAACTTTGGCCTTTTGATACTTCAATCGCAAACCTGTTTGCCTTTGAACTTTAAAGTCAGCTTTTTCTATCTGCTGCATGTTCATTAATTTAAAAGGAATAAATGTTGACCTGTGATTCAGGTGTAGTTGATTAAGAATTTAATAACAAACATAAGTTTGATAAAGGTGGATCAACCTGCTCAGTAGGCTTTGCTTATTCAAGTTTAAACATTAAACCTTCCATGTGATTTAACTTGTGCTATGATTAATAGTGTTGCCCAGTTGTTCATTCTTGTGTTTAGATATATGTTATTTTCCTGGACTTCTCTGCGTTCCTCCACATCTGTGTTAACTGCCCTCCCTCGTTCCATTGCTCTATATTTTCCCTGCCACCAGCTGCTCCACATGTCACCTGATTAGCCCTTCTAGTTCACTGGTTGTTTTCCAAACCACCTCTGTATTTATACTCTTATTTTCATTGCTCGCCACTGGATCCACCTGGTACTTCCTGCTCCATGTCAGTTACCTTGATTTCACTGTTTACCTGTGTCACCAGTAAGTTCTTTAGTTCTCCTTATTAAAACATTTCTACTAACCATGTGGCTCCCAACACACTTGTCTGCTAATTGGTCCACCAATAAACATGTCTGTTTAATCCCATTAGGGTGCAACTGACTTGACTTGAGCATGCTCACACACATGCTCAAGATAAACATATGCACCCCTCACACCACCTTCACGGTTCCCGGCATGATGTTGTTTTGTAAACTTGTTGCTTCTTTGTGCTGAGGTTTTTTTTTGCAATCTCAAACTGTATCCTGCTTAGGATAAAGTGTGAAATATGATTTTTTTCCCTCTACTTACGTAATGTGGCCTCTTTTCTCATCTAGCAAGGGCAGCGCCTGTGAGTGGGCAGCAAAGCCTCGGTGACCCGTCCCCCCTTGTCTTGTGTCATGATGTATGTTTGGATGGGTTGTACTGGAATTCTAATTTCCCCTCGGGGATCAATAAAGTATCTTTGAATTGAATTGAATATTCTGTTATGTACTCATATAATTTACCAGTTTGAGTGTATAATTGTATAAGTTTAAATTTCACATTCTTTGAATCTATTGATAAAAAAACTTTATTAAATTTAGATTTTTTTCATACTTTTTAAAAATTAGTTTCTATTATTAGTATTAGTAGTAATATTTTTTTCATTAACTCTTAGTAGTTTTTATTTAGGTATTTATTTATGTAACACCTACTTTTACTCCAATTTTTACTCTAATATTTACTATACATATATACACACATATATACAGGGGTTGGACAATGAAACTGAAACACCTGGTTTTAGACCACAATAATTTATTAGTATGGTGTAGGGCCTCCTTTTGTTGCCAATACAGCATCAATTCATCTTGGGAATGACATATACAAGTCCTGCACAGTGGTCAGAGGGATTTTAAGCCATTCTTCTTGCAGGATAGTGGCCAGGTCACTACGTGATACTGGTGGAGGAAAACGTTTCCTGACTCGCTCCTCCAAAACACCCCAAAGTGGCTCAATAATATTTAGATCTGGTGACTGTGCAGGCCATGGGAGATGTTCAACTTCACTTTCATGTTCATCAAACCAATCTTTCACCAGTCTTGCTGTGTGTATTGGTGCATTGTCATCCTGATACATGACACCGCCTTCAGGATACAATGTTTGAACCATTGGATGCACATGGTCCTCAAGAATGGTTCGGTAGTCCTTGGCAGTGACGCACCCATCTAGCACAAGTATTGGGCCAAGGGAATGCCATGATATGGCAGCCCAAACCATCACTGATCCACCCCCATGCTTCACTCTGGGCATGCAACAGTCTGGGTGGTACGCTTCTTTGGGGCTTCTCCACACCGTAACTCTCCCGGATGTGGGGAAAACAGTAAAGGTGGACTCATCAGAGAACAATACATGTTTCACATTGTCCACAGCCCAAGATTTGCGCTCCTTGCACCATTGAAACCGACGTTTGGCATTGGCATGAGTGACCAAAGGTTTGGCTATAGCAGCCCGGCTGTGTATATTGACCCTGTGGAGCTCCAGACGGACAGTTCTGGTGGAAACAGGAGAGTTGAGGTGCACATTTAATTCTGCCGTGATTTGGGCAGCCGTGGTTTTACGTTTTTTGGATACAATCCGGGTTAGCACCCGAATATCCCTTTCAGACAGCTTCCTCTTGCCTCCACAGTTAATCCTGTTGGATGTGGTTCGTCCTTCTTGGTGGTATGCTGACATTACCCTGGATACCGTGGCTCTTGATACATCACAAAGACTTGCTGTCTTGGTCACAGATGCGCCAGCAAGACGTGCACCAACAATTTGTCCTCTTTTGAACTCTGGTATGTCACCCATAATGTTGTGTGCATTTCAGTATTTTGAGCAAAACTGTGCTCTTACCCTGCTAATTGAACCTTCACACTCTGCTCTTACTGGTGCAATGTCCAATCAATGAAGAGTGGCTACCAGGCTGGTCCAATTTAGCCATGAAACCTCCACACTAAAATGACAGGTGTTTCAGTTTCATTGTCCAACCCCTGTATATATATATATATATATATATATATATATATATATAAATACACATATATATATATATATATATATATATATAAATACACACACATATATATATATATATATATATATATATATATATATATATATGTATATATATATATATATATGTATATATATATATATATATATATATATATATATGTGTATTTATATATATATATATATATATATATATATATATATATATATATATGTATTTATATATAAAGTTTTTGCTAATGTTCTTTTTCTTATATTTTTATCACTGTAGAATTAAACTTGACTTATTTATTTATTAATTCATTCATAATTTATTTTCTAGATCTAAATAAAAGGACCATGTAAATGAGAATATAATACTTTATATATTAGGCTCCTCACTTTTGATAATGAGCAAAGTGAATTATATCATGAGCTCCAAACACCCGAACGCACAGACTTTGTCTTCTCCTGCCTGAAGCATAGAATTTACACTCACACAAATATCATTATAGTCGCCAATCTTCTTCAAGGGGCGCGCACTGAATTGTAAAACGCACTAGTTGAGTTCAGTTATATAGATATTGGGGTGAGCGCGCACCAACACACAGAAACGCGCACAGACACGCGCGTGCACGATCCTCTCCTCACCGCCCTCCCTCTCTCTCTCTCCCCCCTCACACACACTAGCTCGTGCTTCACCCTCACACCTCAGCAGCAGTGTGCAAATAAACACACACACACACATACACACACGCACTCACGCACACACACGTTTATTCCTGCATCCTGTATTTTTTTATGCACCTCGCACCGGGCGCTTTATAAACGGTCGTGGATTATGATGCCATTTTTTTTCAGAGCGGAATATTGGCCTCCTCTTCTTCGACTGCAGCCGTAAGCAGCAGTAAAATCGCGTGCTTTTTTTAGATTTATTTTAATTCCGGATTTATTTTGTAATTTGGCTCCCTATTACTACTGAGCACCGAGAGACCGCCGCGACGCAAAGCCCCACGTCCGATGCTTTTGGAACATGTCCTATGTTCCCTTCCAAGGTAAGTCGGATTTACCCCCCCCCTAATTTTTGACACCCACTGCATCTCTCTTCTCTGTCCTCCTCCCCCGATCCCCTCCATCCCCTCTCTGTCTCTCTCTGTGCCCCTCTCCTCCCTAACTGTCATATGGAAATGTAAGCAGGCACCGTAGCCGACAGGTGCGCGGAGATAGCCCAGGGTGCCTAGTAGATAGATACCCACACAGGCGCGCACAGACATCCGGCACAGCGTTTGTTCTGTGTGCATGCCGCAATTGTAGTATCGTAATAAGGGATGCGTGTGCGCTGCTGTCATGGTGTACTCCAGCAAGTGGAGAGCTGCTGTACTGCGTTGATGAGGAAATGTTCCCGATCCTGTTACAAAAATCCACTCAGAGAGTTTGTAGAGACACTTGTTAGATGTCTCCACGCACTCCCTGTACGGTGAACACCGTAAAAAGATCAGTATGATCTAAAAGATGTTCATGTGAATTCAACCCTAACTATCTTAGGTCTTTGTGGGATTTTGTCCTGAATTTACTCTATCCTTCCTCCAAAGTGTAAAAAAGTTTGGTCCACTGAAAGTACCTGACCTCTTCTGTGCCTGCTGGGTTTTCATTCCCTCACACTCCAGCTGAGTGGGTGAAAGGCGCTTCAATGTACGGTAAAAACCAGATTCCCTCAGTATCGCTGTTCTGCAACTGTGACTAATGCTATATCTGAGCAGGCGTGCTGCAGTGAGCTGCCTCACATCCACCCCAGCTGAAACGTTCAGTTTGCACTGTGTGTCTCTGTTACCAGAAGGTTAAATAAATAAGCAGAGTCAGATGAGAATGAGGTGCAACGGGCAGCGTAAAGTTTGGGAGCAGCTCTGAAGGACTGAGGGTGTCCAGGTTTGCGTGAGTACCTGCTGTATCTGTGTGTGGGTTCAGGAGAGAGTGGAGGAGTGATCCATGTGAGGGTGAAGCTAAGCAATGGAGTGTGTGTAGCACCAGACCTGCTATGCTTTGTGGAAAATCAGCTGTGCCACCAAATATCTAACCGCAACCTAAAAAAATCCCTCTGGAGTGACCCTGGAGTCAACATCTGAACCACACATGAAAAAAGAGAGCAAATGTAACTGCATCAGCCAGCTCTTTTCCTTTTAACTCGGCTTCTTATTCCCTCAGAGCAGAGCAGATAAAAGCCAAAATGCCTTCTTGTGCAAATGCATCTATAGAAGTTGGTTGCATAATGCTGGTTGGTGAGATGCTCTGCCACTGTGTCTGCGTGTATGTGAGCCCACTCTGGGAATCATTGCCAGGAAATTGTGAGCACAAAGCCGCACCTTCAAAAACTATCAGTGATGTACTTTTTCTCTCTGATTGTAATAATGTGTCCTTTTAAGGAATAAATCCTGTTTTATTCAGCTGAGAACACCTGGAGAGTTTAGCCTACTAGCCCCTTTTTGTTGATCATGGTAATGATATAAATGTGCTTTGTAGTAATGAGGGTATAAGATGGTATAAAATATTGTAAAATGTTCTTTTTATCCATCAAAACTCAATGACTAAAATAATTCAAATATAGTTTTTTAAACTGTAAGAAAATGATGGTTTTTGCTTATATATATCATAGAGAACTTAATGTATTTTATATCCTAAAGTGACAATTTCCTTGAGTAATTACTGGCAATCAATATCTTACCTGCAGTAGACAATTCTCTTTGTATCTTCACTTTGCTCTGAGGTTCTATACCTGTTATGCCCTTTTTCCCTTAGTACCTAATCTATTCGGATCGGGTCTGGTCAGTTTAACGTGGTTTAATTCATTTTCCATTACAACTGAGTACCATGTCATTGAGGGTGGGATCGTTAATAGCAAGGTGACCCTGCGGCTGAAACGATGTGATTTGTACTGACACAAAACACAACAACAGCCTGGACCACTGCTCCGTTTATGGCTGTTGTCAGATTGAGAGGGAAAGAAGAGAGCCAGAGAAGGTTCTGGGCAGCGAGACCCGAAGCACTGTGGATAAATACAGGAGAGAAAGAGGAAAGTCAGGCGGTATCACACAGATACGTGTGATACGAACCAGAGGACCTGTGAGGGTAAGCTAACGCTACCTTATGCTAGCTTGCTATAATAATGCTCATATACACAACACGCACAGCGTAAAACAATTTAACAGTTGAAGATATTAGTTATTGACATTCTGTGACTATGGACAAGGCCTCGCCACCCAATCAGTGACCAACAGTCTTCTGATGTCACGCTTTCAGGGCAACTTGGAATGTGTGAAACCTCAAGCAACCGTTACTAATGGTAAAGTTGGAAAAGCAAATCGACCCGTAGCGAACCGCTCTGAGTTGGTACAAGTGGAAAAGTTTTATTCCGGTTTAGGCATAAACAAAAATCCCATCAGTTTATGAATGAAATTAGGTTTTTGGGTTTAGGTTGTGCCAAGAACTATTTGGTGGTTCTTTACACTAAAGACAGACATGGTCCAATTTCCATAACAATGAACTTCCCATGTGAAACACGTTCTGCAAGTTGGATTTGGGTTTCAGAGGCTCACCATTCTGTTTGTGGTCAATATCTAATTTCCAGTGTTTGTAAAGCTTTGACCTGCCAATATTAATTTTTGTTTCAGATTTTTTTTTCTCTTCAAGAATTTTCTAAGAATGTATGAAATATAACATTTTAAACCGGCTTTATATCAACGATTAGCAAAGTTAGCTAAAATAGATGTTTCTGTGTGGATATTCTAGTGACTGTAGATCCTTACCATAACTCTGCACAGATTTCCCAAAAGGCTGCCAGCATCTTTAAATTCATACACACATCTATATGTGTGTATGTGTGTACAGACAACAGACATTGTGAACTAAAATATAACACATACACAGTATATGTACATAGATATGATGCAAATTTATGAAATTAGGTGCAATTGGGCATAACAAAAACAAATTTTCCAGTCTCAGGAAAGTTAGATTACTTTATGAATGTTGTTTAGCTAAACAGGAATTTGCTAAACTGAATTACAACATATATTTCTGTACAATTCATCCTGGTCCATCATGACAGTATTTCAAATACAGTTAAAAACTGTAAAATCACAACCCGATGCCATTATCATGCTTACCGCTCAATGGCTGTGCTTTTAATACATGGCCTGGTATTTGTAGAATATCCTTGAACAGCCATGTTGGCTTCATAAAGACCAGCAGCAGTCGGAAGGGATTTTGAGACTGTCTGAAAGAGGTTAAATCAGGAAAAATATCTGTGAGCCAATCATCCGCCTCTGTTGACATTATGTTAATCTGACAGACAGTACCTGAAACATATTATAATAACTCCCTCATGTTCAGGGAAACATAGATACATCTTAGTGGTACCCTTAATTAAATGAATCTTAACTATTAATTCTCACTTTTTGGCATCAACAAATTGCAAGTTCTCTGATACGTTTTGTTTCGGGTTTAGTAAAAAATGAATGCGCTTTGATCCGTTAATTGGGACAATCATTTTTTCATTTGATTAAAATCTACCCTGTCTCTCAAGAAACCTGGAACATAGTTTTTGCTTTTATGATCAATGTTTGTTACAGATATTGTTAAATTTGAACACAATTTATGGAAATTAGTTTGTATGTGTTATAGTCATTAAAAAGAAAATTGGCAGGCCAGAAAGCAAGAAATCGGTTTGTCCAGTTAAAACCTGATTGCTGCGTCAGCTACTTTTAAAATAAATTATACTTATCCAAAATTAAAAAGCCAGGAGAGTTATGCTCTGTAGATATGATGCTTTCCACACAGTCCTACGTAAAAGCTAACCTAACCCCTTTAAGTGAACAATGTCAGTGAAATTTGCACAAATATTTTTAAAAGCTCTGACTTTACAATTGAGGCCAAAATTAATAAATTGAATTCTTTGAATGCATTGCCTACAGATGCTCCAGACAGATACTCCATTTTTCCTATACATTGGAAGCTCCATGGTTACTGGAGGTGATTATGTAACACTGTGTGATATTTATTGCTGCACAGTGACTCAACATGGAGAAGGAAAATATGTGGTGAGAGGACTGATATTCCTTTGGCATTGATTTGTGAAGAGATACACACCCATACTGGGGTGTGGGGATCAGAAGGAGTTTTGGTGGGAATGGGAGGTGGTCTGAACAGTGTTGCAGATGTATCTAAGCCCACTCTGAAGACAGTGTTCAGCTAATGTAACAGCCGAGCCATTTGCAGTCATGCCAAGTACCGGCTCACATGAACAGGCAGTTAGTGGGAGGCAGGCAGCAGCAGCAATGGGCCTTCCTATGTTGGCAAACTCTTTTTCTTTTCCTCATTCGTTCCCTTAAATTCACACCTCCCTTCAGTCTTTCTCCTTCTCCTTTCTCTCCGCCACTGTGGTCGACCCCCGTCATGATGAACCACCCACACATGCTCCTCTACCTCCACAGTGTCTCCTCTATCTCTCTTCTCCTTCCTGACGGACATGAGTGCAGATGGACAGTGTGGAAGTAGGCAGCCGGCCACACAGCTATCCCTGGCCTTGTCGATTTTACAGTAGTTTCATCCAGCAGCTCCTGTCAAGCATGACCGTAGTTAAAGAGACAGCACACCACCAATGCACTGCAGCACTCTTCTTCTCCCTCTTCTCTATCCCTCTATTTCTCCCATGTGACATAAGGGACTGTCTTACACCCCTCCACTACTCAGGCTGTGCCAAGAACCATCATCTGTTAGGCTATTACTGTACCACATGCGTGAAATTCATCTAGGCCCTGTGCACTACATGATCTGTCAAAAGAGAAAACCCATTAATTCTCCAATAGCCCTCTGAGTGCAGTAGAGATCCATTTTATATGGACTTTTTCAAGTGTTTTGTTGAATTACTAGGCCAGTCGACAAGTGATGAGTACACAGGAAAAGTGATATGTTTTTAATCGTCAACATTTCTGCTGCTAGAGAGCCTCTTGACTGATGGTGACAGATCTCTGTAGTGATCCTCTACTTCACAAATCCAAGAACCTCCTGTCTGATTTCGAAGACATTCTAAATTTGTTGGGCCAAATGCAGTTTAGATGGGAAAGTCAGCACTTCTAAATGTCAAATCAGACGGTGTGATGATGTCAGGACGTTGAAGAGACGTCATTATTCTAGCTCACAGGTAGAACATTAATTAGGGTTTAGCAGATGTACATCTCATTGCATTCATAAGAAATATCATGTTCTTATCAGTTTGCACAGTGAAGATACAGGATGGTGAAACGCAGTCATTTTTAAGTTTCTTTAATCAGTTTAAGAAGTTTTATGTTGCAGTTTAATTAATAGACCATGCAGAGCCTTTTATTGCAGAGTAAATAGTCATTTTGCTTTGTTTTATAATCTTAAATTACAAATAGTTTATTTTCAACGATTATCCCAATCAGTATTCAGTGACTAATAAAGTTATTCCTACATGTTCAGCCCTTTCACAATTCATCACATTAAGCTACAGACTTCTATCTAATTTTTTATAGTAGTACCATGCAAATTGTGAAGCAGAAGGAATCCCATTTTAATTGCCTTCAGTTGAATTGAGTCAATGCTTTTGCTTTACAAAATCTTTTGCTGCAATTACAGCTGCAAATCTATTTGGAAACATCTGTACCAGGTTTGCATATTTAGTAACTGAAAGATTTGCCCATTCAGTAGCTCAACCTCAGTCAGACTAAGTCTGTGAACATCAGTTTTTTAAATTGTGACACAGATTTTCCGTTAAATTTTGGTCTGGATTTTGACTGTGTCATTCTAACACATTATGCAAGGGAATGTTATTTGTGTTGCACGTTACAGCAACAAGACAATTCAAAGTGCTTTAAGTGATTAAAAAAACACAATGCAGTGACAAAAAAAAAAAAAAAAAACTTAAAAAAGATCATTAGTATACTTATTAACAATTCATGGCTCTGGCTGCATGTTTATGGTCATCTTATTGGAAGGTCCTCCTCCACCTCAGTCTCCAGTCCTAAGAGGTTTTCTGGCATTCAAGCATCAACTCTGACAAGCTTCCCTATCTCTGCTAAAGACAAGCATCCCTGCAACATCATACTACCACCACCATGTTTCACAATAGATATGCTGATATGCATAGGCCAAGAAGTTAAAATATGGTCTTATCTGAGCAGAGCACCTTCTTTCACATATTTAAAGTGTCAACCTTTCCATAAAGGCTTGAGTCATAGAATGGATGACTAATAGTTGTCCTAACAAAATATTCTCCCAATTGAGCTGTGGATCTCTGCAGCTCCTTTAGAGTTACCGTGGCCCTCTTGGCTGCATTTCTGACTAATGCTCTTCATGCCCAACCTGTCAGTTTAGGTGGACATCCATGTTTTGGAAGGTCTGCAGTTAGTCCATCCTCTTTTCTTGGTCTTCATGATGCTGTCTGTTCTCTAATGAACCTTTGAGGCTTTCACTGAACAAGAGGATTTATACTGAGAGTAGTTTAAACAGTTGGACTTTATTTACTAATTGTGTGACTTCTTAGGGCTATTGGTTGTACTGGATTTTATGTATGGGTATCAGTGCAATCTAACCTGAATGTACTGTATGCCACACCTTACACATTTACATTATAAAAACATTTGCAAGCACTGTGCAAGATTAATGATGTGGTTGCAGCTGCAAGTTTCCATAGTTTAATTAAGAATATGAATCTTTACAGTAAGTATTGAAAGATTCCTTTGGTACTTTCCAAGGATTGGTGGTCACAGATCCAGTCCACTAGGGCCAAGGTTCTTCACGTTTCAATCCTGGTTCAAGCTGTGAATGTAATACTGGTTTCAAAGATGACTGTCAGAAAACAGAAAAAAAGTTGAAAGAATCAGGAAACTTTTCATCCATGTTTTGTAAAGTATAAATACTTTGCCTCCGGCAATTTATGAAAATGTGTCACTGTATATGAGCTGGACGCTTTTTAGAGTCATTTTAGAGTCTTGAATTCAAAGTACAGTACATCCAATGCCTATGAAGTTATATGGATCAGTTTTACTGCTCTGCACAAAGCAAATCTCCTTTTGGTTTATAGATGGCGATGTAGACACTATACGGTGTATTTTAAATCAATAACCTCTTAGTCCAGTTGTTTCAGTGCTCTGCTTGTTCCAGTTTAGCATCAGTTGGTTGAGTTTCATCTTCAGCTGATCCTCATTTCTTCCTATCTGTTGTCCAACACTAAACTAGTCTTTGTATAGAATGCCCAAACCTCTATCCTGTAAGAGCCTTTAAACTGGTGGAGGGTGGCAGCGTATCTGGGCTGCTAGAATAGAGTCACTGGGAGTCACTTAGCTGTTTTGGTGGGTGGGTAATTTGATTCCCTTGCAAAACCTTAGTGGAATGACTTAGTAGGTTTATGCAGAAGGTGCGAATGCTTTGGCTTTTGATTAATCCTGTCAGGATTCAGCTGAAAGGTCAGGATGGGCTCCTGGGCCAACCAGAGGGCTGCCAGTCTGGAGTAATGATGTCCCTTTGGATGTAGTTGGCTCATATGGTTTGCAGGCGTGACGTCATCCAATAAGATGCATGTTCAGTATTTAAAACAGTATTTTCCCCTCATGCCCCAGGCAGTAGTAGGGATTACATTGATTATAATGAGTCATGGTGTGAGCGGACTCAATTGTTTCTCCAAGATGTAAAAATCTTATTTTTTAATCACAGGATATTAAGTTATTTTGTTTTCACATTATGAAACTGGTGAACTTTTACCTTCTTCTATTTCTGTTACTAGTCAATAAAAACTGTTTAGGTGGCGCAGTTGGTACCACCATTGTTCTGCAGCAAGAAGGTTCTAGGTTGGGGTCTTTTTGCATGGAGTTTGCATGTTCAAATGTTCATGCGTGGGTTCTCTCCCGTTACTCTGGCTTTGTCCCACATCACTGTTGGGTCAAAATTGCCCTTAGGTATAACTGTGTGCTTGCCTTGTCCTCTGTGTCTCTGTGTTGTCCTGCAACGGAATGGCAACCTGTCCAGGTGTACCCCGCCTCTTACCCTGTATAAGTTGGAGGTGGGCACCAGTCCCCCCACGACCCTGCAAGGACAATGAATTGATGGATGGATGTTTAGAGGTTCCTTTCAAACCAGATGAAGAAATTACTGTCCTTTACCTGCACACCTTTGCTTGATCGTTGTATATTTTTAAAACCTTCAGTGTCAAGCGAGTTATGATACTGTTATGCTCTTAGTAATCATCAGAGATATTTTCCCTGATACTTTCGAATAACTGAGACGCTCCCCTGAATGCTCTTGAACTCTTCCCACAACAATCACACTAGAAACAAAATCATTACCATGTCCCCGGCAGGGCTCTGGCTGTGCCAGGACTGCGCTAGAGGATCACACCACTCAATCTTAGACAGGAGGTCAGTGTGACCAAGCCATACCAGTGTGTTTGTGGTCCCCACACCATGGACAAACTACTAACATTCCCTCCAGGCTCCACTATGGCTTTCTGCCACAATAACAAACCACCAAGACTTTGCTTCAAAAAGGTATGGGTACTATAAACATTGAGGGACCTCTGTTGATCTATCACATCAAATGGCAAGCCCACTTAATTTTTAATCAGCCCTAAAAGGCCATCTAATTTAAGTTTTCTTAGGGCCCCCATTTTGTCTTACCCAAATAAATCTGGATATTCTGGAAACACAGTTTTACTGCACCATTTGCCCTTTCATATCATCATGCAAACTTTGGTTTTGTTAAGTAAAACATATTTCAAAAGATTTCAAAGGTGCTTTTAAAAAGTTGAGATTGTATGAAGGTCTTAACTTTGCAACAGGGTTCAAGATTGACCAATCCAAGTCTTCTAAGACAGGTGTGTCTTGACAGTGTCAGACATTTGTCCCAGCAGGAAGCAGCAGTCAACACGGTCTGTCTTTCACTGTGAGAACCTCTGTAATGCCTCTTTTCCATTTACTTGGCACAAAACCTGTTGTGTTTCCATTGACGGCTGGAGGTGGCACTTGAAGCCCCGCCAACAGGGGCCTAAATATTTTTGTAGTCACTCTTGTGTTTCTTCAGCTTTTCCCGGGACTGCGGTGTGTGATAAAATCTGTGGCTTCAATTCAAATTCAAATTCAAAGATACTTTATTGATCCCCGAGGGGAAATTAGAATTCCAGTACAACCCATCCAAACATACATCATGACACAAGACAAGGGGGGGACGGGTCACCGAGGCTTTGCTGCCCACTCACAGGCGCTGCCCTTGCTAGATGAGAAAAGAGGCCACATTACGTAAGTAGAGGGAAAAAAATCATATTTCACACTTTATCCTTAGCAGGATACAGTTTGAGATTGCAAAAAACCTCAGCACAAAGAAGCAACAAGTTTACAAAACAACATCATGCCGGGATCGGTGAAGGTGGTGTGAGGGATGCATATGTTTATCTTGAGCATGTGTGTGTGTGCTTGTGAGTGTGTGCAAGTAAGTCCATGAATCACTGTCCCAGAGGCCATTGTCCTTGATGGTTCGTTGGAATGTTCATCAACCGGCCACAAAGTTCTGAGCAGGTCCACAGATGTCCTCAGGGAAGGGAGGGAGCAGAGAGTCATGTTTACATAACTTCCAGGAGAAGTTGAAGATAGCCAGCCATCAAGGCCGTGCAGGGGAGACAAATTCAGAAAGACAATAATTATTTGGGTTAGGCTGACTCTTAATTTTCCATCAGCCTTGAGAGTCTCGCTGGTGCTTCTCAAAGGCGAATCCAAACAGCCAAATTCCTGGTCTTTCGCCAGATCCGAGCGAACAACTTTCTCCAAGATTATCCCATTTCACCCGAGTCCAGGAACCGCAACCTGCCTGCGATCCTAAGGATCACATCCAGTCTGCGATTCAGCTCACGTAACATCTCAGTCTGAGTGTTGATCGATCTGAAGATCCCATCAGACATGCCAGGCAGCCTTACAATTGCCAGAACAGCTGCTGACATTCTCCAAATTTCTCAATATGCCAGGTAACCGCTGACTCCAAAAAGCAGAAATCCTGATATCAAACATCCAATTATATACATATCTTCCACATCCTCGACTGACATTATCGACAAACACACAATCCTCCACTTCTGCCAGGAGTCCATTGTGTATCCAGAGAAAAACGTCCAGTCCGGACAAGTTGGGCTCTCCTTCACCCTGTCTTCTCGTCGAGAAAACTTGATCAATTGCATTGAGAGACCAGCTGACCAAATCCATAACTCAGAATTTGGAAGATATGCAAAAAGAGGCTCCAAAAAGAAGACAAGACACAGAGCTGAAGCAGGGCAGATATGGGAGGGGTGCGGGAGACAGAGAAAAAGCGTCCTCCTCCACCGAGAGGAGGACACTTCCTCTTCCTCTGTGTACCACGCTCATGCCAATCGGTGAACAGCAGTCTGTCCACATTACATATTGGCCCTGCTCAGCCCTGATAGCACCTGCTAGGACCTAGGTACCAAGAAAGCCAGTACCGGGCCGGAAAAGCTAGTGATGTAAACGGTCGCAAAACAGGCTGAGTGGAGTGCAGCCGGCCAAAGTAAAGCCCATGGGAAAAGGGACATAGAGGATTGTAAACCACATTTGTTACATCAAATAATGCAAAGCCTACAGTATGTTTCACACTACATTTTTACAGAGGTCACTGAGGATGAAAATCCCTGCGACAGCAGACTGCTGCTGTGACAAGTGGACATATTCAATAGTTAGCTGTAATAATCCGTTGACATTGATAGTTTTAGTTCACTCATCATTTTTATGTGTGAATGTTTTATTTTCCTAAACCTTTGAACAAAAGTAACACCTGTTTTCCTCCATACGGCTGTATGTGCGGGGAAGCCCCTGGGTGCAGTGCGCAGGCGTCCTGTGTCTTTGGGTGTGTGAGCTACATACATCAGACCATGTTTGGCTCCAGTCGTTGGCTGGCTCTGACTGTCCAAGGGTTCCTAACAAACATGGTGCATAAAGCATCTGCTTCACTGTCAAACCAGTGAGTTTAATATTAAACAAATTTCAACAAGAAAAACTCATAAATAATGTCTGCTGTTAAGAAATGCAAGTAATTTCTAAGTAACATATAAAGAGTGTAAAAGATTGTTGCAATTGTGACTAAAGTGATGCTTATTTCTCTGTATTTATATTCTGAACATTAAGGTTTTTTTTATTCATAGATATATAAACAATAGTTGCTTTATTTTTGCAATATAGGAGGTAGCACTTTTACTTTATTAGGCAATAATAGTTCATTTTAAAACAATTAACCAAAATAAAATAAAATGGATTATGTTTCAGAGAAGTAAATATAATTTAATTGCTTAAGTGAAAGATGCTGATGACAACCTATTCTTCTGTATCTAATGGGCATATATTGAAAACCTAGAAAAAAAATAGTGTAGTTTTTACCATTCGTTTCTGCATCTGGTTAGCATTGTTCTGTTAGCATTAAACTATGATGGAAAATTTTATTATTGACTGGAAATTGCAAACGTTTCTGGTTAGAAAACAGGCAGCGATCATTTAATATTTTATCAAATAATATTTCGGTCTGTTAAGGGTCGTCCTGTGACGACCGTAAGGTGATGGTATTAGGACAAAATCGAAAATGGTGAGCCAAGCTCTGACATTATTGAACAGCCAAATTCTGCACACACATGGAATGAATTCACACAATTGTTTAAAATACAATAATTTATTAACAAAAATTTGTCAACTCAAAGTCAAACATATTTCAATCAACAAACTCTTTACTATGCTAAAACAATCCAACTAAACTACCAAGCAGAATTAAAGAATAACGAAGACTAATGGGCTATGTACAATATAAACAAGTTGATCAAAGATGCATGACCAAAAGAGTGATGCAACATTACCATGCAATGTTTATGTTTGAGAACCAAGGATTATCTTGAAGAATCTGGAAATGAAGTTAAGTTAGTCTTGGAACTAACTTAGGCAACAATCAGCAAACGTTTAGACAACCATTCACAATGTAAGATCAGATAAAATATTATTTTAATAAAATAATGTTTTAAAGAATGATCTGCTGAATAAAACCAACCTTCTGGGTGACTAATTCTCAACGGTGTCTAATTAGCTGCCTTTATTTATTAAAATAATATTTAAAGAAATATTATGAAGGGAATATTTTGGCAAAGAGCCAAATCTTTCTGGAGAAATGGGGCTTAATGGTGTTTACTTAGTTATCAAATTTAGTAAAATAATGTTTAGGGGCTATTATTTACTAGCTTGAAAACTAACAACCTTTCTGGGTAAAATATTCTTTAGCAGCTAGCACGTGTCCTTAGCTGTTAGCAGTTAAAGCTAACAAAGAAGCTAATAGCTTAGCACCAGAATCAAAGACACACCTTTAAAAATACAGTCAATAAAAGGGTTAAAATGCATAAGCGCGGACGGTGCGTTATAGCTGATCTTCTGTGTTTAAAATCACCCTTTAAATAAAGTTTGTCTTAGTGTTTTAAAACACACTAACACAGAACACAAAGCTGAGCGTGTGTGCTGCAGATAGCCTGTTAGCACCAAGATAGCAGAGTTCAACACAAACAAAACCAAACTTCATAAAATGAAAACGTTCAGATCATTTCATCCTAAATATCTCTCTATTACTCTGCCCAAACCTAACCTCTGAACCACGCTGAGGAAAAGCTCTCCAGGCGACGACGAAGTTTGAAGAAAGCTCTGTGAACAAAGGGTTCGCTTCCAGCTAACCTCTGGAGCAGTGGCTGTGCGGCCTGTTCTGTCCGCTGACCACACTGCACGGTACCACGGTGATGCGGCTCCTGTTGTCGTCCTTTCAGACCGGGGAAAACCGCTCCACTCTTTGTACAGACAGCTTCTCTACTGGGGACTTCTCTGGAACACAGTTTGCTTCTGCAGGCCTGAGAGAGAAAGTCAAGCCAGACATTTACCTTAATTACCCCTTTTTATGAATGAATACTGGATTCTTTCAACAGTAATTCATCAGTACTTAACTTGTGCATATGATCGCGTGATCTTATGACTTATCTTATGTCTTTTTGCCAGCAAAGAGACAATAGCGCACTGTTCCCCCTATCCGGTCCCTCTGGAGGCCATGTGGAAGAGGCTGGATGTAGCAAGAGCGGGGCTTTTATTTGGACAATGACTTCCCAGGAAGTCCATAGTTACCCCGTTTCTTGGCTGTGCCGGAAGTAGGTTAATGCAATTTATTTTGAAAGTTCCAGGAAAGTCTGTACTGGCCTTTCACGTTGTATCCATGGTTGTGGGTCCCAACACAAACATTGTGGAAAAAATAGAAGACAATCTCTGAATTAGGCAGGGAGGAATGCCACTGCTTCAAACTTTCAGGTTGCTTCAAACGTTCAGATGAAGAACAAGCGGCCATGTTTATATGGAGCTAAATTGGGGCCATAAAGTTTGTTCAAACACAAAACATTTGAACCCGTATGCCAGTTTGCCTGGCTGTGAGTCACTTCACTAAATGGAGACCAAACACGTTTTAATCAAAAATGCACCAGAAACCGAAACCCGAGTCCAGTCCATGTGAAAACAAGTCCAGGCTTAATTATGCAAGGATATTCGGAAAATACCGGCTCGCTTTGCATCTGGTTTAATTCCTGCCCCTTAGTCTGGCGGTTCTTTTGCTTGATGTTGAGAGCATGTGAAATCTCCAACACGGACTTAAAATGCTGTGCAAATCTGTCTAGATCATATTTTCTCCACCTAAGTTGCTTCTATCTGTGAAGCACGTTATCTTTCAAAACCAATCACATATATATAGAATATCGATGATGTATTACAGATATTTCCAGTTCCCACGGTCCCTGAATGCAACAGCTGGGAATATGTTGTTCAGCCGCTGTGTTGAGCTATCAGTCATGATTCCGCACCCCGTGATCTGAGGCCCCGCCCAACACGGCAAAACAGGTCCAAAAGTTTGAAGCCGAAAAAGAAATTCTGCAAGTTTGAAAAAAAAAAACTTGAATCTGAAAAGTAGTTTTGAACTTGTTTTTTTTTTTCAGTTTCACAGCAGTTTTTTTCAGTTGGAAAACTTTTTTTCCAGTTTTAAAATTTTTTGGGGGGAGGTTCAAAAATATTTTTCAGGTTCAAATTTTTTTCTTTTGAACAAACTTTTATTTTTTAGGTTCAAATTGTTTTCTTCTGAACAAACTTATTTTTCAGGTTTAAATTTTTTTTGTTTGTGCAAACTTGTATTTTTAAGGTTCAAATTTGTTTCGTTTGAACAAACTTTATGGCCCCAATTTAGCTCCGTATCCTTAGACTACCTTAGTCTAAACATGTCTTAGATAAGTCTTAGTGCTCATTTATTTTTTATACTATTTATTTACCCATAGTAAAATATTAGCAGTCCCATTCAATACCTATAATTATATTATGTAAGCAAAAGTTTAATTTAGCTTGCTCAGTACTAGAGTCAGTCCTGAGCAGGCACTTCCATACATCTACGTTAGCGCTTCATACAACAAGAAAAGAAGGTCGGTTTGAGCCTTCCAGGCACAGTTTGCAACTTTGTGTGTGGGTTTTCTTTTCTGTGTCCTCCCACACTGCAAACATGCACATGTAAGGCAGAGTGGAAACTCCAAATGGCCTATAGGTATGAATGAGGGGCTGTCTGCCTATCTGTGTTCAAACTGTGATGGCTGTCTGCCCAGTGTCCTGCTATCTGCCCAGTGCATGCTGGTAAAGATTGCAACCCCTGGTTTGCCAGGACAGGATCCAGTAAGCATAAAAATATAAATGAATAAATGCATATATATATATATATATATAAAAAGGTCACACACTCTAATATTTCATTGGACCGCCCTTAGCTTTGATTACAGCAGGCATTTGCTGTTGCATTGTTTCGATAAGCTTCTGCAATGTCACAAGAGTTATTTCCACCCAGTGTTGCATTAATTTTTCTCCAAGATCTTGCATTGATGATGCTAAAGTGTGACCGCTGCGCAAAGCCTTCTCAAGCACATCGCAAAGATTCTCAATGGGGTTAAGGTCTGGACTCTGTGGTGGCCAATCCATGTGTGAGAATGATGTCTCATAGTCCCTGAACCACTCTTTCACAATTCGAGCCCAATGAATCTTTGCATTGTCATCTTGGAATATGCCCGTGCCCTCAGGGAAGAAAAAAATCCATTGATGGAATAACCTGGTCATTCAGTATATTCAGGTAGTCAGCTGACCTCATTCTTTGAACACAGATGGTTGCTGAACCCAGACCTGACCACCTGCAGCAACCCCAGATCATAGCACTGCACCCACAGGCTGGTACAGCAGGCACTAGGCATGATGGGTGCTTCCTTTCACCTGCCTCTCTTCTCACCCTGATGTGCCCATCACTCTAGAACAGGGTAAATCTGAACTCTTCATACCATATGACCTTCTTCCATTGCTCCAGAGTCCAATCTTTATGCTCCCTAGCAAACTGAAGCCTTTATTTCCGGTTAGCCTCACTGATTAGAGGGTTTCTTTAGGCTACACAGCTGTTCAGTCTCAATCCCTTGAGTTCCCTTTCCATTGTGCGTGTGGAAATGCTCTTACTTTCACTATTAAACATAACCCGGAGTTCTGCTGTTGTTTTTCTTCGATTTGATTTCACCAAACGTTTAAGTGATCGCTAATCACGATCATTCAGGATTTTTTTCCGGCCACATTTCTTCCTCGAAAACGTTGGGTCCCCAATATCCTTCCAGTTTTTAATGATGTGTTGGAAAGTTCTTAACCCAAGTTTGGTAGTTTCTGCAATCTCTTTAGATGTTTTCTTTGCTTGATGCATGCCAATGATTTGACCCTTCTGAAACAGACTGACATCTTTTCCACGACCTCAGGATGTGTCTTTCCACATGGTTGTTTAAGAAATGAGAAGCAACTCAGTGCTCCAGTTGGGGTTAAATAACTTGTCGCCAGCTGAAACATAATTGCTCATACCTATTTGCTTAGTTAAATCCAGGTGGTGACATATATATATATATATATATATAAATATGTGTGTAAAGGTTGGCAATAAAACTATTAATGGCACATATTTCATAGATCAAGCACGGGATTGTTGGACTCAAGAGATTTGTTAATCTGAGATGTATAAAATGACTACATTGCAGCCACTGAGTACTGTTTGTACTCAGTGGTTGCTTGTAATTCTCTGGTAGTTTAGTTCCTCTCCCACTCCCCTAATGCCTCTATCACAGCAGACGGCACACTTGTGTAGAAAGCTCTGCGAAAGGAACGAGAACATGAAGAAAGAGAAAGAAATTCTTCTCCTCATGTACAAGTCCTTCTCAAAATATTAGCATATTGTGATAAAGTTAATTATTTTCCATAATGTCATGATGAAAATGTAACATTCATATATTTTAGATTCATTGCACACTAACTGAAGTATTTCAGGTCTTTTATTGTCTTAATATGGATGATTTTGGCATACAGCTCATGAAAACCCAAAATTCCTATCTCACAAAATTAGCATATCATTAAAAGGGTCTCTAAACAATCTATGAACCTAATCATCTGAATCAACGAGTTAACTCTAAACACCTGCAAAAGATTCCTGAGGCCTTTAAAACTCCCAGCCTGGTTCATCACTCAAAACCCCAATCATGGGTAAGACTGCTGACCTGACTGCTGTCCAGAAGGCCACTATTGACACCCTCAAGCAAGAGGGTAAGACACACAGACGTTGCTTAATTTGGCTCTCAGGCTCTGGAAAACCAGACCTGTGCTTTTAAAGAACCAGCAAAGAACTGGCCCAAGCATCAGCTCTGGTTAACCACTGGAGTGGCTTTGGTGGTAAAAACCCTAAAAATAAATGCAGGGTTAACTTTAACCCTCCATTACATTAGCCAAGCTAACACCTAGTCAGAACTGGACCAATTCAAGAGTGCAAAGCAAAACAATTCAAGCTGTTTAAAGATTAGCTTAACATTAGGATATTAGAAAATCATGTTATGGTGGTATTATTGTAAATACTTTGATGACAACACCTCTCCTACTATATTCCTTATCTTTGCTTCCAAAATTTTCAGTGAACTTCAGCATTTTGACACAGTCGGGTGTGAGGATTTATTGCATTAAATCTCTGCTCAACTGACTAAATATTATACACTGTAACTACATTGTGCATCAGCCTTTTGTTTCAATGATATCAAAAAACATGATGCCACAGTGTAATTACACACCAGGCATTTAACACTGCAGCATACACAATTTGGTCACAGCATAACTACATGGATTTTTTTTAACATGTCATACAATTCTGCTACATGAGTGCAGCAACTCTCACACGTCATGTCTACCACAAATGTGCAACTGAAATAAAAACTTATTAACTAATAATGTCTTTCCTAGATGGTCAGTTAATCCTTTTAAATGAAAAAAGTTTAATAAATAAAACAAGACATTGTGGAAAGGTAACAGCCTGGTCACCAAACTGCAGAACACTGTGAATTCCACTGAGTTGATCTAAGTATACGCTGAGAGCAACAAAACATGCACATACAGGTCCTTCTCAAAATATTAGCATATTGTGATAAAGTTCATTATTTTCCATAATGTCATGATGAAAATTTAACATTCATATATTTTAGATTCATTGCACACTAACTGAAATATTTCAGGTCTTTTATTGTCTTAATACGGATGATTTTGGCATACAGCTCATGAAAACCCAAAATTCCTATCTCACAAAATTAGCATATTTCATCCGACTAATAAAAGAAAAGTGTTTTTAATACAAAAAACGTCAACCTTCAAATAATCATGTACAGTTATGCACTCAATACTTGGTCGGGAATCCTTTTGCAGAAATGACTGCTTCAATGAGGCGTGGTATTGAGGCAATCAGCCTGTGGCACTGCTGAGGTCTTATGGAGGCCCAGGATGCTTCGATAGCGGCCTTTAGCTCATCCAGAGTGTTGGGTCTTGAGTCTCTCAAAGTTCTCTTCACAATATCCCACAGATTCTCTATGGGGTTCAGGTCAGGAGAGTTGGCAGGCCAATTGAGCACAGTGATACCATGGTCAGTAAACCATTTACCAGTGGTTTTGGCACTGTGAGCAGGTGCCAGGTCGTGCTGAAAAATGAAATCTTCATCTCCATAAAGCTTTTCAGCAGATGGAAGCATGAAGTGCTCCAAAATCTCCTGATAGCTAGCTGCATTGACCCTGCCCTTGATAAAACACAGAAGACCAACACCAGCAGCTGACACGGCACCCCAGACCATCACTGACTGTGGGTACTTGACACTGGACTTCTGGCATTTTGGCATTTCCTTCTCCCCAGTCTTCCTCCAGACTCTGGCATCTTGATTTCCGAATGACATGCAGAATTTGCTTTCATCCGAAAAAAGTACTTTGGACCACTGAGCAACAGTCCAGTGCTGCTTCTCTGTAGCCCAGGTAAGGCGCTTCTGCCGCTGTTTCTGGTTCAAAAGTGGCTTGACCTGGGGAATGCGGCACCTGTAGCCCATTTCCTGCACATGCCTGTGCACGGTGGCTCTGGATGTTTCTACTCCAGACTCAGTCCACTGCTTCCGCAGGTCCCCCAAGGTCTGGAATCGGCCCTTCTCCACAATCTTCCTCAGGGTCCGGTCACCTCTTCTTGTTGTGCAGCATTTTCTGCCACACTTTTTCCTTCCCACAGACTTCCCACTGAGGTGTCTTGATACAGCACTCTGGGAACAGCTTATTCGTTCAGAAATTTCTTTCTGTGTCTTACCCTCTTGCTTGAGGTGTCAATAGTGGCCTTCTGGACAGCAGTCAGGTCGGCAGTCTTACCCATGATTGGGGTTTTGAGTGATGAACCAGGCTGGGAGTTTTAAAGGCCTCAGGAATCTTTTGCAGGTGTTTAGAGTTAACTCGTTGATTCAGATGATTAGGTTCATAGCTCGTTTAGAGACCCTTTTAATGATATGCTAATTTTGTGAGATAGGAATTTTGGGTTTTCATGAGCTGTATGCCAAAATCATCCGTATTAAGACAATAAAAGACCTGAAATATTTCAGTTAGTGTGCAATGAATCTAAAATATATGAATGTTACATTTTCATCATTACATTATGGAAAATAATGAACTTTATCACAATATGCTAATATTTTGAGAAGGACCTGTAAACCTTGACCTGGGAATATCAGCATGTCTATCTTAACTGTGTTTTAGTTTTAAATCAGAAAAACTATTGGCTTGACCAAGCTAGCTGTTATTAGCAAAACAAACTGGTAACAATTTATCACTCTGTATTTAAAGATGAATTAGTTATTTTCCAGTTCTGGATTTGTATGGGAAGTAAGAAATGTTACCTTCTGGGTTAATATTTAACTAATTTGTAAATCGTAATTCACAACAAAAATCAATATATGAAGCTTATAAACAGTTATATAGAATCCAATTAGATTCAAACTCTGTTCAATCAAATTACAAAAAAAATGGAAACAAAAACCTGACAGCATGGAAATGTATAACAAGTTTATGGCATTCAGAGACAGTAAAGTGAGATAAGATGAACAATCAGTCGTGGTTATGCAAGCAAAGCATGGTTATTTGCAATACATAACTTAAAAGCATTGCAAAAAAAACAGCAGTACCACAAACGTTTTCTAAATGAGGAGCGTTTGGGTCCCAAACCACAGTAACACAGACACAGTTTTTCTTGACAGATATTTTAAATTAGGATTTCTTTTCAGTATATCCATGTTGACATTCATTAAGCATCAAGTGTTTGCTGGAAGCAGAGATGTTAAATGATGCCAGAACAAGCTACATTTGTTTTGGAACAATCTAGCACAACATATTCCATTCCCATAGTGTTCTTTCTTTGAATTGTCATGTGTTGTTAATGTCAGCATCACTGCCACCTACTGGCTCGATATGGATATTTCAAAATTGTCAAATTTTACAACAAGTATGGATAAAGATGTAATTTTTCAAACAAAAAGCAGAAAGTGTTATGAAACACAGCAAACAGTTATTTGAACTGTGGCTGTGTGGATGCAGGGCATGATAAATGATAGGGCCTCCATTGGAAAACTGGCTGCGTTGCTTCAGTGCTTCATTAGCAATGACAGTTTAATGGATGTCATCTGCATGGCCATCAGATAGATACTATTTTATGCACATTTCTCTTACAATAAATTAGAAGAGATGGAGTGAGAAACCTTTTGAGGTAAAATGCAAAACTCACATAACTATTTTACAAAGATCTGATGCCATATATTTATTGGATCATCAGCTATTTAAATCAGTAAATTAGTTTGCAGCTGTTTGCAGCAAAATGTTAATAAGAAGGTAAGTAGCGGGGGTGCTTGAGAAATCTCTCACACGGTGGACATTTTTTTCTTTGGTATGAAATTCATACAAGTACAGGTTTGTAATAAAATCCTGACATTTGTATTGTTTTTTTGCAGTGTAGAAGGATGAATTTAATTAATTTTAAAAACAAGAATGGAGTGCACATGTCACGGTTCTGTCGCGGTTTACTTGGAATTGGACCTCAGAATGCAGACGAGCAGGCAGCGTGATGGTAAGTGAAAAAAGGTTTAATAACAAAAAAACTCACTCACTACAGGAGGCAGGAACAAAACAAACGGGCAGGCAAGACAGGCATGGCATGATCAAAAAACAAGACATGAGCATGAGAGTGAAAGAAGAAGCAGGTGAACTGAATAAACTTAATTAACAGAACAAAACGTGACTGGAGCAAAACAGACTCTTGAACACAAACTAGAAAAACATGAAGCAAAAGCATAACCAGATCCGAAAACCAAACTTGACAAAACATGAACAAGACGACAAAACAAAAAGCATGAGTCAAAACCTTAACTGTGAAAAACATAAGAAGAAACCCGAAACCAAACACCAAACAACCCTACCTCATGACAGAACCCCCCCCCCCTTAAGGGCGGAAACCAGACGCCCACAACAGTCCAAACAAGAAACAAAAACAGAGTTCGGGCGGGCGACCAGGAAGTCGTCCCAAGCAGGCACAGAGTTCAGGCGCGCGACCAGGAGGTCGTCCTGAGCAGGCACAGAGTTCAGGCGCGCGACCAGGAGGTCGTCCTGAGCAGGCACAGAGTTCAGGCGCGCGACCAGGAGGTCGTCCTGAGCAGGCACAGAGTTCAGGCGCGCGACCAGGAGGTCGTCCTGAGCAGGCACAGAGTTCAGGCGCGCGACCAGGAGGTCGTCCTGAGCAGGCACAGAGTTCAGGCGCGCGACCAGGAGGTCGTCCTGAGCAGGCACAGAGTTCAGGCGCGCGACCAGGAGGTCGTCCTGAGCAGGCACAGAGTTCAGGCGGGCGACCAGGCCTGCACCAAAGACGTGGAGGCCGACTGAGCAGAGTAGAGGACTTCCCAGACACTCTGTGGAACTCCAGAGGCGTGGAGCTTGGCGAACCCTCAGAGGCTGAAGCAGAGCCTGGCAAACCCTCAGAGGCTGAAGCAGAGCCTGGCAAACCCTCAGAGGCTGAAGCAGAGCCTGGCAAACCATCAGAGGCTGAAGCAGAGCCTGGCGAACCCTCAGCTCTGGGTTCAAAAGCCAGAACGAGGACAAAACGTTCCTTAAATTCCTGCAGACTAGGAACAGGAGCTGAGGCGTCGCCCGGACCCTCCGTGACGTGAGCAGGAGCTGAGGCGTCGCCCGGACCCTCCGTGACGTGAGCAGGAGCTGAGGCGTCGGCCGGACCCTCAGTGGCGTGAGCAGAGGCGTCGCCGGGGCCCCCGATGACTTGAGCCGGGGCGTCCCTCTTACGACGTCTTCTGCGCTGTGTGGAGGGGGTTGAGGCTGACTTAGGGTCAGGCTGAGGCTGTGGTGTGTCAGGCTGTGGACCTGACATGGGCTGCTCTGCAGCAGCAGCAGCTCCCTGGAGACTTGACATGGATGATGAAGGATGGCAGTAAAACAGCCTTACTGCCGCTTCATACTCCATCTCAATCTGCCTTATCCTCTCCATCATCTCAGTAGAGGAATACAGGAGACCAGTCGTCCTGAGGCTCTTTATTTGGCGTGCATAGAACCTCAAGCGCTGCTCCAGCTCGGCAGGTGTTGCCCCAGAACACCGGGCTGGAGCGAGCGCAGACGGCATGGGCGGAGGTGCAGCGAGCCTGGGAGACAGTGCTGTGGCAGACGAAGATGCGGGCTTACTTGCTGCAGCCCTCACTTAGGCTGGCTGGGAAACCACCTCCTCGCCAGGCGACTGGCTGGGAATCCCTGCATGACGGTGTTTCCTGCGGCGGGAGGAGTGCACAACCAGGGGAGCAGGCGGAGAACGGCGATGAAGGGGACCTGTCCCCGGAACTGGAATCGCCAACCTGGTTCCATCATAAGCCGACTGCGGCACTGACAGCCCCGCAGAACGGCGCAACGACTTCTCCGCCTTCATGAAAGAGGTTTCTGGAATAAGAAGGCCAGAAATTTCACTTTGCTGATCAAAGACGTGAGTTTAACACGTAACCAAAACCACTGAGTTTCAAGGAGACGCAACTTTCCCTCCTTGCTTGGTTCTAGTCGACTGCTGACAGTCAGATCATATTTTTCCTTTTCGCCAAGGAGGCCAAAGGACGAAGATTGACCGCTCTTCCCGAAGTTAACTGTGGATGTACATTAACTTCCAACTTTCCCCTCCTCCTCTCTCCCTCTGCTCAGAAGGAAGACTTCAACAAAGTAAAACTCATCCTTTTCTTTTTCTTTTTATTTCTTTATTAGGAATAGCGTGGGCAGGATAGAGTAGGACATTTTAGTGCCATTAGAGTCGCCATTTAGAGTCTAATGTGTTCTGAATTGTATGTGCATGCCATTGTTTTGAAACTTGCTGGTACTTTCGGAGGCCGCCGTGTCTCGCAAGTGTGTCTTTACCGTGCGAACACCTGCGAACACGTGCGAACGCTGCGAAACTGGACCGCTACAATAATCTTATGGTGGTGGGTGTTTATGACTGTGCATCTCACTGAGCTACACTTTCTGGCGGGCTGCGCTCCCAAAGCTTCGTTCAACACCATATTCCCTTGTCATATTATCATTTGGCCATAACTGCTGGTTGATTCCAAACAGCACTACTCACTGCTGTTTTGCTTTATTTTGTTTAGTTAGATATTTTAACCCCTTTTTGTGTAGAACTTTGCATGTTTGAGTTGGTGAAGATTATTGAATCGGAAGAGCGGATAGTATCAGGCTGTAATTTAATAAATATTCACATAGATAAAGAGAAGGTGTTTTGTGTTTATTTTGTGCAAGAGTTATTCGTCAGTCAAGATAAGGTTAAAGTGACATCTCTGGTAATAGTTATTAATTATTACTGAGTATTTAATGGTTGTAATTATCAAAGGCGTTGAGCCACAATTACAACACCAGAAGACATCCCTGGTCTCGATTCATAAATGAGGATTTTGGTTAAGAAATAAATTTTGTCAAATTGTGATTGTTCATTATAATTCTTGATAAATATCAATTATTCAATAATCATAATTCCAACACTAGCACTTCGCTACTACGTCTACGGCTTTTAAGCATATTCCATTCATTTTCAATGGTGCTGAGGTGGTGGTCTTTCCAGAAGGTTAATGTTAGATGGCTTCATCCACTAAAAAATCAGTTTGAATGTGTATGTGGATCAGTGTCTGATTGGAAACTGTTTTTAGCTGTGAAGTAAAATTAAATCATTTTGGGGTAGCCCTCCTCCTGTATTACTTCACCCACTATTAGCGATGGAGTGAAACAGACCCACAGCATGATGTTACCAGCACTATGCTTGGCGGTTTTGGTTCAGTGTTTTTAGGTTTGAAATCTTTGACTCCTCCAAACATATCTTCAATCTTTAAGGCCAAACAGCTCTGCCTTTGTCTTGTCTGACCTTATTGTATGTACAGGGGAACAAGCTTAGTGGCTTGAGGGTTTTATGTATCAATTACAATTGCTCTATGCAACCAGATGGCAATAGTGTTTAAATAATACATTATTAAAAAAATTAATTATAAGGTATTAAATAATACACAGGAACTGAGGTGGATGCTTGCTCTATACATATCATTTTTTGCCATTCACACAAATTAGATAGGTTTTGGTGAAGTGTGCTGAAACCGAACAAATCACTGGACTTTGCCTTCTGAATCTGTGATTTTGCAGGTACTGGCTTGAGTTTTCATGATTCCTGGGTTGTTTGTAAAACCGTTACTAATTACTATCACAGGACAATGATCCCAAGAAAGAAGGGTTGTGGAGGTGCTGCAGCACTATTTAAACTTTGTAGTAGTATGTTTAACGGCTTTGTGTGTCACGACAAACCATCCAGCTTAAATTAACTTTCAAGTATCTAGCCAAAATTATGCCATTTACTGCATTTATTCTAGCCTTTCTGTATAATGTCTAAAATTTGTGGATTGGAGAAAATTTGCACTGAATTCAAACTTGAACACCCAATTCTTCTTTTTAAAATGTTTTAAAGTTGCATGTTGTAACATCAATCAATTCTTGAAAAAGAAAGATCAGATGTGTTATTAAAAGTACAAAATTAATTAAATTCATGCCAATGACTAGTATATGTAAACATCTACCTGGTTCTGTGTATCTTATTCAACTTTGCTGACATTGTGTGGTCTATTTTATATTTAATTTAGGTTTGCATAAATTGTGCAGACCCCAACATTTCAATGTGCTGTTCTAACACAAAAATGTTTTTCAACCATTTTAAACAAATCCATTTATGTGTTGATTAGAGCCATTTGTCATGTGCAAGTTTCAGAGGAATGGTTTTCTCTGTATTTTTCTGCTTACCTGTGCGAATGTAAGCAGATTTGTGCCTGTACCTCTCTTTGTGTGGGCTTATGCCACTGTGTGTAAGTCTTGTGTGGTAGTAATTTACCTCCACTCAGAGGACCTCATAAAGGTTAGCTTGCTCACTCAATAGCTGATGGTAAATTTAGCCTCCTTTTCACAAAGTCCCACACACGATTCAGGTATTTTTTTGTATTGTATCTTCCCATCGAAACCACAGTAAAAGGATACCGCAGTAGTTTTTCAAATGATAGCTGCCTGCAACAACAGTATTTCCAGTTAAATTAAATAATATGATGTCTTAATTGTCATACCTTTTTACTCTAGAAAAAGTTAGATGGAGACAAATATAATGAAACATCAGGATAGTTCCAGTTATTCTCCAATTCTGATATGACTGGATGGTGATGAGAATGACTTGAAGAGTGCCAAAAGCACACTTTTAATTCTGTTTCTCACTTTGTTCTTATGTTTAAATTTGGAAATTACAGGGTGCACTTTGTAGCATCTAATATTTGACAGTGCCATTTAGAGAAAAAAGGAAATAAATGCACCCAGCCAAAGAGCTCTGCAGGAAAGAGGCCTTTTTTTCTGCCGATATAATATTGTTTTGTTTTCCCATCTGGAACTGCTAACCCACTGTTTGCTTTTGTGAAAATGCTTAGAGGTGTTGAGGCC
Source organism: Girardinichthys multiradiatus (assembly GCF_021462225.1). NCBI lineage: Eukaryota > Metazoa > Chordata > Actinopteri > Cyprinodontiformes > Goodeidae > Girardinichthys > Girardinichthys multiradiatus. The sequence continues at coordinate 45,050,409 of NC_061796.1, forward strand.
TGCATTAAAGATCAGATGTCTTGTTCTTGCATAGATGATTGTGTCACCCCCTGCACCTTTATCAAGAGGTCAAAAGTGACATCAAATGGATTCTTCTTGTTAATTTTGTTTTGCAGTATTTGTATGCTCTGTGTTTCATGGTGGCCAAATCGCTGATATTTTCCCACTGCTGTCAGTTTGGGCACACACTGACATTATATGTGGGTGAAGGGTTGCCTTGCAGATACTATAATCCAAGTGTCTTCCCACCACATCATGACCCCAAAAGCCTGCAGTCAGGCTTTATGTAACACAACAGACTGCTAAGCTCTTTGTAACGTACTAGCAGGACTGAAAAGGCTGGATAGATGTTGCATGTGGAGCTGAGGCTTTGAAATTTGGCTGAAGAATTTCTTGTTACTGGAGATCTGCTTAGATTATTTACTGCAGTGCAAACATTGTATCCAGTCAGAAATTTACACCTGAGTACTCCTTTATTTTAAAGTCAGTGTTAGACAGAAGTTTTTTCTGTCTATTATTACTCAGATCAATAAAAATTAATTAAGAACAAACTGAAGATTTTTAAGCTGTCTCCATATGCAAGAATATCTTTTGTTGTTATGTCATTCTGACAAACATTTTTTACATTGAAACATATATTCAGTCAGTGATATACAGAGGTTGGACAATGAAACTGAAACACCTGGTTTTAGACCACAATTATTTATTAGTATGATGTAGGGCCTCCTTTTGCGGCCAATACAGCATCAATTCATCTTGGGAATGACATATACAAGTCCTGCACAGTGGTCAGAGGGATTTTAAGCCATTCTTCTTGCAGGATAGTGGTCAGGTCACTACGTGATACTGGTGGAGGAAAACGTTTCCTGACTCGCTCCTCCAAAACACCCCAAAGTGGCTCAATAATATTTAGATCTGGTGACTGTGCAGGCCATGGGAGATGTTCAACTTCACTTTCATGTTCATCAAACCAATCTTTCACCAGTCTTGCTGTGTGTATTGGTGCATTGTCATCCTGATACACGGCACCGCCTTCAGGATACAATGTTTGAACCATTGGATGCACATGGTCCTCAAGAATGGTTCGGTAGTCCTTGGCAGTGACGCGCCCATCTAGCACAAGTATTGGGCCAAGGGAATGCCATGATATGGCAGCCCAAACCATCACTGATCCACCCCCATGCTTCACTCTGGGCATGCAACAGTCTGGGTGGTACGCTTCTTTGGGGCTTCTCCACACCGTAACTCTCCCGGATGTGGGGAAAACATTAAAGGTGGACTCATCAGAGAACAATACATGTTTCACATTGTCCACAGCCCAAGATTAGCGCTCTTTGCACCATTGAAACCGACGTTTGGCATTGGCATGAGTGAGCAAAGGTTTGGCTATAGCAGCCCGGCCGTGTATATTGACCCTGTGGAGCTCCTGACGGACGGTTCTGGTGGAAACAGGAGAGTTGAGGTGCACATTTAATTCTGCTGTGATTTGGGCAGCCCTGGTTTTATGTGGTATGTCACCCATAATGTTGTGCTCATTTCAATATTTTGAGCAAAACTGTGCTATTACCCTGCTAATTGAACCTTCACACTCTGCTCTTACTGGTGCAATGTGCAATCAATGAAGACTGGCTACCAGGCTGGTCCAATTTAGCCATGAAACCTCCCACACTAAAATGACAGGTGTTTCAGTTTCTTTGTCCAACCCCTGTATTTTATTTTACAAACAACTGTTTAACAATGACCTAAACAGAACCAGCTAATGAAACATTTATTTTACTGGCAGGATTTCACTTAAACAAAGAGCTGACACAAAAAGCAAGGCTGTTGTTTTACCAGCCTCTACGTTCTGACCCTCACCTTCTGGTCATGAGATTTGGATCATGACAAAAAGAACGAGTTCCGGGGTGGCTAGAGTCAGCCCAAGAGATGAGGAGCCCAAGGGTGAGGGGAAATATCTAACTGAAATGTAACAGGAAATAACTCAAAAAACAAGAATACAAGAATTAACTAAGAAACTAAACATAATGAAATGAAATAGGCAACACATATAAACAATAAAGAACAAACAACAAGGAAATGGTCTGAACACAAACACAAAAGAAAAACATAACCCAAACATCTGTGGATCTTGACATTAATGAATGGATGAATGAAAAAATTGATGAATGAATGAATGAATGAATGAATGAATGAATGAATGATTTAATTGGACAATGAAATTCTTTAGATCTGGATATAAAATACAGATGAGATTTGAAAATAAGCTATCAGTTTATCATCTAGTTTTATCAATCGGGTGTTGGTTAAAACTTGGTTTGAAATGATCAATGAAATCGACAGTGTTCTCACATATGACTCAGACATTCTTCTTCAGCTGTACAGAATACAACACCGAAGAACAAATTTGATTTAAATAAAAAATAAACATTTAAATGCATGTTGTCAGAAGACCTGATTAATAACATATGCATTAGTGACATGAACAGAGACATGAGTGCTTCAATGAATCTTTTTTTTCCTTGTTGTTTTTTATAGAAATAAAAGAAGGATTTTACAAAATAGAACTTGTTGTGAAAACTACACGAAATCAATGCAGAAAAATCCAGTCCAGGTTTGTTGCTGTTGGCTTGTATAATCCAAGTGTAATGAGTTCACACTTAGCATTCCAGTGTAATAGTGCTGTACCAATGTCTTGCCATGTATGAATGTATTTACATGTTAAGTGGGTCTAAACAGGGCCAGCCCAAGTCTCCATGGGGGCCTTAAATGAAATTAGATTCTGGGGCCCTCTATTTCTGCTGCTGTTATGAATTGTTATAATCAACAATCAGACCATCATTCACACGCCCTTGAGTGTAATTCTTATATGTAGAAATACAATGTATGCTGTAGGGTGAGTCCTTCTCACACCTGATGCCTTACCCACAGTTGAGCCTGAAGATGTGGACTGGTACTGGGCTGATTCTGTGCCTCCAAATTACTTTAACAGTGCTACTGGAGGACGTTCACATAACTGTTTAATGTACATATAATGTATATTTTACCGACATAAATAACAATGCTCTGCAGCAATCAATTTGTGCAAACAACATATCTCACACTATAACTAGAAGCCATGTAGCCTGATGCAAAACTATATTGCTAGCAAATGTCAAACATTGTGATGTTTTAATACATACTTGCTATGAAACATTAGCAAAAACTTTGTTTTGATGCCAAAAAAAGCCAAAATATATATGGCCAACCCCAAGAATCAACTCAGTCAAAGTTAAAGCTCAGTATTAAACAAATACATGTTAGCATGAATATTTCCCTATTTAACCGGCTAGTTAAAAATAAATTTCACTAGTTTAAACCTAATTTTCTATTAATAGCTACACAAATTTCTTTGATAGACAATACAGTTACAAGACCTGCAAACATTTATCTTTATCTTCTTTTCTCTTCTTCCTCCTTCTGTTCTCTAACCCTGATAGATATGTGTCCTTTTTGGCACCAATATTTGGAGGAGAGCAGATATTACTAGTGCCCACAAGAGCAACTTAAAACAAAAGAAAATAATATAAATACACACACACACACACACACACACACACATATATATATATATATATATATATATATATATATGTATATACAGTACAGACCAAAAGTTTGGACACACCTTCTCATTCAAAGAGTTGTCTTTATTTTCATGACTATGAATATTGTAGCTTCACACTGAAGGCATCAAAACTATGAATTAACACATGTTGAATTATATACTGAACAAAAAAGTGTGAAACAAATGAAAATATGTCTTATATTCTAGGTTCTTCAAAGTAGCCACCTTTTGCTTTAATTACTGCTCCACAGACTCTTGGTATTCTGTTGATGAGCTTCAAGAGGTAGTCACCTGAAATGGTTTTCCAACAGTCTTGAAATAGTTCCCAGAGATGCTTAGCACTTGTTGGCCCTTTTGCCTTCACTCTGCGGTCCAGCTCACCCCAAACCATCTCGATTGGGTTCAGGTCCGGTGACTGTGGAGGCCAGCTCATCTGGCGCAGCACCCCATCACTCTCCTTCTTGGTCAAATAGCCCTTACACAGCCTGGAGGTGTGTTTGGGGTCATTGTCCTGTTGAAAAATAAATGATGGTCCAACTAAACGCAAACCGGATGGAATAGTATGCCGCTGCAAGATGCTGTGGTAGCCATGCTGGTTCAGTATGCCTTCAATTTTAAATAAATCCCCAACAGTGTCACCAGCAAAGCACCCCCACACCATCACTCCTCCTCCTCCATGCTTCACGGTGGGAACCAGGCATGTAGAGTCCATCTGTTCACCTCTTCTGCGCCGCACAAGACACGGTGGTTGGAACCAAAGATCTCAAACTTGGACTCATCAGACCAAAGCACAGATTTCCACTGGTCTAATGTCCATTCCTTGTGTTCTTTAGCCCAAACAAGTCTCTTCTGCTTGTTGCCTGTCCTCAGCAGTGGTTTCCTAGCAGCTATTTTACCATAAAGGCCTGATTCACACAGTCTCCTCTTAACAGTTGTTCTAGAGATGTGTCTGCTGCTAGAACTCTGTGTGGCATTGACCTGTTCTCTAATCTGAGCTGCTGTTAACCTGCAATTTCTGAGGTTGGTGACTTAGATGAACTTATCGTCCACAGCAGAGGTGACTCTTGGTCTTCCTTTCCTGGAGCGGTCCTCATGTGAGCCAGTTTCTTTGTAGTGCTTGATGGTTCTTGTGACTGCACTTGGGGACACTTTCAAAGTTTTCCCAATTGTTCGGACTGACTGACCTTCATTTCTTAAAGTAATGATGGCCACTCGTTTTTCTTTACTTAGCTGCTTTTTTCTTGCCATAATACAAATTCTAATAGTCTATTCAGTAGGACTATCAGCTGTGTACTGTATCCACCTCCTGCACAACACAACTGATGGTCCCAACCCCATTTATAGGGCTTGAAATCCCACTTATTAAACCTGATAGGGCACACCTGTGAAGTGAAAACCATTTCACATGACTACCTCTTGATGCTCATCAACAGAATACCAAGAGTGTGTGGAGCAGTAATCAAAGCAAAAAGGTGGCTACTTTGAAGAACCTAGAATATAAGACATATTTTCAGTTGTTTCACACCTTTTTGTTCAGTATATAATTCAACATGTGTTAATTCATAGTTTTGATGCCTTCAGTGTGAAGCTACAAACTGGCCCTTCTGCGTTTCCTTATACACTTCTGTTTGCTAATATAAGCTAACGATGAACAAAAAAACAAACGCTGTTGAATGGATAATTTTGTTTTAAGTTATTGCCAGATGGTGCTTTGAACAAATCGAAAGTAATTTGCGTGCTTTGCAAAGGTGAATTTAATTACCACCGAAGCAGCTCATCACTTTCATATCACCTGAAGGCGAAGCACCATGGTGCGGCTGCAACGTTGGAGGGAGGAGGTCTGAGACAGACAACTTTGCAGCAGTTTGGAGCGAAAGGCGGGGCGCTTTCCAAGCAAACTAACAACAAAATAATGGAGGCTATCGCTTTTTGGGTTTCCAAAAATTGTCGCCCTGTAAATATTGTTGAGGATGTTGGACTGAGGGATGTGATTCGGGAGGCATCGGGGGACTCCGGTTATCATTTACCTGCGAGGCAAACTGTAATGTCCAGAATAGAGACGTTGTACAAAAACCAGAGAACAACGAAGCAAAGCCTGTTGGAGAATGCGCTATATGTCGCTCTCAATTCAATTCAAAATTCAAAGATACTTTATTGATTGAGGGGAAATTAGAATTCCTGTACAACCCATCCAAACATACATCATGACACAAGACAAGGGGGGACTGGTCACCGAGGCTTTGCTGCCCACTCACAGGTGCTGCCCTTGCTAGATGAGAAAAGAGGCCACATTAGGTAAGTAGAAGGAACAATTCATATTTCACACTTTATCCTTAGCAGGATACAGTTTGAGATTGCAAAAAAACCTCAGAACAAAGAAGCAACAAGTTGATAAAACAACATCATGCCGGGAACGGTGAAGGTGGTGTGAGGGGGCGCATATGTTTATCTTGAGCATGTGTGTGTGTGCAAGTAAGTCCATGAAGCTCTGTCACAGAGGGCATTGTCCTTGATGGTACGTTGGAATGTTCATCAACCGGCCACAAAGTTCTGAGCAGGTCCACAGATGTCCTCAGGGAAGGGAGGGAGCAGAGTGTCATGTTTACATAACTTCCAGGAGAAGTTGAAGATAGCCAGCCATCAAGGCCGTGCAGGGGAGCCATATTCAGAAAAACAATAATTATTTGGGTTAGGCTGACTCTTAATTTTCCGTCAGCCTTGAGAGTCTTGCTGGTGCTTCTCAAAGGCGAATCCAAACAGCCAAATTCCAAAGTCCAGGAACCGCAACCTGCCTGCGATCCTGTGTAAGGATCACATCCAGTCTGCGATTCAGCTCACGTAACATCTCAGTCTGAGTGCTGATCGCCTTGAAGATCCCATCACACATGCCAGGCAGCCTCACAATTGCCAGAACAGCTGCTGACATTCTCCGAATTTCTCAATATGCCAGGTAACCGCTGACTCCAAAAAGCAGAAATCCTGATATCAAACATCCAATTATATACATATCTTCCACATCCTCGACTGAAGTGGGCTCTCCTTCACCCTGTCTTCTCGTCGAGAAAATTTGATCAATTGCATTGAGAGACCAGCTGACCAAATCCATAACTCAGAACTCACATGTGATCATTGGACTTCTGCTAGTAATGACAACTATTTGGGTGTCACGGCTCACTTCATTGATAACAACTGGTGTCTGCATTCCTTTGCATTAACTGTGAGTAAGTCTACCGAGCGCCATTTTACAGAGGCATGTGCACAGCACATCCAGGCTGTCGCACAAGAATGGAACATAGAGAAAAAAGTAACAACGCTTGGGACAGACAGTGCTCGAAACATGATAGCAGCTGCAAGACTCCTTCGATATGAACATCTGTCTTGCACTGCACACACTTTGCAGAGAGCAATCACGTGTCACTGGGTGACAATGGATTTGACGCTGTTTTAGCCAAATGTCAAAAAAGTTTTGGTCACTTTAAGCACAGCCCGTCTAATGCTAGAGAATTGAATCAACAGCAAGTTGCACATAAACAAAAAAGAATCCCTGATTCAAGACGTGCCCAGTAAATAGAACTCCACTTAATACATGATCAAAAGGCTCCAACAAAATAAATCGCCAATAGAAACAGCCCTGTCACAACAGAAGAGCAAAATTCCCATGCTTACAGAAGCTGAACTTGCAAAGCTGAAGAAGTTGGAGGAGCTACTTGAACCATGCAGGTATGTTTTTATTTCTATTTCAGTGTATTATATTAGCTTGATGAGTTAATTCAGTGGGTTAATTAAGCAGTGTTAATATTTGACAATTAGTATGTGTTTTTGTATATTTTAGGAGACAGAAATAACACTTTTCAGTGACATGCTTAAAATAAATTAAGAGTGTTATTAATTTATGTGTTTTCACAGGTATGTCACTGAAACCCTGGGTGGGCAACACTACATCTCATGTTCTGTGGTTTTGCCTGCCTTCTGTCACCTGTTCAGAGTCATGGAGCCTTCAGATGATGATACTGTCATCTTACTGTGATTTAAAAAGGTATTTTGTGAAGACCTCGCTCAACGAAAAGAGAACTCCAACCTCACCTGGCTCAAGATTGCTACTGCATTGATCCCAGATTTAAGGATTTAAAATGCCTGCCTAAATCTGTGAGAGGCAAAGTGTGGAGTTCTTTAAACAGCCTGCTCAGAGAGAATAGAGATGTCCATATCCAGAGTGCTGAAACAACAGGAGAAACACCTCGGAAGAAGAGGAAGATGTCCACCTTCTTGCTTGCATCATCCGATTCAGACACAGACAATGAGGCAGAGTTCATTCAAACTACACTGGACTGCTTCAAATCAGAATCAAAAACTGGCAGTGGTGGCAGTGGTGGTCAAAAAGACAGGACTCATATCCTAGACTAGCAATTATTGCCCACAAATATCTTTCAACACCTCCCACCATGGTACCCTGTGAGAGACTGTTCTCCCTCTCAGGTCATATCATTCAGAAAAAGAGAGCGGCTCGCTCTTCTAGTAAGGTTGAGAGACTGGTGTGCCTTGGTAGTTGGCTCAATGTAAAGGAGTAGATTTTGTTTCAAAACTAAAGCTGAAATGTTCTGTAAGCTTCTAAAGTGCCGTTCACACTAATTCATACTGATTTTCAAAGTGATTTTTTTTTTCACTCACAAAAGGAATGTGTGGTAATGTACTTTAGTTATTAGGCTGTGCATCTTTATGGAAAAGCAAGTTTTTATTTTTATTTCACAAATTTGTTAAAATGTATCAAAGTAAAGAAAAACAATAAAAGTCCCTTTTGTTGAATTGATAACTTAATTAATGACTTAAATTATCTCTTTTATAAGCTGTCTTGAAATGTGATTAATCACGATTAATCGCTACTAATTTTGTAAATGATTTGCGATTAATTAGTAAATTTTTATTAATCAATGGACAGCCCAAATATATATATATATATATATATATATATATATATATATATATTTGCATGTATGAGCAATGATTTCTATATGATCAAAGATATAGTAGCGATCCAAGGGGTGCTCCTGATGGACACTGTAATGTTTAGGTGCTTGTGGTAACATGGGACTGTACAGTTGTTCACAATTTGTGAGTTTTTTTTTTCTGTCTTTTTATTTGTGTAGAATGGCTGGAGAGGTGAAGTTAGATGGTGACAGTCACTGTTTGTTCTGCGCACAAAATAATAAAACTCCCTTACAGCCATTCTACTTTGAATAGAAGCTGAAGTGCCAGTTAATGTGAAGTGTGTCTTCACTCAGTCTCACCCACATGGTTCACCACAATATATGACTGTACAAACAAATCCACAATTTGTGTTTTTTATGAGGGTTTTAATTGTAAAGACATCATGAATCATATATGCATAAAAATATTTATATATTTTAATTGCTCTTGGGGGCCCGTCTTGTGCCCGCAGGGCCCTAAGCACGGCTGCTTAGTTCCCTTATGCATCGGACCAGCCCTGGGTCTAAATGTGAGAAAAGGAACTCCATTTTGTAGAACATCAAACCCTGTCAGGTGGAATGTCTCGACAGGGTATACAGGTCCTTCTCAAAATATTAGCATATTGTGATAAAGTTCATTATTTTCCATAATGTCATGATGAAAATTGAACATTCATATATTTTAGATTCATTGCACACTAACTGAAATATTTCAGGTCTTTTATTGTCTTAATACGGATGATTTTGGCATACAGCTCATGAAAACCCAAAATTCCTATCTCACAAAATTAGCATATCATTAAAAGGGTCTCTAAACGAGCTATGAACCTAATCATCTGAATCAACGAGTTAACTCTAAACACCTGCAAAAGATTCCTGAGGCCTTTAAAACTCCCAGCCTGGTTCATCACTCAAAACCCCAATCATGGGTAAGACTGCCGACCTGACTGCTGTCCAGAAGGCCACTATTGACACCTCAAGCAAGAGGGTAAGACACAGAAAGAAATTTCTGAACGAATAGGCTGTTCCCAGAGTGCTGTATCAAGGCACCTCAGTGGGAAGTCTGTGGGAAGGAAAAAGTGTGGCAGAAAATGCTGCACAACAAGAAGAGGTGACCGGACCCTGAGGAAGATTGTGGAGAAAGGCCGATTACAGACCTTGGGGGACCTGCGGAAGAAGTGGACTGAGTCTGGAGTAGAAACATCCAGAGCCACCGTGCACAGGCGTGTGCAGGAAATGGGCTACAGGTGCCGCATTCCCCAGGTCAAGCCACTTTTGAACCAGAAACAGCGGCAGAAGCGCCTTACCTGGGCTACAGAGAAGCAGCACTGGACTGTTGCTCAGTGGTCCAAAGTACTTTTTTCGGATGAAAGCAAATTCTGCATGTCATTCGGAAATCAAGATGCCAGAGTCTGGAGGAAGACTGGGGAGAAGGAAATGCCAAAATGCCAGAAGTCCAGTGTCAAGTACCCACAGTCAGTGATGGTCTGGGGTGCCGTGTCAGCTGCTGGTGTTGGTCCACTGTGTTTTATCAAGGGCAGGGTCAATGCAGCTAGCTATCAGGAGATTTTGGAGCACTTCATGCTTCCATCTGCTGAAAAGCTTTATGGAGATGAAGATTTCATTTTTCAGCACGACCTGGCACCTGCTCACAGTGCCAAAACCACTGGTAAATGGTTTACTGACCATGGTATCACTGTGCTCAATTGGCCTGCCAACTCTCCTGACCTGAACCCCATAGAGAATCTGTGGGATATTGTGAAGAGAACTTTGAGAGACTCAAGACCCAACACTCTGGATGAGCTAAAGGCCGCTATCGAAGCATCCTGGGCCTCCATAAGACCTCAGCAGTGCCACAGGCTGATTGCCTCAATACCACGCCTCATTGAAGCAGTCATTTCTGCAAAAGGATTCCCGACCAAGTATTGAGTGCATAACTGTACATGATTATTTGAAGGTTGACGTTTTTTGTATTAAAAACACTTTTCTTTTATTAGTCGGATGAAATATGCTAATTTTGTGAGATAGGAATTTTGGGTTTTCATGAGCTGTATGCCAAAATCATCCGTATTAAGACAATAAAAGACCTGAAATATTTCAGTTAGTGTGCAATGAATCTAAAATATATGAATGTTAAATTTTCATCATGACATTATGGAAAATAATGAACTTTATCACAATATGCTAATATTTTGAGAAGGACCTGTATGTGCATGTTTTGTTGCTCTCAGCGTATACTTAGATCAACTCAGTGGAATTCACAGTGTTCTGCAGTTTGGTGACCAGGCTGTTACTTTTCCACAATGTCTTGTTTTATTTATTAAACTTTTTTCATTTAAAAGGATTAACTGACCATCTAGGAAAGACATACATTTAATGCATTATTAGTTAATAAGTTTTGATTTCAGTTGCACATTTGTGGTAGACATGACGTGTGAGAGTTGCTGCACTCATGTAGCAGAATTGTATGACATGTTAAAAAAAATCCATGTAGTTATGCTGTGACCAAATTGTGTATGCTGCAGTGTTAAATGCCTGGTGTGTAATTACACTGTGGCATCATGTTTTTTGATATCATTGAAACAAAAGGCTGATGCACAATGTAGTTACAGTGTATAATATTTAGTCAGTTGAGCAGAGATTTAATGCAATAAATCCTCACACCCGACTGTGTCAAAATGCTGAAGTTCACTGAAAATTTTGGAAGCAAAGATAAGGAATATAGTAGGAGAGGTGTTGTCATCAAAGTATTTACAATAATACCACCATAACATGATTTTCTAATATCCTAATGTTAAGCTAATCTTTAAACAGCTTGAATTGTTTTGCTTTGCACTCTTGAATTGGTCCAGTTCTGACTAGGTGTTAGCTTGGCTAATGTAATGGAGGGTTAAAGTTAACCCTGCATTTATTTTTAGGGTTTTTACCACCAAAGCCACTCCAGTGGTTAACCAGAGCTGATGCTTCGGCCAGTTCTTTGCTGGTTCTTTAAAAGCACAGGTCTGGTTTTCCAGAGCCTGAGAGCCAAATTAAGCAACGTCAATGCATCACAATAAAAAAAGTTTCATTCTGAGTTTTGTAGAGGATTACAGTGCATGGAAACAGTGAAACTACAAAATTTCTATTGTTTCATGGTATGCCCATATGCCCTAAAACCAACATCTTAATTTATTAATGTTTGTGAATCCTGTACTGCTAATCTCGAATCAGATCAGCACGTTTAAAAATGTGAGGTAAACACAATGTTTAGAGCCAGATACTGCCTAGTACTATAAAAAGACCAATAGAGTTTATGAATGGAGACAAAAATGTTGTTCATGGATTCAGCTGAAAATTTCAATATATCTGCAGCCCTATGCTGCACAATTAACTATTTAATGATGGGTGGCATGAACACAAACAAATGTGTATAATCTGACTCTTAGTTATTGTCAAAGTTCAATGTTTTTACTGCTTTCTTAATCCCAAATCAGGCAGATTAAAAACTATCAAACTTTAAAGTTTTTATAGTGAGGTTCAATACATTTCAATTGGTTATTGGCCTTCATGAGTCCTATTTTAACTCCTGACAAAGACTGTTCTTTCTTCTGGCCCAACTCAAAGTTGGTGCTGTAAGAAAAACTGTTTTGTGGAGCCAGAGTTTACAGGAGTAAAAATGCAAAGACCTTGTGCTATGCAAACAGTTACACCATTTTAGCACTGAAACCGGTTTGGTAAAAAAACTCTTTCTGAGCTGCCAGGTGAATAGTGACGCCTTAAGAGATGGATTTCCTAATGATAGATGTTCTGTGCACTCAGGCTGCTGCAAGATTTAAATATCTCCGACACACATTTTATGTGCTGTTTTTTACATTGACCGAACTGAGTCAGACACCACGGCCGTTTGGAATCAATGCCTACTTCATTAGTTTGGTCCTATGACTATAAACTCACCATCCTAACTGCTATTCATAATGCAATGATCATGATAGAGGAAGTGGCCTTACCTCTGAACATGTTTTAGTGTTTTGAGCAAAGTTATCATAAATATAACTTCTTTTGCCACACTATCCCGTAAATTATCCATTCCCCGAATGATAAACATAAAAGCAATTTAATAAAATTTGATCAACGCTTTCATAATTTTCTGATACCTGTAGTCTGGTTTAAGGCATGTAACTTTGATTTAGATTTAGACAAAACAGGTGAAAAATTGCATTTTAAAATGAGAAAGTTTATTTTAGATCCTCAACGTGGCCATATATTCTCAAGAAATTTAAAATTCTATGCATTATTTTGAATGTCTTCCATTGTTATTTTAGCTTCACTTTGTAAAAATCAGTCGATGCGATAACTGATTAGTTTAATTGTGAAATGTATTCCCTCGCTGAATAATTCCACACCTAACACCAAAGACACGGTGAAAGAATACAAGCTCCTAAAGAGAAATCATAGAATTACAGTCTTGCAATTTAAGCTTTAAATAATTTGAAACCTTCATGTAATGAGTAGAAGTTCCTGTTGACACCCTTACTTGTCTTTTCATTAAACTCCGTCTCTCTGGTGGAGCTTGAGTCATTTTGGTTAAGCTTCTATGGCCAGCTGATGATTGTTGTCGTGGGGACAGGCGAGCATCTGCCATTTTACAAAACCCAGCAAGAATTTTTCCATGGAGCCTTGCAGAGACAAACTGGCAAAACTTTTTGTCAAAAAAAAAACCCTTCACATACTCTTCAGGGATGGGACAGTTTTGCACATTTATTAACTTGCCAGGAGTTTTGAGGCAAAGAAATGAACTGATAGCATCTGGCAGGGGTGACTGCTGCTGCTAAACACTGCGCTGAGAGCCTGCTGCTTGTGTTTTGATGGTAGAGAAGGCAGACATGCTTCTGCTTTGAGGTCTGTGTCCGTTTTAATTTATTGCAGAGCAGAGGGGCTGTAGATGCCCGAGGTGAGCCAATGACATCTCTTCACAGTGTGACATCATCGGTAACACTAATGGGAATCAGGGAGTGAGTTCACAATGAAACATTTATGTGTGAGCCATCACTTATATTCAACAATTTGACCAGAAGATGTGTATGAGTCTTTTCTTCCTGTCTGTCTGTCTGTCTGTCTGTCTGTCTGTTAAGATTGGGCAAATTTATCGACCATTGACGATAGGCTGATCCATCCAGGTTGTTTTTTTAAGAGCGATGTTTGGTTGTTTTTTTTGGCCTATGATTAAGGGAAAAACACTGTCAGGCGCAGCCTATCTGACTTCACACACTCAAAGAAGACATCTGCAGGGCTTGTCTGTACATAGCTCGATTTTTAAGACATCATACGTGATGTCACACAATAAACTGCTCGGCAGGAAAATGTCTCCACATTGAATGTTGTATGTATGTGAGTTAAGAATCCATGAAGGATCTCTGGAAGTGGGAACCCACAAAGAAATGTTTAGTGATTGGAACCCCAGGTAGGACCCTAAAGGCTTGGAACCATGGTAAGACCCTGAAGGACGGCGTGGTTGCCTGAAGAACCCTCGAATCCCTTGTCCAGGAACTCAATAACATAGACAGGCAGGTCCACCTGGACACATGTGTCGCAGAACTCTGAAGCAGGAACGTGAGGACGGTCATCTTTGACCCTCTTGGAAAACTCGACTAACCCTCCCTAGACTTATTATTGTGAAGTGACCACCTGACCCTCGGAGGTCAAAGCCAAGGCATTGGGCTGACTCTCAGTGACATGAGCTGAGAATAGGAGCAGGCCCATCAGCTGTGCTCTGGAGGCATGAAGCGGGTTCTGCCGCAGCGCTCTGGAGATATGATAAAAAGATTTATCTCCATCTCCTTTAATTTCCCCACAAAACCCAGAAGGGAATGGAAATGAATGGACTGTCTAAATAACTTTGTCTTGTAAGCAAACACCCTCAATCGCTCCTCCAACTCATCAGACATGGCCAAGGTGACCTGAGCAAGTCTGGATGTCAAAGACCTGAGTGGAGTAACTGTGGACCCGGGAGGCGTCACTGTAGCAGACAAAGGCTAAGAAGTCACCCCATGACAGCGCCGGCCACTGCAGGAGGAAGACTTGGAAACTGGTGCTGCTGCATGTTGGAGAGAGATGCTGTAGCAGTGGCATGGGAGGAGCAGCACATGAAGATGTAGGCGTCACCATTGCATCTTCTTGGAGGGACGGAGAGGAGCGGCAGCTCCGAGGATTTGTTTCAGGGTGAGAAATCGCCAACCTGAAAACCTCACACAGCAAATTTTGGTTCTTGCAAGCCCACAGAGCCGTGCAAATTCTTCTCCGCTTCACAGGAAAGGAACTCAAAAAGGTCCATACCTGTTGCTGGGTCCTGGTCTGGCTGGAGAATTCTGTCAGGAGGGTGGCTCTTGTATTAGGTCCCAAGTGCAGACAGACAGGCAGAGATGCGGTGAGTAATAAAGGTTTTAATAAAAATTAAAGAACTTCAACAGGCATGTGGTAGCAGAGACAGGCATGAACATACAGTCATCCATAAACAGTTTTCTCCAACAAGGAGAAAACAGAACAAAATGGTATATAAAGTGAATGGCACAGATGAAAAGAAGAGACCGATTGGCACAGTGCAGGTGGACTGAATGAATCTGATCGCAATGGTAGTAGAAGAGAGTTAAACCAAAAATGACTGAAACAAATCCAAGGAAACAATGTAACCAAAGAAGGATCTTACAAAAGTAACAGAACGTAATATGCAACATAAACAGAATAAACTAAAGCACTACCTGAAAAACATGAACAATCATGATCAGAGGCCCAAAACTAAACTCAAACACCTTCAAATCATGACAGAACAAGCTGCCTCATCAACATTTATGCTATTTTACCCTTAATTTGTTTGGTCTGTTTTAAATTATTGTAAGACACACACTGTTAGCGATATATTATTGCATACTGTACGTTGTGTTTTTTTTATCCAGGGGAATAAAGTTTTGTGGTCTCTGAAAGAATGGGTCTGTTGCTAATGTCCTACACACAACATGAGAAACCCTCTATCCTAACACACTGCTAACAGACTTCATGAAAGCTGTTCTGCAGAAGTTCTATCCTCTGTGCTTATTGTGGAAAATCAGTTTTCAGTTCTCATCTATTGATGTAACATTATAAGTGGATGTCTGTACATAAAGTTCTTATTCCACCTTGGTGCTTGCTAATGGTGGCTGGTCTAATCTGTTTTGATTGTTTCATTAACAGTTTGCATTAACATTAGCATATTTACTGCTTTTTTTGTGCAGATCAGTCTGCCAAGACAAGCTAAAGAGGCTGAAATGCATTCCTGAATATTGCTCCTCATTCTTTATACCCTCCATGTCTGTTTTGGAGCTTGTCCTTGTGAGCGGTTCATGCGGACCGGAATGTGTTGAGGAGGGAGCCGCGAAGGTTCAGGGAATGTGTTATTCCTGCTGGCAGATAAATGCGAGAAAACATATTTTTGTCTCATACACCACTGCTTGTGAAGGCCCTGTGGTTTATGGAGTTTCTGAGCATGTGCAGTGATGAACCTTTATGGTTATTGACAGTACAGTGATGCTTCAACACGCAGCTCTGATTATCTAAGAAGTTTGGCGGTGTCCGGAGATGTTGGTACACCTGGCTGCGTCTGCAACTTCATATGAAGGATTAATGTTTTTAATGACAAAATTATGCTTTTATGCTTAGTAGAAACCTCGGGGTTAATAGTTTCCCAACAAGACCATATTAAGTCTTCTAAAACATTTCACAAGGTTCCATTTTACAAAGAGGAAGAGAAAAAGAGAGAGAGTGAAATTGGAACATTTCTATTTTTCTCTTACACTCCCTTCTCTTCAGCTCACCCCAGATGTTCTCAATAGGGTTTAGGCGAGGGAACTGACATGGCGACGTAAAAAGATTGAACAGATCCTCAGGATCATTATCCTGTTGAAAGACCCAGGGACAACTCATTTTCAGTTTTCAAGCAGAGGCCACTGGATTACAATTTTAAATTATCTGTTTAGCTTCCCGTTGGAAGCTCAACAGGCCCACAGTATGACAGGTCCTTCACTGAACTGAACAACAGGCATCAGGTGCTTTTCCACAAATTTCTCCTTTGATTCATACCAGACTATCTTGGAGTGTTCAGTCTCATTTCTCCAAGTCACACAGTTCCAGTTAAAATCATAGCAGTATGTAAAGCGTCTCACACTGACATTTGTGATGGTATGACAGAAAAGTTTTTTTTTGTCCAAATAACTGTTAGATGCCTGTAGATAATGTCCAATGGTTATTATGGAGACTTAGATACCCACTCCTGGCTGCAGCTCTCCAATAATGAGCTTCAGAGATTTGTTTTAACCTCTATTTTTGTCCTCCTCAATGAGAGTAGAGGCAAGATAAACTTGGCTCCTCATCCAGCTTTGTTTGTTGCAGTTCCAATTGTTTTAAACTTTTAAATTATTTCTCTGTTTGTAGATCTGGGCAAGTTTAGCCCTTCTCTGACTTATGAAGACTGACTCACATCTGCCTAACATCAACATGAAAGATCTCTGTGTTACATCATATTCATGCCCCCCAGAAACAGGAAAGAATTGATTAAACGCAATAAATATTTACATTTATTTACATCAATTGCTTAAATAGTTTTTGCTCACTAAGTAAATGTGTTAAAACTAAATGATAATTTTTTACTTGTTCATCAGTTGAATATTAGAAACCAGAAAAAACAGCTGCATTGGAACTGCACAACGCACAATAAACTGTTAAAAGATAAAGTTACTTAAATGAATACCATTATAAGATTTTTTTCAGTGCAAAGCTCCAAAGGCTGATAAAAAAAAAAGATTAAAATGCTCAGCAAGGTCTCTCTTGAATCAGTTGGACCATGCATACAGTAATACGTCCAGATTTTATCTTGCCTATTGATATTTCAACATGCACGTTCGAATGTTAGAAGAATTAATTCAGTCTTTAGAGCTGGTTCATGAGGAGCATGCTGAACACTGTGAGCAGCCCTTATCTTGCTGGCAGAGAGGAAATGCTGGTTGCTCATTCAGCTAAAAGATGGACCAGGTGGAAAGAGCTATGATGTGCTGGTGGTCTGCAGCTTAGTGCAGCCAAAAAATGAGGGAGCCCACATTTATAAACTAAAAATCAAATTAGGTGATTCTTATCATCTCTGCTTTTGAATTTTAGGTGAATAGGAACCACAACTTCTGCACTCCAGATTTACCTTTCAATTACAGTCCTGATGTTGTTTAATGGGTCCAGTACTAACGTTTAGACATCCAAAAGGAGGTAAAACACAAGATCAGACAACTTGGAGTCTTTTAAATAATTCATATCTTTGCAAAACTAGATCAATGTGGACTATTACCTTAATGAAGTAGGCTTTTTAGCTAAATTATGTTAACATCTAAAGGAAAAATCAAAACATTCTCCACACTGCATGGCAGGGACCCATATAATCCAACACTTAAATTTGTTTTAATCTGCTGCTGTAACATAGAACAGAAGTTGGGATTTAAAGACACGAAGAAGGAGACTAACTAAAAACTAAGGATTTCTAGATCAGGAGCTTTTTGTCTATAGTGCCAAACGTGGTTATTTAAGAAAAGACATTTGAAAAACATTTGTTTAATTTGTTGCACTCTTCCCCAGACTGATACCTTTAACTATTGAGATCCTTTTTATTCTTTCCCATTTTTTTTTGCAATCTGTGGCTTTAGCTAAAAAATAGAAATGAGAAAATGTCAGACAAATTCTACTAGGACAGCTGAACTTTCTTTCAGGTTAATCAGGTTCACTATAATTAATGGCAGATATGAGCTCAAGAAGACTCAATGCTGAAAATGAGCAGGTCAAAAAGGTGCCTCAACAAAGTATTACTTTAAGTGCATGTTTATGTAACCAGATTACATCAGATCTTTTTTTTTTTTATAGTTTGTATAGTTAGTTAAGTACTCGTACTCGTACTCGTCGTCTTCCGCTTATCCGGGACCGGGTCGCGGGGGCAGCAGACTCAGCAGAGATGCCCAGACGTCCCTCTCTCCAGACACCTCCTCCAGCTCCTCCAGGGGGAGCCCAAGGCGTTCCCAGGCCAGCCGAGAAACATAGTCCGTCCAGCGTGTCCTGGGCCGTCCCCTGGGCCTCCTCCCGTTGGGACGTGCCTGGAACACCTCCCGAGGAGGCATCCGGAATAGATGCCCGAGCCACCTCAACTGGCTCCTCTCGATGTGGAGGAGCAGCAGCTCTACTCCGAGCCCCTCCCGGATGGCCGAGCTACTCACCCTATCTCTAAGGGAGTGCCCGGCCACCCTACGGAGGAAGCTCATTTCAGCCGCTTGTATCCGGGATCTCGTTCTTTCAGTCATGACCCAAAGTTCATGGCCATAGATGAGGGTAGGAACGTAGACCGACCGGTAAATTGAGAGCTTTGCTTTTCGGCTCAGCTCTCTCTTCACCACAACGGACCGGCACAGTGCCCCCATTACTGTGGCAGCCGCACCGATCCGTCTGTCGATCTCCCGCTCCATTCTTCCCTCACTCGTGAACAAGACCCCGAGATACTTAAACTCCTCCACTTGAGGCAGGAACTCCCCTCCAACCTGAAGAGGACAAGCCACCCTTTTCCGGTCGAGTACCATGGCCTCGGACTTGGACGAGCTGATCCTCATCCCAGCCGCTTCACACTCGGCTGCGAACCGCCACAGCGCATGCTGTAGGTCTTGGCTAGAGGGGGCCAGCAGGACCACGTCATCCGCAAAAAGAAGAGACGAAATCCACTGGTCCCCAAACCAGACCCCCTCCGGCCCTTGGCTGCGTCTAGAAATCCTGTCCATAAAAGTTATGAACAGGACCGGTGACAAAGGGCAGCCCTGCCGGAGTCCAACATGCACCGGGAACAGGTCCGACTTAGTGCCGGCAATGTGGACCAAACTCCTGCTCTGCTCGTACAGGGACCGGATGGCCCCTAATAAAGGGCCCCCGATTCCATACTCCTGGAGCACCCCCCACAGGGCATCACGAGGGACACAGTCGAATGCCTTCTCCAGGTCCACAAAACACATGTGAACCAGTTGGGCAAACTCCCATGAACCCTCGAGCACCCTGTAGAGGGTATAGAGCTGGTCCAGTGTTCCACGGCCGGGACGAAAACCACACTGCTCCTCCTGAAGCCGAGGTTCGACTATCGGTCGTACTCTCCTCTCCAATACCCTGGCGTAGGCCTTACCAGGGAGGCTGAGGAGTGTGATCCCCCTGTAGTTGGAACACACCCTCCGGTCCCCCTTCTTATGAAGGGGGACCACCACCCCAGTCTGCCAGTCCAGAGGCACTGTCCCCAACCGCCACGCAATGTTGAAGAGGCGTGTCAACCATGACAGCCCTACAACATCCAGAGACTTGAGGTACTCAGGGCGGATCTCATCCACCCCCGAAGCCTTGCCACCGCGGAGCTTTTTAACCACCTCGGTGACTTCAGCCTGGGTGATGAAAGAGTTCAACCCCGAGTCCCCAGCCTCTGTTTCCACCACGGAATGCGTGATGGCAGGAATGAGGAGATCCTCGAAGTACTCCTTCCACCGCCCGATAATGTCCTCAGTCGAGGTCAGCAGTCTCCCACCCCCACTATAAACAGTGTTGGCGAAGCACTGCTTCCCCCTCCTGAGGCGCCGGACGGTTTGCCAGAATCGCTTCGAGGCCAACCGGTAGTCCTTCTCCATGGCCTCACCGAACTCCTCCCAGGCCCGGGTTTTTGCCTCTGCCACAGCCTGGGCCGCAGCACGCTTGGCCTCACGGTACCCGTCAGCCGCCTCAGGAGTCCCACAAGCCAACCACAGCTGATAGGACTCCTTCAGCTTGACAGCATCCCTTACTGCCGGTGTCCACCACCGGGTTCTGGGATTGCCGCCGCGACAGGCACCGCATACCTTACGGCCGCAGCTACGGGCAGCAGCATCGACAATAGATGCGGAGAACATGGTCCACTCGGACTCTATGTCTCCAACATCCCCCGGGATCTGGTCGAAGCTCTCCTGGAGGTCGGAGTTGAATGCATCCCTGGCCGAGGGCTTCGCCAGGCGTTCCCAGCAGACCCTCAGTATGCGCTTGGGCCTGCCAAGTCTGTCCGGCTTTCTCCTCCTCCAGCGGATCCAACTCACCACCAGGTGGTGATCAGTGGACAGCTCAGCCCCTCTCTTCACCCGAGTGTCCAAAACATGCGGCGGAAGGTCTGATGATACGACAACAAAGTCGATCATCGTCCTCCTGCCTAGGGTGTCCTGGTGCCAAGTGCACTGATGGACACCCTTATGTTTGAACATGGCGTTCGTTATGGACAATCCGTGACTAGCATAGAAGTCCAACCACTCGGATTCAGATCGGGGAGGGGTCTGATGTAACCTGGTTACATAAAACATGCACTTATAGTTTAAGTGTTCTTGCTAATGTGGGGCGACGGGGACGACGGTGGTATGGGTTAATTCGTCTCAGTCGTGCCCTTGAGCAAGACACTTCACCAGCCTTGTCTGCTGATGGTGGTCAGAGGGCTGGGCGGTGCTGATTGTATGGCAGCCTCATTTCTGTCAGTCTGCCTCAGGGCAGCTGTGGCTACAATGTAGCCCACCACTGTCACTCAGGATGGTTTGTTTCACCCCCATGCTCCTTTGACCGCATGTCGTGTGTTTACAGCATCAGCATCCAAATGCAAATGCCACACCTGGAATCAACTCCAGACCTTTCAACTGCTTAACTGATTACATGTTTACGAGGGAATAGCCCATGCAGCCTTGCTATTTTTTTCAGCCTTCTGAGTCAATTGTCCAATTATTTTCGGTCCCTTGAAAAAGAGGCGGCTTAATTCCTAAACCCTTGCTCCAATTTAGATGTGAACATTCTGAAATTACAGCTGAGAGTCTGCACTTTGAGCCCATATTGATCATATAATTGTATCCAGAATATGTTTTCGTAAATAGCTGAAATAACAAAACCTGTCACTGTCCAAATATTTCTGGGCCTAATTGTATATTTGACAACAAATTTTATATCAAGAGCTTCCTCATGAATCTTATTTCAAAGGGCCTGAGGACCCTACCCCTTCTCCCTTTAGCCTTATTTTAACTCGCCCTTTATAGAGTACTTAGATGTGTACTGGATTTTATTATTTATTTTTTTCATAAATGCTCTCTGGGTAGGCGATGATGAAGTGTGACTGTCCTATCTTGTTATATTTTTACTACAGTCCTTTTCTCTGCTGCTGCTATCTAACTGTCTCTAACTTCTTCATACTCATTACTCTCCTTTTGTCATCCTGTGCTGATGCATCATGACTCAAGGTGTGTCATGACTGAGAAGTTTTAATAACAACCCTTTAGATAATAGGACAATGACACAGTTCCCAGTCTATCTCTGGATTGAGGACAAATGACTATAATTGTTCTTTATCTCTTAGGAATGGCTTGGCTTAACCCGCTTTCAGTTAGCGGGGTGACACAAAAGACAGAAACAAAAACACCCGGGGGTCAGGTCACGACAGAAGTGACTTGCACTTCCTGCTGACACCGTTCTGGTCCAGAAACTATAAAACTGAGTACAGCTTTTGAAAATGTGTGCTCTAAACTGAAACATGGAGAATGGAAAATGGAAAATACACAATTAGCTTGGTGTTGGTATTGTTTTTATTTAGAAATAGTGTCAAATAGACATATATACAGTTTTTGGTTACATTCTAGATTTTAAACCTGGGATTTTTCCGTTTTTACACATAAATGTTTTATCAGTCCTTTCTTCAAAAACTGGAATGATTTTTTAAACTCTAAAAAACAATTTATTTTACCTCTTAGACAAGAGGCTATATTTTCATAAGTGATTCCCTAGCTATTGGGCCTGCACCCCTAATGATACATAAAAATCATGGTTTGGTACATTTTTGGAAAGCTTAAATTAAAAAAATAATAAAAATTAAAATATAATCTTTTGTTATTTCGGTCAGCAGCAAAAAAATAATATTTTTTAATTTCTTAAAATAATTTGATTTTATTAGGTTTTAAAACGTGAAAGTTGAAAGTTAAGAACTGACTGAAGATTCGGTTGGATTTTTTTAATGAATAAAGTAGTATAATCAGGCATAGCCGGTGCCTGGATACATAGATTATACAACAATATAAGCACTAGAAAATGGTGAATGTTAATGTTTAGAGATTTTGGACGAACCCTACAATGGTAGGGGTTCGTCCTGTAACCAGTGGGTTGCCAGTTCAAACCCCAACTCTGTCTTTCTCAACTGTTGTCTCCTTGGGCAAGACAATTCACCCACCTTGCCTGTTGGTGGTGGTCAGAGGGCTCGGTGGTGCCGATTGTATGGCGGCCTCACTTCTATCAGTTTGCCCCAGGGCAGCTGTGGCTACAATGTAGCTTGCCAGTGTCGGTGTGTGAATGTGTATATGAATGAGTGGATGACTGACTGTGGGGTAAAGCTCTTTGGGGTTCTCAGACTAGATATAGTGCTATACAGGGTACAGGCCATTTGCAATATAGTAATCTATGATCAAGATGTGTTAAATTGGAGCGTCTGTGCACAGCAGTTTTTAGGTCTTGCCACAAATTCTCAAGTGGTTTTAGATCGGGACTTTGACTGGGCCATTCTAACAAATAAATATACTTTATTTAAACCATTCCCTTTTAGCTCTGGGTGTATGTTTAATGCTTTTGTCCTGCTGGAAAGTAAACCTCTGACCCAGTCTTAAATCTTTTGCATCCTCTATCTTTATTTTGCTAGCAGAAGATAGAAATCCCCACAGTATGGTGCTTCCACCTCCATGTTTCACAGTAGGAATGGTGACTTCAGGGTCATGTGCAGTGTTGGCTTTTTGCAACACATAGTGTTTTGCATGTTGGCCAGAAAGTTACTTTTCGATCTCATTTGAGCACCTCTCAATTAGGAAGCTTGGTTATCATTACACATATATTAAGGTTTGAAAATGCCTCACTCTGGATGCAATCGCACATTAGCTGTTAAATATGTACAGTAAATGGATGCAACTATAAACCTTGTAGTCCCTTCCAGTCTCTGTCCATTGAAACCTGTATTTTAGATGACTTCTTCAGTATTTCTTATCCAGAAGAAATGTGTTATATAAGGTAAAAAACTGCTTAAAAAGAATACCTAAAGGAAATGTCTAGAGAAGGTAGGTAGTTAGGAATGCAATTTATTTTTAAAGCATAACATTCTTGTATTTTTATTATTAAATGCAAGGCTGATTCTCAGCATCTGCCTGGATTTAATTAATTAAAAGGCACAGCAGCCTTTGGATTCTGTCAGTCATTGTTAAATATTATCACCAGCAACAGGAAAATGTCTGTGAGGTAAATATGATTTACAAAGTAAAACTACTTATACTTCTAACAAACAGGCTAAGATTGATGTGTGACAAAGGGCACCCCTAGAAGACACGTTTAAATCAAAATCTAGATATGCTTTAACACTGACTATCTTATCTAATTCAATTCAATTCAGTTTTATTTATATAGCGCCAATTCACAACACATATTGTCTCAAGGCACTTCACAACAGTCAGGTACAAACATTCCAATTAATCCTAACCATTGAACAGTGCTGTCAGAGTTAGTTATTTATTGAAATTGGATAAAAAGTTTTTCTATCTAAGGAAACCCAGCAGATTGCATCCAGTCAGTGACTTGTAGCATTCACTCCTCCTGGATGAGCATGTAGAGACAGTGGATAGTCACTGGCGTTGACTTTGCAGCAATCCCTCAAACTGAGCATGCATGTAGCGACAGTGGAGAGGAAAAACTCCCTTTTAACAGGAAGAAACCTCCAGCAGAACCAGGCTCAGTGTGAGCGGCCATCTGCCACGACCGACTGGAGGTTTGAGAGAACAGAGCAGAGACACAAAGAGAACAAAGAAGCACTGATCCAGGAGTACTTTCTATGGGAAGGAAAAGTAAATGTTAATGGATGTAGCTACTTTAGTTGTTTCACCTAGAAAGAAAGAACAGATAAACTCTGAGCCAGTTTTCAAGGTTAGAGTCTGAAAGAGAGCACATACAGTTAGTTACAGTTACGCTCAGTCAGTAGCCATGTCTAGGAGAGAGAAAGGGTTAAATACTAAAAGACAGGGCTATGTGGATCATCGGTAGAGGGTGAGCATTAAGTTGTTGCTAGCAGAAGCTCGGACGATTCCACTCTCCAGAAAGGTGTCACAGGTAGACACAGAGTCAGGCCAGGTGTAGCTTCTAGGAAGAGAAAAGAGGGAGAACATAAAGTTAAAAACTGAAATAACAGCAAATAATGCAAAATTGGAGAGTAGTGTGAGAATGTAGCAAAGAGGGTGAAAGTGGTCATTATGTCCTCCAGCAGCCTAAGCCTATAGCAGCATAACTACACAGGTAGTTTCAGTTCAGATTATTTAGTTAAATGGCGCTTATTTAAAACAATGTCGTCTCAAGGAACCCCACAAAGAGTCGCACTGATGGTCATTGTTATACTAAAAACCACAAGGATTGGGATACCTCCCTCTGTCAGACTGATTATAACCACTGGAAAAGAGAAGGGGTCATACAGGTAGCAGAAATGGAGGGTGTGTTTGCACCTCAACCATAACTGAGCCGGTTTAGGCTAAACCTGACTCCCCCTTACTCCAACCAACAGAGAGGGAGGAAGGCTCCCTTCTTGATAACCTAAGCCACTTTCACTATAAGCTTTATCAAAAAGTTTTAAGCCTAGCCTTAAAAGTAGACAGGGTGTCTGCCTCATGGACCAAACTGGGAGCTGGTTCCACAGGAGAGGTGCCTGATAACTAAAGGATCTGCCTCCCATTCTACTTCTAGAGACTCTAGGAATCACCAGTAAACCTGCAGTCTGAGAACAAAGTGCTCTGTTAGGAACATATGGACCAATCAGATCTCTGATGTATGATGGAGCTAGATCATTAAGGGCTTTATATGTGAGGAGGAGAATTTTAAATTCTATTCTGGATTTAACAGGGAGCCAATGAAGGGAAGCTAAAGTAGGGGAAATATGATCTCTCTTTTTAATTTTTATCAGAACTCTTGCTGCAGCATTTTGAATCAGCTGAAGGCTTTTAACTGCATTTTGTGGACATCCTGACAGTAAAGAATTACAATAGTCCAGCCTTGAAGTAACCAATGCATGGACTAGTTTTTCAGTGTCACTCCTGGACAGGATATTTCTAATTTTGGCAATGTTCCGGAGGTGAAAGAAGGAAATCTTAGAAACCTGTTTAATATGGGATTTAAATGACACGTCCTGGTCAAAAGTAACACCAAGGTTTTTTACTTTATTACCGGAGGTCAATTTAATGCCATCCAGGTTAAGTGATTGACTAAGCAGTTTCTTTTTGAAAGACTCCGGTCCAAAGACGACAACTTCTGTCTTGTCTGAATTTAGAAGCAAAACATTTAAAGTCATCCAAGTTTTTATATCTTCAAGACATGCTTGTAGTCTATCTAACTGGTTGGGTTCATCAGGATTTATGGATAATCTAAAAGGGGTTAAAGTTCACTGAGTGCTGTAAGAGATGTTATCACTGTGCCAAGTTTGCAAGGAGGTCTAAAGTGGGGTTCTCCATTATAACCAGTGGTGTTGCTGTCAGTCTATGGTTTTGCACTGCTAGCTTTATTCATGTAAGAGGCACATTGCTGCAGAATGTGGCTTTTTGAGGAGTTCACTTGTGGGAGCTGAGGGAGTGTAAATTGTGACCCGTTATTGTGGCCATATCACAAAACTGTCTTGTATCATGCAGATATTAGCTGCCTGAGATACATTTCCATTTGCTAATTGTTCATAAAATCCCTTAACTGAGTAATAATTATACATATTATTCCTGTAAATATTAATTATCTTTATGCAGAACTGAGCAGTCAGTCAGATAAGTCATAATTTTTGGATTCGTATAATTTTGGAGATATGAAACACTACCTGGTGGACAATATTTATCCACAGTTAAATGTCTTTGTTTCATCGCTTGGATTCCACCAGGAGATGTTTGAGAATCCTCTCTGCAGTGTGTGTGTTGTATTTTATGATATCCACTTGCCTTTATAGCCCTGTCGTTACTCATGGATTACACTGATTTCATTTAGCTCCTTGTCTGTAGCTCCTAGCTCAGATAGATTCATTCAACCTGCAACAGCATACGCAGACTTCCCCACACCTCCATTTCCCCAGCTGGCTCCTCCAGCTCATCTGGGCTGAGGTGTTCCTAAGTCAGGTGTTAGATTTAAGTTTTCAGGCAAAAGCCTAGAGGTCTCCTTTGAGGGGGACATATATGAAACATCTCCTTATAAAGGCATCCAGAAGACATCCCTACAAAAAGCCCAAGCTACCTCAACTAGCTGCTCTCAGTGCGGAGGAGCAGTAGCTTTACTATAATCTTCGCTAAGATGTCAGAGCTCCTCATCCTACACCTCGGGTAGATGCGGTCAACAAGTAAAAGCAATCAGTTTTACAGCTGTCCTTTACTGGGCTTCTACTATAGTGTTCTCAGTTTTTTTTATCGTTCTTGCAAATGCATTTCTGTGTCGATATGTTACTATAGACTACATGCTGTTAAAGCAAAATAATGTTCAGAAACCAATCACTCTCATAATTCAAAAAATAATCAATGGAATGAATTATTTGCCAATTCTGTATAATTCTCGGGATTAATATTTACTTACAACTGATGTTAAAATGATTTTAAGAGTAATTAATGGGAACTGGTAATGGAAGCAATTTCAAATTTTCAGTGATTAAATTTAAAGTAAACAGAAATAACAAAACTAAAGAGGAAATTAAAGAACTAATATAATAAACTAATTTTACTTCTGCAACTACTTGTCAAGATCTGCCATTTTGGGTTTTGTGTTTGTTTACTTTCTCAGTTGGGAGTTTCTATTCCTTTGGGTTTAGTAGTTATGTTTGTTTATTCCTTCTGTCATCCTGATAGTTTTGTTCTCTCTTCTGGACCTTAGTTTAGTAGTTATTTCTCCCCTCGCCTATACTTCCCTTGGTGGTTGCTTTCTCATTTATTTATTACTTAGAATGGTTTTCTCATCTGGTTATTATTAGTACAGTTGTCCTTGCTTCTCTGGGTTTTCTAGTTTAGTTTCTCGCTTAGTGTTTCTGTGCTTGTTTACTGCCACCAAACCCACAACACTGAGACTACTGCTATATATTAAAAAGGCATTTATGATTAGAGAAAGAAACATTCAAAATTTTAACTAAACTGATTAATAACTATGATTTTTCAAGAATCTGTTGCTTTCTCAGTAGTTTAAAGAAAGGGATTTGTGACCTAATTTTGACCCTGTCTCTACTGTAGTCTGAGAGCGGAAAAAGGGAGGACAAATGTATAGTCTCTGTACCCTTCCAGCACCTGAACCATAATAGAACAGTAAAATAGTGCCTTGCTGGTCAGACTAAGTTTTTACTCTCACAGAACCAGATTGTGCTTCTGTCCATGCAGTCTTGTTTGGCTTCAACAGCAGTCTGCCACAGGTTTCGTTGATAAACGCAGGATGTAATAGTCTCTTTTGGCACTGACATTTAGATATCTGGAGATTCATTACATTGTGTTGGGAATGGGGTGACGTGCTTAAGGACAGTTACTAAATTAACATGGAGCATGTCCAAGATGTGGACATGATGAGGAAAATTGGAATGTTGGAATCTTGCACCTCTTTATACAAAAATTGACAAATGTAAAGAACCCTATGGAAAACAATAACCAACTGGGTGCCCAGTCCAGGCGGTAACTCATTCGGGCAAGGCTTCTAGATGCGTTCCTTGCCTCTTTCTCTCTGTGTGAGCCGTAAACAATGCTAGGCTGTCAGCAGATCGGACTATTGGGAGAGGAATTGTCGAGAGGTGCTGGTCAACCAATCGGGTTATGTCACCAAGAACATATGGATTCTTTTTTTAACTACTTAGAATAAAAGACCAGAAGGTCAAAAAATATTTATGTTAGGTACATACTATCTCATAACGTGCTGTTTTTACATTCAAAGCTGTAACCATGTCATTCTGTTGAACAAAAGAACTGGTTTACATTCAGGGTTTAACACATGAATCAATATTAATTCATTATGGATTTTTTTTAAGGTTTGAAAAAACAATTTTAACTTAGGTAAACAATATAACCTATATAAGAGAAACTTTACATATATTAAAAAGCATGCAGACAAACTTTTTTTCTGAGCACGACACTTGCCCAGGTAAGTGCTGTACACTATCAAAAAAACATGTGAAAGTGATAACATTGTTGAATGTTGCAATAACAATATGACTTGCGATTAATTAAAAAATACTTAAATATAGAATGTTAATGTCTGTCTGCATTTAGATCACCACATACATAGATACCAGACAGTGTTAAAGCCATGCAAATACAGTGAAACATTTTTATATATTGTTTTATTTCAACATAATTTTAATGCCGCTGTTTTGGCACTAAAATAACTTAGCTGAGTGGCAAAACAGTGTCCTAATGACTACCAGAACATGAATGCATGATAGATTTACATTCACACAGTATCACAGATGGACCAATTCAGCTTTTACTGGCTAACACCTGTTTTCTTTGATGTCTGATCCACCAATTACCAATGAGAGCCAATCAAAGAAAAAAATGGCCAATTTTGATCACTGGCTTATTGATTGGTGCATCATTACCTAACATGCATTGCAGTTCTAAGCAGTGCTTTGCAGTATTTATACTGCACACATTGATATTGTGATGACATATATTGTACATCCCTGATCAAGGTCACTAAAGCATTCATAGCTTGAAGATTCAGGGACACCAGTTGCATGGGTGAGAAGGTGTGACTAGATCTGAAAGGTCCAGAAAGGACCTTTTGTAGTGATCTGGTGAAAATCAGTTCTTGTTGGTCAAAGGTCAAAACTGGTGTCTGAATGTAATACATCTTCTTTTTGCCATGGTCTGCATCACAGTGGATAAATGCAAGAAGCAAGGGCATCTTTATCACTGAGGATGCTGGTAGATTGGTCTGGGGTTAGTTTTACAGGCAGAAAACAAAATGATAAAATCCTTGTAAAATCCTGAAACCATTTAGTGTAAAGAATATAAAAAGTTTTTCAGAAATATTTGTAGACCATGCAGCTTTACATTTTAAAAAGATGCAAGACTCATTTGTCAATTGCATGTTAGAGCAATTGCTCTAACATGCAAAATGTTAAAATGAATAATGCTCTATAATTTGGGCAAGGGATGAAATGGGAGCCTTTGTTCTAAAGGCTTTTTTACAAAACTATAAGGTATTTCTCTGTTGTAATGAAGAATCTACTACTTTAGGATAAAAAATTCAACATTTATCTTGATAATAAATTGAAGCCTTCTTTATTCATGCTTATAGTAAACAGCTTAAGAGAATGTAATATCTTGCAGCAAGTTCTGCAGTGGTCTGTGAGCTCCTCCATGAGTGTTGAGTTACACCAGAGCAACTTTTGATTATGCTTTAGAACTGCTGAAACCAAAAATTCAATTATGGGTGGCAGGAAATAACATATTGGCTTACTTTACCGTGTTGCTCCTGTCTAATGCAGGGGCCCTGTCTGCGTAATTGGTCAGTGAAATTAGGTGAGAGGTTGAACAGAAGCAGCAGCACTTTCACTGGAGGGCTGAGGCAACTGTTAAGGTCTCCCTGACATCAATATTTCTACCTGCCCAAATTCTGTTCTCTGCTCTATGGTTCCTGCAGAGGTCAGCAACAAAAAAAATGATTCCGTCACTTTTGACGTACCTATGCATTGAATTATGCACACACAGTCTGTGAAAGCACAGTGCTCTCTCGACTGCTTTATCTTAATGCATATTCTTCAAACTGAAATGCACAGGTGTGCAGGAGAAAGTAAGACAACTCAAAAAATAGGCTTCATTAGAACTGTTCTAAACAGGTTTTGAAAATGTTAGAATTAGTAATAAACCCCTGACAGAAACAACTCTCTTTTAGAGCCATGTAACATAAGCCTGGTTTGAACTTTAAAAAGCTGCTAAAGTTTTGCAGTAGGACTTTATAAACATGTCTTAGTGAGGCACACATTTACAGTCAGAGCTCTGTGGCCTCCCAGTACATTAGCACTTTCATAGCCAAGTGAAGAGAGACAGGCCTGCAGCTCTGAATGAAGCTGGAGGACACAGCGACATATCCACTGTCTCATTTCTTCCCCACAGTGTTCATTTATTCACACCGTGAGTGAAAAGGGACTTGCAGAGTAACCTTGATTTCCTTCTGTAGTCTGCTAGATTGTTTAGAGCAAAATGCAGGAGGAATA
Source organism: Girardinichthys multiradiatus (assembly GCF_021462225.1). Classification (NCBI taxonomy): domain Eukaryota; kingdom Metazoa; phylum Chordata; class Actinopteri; order Cyprinodontiformes; family Goodeidae; genus Girardinichthys; species Girardinichthys multiradiatus. Next base: position 45,081,256 of record NC_061796.1, read on the forward strand.
GAAAGTTAGAGTGGGGAGATAGTCCACAGGGGAGTTCCTAGTAGAGAATATGAGAGCTAAGAGGAAAAGGGAACAAAAGCACGTCACAATAAATTAGTGGTAACACAGGAGATGAGCTATGATTCAGTAGTAAAATCACAATAATATAGATTTATCTACAGGGGATGGAAATGTATTCATACCCCTTTAACTTCACATAATGTTCCAATACAACAACAAAGTTCTGTGTTTTTCTATCTATCTATCTATCTATCTATCTATCTATCTATCTATCTATCTATCTATCTATCTATCTATCTATCTATCTATCTATCTATCTATCTATCTATCTATCTATCTATCTATCTATCTATCTATCTATCTATCTATCTATCTATCTATCTATCTATCTATCTATCTATCTATCTATCTATCTATCTATCTATCTATCTATCTATCTATCTATCTATCTATCTATCTATCTATCTATCTATCTATCTATCTATCTATCTATCTATCTATCTATCTATCTATCTATCTATCTATCTATCTATCTATCTATCTATCTATCTATCTATCTATCTATCTATCTATCGTTCGTCAACAACAGTGCAACAAAAACTCAGATGCAATATCGAGTTGGGTTTTATATTTTTAAGTACCATGAATTCACCCTCTGTGTGTCAATAATATCTTTTGCCAGTTGGATGTACTTTCATTGCCTTTTGATGCCCATAAATTATGTAGCTGTTAGAGATGAAGATGCTACGGTAGCAAGGAGACTGGCAGGGACATTGTGATTTTGTAAAAAAGGGAAAGCACTGAGGAAAAATGTTATTTGGCATCAAAACTGTATCTGTATTGAACAATATTATTTTAATAGCATGCTATGTTAGCAAAAATAATCTAGCTTATTTATTTACATTTCTATAGCAGGGTTATCACACATTTCCCATTTCATAATTCCAGATTTTATTTTTTATTATTCAGTCAACCAATTAAGACTGTTTTTGACATCTAATTTAAAAATATTCTGGAAATCTACAATCCACACTGTCCATAAACAGTGGATCACAGGGAATGAGAACTAGGCTGATTTGTCTAACAGATCAGCCTAGTTCTTGCTGGACTTTAATATAGTATGATGTTAATGTTTGCATTTAGATTATAATAGGAAAAGTTGCAGGTATATTAAAAATGCGCTAACATGTGATTGACAAGTAGCATACTGCATGTAAAAAATATGGAAAACGGTTTGCATTTACTTAGCACTTTAGTTAGCTTAGTTGACAAAGTGTTCAGTGTGACCTAAAACGATCTCCTTTTGATTAATATTTTTATTATAAACACATCTAAGAATTTGTTTTTTGCAATTGGATGCTTATTTTTTAGAAAATGAAAAACAAGATATTAACCATAAAAAATATTAAAGAACAACATCCATACTTTATCAGACTGTGTAGGAAGCCTGTGATAAAGGCGTACAGCCAGAATAAGAGCATTAAAAGACATTAGGTAAGTGAAGGAAAAACAGAGAATGAGGGAGCCGAAGAGAGTTGTGGGAGTGAGTGTAAGTGTGTGGGAGCTTCAGAGTGAAAGAGCGGCTACTGTACAGCTAAAACAGGCCAACTTTGCTATCAGCCAGAGCCTGAATGGTCTCAAGCTGTTCCTGTCATTCATTTGTACTGTTTGGACCACATTAGCCAACAGTCAAACATTCTTTTCTGGCCATTTGGGGGCAGCACATCCAGTCCACACTGAGCATCACTGGTCATGGACTTTGCTCTTTCGGTTTTTTCTTCACTGACTGTTCACCTGCTACATATTTCACACAGTTTGTTGGTTGATGCTGAACAGAAAGTGTTTTTCAGAAGTGCTGCATCCTTAATTTATGCTACAAGCTAGAATCAATTTTAGAGTCTATGCTCTGGAATCCATTTTATTTTGATGAAAAATCTAAATAAAACCATCAAACATTTTATTACCATATTCCCTTGTTTACATTGATGTTGCAATGAGTTTTGTATATAAAAAGTGTTTGGTGGGGACATCTTGAGGCCATTTTTATTACTGTTTGAACGATTTTCGTCCCACCAGAAAATGAAAACACAAATATTTAACAGATTTAAGTATTTTTTTCTAAAGTGAGCTATCAGTAGCAATCAGTAACCTATATGTTGTTGGCTATAATGTGGGTCTTAATGATGAGCAAATATTTTGAGTCAATTAACAATTAGAAGTGTGTTCATACAGGAAAAGGGCATTAAATTTCAGATTTAGGGCATACCTGGGATTTGATAATAAATGTATGATGAAACATGAAAAAATGAATTGAAGACAAAAAAGAAAAAATGGTACTGTGTGAGAGACAGTTATGTTGTTAAATACAAAACAGAGAGAAAAGGGTGTGAAACAGAGACAGAGGAAATGTATACAAGGAGGTGAGACAGCGAGGGTCACATCCAGAGGTGACACACCACAGAGGGAGCCAGAGAGCGGAAAGATGTGGGAAGCTGAGAAACAGATGGGCAAAAGGAGAAGGTGAGAGATGGCTTGGATAGGGGAGGGGACAAAGCTGCCAGGAGTCAGTGCTCAAACTTGGACTGCTTTACATTCACGACGGGATGATGGCCACATCGATTACTCCCTTCCACTTTAGACATATCGCTTTTTGATTTTTTTTTCAACTCAAGGTCAGTTCATTTCTCAGCTGACAATCACAGTATATATTCTGCACAATGTTGGAAAGTGAGACCGCTTTACTCTCTGCATTACGGGCCCTCACAACCAAATGTTTACAGCTGCTGGGTATTCACAATGTAAAGCTCCTTTCTATGCTAATTATAGAGCTCTGAACGTTTGAGCTATTTTTTAGAAAGATATCATGACAACAAAGCTGTCATTTTTACAAAAGTATTTTTTATACTTTTTAGAAAACTGTGTCTAAACCAATAAAATATTTACCATTTTTTCAAGGGTATCCTGTGCACATCCATGATTTGAATCCATGTATTTTTCCCTACAAATATGTGCAGGGAAAATGTGAGATTTGGGTTTTCTGAATCATCTCTAAACTTACTCCACAGATTTGTGGTCTGCATGTCAGAGATTAGCCTAAAGTGACTCCAACTAGAGTTGGATTATATAACTCAGGGGAAATATATATATATATATATATTTTTGTTTTATATATTTAGCTTAAAATATATTATTACTTAGCTTAAAAAATCCACTATCTTTTTTTACCATACCTCATTTCAACCAAAGGCAATTTTAGCACTCAAAAATTAATAAATTAAAGGGGTATCTCCAAAAACTGTATTGTTGTGCTGAGCAATCTGCACTTTTATTTGCTTAGATAAACTAAAAACTTATTTGCTAAGCAAATATGTTGACTTTCCTTTTCATCTGAGTTTAATCCAAGACCTACCTCTTCTTCTATCCACTTATTTACTAAACAGCTTTACCATATTAATTTGACTAACTATGATAGCATGACAAGCAGCATTAGCTTCCTCTAGGTATGTACTTTTTTTCATCTATCAAGGTTACCGTTTACATTTATTATCATACCGGTTCATGCGATTTCAACTTCTTTTAGCAAGATTCACGGTACAGTGTCTGGTCAGCTGTAAAGAGTGCCACCACCACTCCCATATTCTGTTGTGTGCTGTCAGTCAGCTGTGTATGACTGACAAAAGATAATGATTGAAAAATGTTTTGCTGGCATGAAAAACACGGATCTTAAGAAGCCTCACTGTCTCTTTTCAAGGTTAAATTCGTTTTAATAGGAACATTATCATGTTTGTTGGGGATATAAACAGCCTACTGCAGGCAGTCGCTCACAACCGTACACCGACAGGTAGACTTAATGATAGCTTCATGAAACTTTGATGTAAATGTTGCACAGAAGTGTCATGGCTGTTGTAATTATGACTGAAATCGTTCCTGGAATTGTTCACACATAATATTTGCTTTCTTGAGTTGTTTGCTTGGATTTTATAATGGCGATGAGAGGTTTACCTACATTCATCATAACCAAGAATATCACATTGATTTAGAGCTTTTCAAAGATGCTTCTAGGCTTTTTTTCAGGGTGAAATGATAATGCAGCATACGTCAATGACTTTTAAAAACTACAATTTCATTCATTAGGTGAATTTTCTGTAATGCCCTCAGAAACAAATGCTTACAGGCTAAAATAGACAGTCATACTCAATAGATTAGCACATATTATATACACAATACACATTATATTGATTAATTTCACAAAGACAGATGTTTTCAAGATATTATTTCTGTGAAATACGATGACTTTGTTTGCTAACAGCTAATGCAAACATGACATTTAACATTGGAATATTACATCAGATTAATAAAAAAACATTTTATTATGGAAATGTGGACTTAATGGAAGGTATTTCTAACACCAGCTTAAAGGTTGTTATTTTCAAAAGGTACTTTTAATTTGACAAACGAGCCTCACTGAAACATATATTCTCATTTATTGTACATTACTGTACATACAAGCACACAAATATCTGGATGAATCTCCTTTAAAAGTTGTAAAGAAACTGCACATGTTTTTGCCATAAACAAATTTCGGGAGTAATTCTGGGCAGATACTAGACTGGCCTTCTAAGCCGCTTATTTAAATTCTTCTGTTTCCTTGCACAGGTATGGGCTTCATGTCTGACAGCTGAAGATTTTCCCACACTGGGTCATCAACAGTACAATGGTATACCACAACAGCACAATGGCCCAGTCAAAGTCCAGACCTCAACCAAATAGAAATGCAGTGGTTGAAGCTTAAAGAGCTGTGTAATTGAGCAATTTAGTTGAACTGAGCAAAGATGTAAAAAAAGTTGGGCAAAATTCCTCCCTGCTTTAAAATTAAGTTTTAATACCATACTGAGACTGTTAAACTGTTGCAATCATCTAGACCGGATCTCCTTTTGGTCGATGACAATCTTCAGCACAGTATATTTTTAGGGGGAAACAAGGACTCCAGCTTTAGTCCTCGTTTTTTCTATATTGGTTTGCTTTGAATGAAGTGCATTTTAGATTATTTAAAGATGTGAGTGAAGTTTCCACCCTAAAACACACTTCAAGGTGTTATAGCTTGACACTTCAATCACTGACTATTTTTGGCAAAACAACAACAGAGCAGTTTGGGGGAATACGAAGGTTTGCTCAAACCTGTTTGACTGTTTTCTTGCATACAATGATGGACTTAATGAAAAGTGTTTGCTAGCACCATCAGTTGTCGCCATTTAGAGCACTCTTTTGCTGCGATGTTTTTCAGCAACTCCAGAGTAATTAGTACAGAAATACATCAGACCTTCACAATATAAATCATTAGGATTATTGACCCTCTGCCAACTTGGACAGGAGGAGTGACTGCAGCAACTAATAACTTTAATGTTAAAATGTGTATTGTTATATAAAAATGTTGAGGGTAATCCAGAATATGCTTACTGGGAGTAAAAGCACAGATTAGAGTTTGTGTTGCAGCACCCTGATGGCATATTTAGTGTCTTGATGTGTTTGACAATGTTGCAGAGCTTGGAGTACTGCATACATACTCAGTGCCAACTTACGCTTATGGTGTGTGTGTGTATAGTTAAAGATGGCAAGAAAAAAAGGAGAGGGGGAGTGATAGAGAGACAGAAACAGGGAAAATAAGTGAGTGAGAGCGAGGTACAAGTCAGTTTTTCATGGATGGCTGTGTTGCTATGGGAACTAGATGTGGGCTCCCTATTCCCAAAAAAGTATCCTCTTTCCTTCCTCCCTTCCTTACTACCCTCTCTCTCTCTGATCACTTCGTTCTTCCGTGTTCGTCTTCACACCATCCGCAGCTCTTTCTCTTTCCTCTCCCCTTTCCCCGGATTACATCCCATCACATGCTTCCTTTCGCTCTCAGTCTCTCATCCTCTCTCTCTCTCTCTCTCTCTCTCTCCTCTGTCATCCATCCCTTTCCCCGCCCACTCATTCACCTCTCTCTCAGTCCACTCTGATCCTCTCTTCTACTCTTTCTCATTTTCCCTTGTCCCACTCCATAGTTCGCCACTCTTTTCGTCTCTCTCATCCTTCTTTTCCCTGTCTTTCTGATCCCTCTGTCTCTTTAACACTTTTACTTATATTCTATTCTTTTCTCGGTTGTCATGGCAATAGGCTGGGGGCGTAAGGGAGCGAGTGCGAGCAAGCGAGCGGGAGTGGGTGTTTCGGAAGTGACATCTCTTGGGCTGTAACCTTGTTTCCTGTGTGGTGGAGTTGGGGGCGGATGCTCGGCGCTTGCAGCGCAGCAACAGTGACGCCGTGTGGACGCTGTGGGTGAGCAATGGGGAACCCGGGACGTGCCGTGCGATTGCAGGGTGAATGATCTGATAGGTGAGAATACTCTCCCCTTTCATCTCTGTGGCTCCTCTGTCACACACATACATGTACAATCACACACACTCTTTTAGCCATCCATTCTCCATCCTTCATCATCTAACATCTTTCTTTTCAAGGTTAGAAGTGGATTCATTGTAGATGGAAACATTCGGACGGGATCAAAGCCTTTCACTGGTCTCACACAGCAGGTTGGCCCTCTGGGATGAGAAGTTATTTTGTGTTTCACACTTCCTACAGATGCAGAGCAGAAAGTCATACTTTCATTTGGTGTATTTCTTCATTTAGTGTTTGTAGAATTGAGTAAAACCTGTGCTAATGGATAAAAGGTATGGAGCGAGTGTCAAATGTAGAATTAAAACCAAGGGTAGCAGAAGTCTGTTTCTGCAGTTTAGTGAATAAAGCCCAATGACTTTGTCAAGTCACATGTATTAAAAAGCATATGTTGAAACAAGTGTACAAAGGTGCTGTACAACTCATAAAATAAATGACAATGATACGACAAAACCCAAAACAGCATAATTTCAGTCAGCTTGATAAGTCAGTTAGATGAATAAATGGACTCAACTTATGTAGTGCTTCTCCAGTCATACTGACCACTCAGAGCTCTTTATAACAGAGCCGTACAAATTCATACACCCACGCGCATATCGGTAGGGAACTTTCAGATTGCAAGATGACTATTCTTCCTACTGAGCCACATTCGCCTTATAAGATAAAAACGTGTTTAAATTTGTTTTAAAGATGCCACATGTTTCAGAGGTCCTGGTGTACAGTAAGAGCTACAGCAAAGGCCCAGTCACCTCTATGTTTAAACCTGGACCTAGGAAAACAAGAAGCAACTGTTGAGATGACCTTGGTAATGAGGTATTAGTTTGTAGAGTTAAAAGATCATTGAGATCATTCAAAGATTTGTATACACAAACAGTACAATCTTCAAACTAATTCATGGATGGACAGATGGATGGATGGATGGATGGACGGACGGATGGATGGATGGACGGACGGATGGATGGATGGATGGATGGATGGATGGACGGATGGATGGATGGAAGGACGGATGTACGGATGGATGGATGGACCAGTCTTACCGCCTCCAACTCCTCCAGTCTGTCTGGATGGACAGTGGGATGTTCCCAAGCCAGCTGAGATTTCTCATCTCTTTCATTTGTTCTGGCTATCCTAAAAAGGTCTCATCTATGTGGGACATGGCTGAAACAGTTCCCCAGTTTTTTGATGGACTTATTTATTCCCTCTACTTCCCCAGTTTGCTTCTCAGTCTTCCAGTCTGTTGTAAGTCCAATTGTTGAGTAGATCCCAGGAAACTGAACATCCCCCACCTGAGTAACAATTTCAATCCCAAAATGGAATAGAAACACCACTCTTGTTAGATGAAGGACTATGACTTTCAGGTGACAGTTCAAACGAAACCTCCCCTTTGCATAAAGTTGATAATAGATGCTTTGCCAGCAGCAAAACAATTAATGCAAAATACTTGTAAAATAATGGTGCAAATTAAGAACTGCAGTTTTAAGCCTCAGTTTTAATCCAAGTCCAAGATGACTTTGTAAATTCCCATGCTGTTTCCAGTTTTTGATGGGGTTGAAGCATAACAAATCCATTGCTGTCTTTGAGCCTGCAATGTGTTTGGATTAATTTGAAAACATCTGTGTATTATAGCTACAATATCAGACCACAACTGTGCCCAAAAACAGCATCTTTAGCCAAAGAAGAAACCAGTAATGCATCTGTTTACCAGAAATCATGCTTGTTTAACACAATGCATGTCTCTATTTGATCCCAGTGATGAAATACTGCTAAAGGTAGCTGTTATGTTCCTTGAACAGAATGGACTTCTGGGCTATAGAAAGGGGGAGAGCGCTGTCATGTGGTCAGGTTGACAAATTTAAATGTACTATTGGTAGCACCCCGGTTCTTTCATATCCCACTGTGAAGTTTCAAAAGATGTGAAGAAGTATCCTGCAAAAATGGTAAACTGCTTGGTCATTCTACTCCAAAATTCAATCATGACTCTGTCAGTTCATAGCTGGGAGAGCAATGCTCTGCAGCTTGAGAAAATCTTTACGATACCCCTTTATGAACTGCCATCTTTCTGTAATATTTTTCTGTTCAAAGTGGAGAAAAAAAAAGCAATAAATTACAGCATTTTATTTTAGGATTATATCAGACATGCTTGGACAACTATTAACTCATAATTAAGCATAAAAGGAAAGTGTTATGTTTACAGAATATTAATTATGAGCCTAAATAAAATGATCATTACAATTACATTAAATAATGAGCTGTAACAACGCAACCAATCTCCTCGTGTGGATTACTGTCTTAAACACCCACAGTTACTAAACTATTTACTCAGGGTACATTCAACCTGTTTTATGTAAGTTTAGCCATTTATTGTAGAAAATAGTCACAACAAAATTATCTTTGTGGGAATATTCATTCATCTTTTATAACCCTTATTCCATAGTGGGTCATGGGGGATCTAGTGCCTATCTCCAGCAGTCCACAGGCAAGAGGCAGGTTACAGGTCGCCAATGCATCGCAGGGCAACACAGAGACATACAGGACAAACAACCATGCACACACTCATTCACACCTAAGGGCAATTTAGAGAGACCAATTAACCTAACAGTCAATGTTTTTGGGCTGTGGGAGGAAGCCGGTGAGAAACCACTCATGCAGGTAGAACATGAAAACTCCATGCAGAAAGACCCTCGGCTGGGAGTCGAACCCAGGACCTGCAAGGCAACAATGCTACCAACTGCACCATTGTGCAGCCTTTGTTGGAATTTTATTGATCAAATGCAGGCCTTTTACCCTAATTTTAAGCTTAGCTGTGAAAGTAGTGAGCCCAGTCTCTTACCAACAAGACCAAAAATGTATATGGAGTTGTGCTTGCATGCCTGGTTATACAGCCATCTAGTGAGATCTTAATGAAGCCCAGATATTTGCTTGTAGGTTGAATCAAAAAGCAGAGAAAATGAAGGGACCTTTGAGAGATTGTGCCAGTTTTAACTTTTTTTCTCAGACCATCATAGATGTACTTTTGCTGAATTAACAGCATAGATATATTTCTTAAATTATAATGATATCAACTGACAGTTGGCCAAAATAAAATCTGGATATTTTAAAGTAGCTCGTTGAGCTTTGAAAGCAACCATGAACAAATATGTTCTCCTAAAGAGACACTATTCAACCAAAATGTCAGACTTTTTGTTTCAAACAGAAACACATTAAGTCTGAGAATATAGTTTTATCAAAATACCTTGGTTACGAGCACAGAAAAAAGGATTTAAAAAGAAGCAAATATTTCATGTACATAATCTGCTAAAAGAGACATGACATTGGAGTCTCTCTCTAGAAGTTTGATCAGAAGAAATACTAAAACTAAACAGAAATTTGTTTTTTTCCCTTTGAAATACCTTATATGCAGCTTAAAAAAACTGATATTTATAGATTGGTCAAACCTGCACTGGATCATTCTACACTGAATATCATTATTAATATTTGTTAATACAACAAAAAATAAGGATTGTCTTAAAACTAGTGGTAAACTCGTGTCTCATTCCCCTTTGCCCAGTATTATGGATTATCTCGCTGAGGAGGTCAGTGTATCGTTACACCCCTTGGTGCCAAGGTGCTCAGAGGACAAATGCTAATAAACACTCCAGTTCACATTTTCTGAGCTTCTGATACTGTTTAATACTAGAAGGTTGGTAGAAAAACATTTTGAGCAATTCAGATTGCCTAAGCCAGACATTCAGTTTTAAAAGCGCGAGGTCTCACCTATATATGAGGCAATCACTGAGTAACTGATATTGATCAAAAAACTCCCCCTGCAGATAAATGTAGGTAATTATGTGCAATTAGGCGTCTTCTTATTAGCTTTTAATGAAGCAAAGCTTGATTTCTCCATGACTCCATGAGTTATTTATGCACAGCATTCCCATGCCATTCCCATACCACAACCCAAACTAATTTAATGGTAATGAGTGGGAGTTTCCTCATTGCAGCATGAGGCAGACTGAGCGCATCAATGCTATGCAGCTTCAGCAGGAATCCTCTCTACCCTGGGCCTCTGTAACCCCACTGCTGACACCTGACATCATCTTTAACTCAAATAGCACATATCTAAGCCTAATGCTCTGCACATTTGCTTGGCTCTGACTCAGAACATGTCAAAAAGCAGTGCTACTATGTCTCTGTTCTGTTGCAATTATTTTAAAAAGCAATAATATGTGGTGCAGATGAGGTTGCTGCCATAACATGTCCATTATGTGACATTTTCTTGTCTAGAAAGTAAGAGGCTTCAGTTCTTTGCTTGCAGGACTACATTATCTGCTTCAAGCTGCCTGGAAATATTGCTGTTTTTTTTAGCACTGTTTTGATGATCACTGATGTGTATAAATCAACTTTAGGTCTTTTGGGCCTTAGTAATGACAGTGTTGACTTAGGCTAACCAGTCATCCGATTGGTGCGTGGCTGTCTCTTTTGTAAACTGCAAAGGACAGCAGAAAAGAGCCCACAGAGAGGGAAAGTGCAACAAAGGCAGAGCCAGAAAGATGCAAAGAGGAAATGAAAGGCAGGGTGAGCAAGAGGAAGATGAGCAGAGAAAAGAGGCATCTCAGCAGTTCTCCTTGTGTTAAATCGTTACAGAATATTCCTGCAACCTAGAGCTGCGTGTGCCCTGTGTGTACAAACAGACATGAACCAAAAAAAAAAAAGAGTTGCTCATTGAAATTCTGTCCACTGAGCTTCACAGGCTCTTAATAGGCAGCCTCCAGGGTTTAGAGGTAGGCCAACAGTAGAGTAATGCAGATGTGGCCGTGGATGAGTCATGCTGCCATCCTGTGGTGAATATTTCGGCATCATGGCTTTGCCCTGCACAGTTGCAAAGTTTAGATTTGGAGGTTTTGTTGGAGGTTTTGTTGGATTTTGGGGAGAGAATGCCACACTGCGCTTCACCTCCCTGAAGCTTTGTGACTACGACCCATGATTCACAGGGCAAATTGTGTAGCAAACAAACCATTAAAGTAAATCAAAAAAATTTTTATATTTTAGATCCTTCAAAACAGACACTTTTGCTTTTATTACTGCTGTGCACACTCTTGGCATTTTCTCAATGAGGTTCATGAGGTAGTAACCTGAAATGGTTTCTCAACAGTCTTGATTTCCAAGAGGTAGTAGTAAAGTCATAAACTGTCATATGTTTTGGGAATCACAGAATGTATACAAGTTCCTAACACTGAAGTACTAAGGGTCTGGCTGACAAGTCAACAAAATGGCCTCTTCTTTTCCATTAAGCTCTTTTTCTGAAATGTATTTAAATATGCCAGGAGGCCAGGAAAAGGTGGTGGTGGTAGTGGAGTATTTTGTAGGGAAAAGATGCATTAATCCATCTTCACCAACAATTTGTGCTGAAATGGATCTGCAGCTCTTAAACTCTCCAAGATCCAAAACATAGCAGAACACCCACCTTTGAGGTCTGACTGGATAATTCTGGTCCAAGTATTTTGAACCAGAGACGACACAGTCCAGGCTGATTAAATATCATGAAATAGCCCTTCAGTTTAGCACTGATAGGAAGAAAAGAAGCAAATGCTGACTGTAGTGTTGTTACTTACTAATCAGCCAGTTGTGGTATTCTCACAGGGCTTAAAACTCATTCTGTATTGCTTGTTACTCTCTCAACATTTAATTTCCTACTGGGTACCTACATTTTTGCCACACAAAACTAAACTGATTAACACACTTATTTTTCCTTTATTATCATCAGGTAAACTCATATCAGATAACTACAGAGAAATGATTTAGTAAAAATGTTATTAGAATAAACAAAACACACAATCAGTCCAGAAGTACAGGGAATTGATACCTTGACTGTCTAATCATAAGCATATATGTATATAAAGTAAAAGATGTGTAGAGAGACAATGGCAGGATAAGAGTGTGACGAGGATCACATAGATTTTGGGAATCTGCATCCAAACCTGGGACTGTGGTCTCTCCTCCTGCAGAGCTGTCTGCATAAAACAATGAAAAATTAAAATTAATAAAGAGTTCACATTCCACTAAGTTTGGTTTGCATGAAAAAACAGTCTTAGGGAAATGTGTATTTTTTATGAACATAGAAAATATAAAGTGCATCAAAGTATTTATGGCAAAAAATATTCTGTTTTATATTTCCATACGTTCAGTTATTCACCGCATTCCTACTAAATGCTTTATATTCACTTTAGCCACAAACCCCAGAGTGCTGGGCCGAGATCAGGCTGTGGTTAGTGGGGAAGTCCCAGCCAGCCGCCCGGTTAGCTTAGCTTAGCAGCAACACCAGCTTGTAAGCGGAGCTCTGCTGCTCCGAAAACTCTGACAGAACATTTCAAAGTAGGCTCATTGTGGGTGAACTGACTGCACAGATGAAGTTTTGAGGTCTACTTTTTTTTGCTTAAAAACATCTTAAAACTACTTTTTGTGACAAATTAATGGTATAAAAACAATACATTTGTACACTTACCTGCACCATTACTGCAGCTGCTGGTGCCAAGCCTTGGTGCATACAACCCCGCCCCTTCAAGAATCCTGGGCAAAGCTGGAAAGTCCTACCTACAAAGCAGGACATATTACCTGTGAAAGTAAAGCTTCAGGGAAAGTGAAATTACCTGGGTCAATTTGTATCGAAATCTGTCCTGGGCTTTCAAAAGCCTGGGGCTTTACAAGCGATGGAAAACACCCCTGAGCATGCACAAAGGTTTCTTAGGGAGGTTGTGGTGGGTCAATATTATGCTATTTCAGGGTTTTGTACCAGTTTCATAATATGGGGCAAACTGGTGAGGTTTATTCATTCATCCAATTTCATGTTTTTTATAGTAAATATTTTGTTCTTGATTAGATGCTAATCAATAGAAACCCTGAAAACAAACTGGTGAGCTGTTCATGAGGTTCCCTGTTTCATGCCTAATGACCGCTGGAAATAAGGCACCATCCTACCTGCGACCCTGTATGGATTCACCAATGTAGACAATTAATGATATTGTGTTTCCTTTGCTCCAACTAGAGAACTAGTGGGGGCGAACATGTGAAATGACAATGCAGACATGTAATCTGTTGTGACATTCTGCACATGTCATGTTGCACTGTGAGCCCCGAGATTTTTTTTCCCTTCAGACTCATGCAAAATGTGAGTCTGTCCCTTCCATCCTCAAACTACAAAGATGTTAAAAAAAAGAGAAAAACAATGTTCAGAGAGGGTCAGTGGACACCGCCAGGGCACAAAGTGTCAGCACTCTGCCACTTGAGTGTGCGCTGATGAACATCAGTTATTTTATCTCCTCGTCAGCAACTGTGTGGCATGCTTGAATGTGTGTTCACTCCACTTATACAGGTCCTTCTCAAAATATTAGCATATTGTGATAAAGTTCATTATTTTCCATAATGTCATGATGAAAAGGTAACATTGATTTATTTTAGATTCATTGCACACTAACTGAAATATTTCAGGTCTTTTATTGTCTTAATACGGATGATTTTGGCATACAGCTCATGAAAACCCAAAATTCCTATCTTACAAAATTAGCATATTTCATCCGACCAATAAAAGAAAAGTGTTTTTAATACAAAAAACGTCAACCTTCAAATAATCATGTACAGTTATGCACTCAATACTTGGTCGGAAATCCTTTTGCAGAAATGACTGCTTCAATGCGGCGTGGCATGGAGGCAATCAGCCTGTGGCACTGCTGAGGTCTTATGGAGGCCCAGGATGCTTCGATAGCGGCCTTTAGCTCATCCAGAGTGTTGGGTCTTGAGTCTCTCAACGTTCTCTTCACAATATCCCACAGATTCTCTATGGGGTTCAGGTCAGGAGAGTTGGCAGGCCAATTGAGCATAGTGATACCATGGTCAGTAAACCATTTACCAGTGGTTTTGGCACTGTGAGCAGGTGCCAGGTCGTGCTGAAAAATGAAATCTTCATCTCCATAAAGCTTTTCAGCAGATGGAAGCATGAAGTGCTCCAAAATCTCCTGATAGCTAGCTGCATTGACCCTGCCCTTGATAAAACACAGTGGACCAACACCAGCAGCTGACATGGCACCCCAGACCATCACTGACTGTGGGTACTTGACACTGGACTTCTGGCATTTTGGCATTTCCTTCTCCCCAGTCTTCCTCCAGACTCTGGCACCTTGATTTCCGAATGACATGCAGAATTTGCTTTCATCCGAAAAAAGTACTTTGGACCACTGAGCAACAGTCCAGTGCTGCTTCTCTGTAGCCCAGGTCAGGCGCTTCTGCCGCTGTTTCTGGTTCAAAAGTGGCTTGACCTGGGGAATGCAGCGTTTTCTGCCACACTTTTTCCTTCCCACAGACTTCCCACTGAGGTGCCTTGATACAGCACTCTGGGAACAGCCTATTCGTTCAGAAATGTCTTTCTGTGTCTTACCCTCTTGCTTGAGGGTGTCAATAGTGGCCTTCTGGACAGCAGTCAGGTCGGCAGTCTTACCCATGATTGGGGTTTTGAGTGATGAACCAGGCTGGGAGTTTTAAAGGCCTCAGGAATCTTTTGCAGGTGTTTAGAGTTAACTCGTTGATTCAGATGATTAGGTTCATAGCTCGTTTAGAGACCCTTTTAATGATATGCTAATTTTGTGAGATAGGAATTTTGGGTTTTCATGAGCTGTATGCCAAAATTATCTGTATTAAGACAATAAAAGACCTGAAATATTTCAGTTAGTGTGCAATGTATCTAAAATATATGAATGTTCAATTTTCATTATTACATTATGGGAAATAATGAACTTTATCACAATATGCTAATATTTTGAGAAGGACCTGTATTATGGCCTCCAGATGCTGTGAGAAAGAATTTGGCTTTTCACTGGTGAAAACGGAGCAAGCCACTAGGGAAATATTCTTTGACTCACACACTGCAGAAATCTTTCTTAAAGGGTTCATGTCAGGATTTACTTATGAATTCAATAATTAAATATGTAAAATTTATAATAAGGTTGGGATGCTTGCCCACATGCTTGATTTCATAATTTAAAGTATATGAGAAATAGTGCCTCTTAGTTCACAGCAGAACTTTAAGGGACAGAACATATCTGGGAAAATCATGTAAAAACGACAAATCCATTAGATATTTAGCTCTATTTGCAGGGTTTCCATAACATCTTCAGAAGTCTTAAATGTAATAATATCAATTAAAGCTACATAATATATTAAGCGGCAATTGCCATCTCATTGTCATTTTTTGCAAAATTACAATCAGAAGGAAATTCTTAAGTGCAACATTTGTTACAATATTTATTTTCATGCATTCAACATTCAATTCAATTCAATTCAATTCAAAGATACTTTATTGATCCCCGAGGGGAAATTAGAATTCCAGTACAACCCATCCAAACAGACATCATGACACATCTGCTTGCCAATAATATTCCTTGCCCATTGAATGGACTTTCACTCTCTATTACGCACACACTGCGGGCAAATGCGGCCCAAATCCGACTTTTTCATGCTCGTCAAAATGGCCCAATTCCGAAACTTTCACTCCCAAAACATTTTACATTATGCCACTTCCATACGTGGAATGGATATGTATCCGATAGTTTTTCAAAGCCCTCGCAGTCTAAACGATCATGTCGCATTCCATCTGACTTATACGTCACTGTCCTGGTTTCGACTAGAATTCACACACTGGTCCGCTAAAGGCCAATGTTAAGAGTTATTATAAATGATTATTAATGACATTATTATTATTATTATTATTTACTTCCGTAAACAGTGAGCTGCTGTGTGACGTCTTCATTCTCCTTCTACGCATGCAGGTCGCTTTGGGATCACGAACCGTTCAGGCTGAAGTCTGATGGCGGTTGTGTTTAATTAGTAGTTTGACAACCATGCAAAAAAAAAATCAGATTTCAGCAGAAAATTGGAATTGAGAGGGGGTGCGGCACTGGTGGTGTAGGGGATCAGGGCGAGACCCATATACAGAGGCTTCAGTCCTCAATATGGCTGTCCTGGGTTCGAGTCACAGCCCCCGGCGACGTGCTGCATGCCAGCCCTGTCAGAAAAAATTTAATGCCAAACAATTCTGCTCCTGAAATGACCTTTTCAAGTGAAAACACTAGTGCAGCTGTTACTATGTCTGATTTATTTGTGATTAAACACTCACTCACTCATTTTCTACCGCTTATTCCATAGTGGGTCACAGGGAAGCTGGTGCCTATCTCCAGCAGTCTATGGGCGAGAGGCAGGGTACACCCTGGACAGGTCGCCAGTCCATTGCAGGGCAACACACAAACAACCATGCACACACTCATTCATACACCTAAGGGCAATTTAGAGAGACCAATTAACCTAGCAGGCATGTCTTTGGACTGTGGGAGGAAGCCGGAGTACCCGGTGAGAACCCACGCATGCACAGGGAGAACATGCAAACTCCATGCAGAAAGATCCCAGGCCGGGAATTGAACCCAGGACCTTCTTGCTGCAAGGCAACATTGCTACCAACTGCACCACCGTGTGATTAAACAAAATAAAAAAATCAAACACACCACACACATTTCAACTGGCCGTCTTAACAAGTTAAGTTATTAGCCATTTAAATATAGGTTTTATGATTAGGTCTTAAATGTAATTAGTAATGATATGAAAAAATCCTATTTTTAAGTAACTAAAACTAGCAATAACCTTGTCAATGTTGCAGTTATTATCAGAATCAGAATCAGAATCAGAAAGCTTTATTGCCAAGTACGTTTTTGGACATACAAGGAATTTGTTTTGGCGTAGTCGGTGCAATACAGTACAAATTAAACAGTACAAACATATCTACAATATAATATAAATATAAGTGCACAGTTTTAAGTGAGTGAGAGTAAATATAGAGCAGTATAAGATGCAAGAGCAATACAACAGTGCAGGTGATCATTGTGCAAGTAAAGCAGTGCAAGTAAGCAGGAGTCCAAGCTGAGCGTTAATGTAACGCATAGAGTTACAGGTTACAGGTGTCCTGTCAGCAAAAAAAGGGGGGGTGTGGGGGAAAGGGGGAATGTCAGGGTGGTTTCCGGGCTTTGTTAACAAGGCTGGTGGCAGATGGGAAAAAACTGTTCTTGTGGCGTGAGGTTTTGGTCCGGATGGACCGCAGCCTCCTGCCAGAGGGGAGAGTCTCAAAGAGTCTGTGACCGGGGTGGGAGGGATCAGCCAGAATCTTCCCTGCCCGCTTCAGGGTCCTGGAGGTGTACAGTTCCTGGAGCGACAGTAGACTGCAGCCAATCACCTTCTCAGCAGACCGAATGACACGCTGCAGCCTGCCCTTATCCTTGGCTGTAGCAGCGGCGTACCAGATGGTGATGGAGGAGGTGAGGATGGACTCAATGATGGCTGTGTAGAAGTGCACCATCATAGTCTTTGGCAGGTTGAATTTCTTCAGCTGCCGCAGGAAGAACATCCTCTGCTGGGCTTTCTTGATGAGGGAGCTGATGTTTGGCTCCCACTTGAGATCCTGGGAGATGATGGTTCCCAGGAAGCGGAAAGATTCCACAGTGTCAATTGTGGAGTCACAGAGGGTGATGGGGGCAGGTGGGGCTGGGTTCTGCCTGAAGTTCACAACCATCTCCACTGTCTTTAGAGCGTTGAGCTCAAGGCTGTTCTGGCTGCACCAGTCCAACAGATGGTCCACCTCCCATCTGTACGCAGACTCATCACCATCAGAGATGAGTCCGATCAGGGTGGTGTCGTCCGCAAACTTCAGAAGCTTGACAGACTGGTGACTGGAGGTGCAGCTGTTGGTGTACAGGGAGAAGAGCAGAGGAGAGAGAACACAGCCTTGGGGGGAACCGGTGCTGATGGTCAGGGAGTCAGAGACGTGCTTCCCCAGCCTCACGCGCTGCTTCCTGTCAGACAGGAAGTCAGTGATCCACCTGCAGGTGGAGTCGGGCACACTCAGCTGGGAGAGCTTCTCCTGGAGCAGAGCTGGGACGATGGTGTTGAAGGCAGAGCTGAAATCCACAAACAGGATCCTGGCATAGGTTCCTGTGGAGTCCAGGTGCCGGAGGATGAAGTGAAGGGCTAGGTTGACTGCATCATCTACAGACCTGTTGGCTCTGTAGGCAAACTGCAGGGGGTCAAGGAGGGGGTCGGTGATGTTATTAATGTTTGTGTTGTATTTTGGAAGGTTTTATTTTGTGTAGTTTACTTTCTCTGTTTCCCATCAGTTTGTCTGCTTTTGCTGAGGTCTGATGTTCAGTTTTTTTCATTTGCTTTATTGGCTCCTTTTGTACAGTAATGTTCTTTTTGATGCTCCTTGTTTTCTTGTTTTGCCTTCTGCTCTTTCCTCCACATCTGGTCCTAGTTTGCTGACTACACCACCGGTGATGTGTCGGTCGTTGTGCTTTCTCAGTGTTAATGCTTGTCTGTTTTTACTGTTTGTTTTATTTAGGAGGTTTTCTTTTCAGGTTTAGTATCATGTTCTGTTCTGTCTTATTCTTTTGATATTCTGCCACAGTGGCATATTTGTTTTCAGTTATTGCATATAGTCTTTCCAGACAGTTTCTCAACCACCTGTTTCTTGCTGGTATGTCAGATTTCTCGAGATCCATCCACCTCTATAGATAGCAGTGTTGTACTGCTCCTACTTCGTTTCTTTGGTGTGTTTCCTAGTCTTAGGTTTCTAAACGCATATTCTCAAGGAACTCTGCTCTGAGTGTTTAAGGTGTTTTAGGTGTACAAAGTGTGTGTGATTTTTCTGAATCAATCTGAGCAGATAAAGACCCGGGTTGTAAAATTCTTGTGGAGGTTTCTTCATCTGGTCCTACTTTCTGATCTTTCACACACCTGGTTCCAGTTATTCATTAGCACAACTGCTTTTCATATAGCTGCCTTTTGGTCAGATTAGATTTTTTTTTTTTCATATTGATGGGGGTTTTTGTTTGCCATACTCTTTAGTTAAAGCGATGTATTTTAATCCCCTACCTGCCTCTCAACCGCATCCTTTATTTGGGCCTTTATCTCCACTACATTGTGACACTAATGAAGATTAAGGGTCCCAGGCACATAAATGGGGCACAAAGATATTATTAGAAAAAATAATTATATACCAATATGAAAGTTTGGAAGGAATCAGTTAGTTTTAGGATATGAGAAATTCTGTGTGTGAGTATTAAACTGTGAATATGCTATATTGATGTTAATCTTGTTTTTTTATGTTGCGTTCGACTTCTAACATCCACTAACTGTGCAATAAAAGTGTAAAATTTAGTCATGTGCAAATAAATAAAAATCTTTCTTTGGCCCATTTTTCTTACCTACATATTTTCCACTTGGGACAAAGACACAAAACAGATAAAGTCATATCAGTCTCATCAATATTGTGTGATCAGTTTCCTCCACTGTTTGTGGAACCTCAGAAAAATATTTATTTCTTTCCTTCTGAAATGATCGTTGGGAACAAGCATGATGTTGAGGATAATTTGTTCCCTTGCTGAGAAGATTATAGTTCTGTGTCTCTGTCTGTGTGTCTGTCAGCAGGACATCTCATAACTGATTTCAACTAATTTTAGTGGACTCGACGGCCGCAAGCCAAGAAACGGATGATTAGATTTTGGTGGCAAGCAAGAAGTGGGACTTGTTCAAGTAGACTATTATCATTTTAGTGGGAGTGGAGAGAGAAGAGACCTTAAATCTGAGGGATGGGTTTGTATATTCATAACGACTGTGAATTTACATCCACCTGCCACTTTATTAGGTGCACTTTGCAAGTAGTGAGCTGAACCTCCTTTTTCTTGCCATTCCCTTAATTATTCATGTAAGAGATTCAAAAGGTTTTTGAAAACTTCCTCAGAGATTTTGGTTCATATTGACATAACAGTATTAACCAGTTGGTGCAGATATGTAGGCTTCACATGTGTTGCACCACATCATAAAGCTGCTCTTTTGGATTGAGATCTGACTGCTAAGATCAGATTTAGATCTTTTACCGTACATTTCACCTTTACTTTAGATACATGTGTGGTTTGTATGCATATGTAGTATACATACAAACCAAGCAAGTTCTTTTGCTTCAGCTCGAGTGTTTTACTGCCTTTTTATTTCTCATGTCATTTGGATTGTTGCAGCAAAACACATCTACATGTGGTTGCAAATAACTTAATCCTGTACTAAACAGTGGCAGATATTGCTGGTGGAACTTTTATTATGTTGGCAATTAATCAACAATATTCAAGTAATATCCTCAACAAAATCAGTATTAAGACACCCCTCAGACTATTTATCTGCTGCACTAGCTTTAATCTGGTTCCATAACTTAAAAAAAAACAGCTCATAGAGTTTGAAATTGCCACTATTAAACTTTCTGTGGAAGCTAGCGATGCTAACACTAGAAACAGCAAGTAGTGATTAGGTTTAGCTATTATTTTTATTTTTTGTCCTTTATAACAATGATACAGCCAACAATATATTAGTTACCATATGTACTTCATGTTAATTTCCAGTGAATGCTTCTGATTCAGGCATCCCTCACCCTGAACCCAGATGCCCAATAACCCTAATAGTGAATACAAACTACACTGAAAAGCCATTCAGTTATAATGTGTTTGTTTTCCTTTGAGAAATCATGACCTAGAAGGAACCTTGGACTACCTGATGTAGGGGTGGGATTACAAAAGTGAATGTAATATTTTAAATGCATTTGAAACAGACATTTCTCTAATCTATGTGTTGGGCCCTGAATAACTCTGACATTTAAATACTGCCCTACTGACCTGTAAAGATTTTATATTATTTGCACAACAGAAAAGGTGTGTAAATGAAAATGTAAAAATGAAAATACAGAAGACATGTTTTGATATTTTTTTGTGAGTAATTTAGATGCTGATTTCGTTTTTTGTCCAAATACTGTATTTGTAAAAATGTATTTATGGTATTTTTTCTACTACTTTACTATTTTCTCTAAATGTTTACCATGAGAGGTTGTGTTTTGAATTGGTTCACCTCCTGACAGATTACTGGTGCTAAACTGTTTCATGTCTGTTGTGCTTTGTCATTCTGCTCATCATAGCTTTTAAAGCACTTTATGAATTTTCCTTCACAACTGTTCCATATTGTTCCAATAGTTTGAAACCTATCAAGTATTTTCTCTAGAAAGTGTCTAACCTGGTCTTCTTGATTCTATTTTAAATATGTCTAATGTCTAATGAACAACCAATGGCAATTATCATTTCAGAGTAGAAGCGCCACCACAATCCAAACTTACCTTGTCCTCCCTCCTCTCTCCTCCCTATTGCTCCCAAACCCCCCTTTTCTCCCATCTTCTCTCCTTTTCCAGATGCAAGGTGTGCCATCCCCCCCTCCTATCATCATCATCACCATCATCGCTCCCACGTCCAAAACTTCCACGCTCCTCCCTACCACCGTTCCTCTCACGAACGTCCCTCTTACGATCGTCCCTCCTTTGATCGCCCCTTGTTTGACCGTCCTTCCTTCGACCGCCCCTCCTTTGACCGTCCTGCCTATGAGCATCCTTCCTACCACTGTCCATTGCCCGAACGCCCCATCTACGGCCGCCCCTTGCACGATCGCCCCTTGCACGAACGTCAACCCCACGACCGCTGGAACCCCCATCGTTGTGTGAGCTCCGGACATCAGTACAGCATGCTGGACCAAGAAGAGGTATAGTGCTCTACATGTTAAGAATACGGTGATATCATCATTTGCAGCATTTTGCAAAAGTTTCATGAGTTTGTTTCATAAGTTTTTTTACTGTGCATTGTTCACTTTTTTGAAAATTAGAAGGTTAAGGTGAAAATGAGAAGGGTCTGGTCTTAAAAATTATGTCCACCTGCTGGACTTAGTTTTTCAGTATCTGAAACAGTATCTGAAAATCATGTCGTATCATGTTTTTATAAGGTTTAAAGACCTGAGACAGGAACAGAGAAATACATCATCCATCAGTTGATCATAACAGTTATATTCAATAAATTAGAACATGTTCCAACGAGGCCTGTTGGACAGGGCGCAGGGGTGGCGCAGGAGTAAGACGCGTCAACCACATTCAGAGGCCTTAGGCCTCGATCCAGCTGTTTTGGGTTCATATCCAGCCCCAGGTGACCTTCGCTGCATGTCTTTCCCCTCTCTCCACCTCTTTTGTGTCAGCTTAGCGTTAATAAAAAATGGACAAATAAAGGCCACTAGTGCCACAAAACAAAATCTTTTAAAGATAACCTTTCAGCAAGTATTAAACATATGTTACATTAAGCCCTTTTTTCTGTATTAAACATGTTTCTTATTGGTCTGATTTTATATTTTAATCTTAAATCTCGTACTTTAATTAACTGTACGTGAAAAAAATCATCATAATAACAAATACAAACATCAGTCTGTATTTAGTAATCTATATAATGTGTTTCACTTAGAGTTACTGAAATAAATTACCTTTTCAATAATATTCAAATGTATTGAATATGACTTTACTCTATAACACTTTTTTTTATCTAATAATCTTTCCAGAATCTTCCTTTTGGAGAAAATCAGTTTCTTTGTGACTGACTGCAAGTAAAACAAAATTCCATTAAAATTGGTTGATCTTTTAAAATGAAATCTTAGATGTAAAACAATTGAATAACTGCAAATAATCAATTAAAAATACAACAAAAAGTTCAGCTTCAGAATTGTTTAAAACTTATTTTATCCCTTAATGCTTTGTAAAAAGGGAAAATGTGTCATGCAACAGACGTGACAACAGAGGTCATATCTGGGAAGATGACGGGTTTTCTGAGAGCTTTTACAGGATGTTACAGCAACTGATTTTTGGTAACCCAGGAAGCAGATTAATCTAACAGCAGATCTATTTGCTGTCACAGAGTGAGTCTGGTCTGACTTTCTAGGGAAACAGATTTCCACCTAGTGGTGTATGTCTTTCGACAGTTATGGTTTATCATCTAAAAGGAGGGCTATGAGGAGCTTTAAATCCTTAATAATGTCAGTTTAAAAAGAACAGGTCGGTGCCATAAACAGTCTGAAACCCAAACTAAACCTGAAAAATTAAATAGTGGACTGAGAGAAAAGGACAGAATAAAGATATTTATTCATTATTCAAAGATGATCCAGGTTCTGAAAGTCCTGTCTTTAACATGTATCTAAAGTAACTTCGAACCAGGGTAGTTAGTCTGTGTGGGTCGAATAACACTCTGATCCTACCTTGTTTAGCTTTTGGTTTGTTCACCTGAAGTGACCTCAGGGGAGAGCCAGAACTGAGCTGAACAGAGGTGGTAGAAATAACTTTATCTTTAGCTTACACATGAATAAAATTACATTTTTCAAGGTGGCAAACATTATTACTTCCTTAAATTACCCCTTTCACCAAACTCCAAGAAAGAGGTTTACCACAGAGAAAACAAGATATTTCAAAATGATTTTTGGCGCTAACATCCTATGTTCTGTCTTTAAACCCATGTTATATTTGGAATTTGTTATGGAAAAGGAACAAATACTGTGTCTTGCCATCTTTGTGCTTCTTAGGCAGCCTTTTTTTTTTTAGCTAAAAACTAATGAAAGGAGGTCAGAGAGACACACAATCTGTTTAGATTTTATCACTGTCACCTGGGGTAGTAATTAGGGTCTGCCTCTGATCAAGGTTGCCTGTGGGATCCTAAGGTATTTGTTGCTCTTTTAAACATCTGCAATGTTGCCTTCCAGTAATTTCCCCCCTTTGGTAGCAGTCACCATGCCTTACATCCAGCAACACTTATGTTGTGAGATTCCGATCCCCTTGCCGCTTATTCTGATTTATATGGCTCAGTGATTCAATGTCTCGCTCATTCTCTGCATTCAACTTAATGTTATCGATGTGGAGGAGGTGGCTCCACTTTGATATCCATAGCCAGTTTTTCCAATGCCCCGACTGAGATGTACAGGTCCTTCTCAAAATATTAGCATATTGTGATAAAGTTCATTATTTTCCATAATGTCATGATGAAAATTTAACATTCATATATTTTAGATTCATTACACACTAACTGAAATATTTCAGGTCTTTTATTGTCTTAATACGGATGATTTTGGCATACAGCTCATGAAAACCCAAAATTCCTATCTCACAAAATTAGCATATTTCATTCGACCAATAAAAGAAAAGTGTTTTTAATACAAAAAACGTCAACCTTCAAATAATCATGTACAGTTATGCACTCAATACTTGGTCGGGAATCCTTTTGCAAAAATGACTGCTTCAATGCGGCGTGGCATGGAGGCAATCAGCCTGTGGCACTGCTGAGGTCTTATGGAGGCCCAGGATGCTTCGATAGCGGCCTTTAGCTCATCCAGAGTGTTGGGTCTTGAGTCTCTCAATGTTCTCTTCACAATATCCCACAGATTCTCTATGGGGTTCAGGTCAGGAGAGTTGGCAGGCCAATTGAGCACAGTGATACCATGGTCAGTAAACCATGTACCAGTGGTTTTGGCACTGTGAGCAGGTGCCAGGTCGTGCTGAAAAGTGAAATCTTCATCTCCATAAAGCTTTTCAGCAGATGGAAGCATGAAGTGCTCCAAAATCTCCTGATAGCTAGCTGCATTGACCCTGCCCTTGATAAAACACAGTGGACCAACACCAGCAGCTGACACGGCACCCCAGACCATCACTGACTGTGGGTACTTGACACTGGACTTCTGGCATTTTGGCATTTCCTTCTCCCCAGTCTTCCTCCAGACTCTGGCACCTGATTTCTGAATGACATGCAGAATTTGCTTTCATCCGAAAAAAGTACTTTGGACCACTGAGCAACAGTCCAGTGCTGCTTCTCTGTAGCCCAGGTCTGGGGAATGCGGCACCTGTAGCCCATTTCCTGCACACGTCTGTGCACGGTGGCTCTGGATTTTTCTACTCCAGACTCAGTCCACTGCTTCCGCAGGTCCCCCAAGGTCTGGAATCGGCCCTTCTCCACAATCTTCCTCAGGGTCCGGTCACCTCTTCTCGTTGTGCTGCGTTTTCTGCCACACTTTTTCCTTCCCACAGACTTCCCACTGAGGTGCCTTGATACAGCACTCTGGGAACAGCCTATTCGTACAGAAATTTCTTTCTGTGTCTTACCCTCTTGCTTGAGGGTGTCAATAGTGGCCTTCTGGACAGCAGTCAGGTCGGCAGTCTTACCCATGATTGGGGTTTTAAGTGATGAACCAGGCTGGGAGTTTTAAAGGCCCCAGGAATCTTTTGCAGGTGTTTAGAGTTAACTTGTTGATTCAGATGATTAGGTTCATAGCTCGTTTAGAGACCCTTTTAATAATATGCTAATTTTGTGAGATAGGAATTTTGGGTTTTTATGAGCTGTATGCCAAAATCATCTGTATTAAGACAATAAAATACCTGAAATATTTCAGTTAGTGTGCAATGTATCTAAAATATATGAATGTTAAATTTTCATCATGACATTATGGAAAATAATGAACTTTATCACAATATGCTAATATTTTGAGAAGGACCAGTATGTGACCAATGCAGAACTACAGCCTAGACATGGCATCACCTCAGTAAATCCCTGATTTGATGTAAATTTGGTCAATTGGCTTCCAGAGTTGTGTTCCACATTTGCATTGAGCTTTTTATGAAGGATATAAGTGTCCTGTTGATGTTATACTTCTTTAAGTACTCCGGGGTCTATGTGTGGCATTGATTCATAGCCCTTCTTGTGGTCAATCTAGGGAGAGGAGAGATTTGTATGCCTGATCTTGTAATTTGGGCTGACTACTCTGTCAACCAGTATATGGTTTTTGGCTCCTCTTGTATTATGTCAACCTCTTCCTGGGCCCTGCTAATGTACTTATTCATGTATCGACTCATTTTTGCTGATATGAGACCTGATATGAGCTTTTATGTAGTGCAGAAACAGACAACTGACATGTAGTCTGATTTAATAGCCCAGGGCTTCCCAGCTCCAATCTTTGAGAGCTACAATCCTACAACATTTAGATTAATTCCTTCTTCAATGCACCTTAATCTAATGGCTAAATTCCCTTATTTGTAGGTCATTCTGCTGTGCAGCGGCCTGGTAACAAGCCATTCATTTCATTCAGGTGTGTTGGTCATGTGGAGGGGGTGACTGAAGGTGGTTTCACTTGGAAATGGTTTTCCATGAACACACCTTGTGTGTGTGTGTGTGTGTGTGTGTGTGTGTGTGCATGTGTGTGTGTGTGTGTGTGTGTGTGTGTGTATGAGGCCTGCAAATGTTGTTTGTGGTTCTTTTGTCACTGGGTGAATGAGTTGTTAAAGTGCCCTTGGAGTAATTCTTTTTGGCTGGCATCTCCATTGTTCCATGTTTTCTCCATGTTTTGGGAATTGGCTCTCGCAGTGGTTTGCTGTAGTCCCTCTCTTAGAAATTTCTTTTTAACCTTTTGATAGATGTCAAGGATGTTGGTCTAAATCTGTTCCTGAATATTTTTAGATATTTTGCGTATTTCATGTCGTCAGACAGGTTCCTTTTAAGGGTTTTCTTGATTCCATAAGTCTGGTAGTTATCAGGCCTAATTGTGGTTAGTGAAATGAACCCATAAAAAGCAATGAACCCACGAAACCAAGATGGCGCCGACGATGGCAGCCTCTGAGTTTCGCTCTCTCTTTGTTTGTGTATTTTGTGTGTTATTATGTTTTTCGAGCCACAGTTCTGTGGTGTCGGGCCACAATCCTGTGGTCTCATTCAGTAGAGAGGAACTTCTCAACATCAGAGAGTCCTCTCTTGGGATTTTTTCACCATCTTTCATCAATCCGAGGTTCACCGAGCTCCTGGCAAGCGGAGCTCCGGCTCTATACGGGATACTGTGCCGAAAGCGTCGAAGGGGAAAGCATCCTGGCGCGCTGGTAAAGCTCCGCAAAAGAGGACTTCGCACACCGCTGCCTTCAATCCACCCGGTAAAGACACGGACCTCCGCGGATCAGCGGTTCTCTGCTTCATGCTGTTACCAGGGCTGCTCTAGGTTTTTCGGATCATTATCTAATCCACCTCATCGCAACCTACAGACAGAGACTAAGAGCTTCCAAACCCAAGGTTCACACTGTTAAGAAGTGGACTGAGGAATCAAAGCAGACGCTACAGGCCTGCTTTGAATGCACAGACTGGACTGTTTTTGAAACCTCAACCACTGACTTAAACCAACTAACTGATGTGGTGACATCATACATCGGTTTCTGTGAGGACATGTGTGTGCAGACCAAGACCTTCTGCACCTTTGGGAACAACAAGCCATGGTTTACTCCACACTAGAGGATGACACGGGAGTGGATTTTCATCTCCTGTCCCATCCCGCTCCCACAGAAAAATGTCTTGTCCCATCCCAATCCCAGGCCAGCATAATGAAAAAAATCCTGTCCCATCCCATTCCTGGTAAATTGACTCCCACTCCCTTCCCGCTCCCATTCAGAACGACACCCACTCCTGTGCCACAGTAGACTGCAGCCAATCACCTTCTCAGCAGACCAAATGGCCCGCTGCAGCCTGCCCTTATCCTTGGCTGTAGCAGCGGCGTACCAGATGGTGATGGAGGAGGTGAGGATGGACTCAATGATGGCTGTGTAGAAGTGCACCATCATAGTCTTTGGCAGGTTGAATTTCTTCAGCTGCCGCAGGAAGAACATCCTCTGCTGGGCTTTCTTGATGAGGGAGCTGATGTTTGGCTCCCACTTGAGATCCTGGGAGATGATGGTTCCCAGGAAGCGGAAAGATTCCACAGTGTCAATTGTGGAGTCACAGAGGGTGATGGGGGCAGGTGGGGCTGGGTTTTGCCTGAAGTCCACAGCCATCTCCACTGTCTTTAGAGCGTTGAGCTCAAGGTTGTTCTGGCTGCACCAGTCCAACAGATGGTCCACCTCCCATCTGTACGTGGACTCGTCACCATCAGAGATGAGTCCGATCAGGGTGGTGTCATCCGCAAACTTCAGAAGCTTGACAGACTGGTGACTGGAGGTGCTGCTGTTGGTGTACAGGGAGAAGAGCAGAGGAGAGAGAACACAGCCTTGGGGGGAACCGGTGCTGATGTTCAGGGAGTCAGAGACGTGCTTCCCCAGCCTCACGCGCTGCTTCCTGTCAGACAGGAAGTCAGTGATCCACCTGCAGGTGGAGTCGGGCACACTCAGCTGGGAGAGTTTCTCCTGGAGCAGAGCTGGGACGATGGTGTTGAAGGCAGAGCTGAAATCCACAAACAGGATCCTGGCATAGGTTCCTGTGGAGTCCAGGTGCCGGAGGATGAAGTGAAGGGCTAGGTTGACTGCATCATCTACAGACCTGTTGGCTCTGTAGGCAAACTGCAGGGGGTCCAGGAGGGGGTCGGTGATGTCTTTTAGGTGTGAGAGCACAAGGCGCTCAAAGGACTTCATCACCACAGAGGTCAGGGCGACGGGTAGGAAGTCATTAAGCCCTGTGGTCCTTGGCTTCTTGGGAACAGGGATGATGGTGGAGGACTTGAAGCAGGCTGGCACATGACATGTCTCCAGTGGGGTGTTAAAAATGTCTGTGAAGACTGGAGACAACTGATCAGCGCAGTGCTTCAGGCTGGCTGGTGAGACAGAATCCGGACCAGCAGCTTTCCGGGGTTTCTGTCTCCTGAAGAGTTTGTTGACGTCCCTCTCCTGGATGGAAAGAGCCGTCCTCGGCGTGGGTAGGGGGCTGGTGGGGGGGAACTTCAGGGTGGGGGTTGGAGGTGCCAAGGCCCCTCTTGAGGTTGGGGAGGTGGGGGTGGTGGATTGTGGCTGCAGCTGTTGGGGGGATGGTTGCAGGACTGTCCCTTTGTCTTTCAAAGCGGCAGTAGAACTCGTTCAGGTCGTTGGAGAGGCGTCGGTCGTTGATGGAGTGGGGGGCTTTCGGCTTGTAGTTGGTGATTTGCTTGAGCCCTTTCCAGACAGACGCAGAGTCGTTGGCTGAGAACTGGTTTTGGAGCTTCTCAGAGTACAGTCGTTTGGCCTCTTTCACTGCCTTGCCAAACTTGTACTTTGCCTCTCTGTATATGTCTTTGTCCCCACTCCTGAAGGCCTCTTCCTTATCCAGTCTTAACCTTCTGAGTTTAGCTGTGAACCAGGGTTTGTCGTTGTTGTAACTCACCCTGGTGCATGATGGTACACAGCTGTCCTCACAGAAGCTGATGTAGGAAGTCACAGCCTCTGTGTACTCGTCCAGGAATCCTGCCAGCTGCAGCGCAGAGTCCGGTATTAATCCACACAGCCACGTCTCCGTGAAGCACAAAACTGCCGATGAATAAAAGTCCCTGTTTTTCCCCAACAGCAGTTGTAGTTCCTCAATTTTGTTGGGAAGTGAGCGCACGTTAGAGAGAAATATTCCAGGTAACGGTGTTCGTAGTCCACGCTGGCGAAGACGTACCAGCACCCCAGCCCGTTTCCCTCTCTTCCGGCGTTTCACCGCGTGAACAAAGGTGAGCGCACCTTTGACCAGAATGTCCAAAAATTCCAGAGCAGTAGGCAGAAAAGTGGGAATAACTCCTCTGGTGTAGTAGCCCTGATGTTCATGAGTTCTTCTCTGGTGAGAGAGCTCCAGATACCATCACAGAAGACCGTTTTAAAGCAAAAAACAAAACAAAACAATGCGCACCAACACGCCGAGGCGACCATCTGCGGCGCCATCTTAGTCAAGTGATACTGCACGAAACCACATCTGTGACACTTTATTTCCTTATTACTGCTGCATGATGTGTACTTTTTTTTGTACGCCATTAGTGTTTTTGTTTTTATCGTGATTTAAACGGTTCTTCTTATCCTAAGCAATTAATCGGTGTAAACACGTTTTACAAGCAGCCGACTGCATGTTAACACCGCTACATTCAACTCTCCTGAAGTTCGGTAATATTTGCGACTTTCCTGTCAGCTCTATGAGTTTAATGGATAAGTCCTTATTTCTGACTTTACGTTACAAATCCAATTTTACCACGTCCAGTTCTCCACCTGCGTTTGCTCCCTCCATCCTGAACGCAGGTGGAAAACATCGATCAGAAGCACTGTTGGCTTGTGGGTCGTGTAGTTCGTTTGACTCGCATTATAGTATAGGCTTCTTGGAAAAAAACTACACAATGGCGGCGTCGATTCAAGTTTTTATTTCTTAAAGTTTATAACAAAGTCTCAGTTTTACATTTCCAAAGACAATTGATCCTAGTTTATTTTCCCTCCTATTGGTTAGCTCCCGCTCCCGTCTGCTCCCGTTCATTTTTTATTCTGTACCGTCCCAATCACGTGATCTTTACTGATGCTGTCTCCCGTCCCGTGGGATTCCCGTGGGAATCCCGTGACCCGTGGGACTCCCGAAAAAATGTCAGCCTCTACTCCACACCTCAGAAATCTGCACAGGGAAAAGGAAGAAGCTCACAGCAGTGGAGATTGGGCGCGGTACAAGCAGGCCAGGAACAAACTAACAAAGGAGATCAAAGCAGCCAAGAGAAGCTACAGTGAGAAGCTTAATAATAGCCTTTCTACTGCTGATGCTTCAGCTGTATGGACTGGTCTGAGACACCTGACTGCCTATAGGAGCCCCTCCACCCATCCTGAACAGAGTCGTCTCCTGGCCAACCGTCTGAATGGCTTCTACTGCAGACATGACAAGAAGCCATTCACACCTCAAACCATCTCCTCCACATCCCATTCAGGAACAAATTTGACCCATAAAACAACCAACCCCCTACCTTCAGATCCTCTGCCTGCACTAAAGATCTCCGAGGAAGATGTAAACAGGCTCTTTCAGCGCATGAAAACAAAGAAAGCTGGAGGACCTGATAACGTCTCCCCATCATGCCTGAAAGCCTGCGCACATCAACTCGCTCCGATCTTCACAAGGATATTCAACGAGTCACTGGAGAAATGTGAGGTCCCCTCCTGCCTCAAATGATCCACAATCATCCCGGTGACCAAGAAACCCACCATCCTAGGATTAAATGACTACAGGCCTTTAGCCCTGACGTCTGTGGTCATGAAATCCTTTGAGCGACTGGTGTTGAAGCACCTGAAAGACATCACAGGCCCCCTGCTGGACCCCTGCAATTTGCTTACCGAGCAAACAGGTCTGCAGATGATGCTGTTAACTTAGGTCTGCACTTCATCCTGCAACACCTCGACCATCCAGGGACGTACGCCAGGATCCTGTTTGTAGACTTCAGCTCGGCCTTCAATACCATCATACCAGACATCCTCCACCAGAAGCTCACACAGCTCAACGTCCCAACCTCCACCTGTCAGTGGATCAACAGCTTCCTGACGGATCGACAGCAGCAGGTGAGACTGGGGAGCATCTTCTCCCGATCCAGATCAATAAGTACTGGTGCCCCCCAGGGGTGTGTTCTATCCCCACTCCTCTTCTCCCTGTACACAATTGACTGTACCTCATCGGACTCGTCTGTGAAACTCCTTAAGTTTGCAGATGACACCACTGTCATTGGTCTGATCCAGGACGGTGATGAGTCTGCATACAGACAGCAGGTGGATCGGCTGGTACACTGGTGCAGTCAGAACTACCTTGAACTGAACCCACTCAAGACTGTGGAAATGGTGGTGGGCTTTCGGAGAACACCACCCCCATACACCCCCCTCACCATCCTCAACAACACTGTATTGGCCGTGGACCACTTCAGGTTCTTAGGAACCACCATCTCTGAGGACCTGAGATGGTCTTCACACATAGACACTGTTCGAAAGAAGGCCCAGCAGAGACTGTACTTCCTGAGGCAACTCAAGAAGTTCAACCTTCCACAGGAGCTGCTGGTCATCTTCTACACTGCCATCATTCAGTCTGTCCTGTCTTCATCCATCTCAGTGTGGTTTGGCTCATCCACAAAACAGGACAGGTCCAGACTGCAACGAATAATCAGGTCTGCAGAGAGAATAATCAGGGCTGACCTTCCCTCCATCCAGGACTTATACAGGTCTAGGGTCAGGAAAAGAATTGGTAAAATCTCTGCAGACCCCACACATCCTGCACATAAACTGTTCAGAGTTTTACCTTCAGGCCGCCGCTACAGAGCACTGTTCACTAAAACCAGCCGCCACAGAGACAGTTTCTTCCCCCAGGCTGTTTCTCTGATGAACATTCAATAGAGTACAAAACAACAGCATACAGATGTTACAAATGCACCTTTTTATTTATATATGTGTATATTGTACATTGTAAATTTTTATATTCTGTAATGCAAAAACAAAACAAAAGAACAAAGTGTACCGGAGGCAAATTCCTTGTTTGTATGTACGAACTTGGCAATAAAGCTGATTCTGATTCTGATTCTAAATGTGTGTAAACACAGTCAAATCGGGATTTAGGAGGTCAATTAGGACCAGGTTGGTTTTGAAAGCTTTACCTATTAAATGAAGTCATCCTAAAATAGCTGTTTTACATTTATTTAGGTTAACTTTGTATCATAGTAGAAAGCTTAAATTGTGTGGGGGGAAAGCAAAACCAATAAAAATAATTTATTTATAGCACTACTTGTTTACATCTACAGTGATTGTTTTTACAAATGTCTAATTATTTTTCATGTGCACTGTATCGTGTTTTATCGTTCATGGCTGCCAAATGTAGAAGGCTGGAAATGCTCCCTGTTAACTGAGTAAGATAACTTATTCTACATAAATGTCATGTCTGAGATGGTTCGTATTCACAGGTTTATAATGAATGAAACCTTTGTTTTCTAAGAGCCATAAGTTCTCTGTTAGATGGATATGGTAAAATGCAGTTTCTGAAAACAAGTAAGATAAACCTTTTCACTGAATAGTGGTGGGACTTCCTGATGCTCTGACTTTGTTCTGGGCACATTATTTTATCATTGTGAGCCAGAAAATAATGTACACACCTATCAATGTGCGGAGGGCTTTTCTAAAAAGAGAGTGTGTTTTAAAAATACTTCACAGTTACAGTATTTGGTCATCAGTAAAATGTTCCAGAGGGGAATCTGCTTCAAGGTTGATGTTTTTACTGAATTATCATTTTTATTGCAGGTCGACCACCAGAATCGTGTTAATTAAACGGACCTTTAAAGTGGAAATCTGCTGTACTGTATGCATAGTTGGGATTGTTTTAGACGTACCTGCTGCTAAACAAGTGCAGGATTTATTTAGTGTTGAAGAGGAGAGAGCTTGGTATGTTTATTCGCTGAGTTCTCATCTGCACCTCAGGTTAGTGCTCATTAACCTGCATATATGTTTGTCCAGCTTGTGTGTTTGCAAGCACAGATATCTCATTCACTACTGATTTAAATAAAAATCTGGTTGCTGTTCAGGCCAGGAGAGGGTACTGTTTTTCAGCTTTTTACATCTGCGTCAGAAACAGTTAAAATTTCTCAGATTTTTTAAAAACAATTGGGAGTACTAGTTAAACATACAAAAATGATACGCACAGACTCAAATATATAAATACACTGTGTGCACAATTATTTTCCCATATAATCATTTTATGCATATTTCCCAAGTCTCTTCATCCATCTATCCATCCATCCATCCATCCATTTGAAGTGATTTTATGTTTTTCTGGCACTAAACCTACTTAGCATAGTCCACAATTTTTTTGTATGGATGAGGTCACAAGTCACCCAGTTAGAAACTGAAATCTGCGCAGTGGGTGGCATTGACCTTATTTCAAGGGCAATATTAATACAAAAAGTGGTAAAACACCGGCAGCACATGACCAAAGAGGATCTTACTTCTGGAACAGCAAAGATTTGGTGCAGTTTCAGCAGTAGAAACTGAAACAACTAGTGGTAGGCAAACACTGGCACCTGTCCTTTTTGGGGAGTTCTGGACACTTAATGCAGTGGTCCAGTTGTTGGAATTATGATTATTGATTAATTAATATTTATCAATAATTATAATTAAAAATCATAATTGTTGAAGTCTTCCTTCTGAGCAGAGGGAGAGGAGGAGGAGGGGGAAAGTAGGAAGTTAATGTACATCCACAGTTAACTTCGGGAAGAGCGGTCAATCTTTGTCCTTTGGCCTCCTTGGCGAAAAGGAAAAATATGATCTGACCGTCAGCAGTCGACTAGAACCAAGCAAGGAGGGAAAGTTGCGTCTCCTTGAAACTCCGTGGTTTTTTGGTTACGTGTTAAACTCACGTCTTTGATCGGCAAAGTGAAACTTCTGGCCTTCTCATTCCAGAAACCTCTTTCATGAATCTTTCGTTGGCCAACGAAGGAGAATAAATGAAGACTCCACGTGGGATCTCTTCTTCTCCAGAGAGAGATGCTTCAGATGTTGGTCCGGTATCCAACGTGAAACGCTTCTTTCAAACGTTCGCCATCCTAAATTGCCTCCTGTGACGTCAGACCTGGGACGGCCCCGTCATGTCAGCCGCAGTGGCTGATGGGATTTGTAGTTACGGACTGTCCTGGATACAAAATGGCCGATGACGTTGGAAAGGCATAGTGGCGTCCAGCAACGTGCAAATGGTCCAATATTCAGCAAACAAGTTGTCCAACACAGTTGTGGCTAAAATGAGCCATATTTAAAGGGAAAGGTGTTGGAAAAAATTATTAAAGGCAGTAACTTTTCTTTTGTCCTGGCAGTGTACTTTTTTACATAATGAAACCGCTGGGAGCTGCAGCAGAAATAGAGCAGGGTCTTTTAAATCCATAGGTCACCTCTGCAGTCCTGACAGCTCCGTTATGGTTCTACACCATGAATATGCTAATGTAGTCTTTAATCTGCTTTAATGTGACACATCATGGAGCCACAGTGGGGCTTGTTTTCATTGTTAGAGTGGGGTGATGGACTGGGTTTATTTTTTTTAACTGCACACTATAGTTAAAAAAATCCACCTTAATATTCTTTGAATTAATGTAGCTATGGATGCTCAAGCAAATCTTTTAATGGCTAAATGTGGTCACTGTGTGTGTGTGTGTGGGTGTGTGTGTGTGTGTGTGTGTGTGTGTGTGTGTGTTTGTCCACGGCTGACATTAGTATTTCAGCTTGTAATCACTCAGAGAATGAGAGCACACTGCGACCCAGATAAGTGACCTATGCTTCTCTAGGAAGATTCAATGGACAGCTTGATTCAATTAATCGGAATCTCATCCCTGTCTAATTGTGCCAATAATGCAGCAGCTGCAAAGGGATCACAGGAAGGACTGATGTGCTGATATTCGTCACCTCAGCGACGGCAAGAGGCGTTTAAATATTCATGGCTGTCAGTCAGCTCATGCGGAGAAGGCTGTTTCTCCTCCTCCCTCTTCAATCTATTTCTATTCATTTTAGACGGCTGCTGGGGGAAAAAACAACTATTATTCTGTAGTTTTCCACAGCAAATATCCATACATCCATGGCAGGACGTTGTTCTATTTTCTCCAGCATTCTTTAGTATCAGCTCATCTCTGAGATGCACCTTTGACCTCTTTGATTTGGCTTGCTCTGATGCTCATGGTTAGGGCAGCCTGTGAGATTCCCTGCTGGTCCTTGTATCTCCTACACCTCTGGGCTCAGTCCTCCTTATTTCCAGATATCGGATTATCACTCTTACAATTTCTCTAATCTTTCTTCTCCGTCTAATCTGTTGTTCAGTCCTATCTTTCTCTCTGGCCTTTTTCCTGTCATCTCTCTCTGTTTCATCTCTTCGTGTTTGAGCTCTATTCCATTCCTTACACTTTCTTCTCCTTATTTCTCTGATTCTAAAATGACTGACAGAACTCCTCGTTGCTCCATACACTCACAGTCTGTATTTTTGAGTTGTTTTCTGTCAGAGTCGAGGTGTTGCTTCAGGGAGCAAGATGAGACTCTTTTGTTGTGCCTCAGAAATGTCACTCTGGATATAAGTGTTAGTGTGTGGCCCCTGTGACTCCTGGGTCCCGTGGCTTTCAGTTCATTGAGCGGTTTCTCTGAAATAGGGACAGAATGGAATTACACCTTTCTGATGTTGGCATCTTTGCCTCATTATCATAAACCAAGGATAACAAATACCCTGACAAGATGTGTTGTCTGAATGTGGTACATTTAACTGCTGCAGATCCAGGTCAATTGTTATTTTAAGGTTTGAGGAAGCCTTTTAACTGTTGAATCACAAGAAGCTTTCACATGGTTTTGTTTTTTCTCAAATTATTATTCAGCTTTTATATTCCCTGAGTCTTTACACAAGTTTTTAGGTGAGCCCTGTGCAAGAAAAATGCTGTAGTGCTACTTAGACCAGAGCATAAAGAAGCTGAAAATCAGACGGTGTGTTACTCTGTCTCTGTAGTCACATCTCATTACTTAGAAATAATATCTTGTTGTACAATCAAGGTAAAAAGTACTCTCTTTTATACCGTGGCAAAAGAGAGTGCAAACCAAATTAACAAATCACTAAGGACAACTACAAATTAAACACCACAACAAAATCTTAAAAACACAACAACATTAACCGATCAGAAGAAGCGCCATTTGGCTTTTGAAGCCGTTTTGCTTATGTTATTCTGTCTTTAGTGCATTTTTCAAACAGGAATGTTACCAGTGACCCAAACGTATCTGCCACTATCAAAGAATATTTTGAGTCCGGACATAAATACAAGGTGATACTGGATATGCTCAGGACTAATCACGAAAGTTTATTAAGTATATATATATATACACTGAAGCAACATTTTTTTTTAACTGTGTCCTGTCCAGCAGAGTATCTCAGAATTGTTGTCTGAGTGCCAAGAAGAAGCCCAACAGATTTACTTTCACAAGTGGAGCATTACAGCTAACGCTTTAAAGCTCTGCTTGATATTTATAAAAGAAACTTTATTAGAAAATGCTTTGGGATTATTTCAATTGTTACGGACACAGAGACATATTTAAGACATACCAAATATGTCTTAAGACATAAGACATATTTGTTAAGTACATGTGTTATCTTGTATTCTTCATTTTCCTCATTACTCTTTGCTGCTTGCTGCTGGTAGCCTTGTGACTGATTGTGGTTGGAGCCCATTCAGAGGCTGCGCAATTTGCTTTTCATTACAGGTCGGTTCTCATCCGAGTCTGGTAAGTCATATTTTTTTTTGGTTAACGACAGTGGTTGCTGTTCACCCTAAGTTGTAAGTTTGTTTGATTTCATTGACTCGTTGGTAACATTTTGTGTTCGTGCTGAGTCCTTTTGTCACCTCTACATTTGTATACGTATGCAAAGTGATTATGCATCATCGAGTCAACAGTGGCGTTTTTTGCTTGAAGTGACATCTCTACTTGTGTTTTTGAATGTATTCGAGGCCTTTCAGGAAATATGATGCTCGACAGTCTGTGCTGTGCATCCTGTTTGGCTAAGATTCAGCCCAAGGACAGACATGATTTATGCCCCTCCAGCCTTGTTGAGTTGAGCATTTCCTGGAGGCACTCTCGAAGGACACTTGCCCAAATTGGAGCATCATGCCCCAGGCGTTGAGGCTGACTCAGTTGGCTAAATTGGAGCAGCCTACTGACTGGTTGGTCGCCGCACTACAGAGTCCATTACCGCCAGGACAGGTGGCATGTGGGAAGAGGCCTGCTGCGGAAGCACCGTCAGACTCTGGGAAGTGGGGCAGGCAGCACAACACACCGGGACTGTCCACTAAGGCAGATCAGCTTTATGATGGAGCTGGCCCGGATGAAGCCCCTCCTTCAGTCTCTCCAGGCAGATGGTGGCTGTGACAGGGCTTCTCATCATGAGCAAAGTGGGACCTCGATCTGCGAGAACGATGCTGTTTTGGTTGCAACCTTGGGTACCAGCTTTTGTTGGGATCTTACGGAGTTGAACTCCCGGGCCTTTGGTTCGTACTCCAGTGCCTCTCAAGGAGGTGCAGGGGAGCCGGTGTCCGTAGCTATCCGGACAGCTCTGGGTCGTTTGCAGCTGGATGCTCTGCCAGCCCAGTCTGCTCCTTCTAGCACCTTCTTCAGGTGTCATAATGCCAAGGTTGCCTTCATGGTTCCTTCCTCAGCTGGACACTGCATGCAGAGACTTTTCATGCCCGATGGAGGATGGCAGGGCCAGTTGAACCTGGCATTGCCTCTCTTATTGTCCCTCATGATAAGGCGTTACAGAACTTTCAGACATCCGTTCATTTCAGGCCGCGCAGCCTGCTCGGCATCCCTCTAGGGTTTTCAGGGGCTGGGGGCCCGCCGATGATGCATTGGGTCCGGCAGTGGGATGTTTTGCCCTGGAACAGCTCCCCTATACTGCCCGGGATTCGGTCTTCAGTTCCATCCCTGGCCTCCTGTCCCCGGCCGCGTCAGAATAACTGCCTTCTGCAGCCCAGTGAAGGCACAGGCCCTGGACCAAGAGATTTGTACCTTGCTGGCCATTGGTGCACTAGTGCCTTCCCGCCGGAGGAGCTGTTTTCCTGAGCTGTGACCTGGACTCTGTCTCAATGACCACCTGCCCTTCGCCTCATTGGATTGGCGCTATTTTGGACGTTTGTCCAGAGTTCCAACGAGCAGCGCGCCACCCTTCGCAGTTTATCTGCGCTTCTGGGCATGTTCACAGCCGTCTCAGGTATGGTGACCCTGGGACTGCTCTCTCTGCGGCCCCTTCAGATGTGGTCATTATTGATGTTTGCCTCTGAGTTAACACACACCTGTATGCTCCATAGCAGCAAACTGCCAAAACTCCTTCTTTATAGAGGTGCACACAATAATGATCATCAATTACTTGACTGATATTGATCAGCAGCACCTAGTTGATAAATCATGCAGAAGCAGGAATGGTGTAGTTTTACACACATTCTTTTTTAAATTGTTTGCTGCATTAGTGGCTTTTATTTTCTTATTTTTTGACAGTGAGCTGACAGGAAAGGGGTAGAGAGATGGGGGAAGCCATGCACCAAATGTCAAAAGGCCAGAACCCAAACCCATGATGGCCTGCGTCGAGGACTAATGCCTCCAAACATGGGTTGTGCTTTTCAACCCCACCACCACTGCACCCCCACACATTCTTCCTTCCTTGTAGATTGGCAAAAAACTTTAAGCAAAAAGAAGGATATAATCTTTGAAATACAACTGGATTTGCTATGGAACATACCCAATCAAAACAAAAGCGGACAAATAATCTTGCAGGAAGTTTTCCCTATTGAAGTAACCAATGTACTGTAATGAAGATTATGCATTAACAGTAGCTTTGAAGATTGCATTTTTCAAAAAGTCCAAACAGTCTGTCTTTAAATTTTCTGACCAGTTTGGGACAAATTTGTTCAGGTAACAATGGACCTTCTCATCCATTTAGCAAACTTTCAAGCCTAATGTCTGTGGAGGCAAACTCACACTGTCCTGTAGGGGGAGTAAGAGCACTGACAGTGATTGCATTCTGCCATCCTCTCTTTCTCCACCTCCTCCTCTTCCTTCGCTCTCACATTAATCTAAGGTGACAGAGTTTCATGTACCATTGCCATGCACCAGTGCGCTGTCCCCAGGTCATGTGTCAGGGCCTCTCTCATCCAAATGAGTTATGCAAGAAAAACTGACAGGGAAATAAGCAGGATTCTTTATGGACTTTGAAGAAATGGTGAATAATCAATTTTTCATCAACTCATGTAACATATAAAAAATCCTGAATGTTTTTCTCAGATTCTATTCTATTTAAAGCAAATGTTCAAGTGTGCTGGAAAGGGATGACTTGAGTTCTTTGCTCTTATCTCCATACCTGTTCTTTTAAATGACCATTGAGTGGCTTTAGTCTACACTATAAAGGAGACATATAGGTATATTATACAGACACGCTTGTAGAAGGGAAAGCTCTCTAACCTGTACCCTTGGAAGAATTGTTTGTTACTGACAGAGCTGTTTTCAATTGGAGCAAAAGTTGGAAAACGTATTGTGTATGTTGTTAATTGGAAATAAAAAAAATCTATCTATCTATCTATCTATCTATCTATCTATCTATCTATCTATCTATCTATCTATCTATCTATCTATCTATCTATCTATCTATCTATCTATCTATCTATCTATCTATCTATCTATCTATCTATCTATCTATCTATCTATCTATCTATCTATCTATCTATCTATCTATCTATCTATCTATCTATCTATCTATCTATCTATCTATCTATCTATCTATCTATCTATCTATCTATCTATCTATCTATCTATCTATCTATCTATCTATCTATCTATCTATCTATCTATCTATCTATCTATCTATCTATCTATCTATCTATCTATCTATCTATCAATCACTGAGCTTTATACATTGACAAATATCATTCATTTCCAGTTAGGAACCTAAAATGACCCATTGAACCTATATGGTTGACTTCCTGTTTGTTTTCAGTCATACTGTCCAGGAGACTTTTTTTTCTTGAAAAGATCTAACTGTGTGCCAAATTATAAATCTCTATGATTTAACATTTGGCCTATCTCACTTTAGGGAGCGCTGTAGAGCTGTTTGGCCACGGCTATTTTCAAACCCATTAAAATCCAAACATTTTCATTGGGGGACAATTTTGGGCTGTTTGGTGAGTTTTCATATA
Organism: Girardinichthys multiradiatus; assembly: GCF_021462225.1. Taxonomy (NCBI): domain Eukaryota; kingdom Metazoa; phylum Chordata; class Actinopteri; order Cyprinodontiformes; family Goodeidae; genus Girardinichthys; species Girardinichthys multiradiatus. The sequence continues at coordinate 45,122,056 of NC_061796.1, forward strand.
TGCTTATGCCCTCAAAAAGCTGTTTAAAGAGGCAAAAAATAAATAAATAAATGAAATCCTGTGATTACGATAGGCCTTCCAGTGCCTCTGATGCTCGGGCCTAACTAGGAAATGAGCACAAAGCACAAAGAACTGATAACCAATAAACAAGAAGGTGATCAAAATGAAAACATAAACAGCAGTGGGTCATGACAGTATTAAGGATTTAAGGAGCCCATATGATGATGTCATGACTTTGTGAGCTTCTGATAGGTTGATTAACAACATCTGAGTTTAATGCCTCTGTATATTCTTATTTTTTTTATAATACTTTAAGTCTACACTTCTAATACACTGCTTCCCTGTGATCATGTAAAATGAAAAAAAATCAGCACATATATCAAAAGGAGAATTGTGCACCTCCACTAGGTAAATGTGCAAAAACAAGTGGTAATATTAGAATAAAATAAAATAGAATTACATACAATAAGCAAAAAGCCAAAAAAAAAGCCAAAACAAATACAAAAATAATGAAAGTAGGCTTCCTATGTGCACAGCTGCACAGTGTTTCACCCACTCGCAAAGCTGAATATAATGCCAACTTACAGTTTGCAAATGTGTTCAGTCTAATTGAATTTCATGAAAAAAAGGTTACGTGTCTTTTGATAGTGTATGCACATTTCTGGTTTCAACTGTATTTATGCACAGAAGTGGAGGCAGAGGTTGTCTGAATTTAAAAGTGTGTAGGTGGTCAAAGAAAAGGAGGCAGATATAGTGGATCAAAGCAGCAACCTGAAATTGTGAATTTGCTGAATTTGTGAAGGAAACAGCACATTTTAATAGAAAAATGGGATTTTAGTGTCATTAAGATGATCTCTATAATTATATTATTATATATAATATATGATATTAGCTGAAAACTTGGAATACAGTTGAAGATCAAATGAAGGATGTTGCATCTCTAAGGCTCTTTGTTACGTCGTTTTTAGATTTTTTTCCTGCTTACTGAAGTCACCAAATTCAGTTGATATTAATCTAGAGGTTGATTAGGTTTTAGGGTGAACACTTTTCTTTTGTCCAAAACCTCCCTATTGTTTACCAGCACCATATGCTGTCATAGTCAGGTGTATGAAGTAAACAATAGCTGGGTTAAAAATAAGCCAAAGTCCAAAAAAAAAAAAAAACAACAACCGTGAAAATCCTTGAGAAAGCCTAGAGAACTAACGATCGAGACCACTTAAAATTATTACCAGAACATCTGAGCGGTTAAAGCAACAGTGTAAAGAAATGAAAGGGAAGATTGTACATAAAATATTAATGACTGTTAGGTTTAATTGCGACGCATATAATAAAATGAACGTCCATTTGCCAATAAGCTACATTACCCAGTGGCTCTGTACTGTCACTGTGCACGAGGAATAGCTGAGAGGTACAGTAGATGTTATATTTGCTCATGAACCAGGTGGCTGTTGTGTGGGAGCATGAGGGATTAATTATGTAATAAAATGAAGGTGGGCAGCGGCTTGAAGAGAAGAAAAGTTAAAAAGGTTGATTCTTTTAGTAAGATTGCCAACCTGAACCTTTGCACTTATGTTAACCAGAAAGTCTTGGTATTTGAGCAACTATTAAAGGCCATTTAAATGAAAATTGCCAGTCACACGAAAAACAAAACAGTTTTTTCTAAAGGTCATCCTGTACATACAAGAGTTTAAATGACTTTTTTCTCAGGGTTTTGATTAACTTTCCTTTCCATATAGTAAGTGTATGTTTTTCTTTTACCTCCATGGCAACAAGAAAAAAAAGGAAAACTTGGCCTAATTTGTCTCCTGCCAGCTACCCAAAAGCAAGTGATAGATCTCTATGACCTTAAAAGCAATCTTCTGCCATTTATCACTTTTATTAGGAAGAATCGTACTTGGCCAGGACTCCCTCTGTACAAACTGTAGAGTTATAGGCAGCTTAGAGCATTCTTATGCACTCACAGCTTTTACAAGTTGTGTGGTCTTTGTTTTTTTTTTATGTGTGTTTTTCCCCCTCTTTAATTAGTTACCTTGTAAAATTAAAATACAAATGTTTTTTTATCAGTTTTAGTGGGTGTTTGGAAAGAAAATCTTACATCCTACCAGGTGGTGCCTTTCTGCCTTCCTTCCACAATGCTATCACCACTGATATCACATTTGCACATGTTTCCATGACCTTGCCACTTTTAAATATGGGATGTTTCTGCACCTCAGTTTTGGCCTTAATGTGGAGGTGGATGCAGGTGATGGAGTTTTCGGTGCAGAGTACTGCACGCCACTCAGTGTGCCATCCTGTTTTCAAAAAGGTAAAAAAAACAAGCTCAAGGCAAAAACTCAAAGCTCGTTTTTCACTGATCACTTTAAATCAGTTTGGAAAATCATGTTTTTAAAACTATCATCTGCTATTTCCTCTTTTTCGTCCTCCTTCCTTATCATTGCTAACAACAATGTTTGGCAGTGTGACAGATATATTTTATATCTGTCACACTGTCACACTGCCACATCGGTCACCTCTCCCAGAAACCTGCTCAACTGACCTTTGAAGGTGCAGTTTGGAAGTATGTGCGCTTTTCCCCAGCTTTTCCTCCCCTGCTCCAGCTGGAATTGCAGGGTATATTTCCTTCCAAGTGCAAGGAACTGGGCCTTTGTGATATTTATGGTTTGGCAAGCAGAGTTCATTTTAACAGCACATTTTAATTTACTTTTCGTTATAGTCTTTTTACTTAAATGTAATTTATTTTTAGTCATAATTTCATAATCTATTGTCATTTTGGGTTTAGTGTAGTTGTACTACATTATAGTCAACTAAAATTACAGTTAATTTATTTGACCAGAATATGCAGTCCTAGAGGAATGCCGTTTAAGGGCCTCAACTTTTAATTTTTTTGTTATGGTCCCACAGTTCAAGCTGAAATATATTTGGAAAATCTGGGTTTTGGTTTGGTCTAGGTTGGTTTGGGTCTGGTTATGTTTTGACTTGTCTGGGGTTGGCTATTTTTATGCCACACACTTGCACATTCATGCTTTCATAAACATCCACACTCTACACTATTGAGTTACTAATGCATCATCACATTTTATTGAGATTTATTTGGTGAAACTTCAGTTAATTTAACAAAAAAAAGTAATTTGCTGCTGTCCTCTATGTGTTTTGTGTTCTGTCATAACTTATGAAATTGTGAAAAAATAGAAACTTATTCCGGATTTGAACCTGGGACCTCTTGGTTGTGACAATGTGCAGTGGGATTCTTTTGGATTTAGCCAGAGCAGTGACCTAACATGATGCACAGAGCCACCAGGTTGCTAAGAGAATAAGTGCTGCCAGCCTGGTGTGTGCATGAAGCCAGAATAACAAGTCTAGCTTTAAATTCTCTGATAACCCTACCACAGAGTTGCATGCCAACCCCACAGGTTTGTACGGTGCTCTGGAACAGGGTAAATCTAGACCAACTGGACCACAATACCTTGCTCAATTGGTAAAGAGTCCAGTATTTATACTTCCTACCAAAGTCAAATCTTGTTTCCGGTTCGCTTAACTGATCAGTGGTTTTCTTAAGGCTACACAGCTGTTTAATCCCAATAAGTCATGTTCTCAATGTTTTTATTTATGATTTGATCTCACCCAATATTTGGGCGGTCATTTAAGACCTTTTTTGACCATATTTGTTTTGCAAAGATGATGGGTTCCCACCATCCTTCCAGTTTTGAATAAGGTGTTTCAAAGTTCTTCATCTAATTTTAGTAGATTCAGCAATCTCCTTTGATCTGTAGTTTAGCCCTACTGAAACAGACCATTCTGTATCTTCCAACACGGTTGTCTAGGAACTGAAAAGCTACTCACTGAATTACTGTTACTAGGTGAAACATAATACTCCATGCAGTAATGTCTGCTGCATTACTGTTAAGACCCATTGTAGGATCTCATTTTGCTGCAAGTCTTTGGGGTATATACCTACTAATTTTGCACATCTGGAAACTTACATTTTTGCCCAATGTTCTTTACAAATAGCTCAAGCTCAGTCGAAGTACATGGAAACTGTCTGAACATCTATTTTAAAGTTATGCCAAAGGTTCTCCAATTGGATGAAGGTTTTGACTTTTACTTGGCTATTCTAGCAACACATGAATATGTGTTCCCTGTTGCTGCTAGGCATAGCATCCCCACCACCTTTGCATTTGCAATGTTCCCTATAGGGCATGTGTCAAACTGCAAACAGGACTTAATTCAAGATTCATTATTATTAATGTCTTTTTGAAATCATGTATTATTATTACCCTTCCACTTCAGTAACATGCACTGCTTTGTTTTGGTCTATCGCATAAAAAGACATTAAAATACATTGATGTTTGTAATGTAAAATATGAGAAAATTCAGGAAATATGTATACACAGCACTGTAAATGTCAGAAGTAGTGTGGTGGAGGACAAACAGGCAAAGACGACAAAAAGAAATGATGTTTCCGCGATGGGTAAACAGAATGATGGTGTATATATGGAGCATGGTAGAAGTGAAACGAAAAAGACTGATTGCATGATACAAGTGGACCGAATAAAGCTGATTACTGGTTGACAGATGCAGAGAGTAAAAATGAAATGTGACTGGGGCAAAACAGAAATCCAATGATACAAACTAATAAAGAGAAACATAACTTGCAAGACATGAACTAGAAAACACTAATAAGAAACTAAAGCACAACCAGGAAAATAATAAAAAGAAGCAGGATCCAAAACACAAACTGGAAATAAGAATAAAACCCAAACAAAAACCAAAACACCCTCAAACCATGACAGTAAAGCCACTCAGCAAACCTAGTACTGTTGCAAAGGTCACAAAAATAAATAAAAAGACATTTTACTAACATCAACTTTCATGCAGAAATCTATGTTGATGGACCTGTTTTGTGGAAATCTTAAAAAAAAAAAAAATAATTTGCACCTTTAATCGAAAATTTAATTTGAATATGCATGTGAGATGTTAGTGCACCAGCTGAAGTGGTTAAGAGCTGGTTGTTGTATTCCTTCCTTTTTCCTGCACCTGTCACGGCAGGCCTAGAGTTGGCGTTATGTCACTTCTCCGGGTGCAGTTTGCAACATCTGACCAATTAAATCTTGCCACATGCGGAGAAAAACCAGCTCCCAGATGTTTTCCCTCAGCTGGATGCCTTAGAATGTTATTCTGGGTCTTTTTGCGTGATTCAAGTTGTCAGTGATGAATTGTATAACCTCGCAGCAGAGAGGGTGAACAAAATTACCTTTTTATAGCTTCTTGTAATTGGGTTGTGTCGAAAGTTATGAGATTGTCAGCGAAAACATACTTTTAACACTTTAAGATGTATATTGCACTGTGCAAAAGTTTTAAACCACATCTTATTTCCTTTTTTTTTTTTTTTCAATAAAAATTTTGTAAGTTCCTTTTCAAATGTTTCCACCAAAATCAAAGACTTAATCTGAACAATGTTTGATGACATGAAGTGTCTTAAAAACTGTCAAATGTTATCAAATGCCAAACACATTGAGGCATATTAATTGGTTTATCATGTGGTATTTTCATTTTACTCCCTCACTTCCCTCTTTTTGACACCCCTGGTAAAGAAGTGCAAAATGTAAGAAAATCCATCCATTCATTATTGCAGTAACATAATTGCACATTAAAAAATGTAGCCGTAGTCTAAGTTTAATTTCGGTCACAAATTGTATTTTCTGTAAATGACTGGTACCAAAGGTATTGGCTATAACTACTTTGTACAAGCCTGTATTGCACTTATAGGACACAATTGGACAATCACAACATTCCACATGGTTAGAACATACAGAGAGAAGGAGATCTTTGACCATTACTCCTGGCTCAGTTGCTCCAGATCGTCCAGAGTCTTGGTTCTTTTATTTTTCTCTCTTCTCTTCCGCTTACCCCACAGGTTTGAGATGGGATTTAGCTATGGTGAATGAGAAGTTCATAGAAAAAGCTTGGTTTTGTGTTCTTTGAGCCTTTCTTTCGTTGACTTTGCCAAATGATTTGGCTTGTTATCACCCTGAAAGAACCAATGATGTCCAATTTTCTGTTTTCTGGCAGAGTTTCATTTAAAATGGATTTTCAAATGAATTTGAATTCATTTGAAATTCACCCGGCATTCTAACAAGATTCCTAAGTCCATCCATGGTTCAACCAAGTTCCAATAACAGTTCATTCTTTCACAGAGAAAACTGTCCTTTGTTGCCAGAGAAAATGCACCAAGTTCAAATACATTAGGTAAAAACTGTACAGAATTCAGAAAAAAATATTAACTTCACTCAAAAGTGTGTTTATTTCAATCTGTTTTTGCACAGAAAGAAGTGGCATATCAAAAAAAACTGTTGAGCAGTATTTGAAAGCAACGCAGAAAGTCCTGTCTATAAGAAAAACATAAATTAAAGGCTTGACACAGAATAAGTTTTCGGCTAAAAGCTCTTTGAAAATCACCTTAATGGTACTAAAATCAAATTTTCTCTCAGTCAGATTGTGCTATGTTTGCTCTCTTTTAAAAAGATTCAATTAAATAAAATAGAACAAATCTGCCACTATTACAATATACTTAAAGATTCAGTTTAAATCTAGTTATCTGCTGTGTTGTATGTTATGTGTCTCTACACATCATTGGTTCATCCTGTGAGCCTCTAAATGTCTGAATGACGTATGGGTCAGAATTAAGTGGCTTTAAAAGGCAAAACAAAATTCCTTTGAAAATGATTTTGAGTGCAGAGCTATGGATGAAGACCAGAGGAAACTCTAAAATATAGTCTGACTCTTTGAAAAGTATATGCATAGAAATGAAAGATGGCTGAAGATTTTTGCATCGTTCTGCATGCATTTGTGTGTATGTGGTGCTGAATGACAATCAGCCGAAGGTGTTAACTTGTGTTTCAAGGAGACAACCCTGCAGTATGTCCTGTTTTATCAAACATATTTTGTAACCATTTCATAACTCTTCCTGTAGATAAAAGTGACTGGAGCTCATTTGTCTCCTCTGGATTCCATGGCAACAGCTGAAAATCTGGATAGAGAACTGCCACTTTAACCTTGCTGGAAATCACAGCTATCTCTTAAATAAACACAAAACCATTCAGCAAGACTACCCGCTGTACAGTACAAGTTCACACCCGCCCAATTCCCCTTTTCTTTTTTCACTCAGCTGACTCTGAGATTTCATTGTGAAATCACTCAGTTAATACACATATTTAGAAAGAAGCAGGAATGCAATCAAGCTGCGGTTTATTTGCATGTGTGGTCAATGTGGAGCTGGCAGGGTGTAAGGTTAATTCTGCTTCACGGATGTTTACTGCCACAAATCTTATTCAGACATGTTTGCACAGTGTTTGGCCACAGAGGTGCACTAAATAAAAGGCGTGCTCACTGATGAGACTTCATTGCAACTGAAATAAATTTCAGTGAATAAATTGTTTTTTTAGGATGTTTGGGGTCTGATCGGTTTAGTTTATTATAATAGAAATCCTCTCAATTGTTTGCTCATGGAGTAACTCTAATACACTGACCTCTGTCTATGGTAGACATTTGGAATTACAACAATGTGAGAAAGTGTTGTAATAGTATTACTCCATTTTAGATTATGATGTAAATGGACTGAACTTATATAGCGCCTTTCCAGTCATACTGACCACTCAAAGCACTCACTGACGCGCACACATTCATACACCGATACACATATCAGTAAGCAATTTGAGGTCAAGTGCCTTGCCCCAGGCATGTGGCAGGCGGAAGCTGGAATCAAACCCGCATCCCTCAGATTGCAAGATGATCACTCTTGTCACTTCGCCACAGTCGCCTGTCGTTAACCCGTTAACCTGTCAACCGTGTTAATGATGAAGTCCTGACTTCATTTTTTATCATGTATTCCCTAGAAATTATAAAAATAATTGAAAACACACTGTGAACTTCAAGCTACTATTAATATGAATTATCCAACTACATCTCCAGTTCTATTTCACCTATAAAGTAACAGCTGGAAACCCACAGAGATGTCTACAGTGAATAAAATGTACTCTGTAGGCTATATTTCTGCTTCTTATGGCAACATAAATCTATCTGTGTAAAAACTGCCTTAGTTTTTTGTCAGTATTTGTGGTCAGCCTAACTCATCATGTCAGAGAGAGTTTGATCTGATTTTCTATTGCTGTTTACCAAAAATACACATTTTTTGATACACAAAATATTTTTCAATAATTGTAAATTTTACAGATGTTTGATGTTGTAAACAGGTAAAACTCAACAACCTCACCTTGAAAAATTTCAAAAGAACATCCGTGTAGCAAACTGATTACTCAAGAATCATTCAAAAGTAAGCTTTAAGTTTTCTCACATTTTAACTTTTCTAAAAGTATGCAGTTTGAAATATGAATAAGATTGACACTGACTGACAGTATGGGCAAATGGATAAAAAATTACAACAAAATACATAGAAATACACAAACACAGACCTGATTATTGAGTGATTTGTGCTAATTTATTAAACACAAATAAAAATATTGAACTGCCACCTTAACGTGGTGGAGGGGTTTGAGTGCTTGAATGATCCTAGAGGCTATGTTGTCTGGGGCTTAAATGCCCCTGGTAGGGTCTCCCATGTCAAACAGGCTCTAGGTGACAGGTCAGACAAAGAGCGGTTCAAGAACCCCTCATGACGACTACGAAATCGAGGCACGTGATGTCGCCCGGTACGGCGGAGCCGGGGTCCCACCCTGGAGCCAGGCCTGGGGTCGGGACTCGTCGGAGAGCGCCTGGTGGCTGGATTGCTCCTCGCGGGATCCGGCCGGGCCAAGCCCGAAGGAGAGACGCAAGACCATCCCCCAGTGTGCCGACCACCTGCAGGGGTAACCGTGAGGGACCGGTGCAAAGAGGATTAGGCGGCGGATGAAGGTGGAGACCTCGGCGGCCCAATCCTCGGATGCTTAGGCTGGCTTTAGGGACATGGAATGCCACCTCGCTGGGGGGGAATGAGCCTGAGCTTGTGCGGGAGGTCGAGAGATATCGACTAGAAATAGTCGGGCTCGCCTCCACGCACAGCGTGGGCTCTGGAACCCATCTCCTCGAGAGAGGCTGGACTCTCTTCTACTCTGGAGTGGACTATCATTTCAGCCTATGGGCCGAGTGGTAGCGCGGAGTACCCGGCCTTCTTGGCGTCCCTGTCGGGGGTGCTGGATAGTGCCCCTCCAGGGCACTCCATTATTCTGCTGGGGGACTTCAACGCCCACGTGGGAAACGACGGTGACACCTGGAGAGGCATGATCGGGAGGAATGGCTTCCCCGATCTGGATACAAGTGGTGTTTTGTTATTGGACTTCTGTGCTAGTCACGGATTGTCCATAATGAACACCATGTTCAAACATAAGGGTGTCCATCAGTGCACTTGGCACCAGGATACCCTAGGCAGGAGATCAATGATCTACTTTGTTGTCGTATCATCAGACCTTCGGCCGCATGTTTTGGACACTCGGGTGAAGAGAGGGGCTGAGCTGTCCACTGATCACCACCTGGTGGTGAGTGAGCTGGGGGAGGAGAAAGCTGGACAGACTTGGCAGGCCCAAGCGCATAGTGAGGGTCTGCTGGGAACGTCTGGTGGACCCCTTGTCCAGGGATGTATTCAACTCTCACCTCCAGGAGAGCTTTGACCAGATTCCGAGGGATGTTGGAGATATAGGGTCCGAGTGGACCCTGTTCTCCACATCTATTGTCGATGCTGCTGCCCGTAGCTGCGGCCGTAAGGTGTGCGGTTCCTGTCGCGGCGGCAATCCCCGAACCCAGTGGTGGACACCGGCAGTAAGGGACGCTGTCAAGCTGAAGAAGTATTAAAAGAAGTATTTCCACAGGGCAAATGGCAAGAGGTTTTCATTCCAAAAACATTTTAAAAAGCACAATTGCCACCCATCCAAACATACATCATGACACAAGACAAGGGGGGACGGGTCACCGAGGCTTTGCTGCCCACTCACAGGCGCTGCCCTTGCTAGATGAGAAAAGAGACCACATTAGGTAAGTAGAGGAAAAAATTACATATTTCACACTTTATCCTTAGCAGGATACAGTTTGAGATTGCAAAAAACCTCAGAACAAAGAAGCAACAAGTTTACAAAACAACATCATGCCGGGAACGGTGAAGGTGGTGTGAAGGGGTGCATATGTTTATCTTGAGCATGTGTGTGTGTGCAAGTGAATGTGTGCAAGTAAGTCCATGAAGCACTGTCCCAGAGGCCATTGTCCTTGATGGTACGTTGGAATGTTCATCAACCGGCCACAAAGTTCTGAGCAGGTCCACAGATGTCCTCAGGGAAGGGAGGGAGCAGAGCATCATGTTTACATAACTTCCAGGAGAAGTTGAAGATAGCCAGCCATCAAGGCCGTGCAGGGGAGCCAGATTCAGAAAAACAACAATTATTTGGGTTAGGCTGACTCTTAATTTTCCGTCAGCCTTGAGAGTCTCGCTGGTGCTTCTCAAAGGCGAATCCAAACAGCCAAATTTCTGGTCTTTCGCCAGATCCAAGCGAACAACTTTCTCCAAGATTTATCCCATTTCACCCCTGAGTCCAGGAACCGCAACCTGCCAGCGATCCTGTAAGGATCACATCCAGTCTGCGATTCAGCTCACGTAACATCTCAGTCTGAGTGCTGATCGCCCTAAAGATCCCATCACACATGCCAGGCAGCCTCACAATTGCCAGAACAGCTGCTGAAATTCTCAGAATTTCTCGATATGCCAGGTAACCGCTGACTCCAAAAAGCAGAAATCCTGATATCAAACATCCAATTATATACATATCTTCCACATCCTCGACTGACATAATCGACAAACACACAATCCTCCACTTCTGCCAGGAGTCCATTGTGTATCCAGAGAAAAACGTCCCGTCCGGACAAGTTGGGTTCTCCTTCACCCTGTCTTCTCGTCGAGAAAATTTGATCAATTGCATTGAGAGACCAGCTGACCAAATCCATAACTCAGAATTTGATCAAACCAACAATGACCCTCAATGCCAAGATATTGACAAAGCCTCATACTGGGCAAAAGGCTCCAACAAAAAGAGAACTGTGCAGGTTCTGTGCATCTTGGCTTATAAACAATGGATGCTTCTTAATATATTTTTCATCAAGGGTGTTGTACTGTAATTTCATCACAACAAGCATAATGTTATTTTCAAGAATGCATGTGTGTATTTGCACAAGCTCTTGATTTATGGTTTTTGTACCTGATTAAGCTGATCAAAAAGAGACGTAATACACATAAGGCGCACGCGGCGATATGAAGCATCTCCTTCAAGGCTGCTCAGACTTTATCACAGTAGAGACCATTTGCATGTGCTCATCTGTCCAATTGCAGAAGTTGTAAGAAATGAATACACACACACGCACGCACGCACGCACACACGCACACACAGGCTGTTTCTCTTTTGTCTTAACAGAACTTCTTAAAAATCAGTGGCCCTCTGCTGTCTTAAGAGATACATAGCTCAGTGTCAGCGTCCTTCACCACTGCTGGATTCGCCCCAAAGAACCCCAAGCAGGACTGGACTGCACCACCCCCTGACACTTATGCTTTCATGTTACATACACACACTACATCAGAACATCAACAAGGCTGAACAAGGCTGCTGCTTCTGTTTCCTCTATTGATTTTATGCCACTAAGTAGAGGACAGTGGCTGCACATTAAAACACATCAAGCATATTACACCTGCTTTACAGCTGTAGTCAGAAGGTTTTATCATGAATGTTATATTAATTCTAACTGTTTCTTTTTATGGTGGGGTAATTATACAGTACAGAAGTGCAATGTTTTTTCAAAACAAGAATTCAGTTCTCTAACTTTAATTTCTTCAAAATATATACCTTCAGGCCCATACATCGATACACAGGGTTCCTACACAGTCTTGAAATGTCTGGGAAAGAACATGGAATTTGCATTTATTTGGGCCTGTGGTTCTTAAACTGATCATCATTAAAGAAGGTTCAGATGCCAAACAAAGCAGTGACACAGCTACAAGTAGTAGCAATATGAAAGTTCACAAATTATGCTTCAAACAATCAGGATTTGAGAAATGTATAATGTGTTCAGATGCCAAAAAAAGCCTAACTAAAACTCAATCAGAATCTAGCTTCAGCATTCATTAAAAATATACAGACAATAAATCCTCACTACTGTACAACTATTTTCAAGATAATGTGAAAGGTACTGAATGATAAAAAAAAATGTAAAAGCTAGAAAATCGTGTCAGAAAAAGTCAGATGTTATATAATGGGGGTGTTTTGCAGAACCAATGTGCAAACAGGAGCGTGGGAGCCGCATAGTGAGTATAAGCATTTAATGATGATAAAGCTGAACAGGTAACTTACATGGAGGGCGGGACAGAAAACATAGGCAGGGGACTGGCATGGATGCAGGCAAACAGTGCCATCGAGGCAATGGACATAGAGCAAGTAACCAGCAGTAGGATCCAGTGGTGAGCAATAAAAACCAGACTGTATAAATACATACAGAAGAGTAGAGAAAGGTAGGGCAAAATAGGTGGGAGAAATCAGGAGAAGACAAGACACAGCTGAGGCCAATGAAGGAGAAAAAGTTGAAGGACAAGAGAACATGACGAGCAGAAAGGGAGGAACCCAGAGACACTACAATACACTAAGAACTAAGGAAACCATGGGAAGAACTAAAATAGTAATGCTAAGAGAACATAAACAAGAAAAGAAACAGACATCTACAGAAATCCAGAACTCAAACACTTAATGATCTTCACATAAGAACTATATATACAGGTATTCCTCCACCACACTTTTCTAGGCATCAACAAGCCTCTGGTATAACTTTGGGTGGATTTGGCCATTCTTCTTGACAGAAGTGATGTTCTATAGATGATCTTATGAGATATTCCTGCTGTGTTTGGTGTGTTAAGTGATCTTGTCTCCCCGGAAAGACGTCGAGAATCCTCCGACCTCATATCGGGTAAATTCAACATGTTGAATTGTCTTGGCCTGATTTCCAACCATGTGGGGTGTTCCCTGAGGACAAAGGAGCATGCAGCCTGTTGAACGTGACTTGTAGCCAATCAGAAAGCGAGGTGATGGAAACACGGAAGGGAATTACTCTGAACTCATGTTTGATCTCAACAAGTTTTTCCCATCTGAAATCTGAATGTTTGTAAGTGAGATCTGTTTATGTGTAGTGTGTGGTGCTTGCGTGTGGCTGCACACCACACTGTAGGACCAAACCTGTTATACCTATGATTCTTTATTGTCATGTGTGGGGTTTCTCAGGTTTTGGAAATCTTGCCATTTGAACCAGGCATAACATTAATCCGCTTCCCAAAGCTCTGGCCTTTATGCTATTGAAATATTTATGGGCAGTGATTAGAAACCAGGTCTGTGCATGGAAGCCAACCAGTTTAGATGAGCTTAAACAATTCAGCCAGAAGCTTATATATGATTAATACCATTGCAGCTGTGTGTGAAGGGTTTCTTTTTAGATAAACTTTTGTCATATTTGTAATAAAAAAAATAATGTTCAGGTTTGACTGACATCATCAGAAGTTGTTTTATGGAGACCACTGAATTTATTGGATTGTTTTTAAGATTTATATTAAAACATAGACATAGTTTAGCAAATTGCAGTTATTTATGACAATATACTTAAGGGTCATGTTGGTTATTAACTTATTATTAAATAAGATCAGAATAACTATATTTGACTCTAACAGAGAAAATAAAGATGTTTGCTAAAAACTAATTAGATAGAATTAACCTCCCATTATACCAAGAACTGTAATGATATCAATTTCTTCTTCTTCTGATGTCAAGTCAAACACAAAGTAGCCCTGGTGCTCACACAAGATTTGTAGATCTTTATTTTTTCAGAACATACCATTTTTTCTGGATGTGACTCAGATGTTTCTAAAGGACCAGTGTTTCTGATTAGACCTTCACATTCTTCCATTTGTTTTCCCTTAAGTCTCACTTTATGAATTCGGGGACTGTGGGGCCATATGTGGCAGCCTCTGATTTATTTGATCTATTTTTATTTTCTTTTTCTTTTACTCTTTTGGTTTCCAAGAATTTAATGTTTCTGTAACTCTCCAGCTTTGGTATTCCTGCTTTAATGTTTCTGAACAACTCATTCATGGTCTTCCCAAGCTTAAGGGGCACATACAGGGGTTGGACAATGAAACTGAAACACCTGGTTTTAGACCACAATAATTTATTAGTATGGTGTAGGGCCTCATTTTGCAGCCAATACAGCGTCAATTCGTCTTGGGAATGACATATACAAGTCCTGCACAGTGGTCAGAGGGATTTTAAGCCATTCTTCTTGCAGGATAGTGGCCAGGTCACTACGTGATACTGGTGGAGGAAAACGTTTCCTGACTCGCTCCTCCAAAACACCCCAAAGTGGCTCAATAATATTTAGATCTGGTGACTGTGCAGGCCATGGGAGATGTTCAACTTCACTTTCATGTTCATCAAACCAATCTTTCACCAGTCTTGCTGTGTGTATTGGTGCATTGTCATGCTGATACACGGCACCGCCTTCAGGATACAATGTTTGAACCATTGGATGCACATGGTCCTCAAGAATGGTTTGGTAGTCCTTGGCAGTGACGCCCCCATCTAGCACAAGTATTGGGCCAAGGGAATGCCATGATATGGCAGCCCAAACCATCGCTGATCCACCCCCATGCTTCACTCTGGGCATGCAACACTGGGTGGTACGCTTCTTTGGGGCTTCTCCACACCGTAACTGCCGGATGTGGGGAAAACAGTAAAGGTGGACTCATCAGAGAACAATACATGTTTCACATTGTCCACAGCCCAAGATTTGCGCTCCTTGCACCATTGAAACCGATGTTTGGCGTTGGCATAAGTGACCAAAGGTTTGGCTATAGCAGCCCGGCCGTGTATATTGACCCTGTGGAGCTCCCGACGGACAGTTCTGGTGGAAACAGGAGAGTTGAGGTGCACATTTAATTCTGCCGTGATTTGGGCAGCCGTGGTTTTACGTTTTTTGGATACAATCCGGGTTAGCACCCGAACATCCCTTTCAGACAGCTTCCTCTTGCGTCCACAGTTAATCCTGTTGGATGTGGTTCGTCCTTCTTGGTGGTATGCTGACATTACCCTGGATACCGTGGCTCTTGATACATCACAAAGACTTGCTGTCTTGGTCACAGATGCGCCAGCAAGACGTGCACCAACAATTTGTCCTCTTTTGAACTCTGGTATGTCACCCATAATGTTGTGTGCATTTCAATATTTTGAGCAAAACTGTGCTCTTACCCTGCTAATTGAACCTTCACACTCTGCTCTTACTGGTGCAATGTGCAATCAATGAATGCTGGCTACCAGGCTGGTCCAATTTAGCCATGAAACCTCCCACACTAAAATGATAGGTGTTTCAGTTTCATTGTCCAACCCCTGTAGTTTGCATCAATCATTCGTTAGTTTATTATAATTTTGGTGTGAATGTGTAAAGTCAGTGTATTAAGAAGGGAGTGAACACAGAAGTTTGCAGAAGCCAGAAGGACAAGGCATTTCTAGTTACACTTTATTAGTGTGTTCAGAAATGAAGATGCAACATTTATAGAGACGTTATTTTTGTATTGACTTTGTGTTTTGGGCCTGCAGGTACACCCTTTGCTGATGCGTGAAAGGCGCTCAGAGTCCCACAGGAACAAGCTACTGCGTCGGACAGTCAGCGTTCCTGTTGAGGGAAGGCCTCACCCCGAGATGGGTAAGCAGCAATATTTTACTCAAATTAAGCTCCAGACAACACCTGCTGAATTAAGCAGCATTGTTCCCTGAAATAAAGCAACAAATCATATTCAGGCTGAGGGCAATGAGAAGCTTTAGCACTTTGAATGAATCTTAATGTCTTCAAAACATTTCCTCTCTTCTGCATTGGAGGAATAGTGGCAGAATGAAGGAAAAAACTAGTTTTGTACATTATACCCATTTAGGTTGAGTTCATCAAAATGTTGATGGCCTTTTTTTAATGGAAAGGGCACTGTGGGTTTTACTTCCCATCACATCCTATAAAATCTCCTCAGCAAGGCTTCTTTAGACAGAGTCAAAGAAAACAAGAGGAGCTACAAGGTTACGTAGAGAGCGCAGCATTGCAACAAGGTTGATCTCCTGGACAGGACTGTTCTGGATCCCACAATAAATTTCCATGGGATCTTACTGTACCCATACTTCACTTCTCTACAAAGTTGATGTTTCTGACAGAAACACGAACACACAACACAGCACAGTTACCATCCTTACCGGATCATATCTTATCACTTTTCTTGTTTAGAATGTCTAATTTCGACTCTTTAGAACGGTCATATCAGTCGCAGATAATCGTTTGAATTATTTAGAATCATGTGATGCAAAGGAACCATTCAGCCTTTGCCTAATGGTGACAAACCTAACCCCAGGGTACCCATTATGGTTTCTCAGCATCCTTCTGTTTGAGAGACAAAAACTGCCTTCGGTCTTTGATTTAGGTTTAACCACCTCAGACGTACAAACATCTAAACTTTCTTCAGGGAAGGAAAATCTCATAAAGCATAATAAAGCATAATAAAACATTTTAGCATCCCTTAACATTATGGAACTGCAGAACATAATTAGTTTTTGTTGTAAATATAAACTGGATTTTTTTAAATCTACAAGACAGAAGTTCCTGACGGGAACACGATGAATGGATGTGTTGCCGCTTATACACAATGAAGGATGGGAGGAGCAGTCTTACTTTCCCCAAAGACCCTGCTATGGAAGAAAAGTTGCAGATTTCAATAAATTAAAAAATATGAAGAGGGCAGATTTATCTCACCAAAAACAGTGTACACCTATTTGAAAAATGTTTTGTCACAGGATTTTGACACAAATCATATGTAGGATCTTTTCCTAATTGGAAAGAACAATCCAGGGCTGAGGGACAAGAACACGACTTAATTCATGCCAAGGCAACTACATATAATAGTAGGTGAATCACCAGCAAATTAATGGGAAGACTATGCCTGTCAACTATGAGGAAGCAGAAAGTTTATCAGGTAAGATGTGTTCTTTTATCGGGATTTTTACTAATCGGTATAAAATATTCTGACGTCAGCAGATTGCTTAAACAGAATCAGCAACCATTTTCTCCAAAATTGTAGCATTAGTTATAAGTGGCTTTTTAGGATCAAACATGTTGTCAGAAAAGAGTTTGAATGACAGGATTTTGTCCTCGGAATAAAATGTCGACAGCTTCATTACTGTAGTGCAGATAAACCCTCAAAAGGAATATGTGGAGAAAAGCGAGACTTTTAGCTACTTCCATTCACTGTTGCTACTGTATGTTTCACACAATGACAGCTCAGGCTGCTAATGTAAAATATTTTGGTCACAGAGTTGAGAGTACTGATGCATCAGTATTAAGATGTTTCATTAAGAATGCGAATCAGAACCAGTCAAGACGTTGGGTCTTGCTGAATGCTGACAGACTTCTTTGTTTATATTTTCAGTCATTGACCACTGTGGTGAATTACAGGCAGCCTGAGCTTAACTCCTGGGTAGGATGCCAGTTTGTTAGGTTTCCTGGCTGCGACCTTTCAGACATTTTTTTCCAATTTCCTCCTCTGTTGTCTGATGATCGGTTTCTTTTAGAAGACAGTTCTCAGCTTTTAGCTTGGAAATGACAAGCCGCATTGATGGTCCAAGCCAGACATACAAAGTTAACTGGCAAAAGGTATACATTTATGAAATGTTCCGCTTTCAAATATGCTTCTTTCTCATTTTGGTGAAACATTTTGGATGTTCATTTGATATTTAAGTTTTTTTAAACCATTATTACGTTCATTTGTTAGGTTTGGTTGCTCATAATAGGTTGGTTACATTGCAACAAAATGGTGCTTTTAGTATCTTTTGAACCTTTTCTCTCTCTGTATTTAGCAACACTGACAGCAGCACTCCACAACTGAACAAAAATAAAAGCTAATTTCAGTTTAGAGCTCAATGCATTGGTTTTCCTCAGATTTTCATTTTTGTTTTAATTGTGTAACATTGGTGCACTTTTTATCAAAATGTGTTAGTAATAGTTCTCTTCCTGCATTTGTCATTGGCAAATGTCAGTTTCTTAGGTCAGCCTTTTTCAATATTTTTGTCCCTTCTTGGTTTCTCACCTTTTTAATCCTTTTGAAACGGATCCTTCTACCTGAGCATTTCTCTTTTGTGTCTGACCCAGTCTCTCCTCAGGCCTTCTACAAATGTCTTTCTCAGGTCCCCCCACTTCATTCACCTGATACCGCTTTGCCTCTCTCAGTTATTTCGGGCTCTCCCCTGTGATGTCCTCTTTCTGTGACTCCGCTGGCGCTGCCGCCTCTTTGCAGCCCAGGAGTGCTGATACAACAGGATACATATTTCCCTTAGTTGTTGTATGAGTGGCTGTCTGGCCTCAGAGCAGCCACACACTGACACATTTGTTGACACGGTCCCTCTGTATTTTGACACACGCTGACAAAGCAATGCCAGTTTAGATTACCCACATACAAGGCTGTTATGAAAACAGCCACATTAAGTTGTGGAAAAATTAGGACACCACATTAACTATTCAGCTCTTTCAAAAGTAATGCTCACGTATTGATATGTAATCTTTTGTGTCGGGATTTCCATAAAGGAAAATCATTAAATTAAAATTAACTCAACAGAATTGTTTTCTGAGGAACCCTCTAATAGCTTGAGTTAACTCCTCAATGACACAGTTGTTGAAGCTATGTGCCAGTCTCTGCCATTGGTCTGAGAAAGTTTGCTCCACTGCTCACCTAAAGCTGTGAGAAGTTTGATGGGTTTCTTACATGCACAGCCAATTTAAAGTCAGCCCACAGCATCTCAATGAAATCAAAATCCTCAGTGACCATAATGAAGATCCAAAAGAGGACAGAAGTTATAATAATTCTGTGAATATTGAAGCTATAGGATGCAGTTTATAAGGACACTAACATATAATACTGAGCTCTGATGTTTTAATGATATTTTACTAAATATTTTTTGTTATTGACTGAAAGTTGCTGCAGCGAGTTAAAAGTAAAGTAAAAATCAGTGAAAGAATACCAGCAATAAGGCTAAATTTCCAGAACCACATTTGGATGAGAAATTTAATTTAGTTTGAAGATATTTTTAAACTTGTGCAAATATCTTTATTCAGAAGCACCAAGCAATGCAAATATTAAACAATTTTACTACTGAATAAAATTTGAAATCATATGAAGAGTTTTCTGTTATATGATCAATATGTTCACTGTGATAATATGATTCTATTGTTCAAAAGGGATACATTTATAATAAGAATCAGAAAATGTAAAGGTACAGAGTGAAAATGACCCCAACCTGGACTCAACCTTTGTGAGTCCAATTAGTCTTTTGTTTATTTGTCGTATCATTTTACCCCTAAGGAGACGAGTATTTTTGTGATCTTTTAAATAGATCCTGGTTAATAGTTCTTTAGAGTTTCTGAAGGTCTGAAGAACTTTCATCTACAACACCACTATGTTTTTTTAAACCACTTTATTCTTACCTCTGAATCATTAAAAGCATAAAGCCTATTAGTGTAAAGGGATGAATGAACCATTGTTACTTTTAAATTTATTCTTTAGACTCTTGTTTCCAGTGGTCTGTCAACGACAGAATATGTTCCCATTTAAGTTGTTTAATCTAATGATATTCGAAATGTTATGGTTTGATAGATAGGAAAAAATATATTTTGCCAGTGAAATGTATTTTTGGAGAATCTGTCTTTCTGTTTGAATCTGGCTCTTTTTATGTGTTTACAAAAGCTACTCTGGTTGGGAGGTTTCTCTGAGAGTATTGGGGACTACAGATCATAGAAGACTTCTGATGAATTTGTCCAAACATATATTCTGCCCTTCCTTCACTGTCATCTGTTGCTTAATTTCCACTAAAGCACACATTTTAGTCATAATGTGGTACAAAGCAAGCATACAGCCAGTCACAACAACAAAAGGCAGGGCTTTCTAGCACGAAAGGTTTATATTCATTTTAACATGTCTCACTGACAACTTGAACAGTAGTGCAGTTGGTAGCACTTGCTGCCTTGCAGCGAGAAGGTCCTGGGTTCAACTCCTGGCCAGGGGTCTTTTTGCCTAGAGTTTGCAAGTTCTCCCCGTGCATGTTTGGGTTCTCACCGGGTACTCCAGCTTCCTCCCACAGTCCAAAGACATGCCTGTGAGGTTAATTGGGTTCTCTAAATTGCCCTTAGGTGTGTGAATGAATTGGTTGTTTGTGTGTTGCCCTGTGATGGACTGGTGACCTGTTCAGGGTGTACCCTGCCCATAGACTGCTGGAGATAGGCTCTAGCTTCCCCGCGACCCACTATGGAAGAAGCGGTATAGAAAATGACTTGTCTCAAAGGACATTTATGGCATCTCCTTATTCTTCTAAAACTGATTATCAAAAAAACTGCTGCAACTGGATTAGGATGGGTATGTCTAGGTGGAAATCTGTTTCCTTGAGGAGGTCTCCCAGACTTATTTTGTGACAGCAAATAAACCTGTTATTATCTGCTAGATCTGTCTGGTTCCCAGGTTACCAAAATGTCGGCGGCTGAGACAGACATCCTGTAAAAGCTCTCGAAGCAACTGTCTTCCTTCCAGATTTCACCTTAGTCGTCACTTCTTGCAGTCATTAAATATAACAGAAATTTGGAGTGAGGCCACACAACATAAAGAGATGCATCCAATTCCATCTATGCCTGTAAAAGCAGAGCATTTATTCATCACATGGTGTAAAACATTTCCATATATCAGAATAAAAAAAACATTTTAATTTGATTCTATTGTCGATTATTGTCGATTTCTTTTATTATATTTTTTTTATTTTCCATCTCCGTCTAGATACCATTTCTTCAGGTGTCATTGACTTGCAACATTTCATCTTGTAGAATAATTAAAAACACTTAACGTTATTAATGATACTAATAATTATAATGTCTGGATTTCAGGAAATCACTTGAATGTAACATGACACATCAGAATGGTAGAATTAAAGGCAAACCACATCAACAGCATTTAACAAATCTTACCATGAAATAAAAATGAAACCAAACAGCATCAGGTTTTTTTTATTGCTATTATTAAAGTATGGATACAGTTTATTGAGGTTGAAACTATAGTCAAAGCTCCTCCATAGATAAGAAGCATTAAAAATGAGGTGACAAACGGCAAATTGTCTTTATTTCTATATAAGATTTAAAGTAAATGTAGTGAAATTCAGAGACCAAACAGTGACTTTAACAGTTCTGATGCTCAGTTTAGCTTTTTTT
The DNA here is from genome assembly GCF_021462225.1 of Girardinichthys multiradiatus. Classification (NCBI taxonomy): domain Eukaryota; kingdom Metazoa; phylum Chordata; class Actinopteri; order Cyprinodontiformes; family Goodeidae; genus Girardinichthys; species Girardinichthys multiradiatus. The sequence continues at coordinate 45,143,386 of NC_061796.1, forward strand.
TCTAGCTGTATTTCTACTCAGTTCCTAATATTTATTGAAAGGTTTCAGACCAATCACCTTCTCTGAAAGGATGGATAGCTTGAGTATTTTCATGATGCTGAAGGACATGATATCACCTTTATCAGTAGATCAGAAACACTGATTCAGAAAACCTTCTAGAGATGCTGAAACTGCAGATATTTCAGCTGCTGCAGCTGCTTATCAATTGTTTATTACACCACAGAGAACACACCATCCATCAAAAGAGGAAAAACACACTTTTCACATGATATTGATAAATGGAGACATGAGAATGTTTGAAATAGGACTGACAGATGGTTCTACACTGTATGCACAATTAGTCAAACTCACGGCACCACAGAGTTTCTCTGGATCTTCCTTCTCTGCCCGGACAGAAAGTTTCTCTTTTTTATTTAGGTATGACAATATTATGTAATGTTATAATAAACATAATACATATGATATAATAAACAGACATCTTTTTGAATACTGTAATTAAAAAAACAATGAATAATTACTTTTATAGCTTCTGACTGTTAAAGGAGAAAAGATTTGAGTTAATGTAACAAAATATTCCTCCATTTTATGTACTGCTGCATACTTACTGACATACTTCTAAAATATTGTCTCTAGTTTTCTGTATTCACCATATTTTAAATCAATTTTTGTTTTGTTTTACGTTTGTTAGATCAACCAGATCCCAACTAATATTGTTTTTGTTTAGTAGTTAGGAGATTTTGTGTTAGAATCCAAAAAATACCTAAGAAATATTTCAATGTTAAATAAATAAATAAAGATCATGCGAGCCATACAGGATCTAAAGCAGTTTTTTAGCTAATTCCCATGTGTTGGGTGAGTAGTTATCAGTCAATAATGTTCGACTGAAGAATTTTGGTTAATCTGTCAGATAGCAGTTGCTTTTATTCCTCTTGTCTTGCCTGTTAACCTCTCCACAATAAGAGTGTTAAACCCATTATTGAATGTGGTTCTCAGTGTTTTGCGTTTAAATTGTAAATCGACTTTTTTCAGTTTGTTGTATTTTCCAGAAAACCCTTATTATGTCACTGAATAAGCTGCAGGGAGAACAAAACACAGCAGAACAATGAAGCTGAACTGTGTTCAACAAAAGCAGTTTAAGGAAACCTTTTTATTTTGTCCATGTGTAGCTTTCTTAACTAATATAGACAAACTAATGGGTTCAGTAACATTTGTAGTATCTGACCAATATATAGTATAAAATTTATTTCTTAACTTATAATACTGCATATCATTTATATCATCCATAAATACGTTTTAGGTTTGTTTGTTTTTTCTTAAAGAAACCTGATTATAGTTTTTTATTTTATTTATTTATTTTTTACCAAGATGTAGATATAAAGGATTTAAAAAGGCATCAACATCTGAAGAGATACCAGATTGTAGAGGTTCCCGGTGAAATCAACTGACTGAGCTTTCTCCATTTACATAAAACTATATACTTTATATTAATCTACCTTTCACTGTTGTAATAAAACAGAACTTCTTCCCAGCCCCATAGTAAGACACAGTTTTGGGCTTAAAAAGCGGTCACCATCATGTGTGAATCATTAACCGTGGAAAGAATAAGATAAAATTCTTTTTTTCTCCAAATGACTGGCATGTTTTGTATTTTTTCATTCCTTTACTTTCAAGACCAAATAACGCAGACTATTATTTTAAAGTGTTTGTCTTACTGTCCACAGTTGAGGAAATAAAATATGACAGGATTTACTGAAGCCATGAAATTGATGACAGGACATTTATTTAGTAGATCACTTAATCTGCAAAAGGTTCTTGTTCTGAGAAGTTTCTGGACCTGTGCTTTGTTCTAGGGGCGTCTGTTTCCAGATTTCCATAGACAACTGTACATTTTCAATAGGTCTAGGCTCCTAGATTTTTGTGGCCAAGATAAGTGTGATAAATTATTTGGCGTGCTGACAGTAGTCTGAGTGTGATGAGGTTGTAACCTTGGCCTGAGGCCAGAGAGGCCAGCTCTGCTTAAAATTTTCTGATGACATCACATGTGTGTCTGTTTCAACCCCAAGGAACAGATAAGCTACCAATTCTACCACCACTCTCCCCAAATGCTTCACCAAAGACCCTGATATGCTGCCACCATGACAATAAGATAGAATGACCTCCCAATGGAGGCTTCATTCATGCTCAATACAGCCTCCTCTGTTTTTACTATGTGCCAGAGGACCTCTCCAAGACCCTGCAAAGACCATCCACATACTGGCTGCTTATTCATATTGTAGTACGGTCTTAATCATGTCTGTAGAGGGCCTAAGATAAAAAGAACATGTCCAAGTTGGACTAGATGTATTCTTCACCTGTACCTAAAATCATTATTAAACTGCTCTTATATATATTCCTAGAATTAAAGCTTCTAGTATTGAAAGTTAAAATCTGTTTGAGATAAACTGCTCCTATTATTCATAACTGGCTAACATTTCCTTTACAGACAGCAGCTTTTAAAGAATGTTTCTTTATGCTTAAACTTTTAACTTGTTGGGACCACAGCCATGAAGTGAAGCATGGATGAACATGGACTCTGAACTGTACACAAAGGCTTGTATGAACCTCTGCTCCTTTCAACATCACACTGACCTATTCCTATCACAGCCCAGGAAGAGAAGGAGTCAGAGCTGGAATCCCTGACTGATATTCCCCCCTCCGCTCGGTCTGATTCTGGCTGCGGTCAGCGGCTAATGGAGGGACCAGACCATGCGTCAGCTGAAGGCCTTGAAAGTCGTGGGAAACTAAGGCTTCACCTTTAAAGAACCCCTGGATCCAATAGTGACGACAATCACACCGATCGTATGCAACAAAGTCAAGTAATGATTTGCTGTTCAAGTACCCAGCACTCATTCATACAAAGAGGGTAATTGAGACAAGTTTGATATTCTCAGCTCCGGAAGCATCTGCGCTAGAGCCAGCTCTTTGTCAGAAGCTTCCTCTGCCTCCTCATGCCTCTGTTGATGAGCTTCTCAGTACTCCTGCTTGATGAGTGTCTCTGTGTTCCTGTTTCTGCCACTCTTTTATGGGTTCAGTCCTGTATAGCTGCTGCTCAGGCCTTGCCTCCAGACTGTTAAAGTACAACTGATGTCTGCTTCTTCAGCATGCCACAGACACCATGGTCATCTCAACGCCTCAGCTCCTGCTTCCACTAAGGGTCAGCCGAACGCCTCAGCTCCTGCTTCTGCTAAAGGTCAGCCAGACACTTCACCTCCTGCCTCCGCTGACGGTCAGCCAGACACTTTAATTTCTCCAGACCAGGAGTCACTTCATTCCAGCCTCCTTTTCCTACACCCCTTCTTGAGATTCTCTGTGGCTTCCTCTCGGAGCGCCTCATCTCGACCAGCTGTCATTATCACTGTCATCCTCTGCATCCTCTGTTGACGAGCCGCCACCATCTTCATTCTCTGTTGACCAGCCGTCCATCACAATCTTCTCTCCTCATGATCCGTCAGGGGTGTGAGAATGAATCACTTCCTGTTCTTGAAGCGTTCGAGGACGAATCACTTCCTGTTCCTGAAGGGTTTGAGGATGAATTGCCTTTTGTTCCTGAGGGGTTCGAGGACGAATCGCCTCAGTCTCCAGATCATTGACCACAGCGACACCGCAGAGACTCGACACACGGAGGAGCCCACATTAAAATCTTATGTTGTGTGAAAGATCAATACTTTTTGCTAGTTTCAAATTGATGTTCATCATTTGTTGTGTTAAATGATGTCCCTCATCTTCAGTTGTTGTGCTTTTCAGTGGTGTATCATATTGGCCTATTAAATGAAAATGATGGCCTTGCTAGCTAAAATGAAACAGCGAAATATGAGAGAAGGCAGGAAATTAAAATGCCATTGATCCTCCATCCTCACTGACAGTACATCTAGCACAAGGCGGCTAATCTCATGCTGCAAATTTTCATTCATCTCTGGATTCACGACTGAGCCTTATTTCTGGTCCTTGAGTTGTCACAGTTGCTACAGTTGACCTTTATACCTATCTCTAATGTGAATTTAAATTCCTTCAGATAGCAACCTGCGCGCTTACTGTCTTCTGTCTTTCACTGAACCTTTTAAATACTTGCCAGCGTGAAATACTGTAAGTCTTCATTAGAATTTACAGCTTTCTGAGAGGTCGTTCACACATTTTACTCCTTTCCACAAAAAATTCCAGCATAAACCTTTAATGACTGGAGGTAAAATTAGTTATGGTAATACATGCATTTATTTTCTCCATGTTATAATATTTATTTGTTTTATTAGAATGGGGAAAAACATTTGCATAGTTAGAGCCCTGCCACAAGAGCAGTAAAATGCGTCGGTGTGATCTGCAGTGGTACTGTTACAGTGCGGGTTGATAGTTTATAAACCTTATGCTCCAGTTGGAGGGAAAGTGAAGTTTCTTTCCCAAGAAGCTCGGGGGGTTGAGTTTAGGGAGATTTGCTGAATCATCGGGCTGTCTTTATTTTGCAGCGAGGAATGAATACAAATGTTTTTCTACACTGTTCTGCTCTCAGTTTGATGGACATGGAGACAGAGTCCTCCTGGAGGAGAGTTGCAAATGAATGCTGTGCTTGTCTGAAGGCTGCATGTCCACTGGGCTGTGTCAGTACACTGTATGAGTAACTCTGTTTGGTAAACTGTTTTTTTACAGAAATATTGTGCTCATTAATTATTTTTTGCTTATGGAAACTTTGGCAGTAAAGTCACTCCTGAAATTGTATAAGGTTGTTATAATAAAAAAAAATATTTGGGTAAAACTCACTCAAATCCTTGTTGTAACTTGATTATAAAATGTAGATAGTAAGAAATTGTGACATTCGTTCAGGGTGTTTTTTTTTTCCTCTTTTTCTGCATATTTTCTTGCATATTATACAAATAGTCTATACTGTATATAAACCTAAATATTTCTGGTTATCCCAGGAATATGCTGGTTCAAATTAGAAAAGCCTCTTCAATAGCCATTTTTTAATTTATTCTTAAAACCCACCTCTTTGGCTGCATAACTATAGCAATAGCTACTCAATGAGACTTTTTTTAGTAGAGAGGGTGTCTGCCTCCTATACACCTTTTCCACTGGCTCTACTTTGCCTGGTTCCACTCCACTCATTTAGAGAGCATTTCTATAAAATCTTTTTCCGTAACGGTACCTACGTTTTTTGGTCCCTGCTCCTTGGCAGGTATGACCGGGCTGAGTAGGAACTACATGTGGCATGAACAGACTACTGTTCACTGATTGGCCATGGGACCAAGAGAAATAAGACGGTTTCCACTGAGGTAGTGCAGGGAAACGTTAACTCAGGAGCGACTACAATTAACATTAAGGACCACAATGGCCGGAGTGGGTCATACCAAAATGTAATTTTACTATTTAAAAATTACAACACATGCCTAAAGGCAGAAAGAAAAGAAAAAGCACACATCAGTTTTATGAATTACAAGCAGGTGGGTCATTGTATTTAATAACATCCTGAACCAGATGATCACACATATAATCAGCTGTTGAGACTCACAAACATTTTCCCCAAAAACACACAAAACGACACCACCATGAAACGGTGTTTGGTTCGGAAATTTGTTGACAGTCCTTCAGTGAACCAACAAGTTCAGGAGGAAGAAGCAGGCAGAGAGCAGCTGCTTGTAATCTGACTGCCTGCATTGGATCAATCGGGAGAAAGTTTCACGGTTCAAAGTCTTTGTCCTCGTTTTTTCCATGGCTGAGACAAAAAAGTCCTCATAAAATTTGAATTTTTTCAGTAAAACTTTGGAGCTTCACCAGTCCCGACAGCAGCATCTCTCCTCTCTGCTTCTCCTGGCGGAGAAGGTTCTGGTTCTGGCGGAGCTTCAATTGCCATAGTGTTATGATTTGGGGTTGTTTGGTTTCTGTTTTTTTTTCATATATGCTTCTCACAGTTTTTTGAATCACAGTTTCTGTTTGTTTTCCTGGTCACACTTTAGTTTTTGTATTCATGTTTTGCTAAGTTGTGTTCTTGGATTGGGCTTTTGGTTATGCTTTGGTTTCATGTTTTTCTAGTTAGTTTTCTATTTGATTGTATCCTTGAAGTTCTGTTTTTCCCCTGTCACGTTGTGTTCTGTCTGTTAATTATCTTTATTCGGTTCACTTGCTCCAAGCTAATCTGTCTCCTTGCTCCACCTGGTTCACACTCCATATATACACACCTGTTCTGTTTATTCCTTGCGGAAACATTCTCAGATCATGCTCATGTCTTGTTTTTTGAAATCATGATGTCTTGTTTTTCGGATCATGCCATGCCTGTCTCGCCTGCCCGTTTCTGTTTTGTTCCTGCCTCCTCCGTGAGTGAGTTTTTGTTTATTATTCATTAACTCCTTTCTTCACTTACCGTCATGCTGCCTGCTAGTCTGCATTCCGGGGTCCCCCTTTGCTCAAATCCTAACACATAGCTTCAGCCCTCAGTCGGTCAGTGGAAACACAGCTGGTACTGTACCGAGTAGAGCGAAACTGAGTGAAGCGGAGCTGCACCGCTTAAAACGAGCCAGTGGAAAAGGAGCTTTAGACACAAACTGAAAGGTGGTTCCACAGAGGAGGGCCCTGATAAATGCCTGAAGAGTAGCTGAAATTGTAAAAGTATGATCCCTCATTTTTTATTTTAATCAGAGCTCTGGATGCAGTATTTTAGATTAGCTGAAGAACATTTACAGAACTTTTTAGACTCCATAAAAAAAACAGATAGTCCTGTTTGAAATAACAAATGCATGGGCTAGTTTTTTTGGGATTGTGGGAATATTGCACAAGTGAGAGAAGGATATCCTAGATACGTGTTTGGATCTAAAGGGCATCCAGGTCAAAGATACCACCAAGGTTCCTTAAATTATTACTGGATACCAAGCTAATACAATCCTTAACAAGTGACTGAATGAAGATGACTAAATGGCACCTTTTATCCTGTTTGAAATTAAAAGCATAAAATTAAAACGCATCAAAATGTTTGTCTTAAAATACCTACATATAGTCTAGATAAGGGCTTCATTAGGCTTTATATATAAATAAATCTGAGAACCAGAGCATAACAGTGGAAATGTATGTATGCTGTCTAAAAATCTTACTAAGAAGAATGTATAAAGAGAATTAGTACAAAACTGTTGAACTTTGTGAATTCCTGTTGCACGAGGCAGATTTGTTGTTAACATCAATAATTTTTTTAGGAAAAGGATATTTTAAAATCTTCTCACCTCCTGCTTGAATGCGTTTGCTTGCAGCCGGCATTTCTATGTTATATCACAGTCCAGTCTTACCATCATCATTTATTTCAATTTTTATGCAAAGTGATATGTAAATGAGAGGATTGCATAACTTGAAATGTCTTTCTGAGCGATAGACCCCGTGGGTTGGTGTGATGTAGCGGTCAGCTATATCATCCTATCTAATCAACATGCACAGATGGACAAAAAGTAGATAAATCAAACATGTCCTGCCTTGATTTAAGTGACAGCCAGCCACCCGCCCTGCACACATAGAGGGCTTCGGTTTTCCAGCACATTAGCTCCTGGCCAGCTTTGGAAGTTGTTGTCGGCTTTTTGCACACACACACACACACACACACACACACACACACACACACACACACACGCACACACACACACACACACACACACACACACGCACACACACTGCAATCCTGTGAGCTGTACACCCGGTCCACAAAGAACCTCTTTGAAAGGGTTAATCATTAAAATCAAATTGATTTAAGGTGTTTGAAACATGTGAAATATATAATTTTAAACATGTCGGCATGTTTTTAAGCTGTTTGATTTGCTAAGTTTGGACACTCGCATTTTCCTTTGCTCTCACATACATGTTCTGCATTATACCATTTATTCTAACTTCGTGCTTGGACCTGTAATGTTCAGCCTGTGTTAAGTTTTTGAGTTTGGATTTTATCTGTTTTCTCTGCACTGCCATGTCTTCTGTTGCTGTTATTTTAGTTCATGCTAATTAGACTCATTATTGTGTTTACTCTCTTGGATTCCTGTGCTAGAGGTGTTAGTTCATATTTCCTCCATGTTTATGTTCTTCAGTTAGTGTTATTGTTTACCTATTCTGTCCACTTAGATGTGTTGTTTTCTTGAATTCCTGCTCATATGTGTTAATTAGCCTCCACCCATCAGTTGCTCTGCATTCCTTCTCACCAGCTGCCTTACATTCCTCCTGATGAGTCCCTAGGTTCATTGGTCCATTCTCCTCCCTACCTCAGTATTTATTCTCTCTGGTTTTCTGTTTTCTCCACTGAATCGTACTTTTAGTTCCCTGCCCCATGTCTGCCTACCTGCCTTTGTTCCCTGCTGTAAGTTCTTTAAGTTATTGTCAAATATTCAATTCACCATGCGGCTCCCGTCATTCTGTTTACCCTTTGGTCCTGCTCCACCTCTGCAAAATAAGACAGGACATACCTTCTTCAAACCTTTTATGAACACAGATGTGGATTCCAAAAGCTGTTCCTTGATACAATTGATTTGGTTTTATGGTTACTGATACTGCTGGCTCATTTTACATACTCATATCTGGTGTATGATTTTAGAAGTTAATTAAATGTATCTCAGTGGCTTCACTGCTGAGACGCTGGAAAAAGTTCTGGTATTGATCGTCTCAGCATTTAATTAATATGAGACATCTACTGATGAGCTACATCAGGCGTCCTCATGACGACAGTGTGTTTAGGAGTCAAGTAAACACACAATCAGTGTCATGGACCCGGGTTAGGAGACATTTATTGTCTTTATAGCTAATAAACAACCCACTTACTTGACACAGTCCTGTTATGATTTGGGGTTGTTTGGTTTTTAGTTTCAGGTTTTTTCTTTATATGTTATTTAACAGAATAACTTTTGAATCATGTTTCTGTTTATTTTTCTGGTCATGTTTTAGTCTTGTTCATGTTTTGTCAAGTTTGGTTTTTGGATCTGGTCATGCTGCAGTTTCATGTTGTTCTAGTTTCTGTTTGTTTGTATTCGAGCATCTGTTTTGCTCCAGCCACGTTTTGTTCTGTCTGTCAATTATCTTTATTCGGTTCACCTGCACCTAGTTAATCTGTCTTGCTTCACCTGGTTCACTCTCCATATATACACACCTGTTCTGTTTATTCCTCGCAGAAACATTTTCAAATCATGCTCATGTCTGGGTTTTTGGATCATGCCATGTCTGTCTTGCCTGCTCATTTATAGTTTTGTTCCTGCCTCATCTGAAGTGAGTTTTTGTTTATTAAATAATATTTTTTCACTTACTGTCATGCTGCCTGCTAGTCTGCATTCTGGGTTCCTCCGTTGCTCAAGTCCTAACAAGTCCTCAGTAACCCACCTCTTCCTGCTGCAGCCTCTTCCAGCTGCTGTTTAATTTTTGGGTGGGAAATAGTGAAATAAGAGGGATGTAATACAGTGTACTGAGAAGCTGAGAAATTAGGTCTAACTTCTGCAGATACTGCAACAAAGATTGCAGTATGCAATTAGAATTAGAAACCACTGCTTGAATGCAATAGTTGGTAGATTATTATTGTCATGAATTTAAGCTCTGAATGTGAGTAATACATTTGTTTAATTCAATTAAACAATTTTCCCTGACCTTGATGCCCACAAACTAGTGGGGACATTATGATAATTGGATATAAAGAGAAGATAGAGGAAAATGTCCACAGTCAGTTTCTTCCATCAAATGCATAAAGGACATCAGGGGCAGGATAGTGGATCTGTGACTCCAAAGGCATTATGTATGTTCAGTCCATTTACCATTACAGGTCCTTCTCAAAATATTAGCATATTGTGATAAAGTTAATTATTTTCCATAATGTCATGATGAAAATTTTACATTCATATATTTTAGATTCATTGCACACTAACTGAAATATTTCAGGTCTTTTATTGTCTTAATACGGATGATTTTGGCATACAGCTCATGAAAACCCAAAATTCCTATCTCACAAAATTAGCATATTTCATCCGACCAATAAAAGAAAAGTGTTTTTAATACAAAAAACGTCAACCTTCAAATAATCATGTACAGTTATGCACTCAATACTTGGTCGGGAATCCTTTTGCAGAAATGACTGCTTCAATGCGGCGTGGCATGGAGGCAATCAGCCTGTGGCACTGCTGAGGTCTTATGGAGGCCCAGGATGCTTCGATAGCGGCCTTTAGCTCATCCAGAGTGTTGGGTCTTGAGTCTCTCAACGTTCTCTTCACAATATCCCACAGATTCTCTATGGGGTTCAGGTCAGGAGAGTTGGCAGGCCAATTGAGCACAGTGATACCATGGTCAGTAAACCATTTACCAGTAGTTTTGGCACTGTGAGCAGGTGCCAGGTCGTGCTGAAAAATGAAATCTTCATCTCCATAACGCTTTTCAGCAGATGGAAGCATGAAGTGCTCCAAAATCTCCTGATAGCTAGCTGCATTGACACTGTCCTTGATAAAACACAGTGGACCAACACCAGCAGCTGACACGGTACCCCAGACCATCACTGACTGTGGGTACTTGACACTGGACTTCTGGCATTTTGGCATTTCCTTCTCCCCAGTCTTCCTCCCGACTCTGGCACCTTGATTTCCGAATGACATGCAGAATTTGCTTTCATCCAAAAAAAGTACTTTGGACCACTGAGCAACAGTCCAGTGCTGCTTCTCTGTAGCCCAGGTCAGGCGCTTCTGCCGCTGTTTCTGGTTCAAAAGTGGCTTGACCTGGGGAATGCGGCACCTGTAGCCCATTTCCTGCACACGCCTGTGCACGGTGGCTCTGGATGTTTCTACTCCAGACTCAGTCCACTGCTTCCGCAGGTCCCCCAAGGTCTGGAATCGGCCCTTCTCCACAATCTTCCTCAGGGTCCGGTCACCTCTTCTCGTTGTGCAGCGTTTTCTGCCACACTTTTTCCTTCCCACAGACTTCCCACTGAGGTGCCTTGATACAGCACTCTGGGAACAGCCTATTCGTTCAGAAATGTCTTTCTGTGTCTTACCCTCTTGCTTGAGGGTGTCAATAGTGGCCTTCTGGACAGCAGTCAGGTCGGCAGTCTTACCTATGATTGGGGTTTTGAGTGATGAACCAGGCTGGGAGTTTTAAAGGCCTCAGGAATCTTTTGCAGGTGTTTAGAGTTAACTCGTTGATTCAGATGATTAGGTTCATAGCTCGTTTAGAGACCCTTTTAATGATATGCTAATTTTGTGAGATAGGAATTTTGGGTTTTCATGAGCTGTATGCCAAAATCATCCGTATTAAGACAATAAAAGACCTGAAATATTTCAGTTAGTGTGCAATGAATCTAAAATATATGAATGTTAAATTTTCATCATGACATTATGGAAAATAATGAACTTTATCACAATATGCTAATATTTTGAGAAGGACCTGTATATGCTATCATCTTGTAAAGAAGCTAAAAGTCTAAACAGTTTGTGTCCAGGACGACTGGGGTCTGCAGAGATGTTAGCTGGCCTTTTCCTGACCCTAGACCTGTACAAATCCTGAGCTCCAATGATTGTCTCTGCAGATCTAGACTGTTAGTTGCAGTTTGAACCTGTCATGTTTTGTGACACATTTATCGCTGTGTGATATATGTTTACAGGACGGACTGCATAAGATCCAAGTCCTACAGACTGAGTTACCGAGCAGCCAAGAATATTACAGGATTTAAAGAGTTTTTGTACAGCGAAGAGGGCCAAAAGGTCTCCAGAGTTGTTTGCAAACATAGTGGCCAACTAAGAGAAACAACTAAGAGAAATACGTTTTTACTTTCTTCTTTCCACCAATGATGCGGGGGATCAAATACTTATTTCACTCAGTGACATGAATATGTGTTAGTACCTTTTATTTAATGTATTTGTCCATGCTTCGGTGTTGACACATTAAAATGAAACTACCATAGAAATTAAATAATTAATTTTTTTAAAGACATAAGAAGGCAAAGCGTTTTAAAAGAAAGAAGCAGGCCTAATTAATCTTGTATGGATAAATCCGAAGCGAGTGGAGTAAATTACCCTCCAGATTCCTTTGGCAGGTTAGGCAGGTCAGTGGTGTTGATGACAGAAATGTGACTCTCAGACAGAAACCAGTTCCTGTTGGTCACATCAAATCAGCTTGTGTATAACTAAAACAAGCAAAAGATTAAAAAAAGTTAAACCCTAGGCATTTTAACAAAATTCCTATTTCACAGAAAATGTTTAACATGAAGTACTTTTTGTGTTCCAGAAGACATGCTATGACAATATTTGTCTGTAAAATTATCTGAAGTGCTTGGGCCTTTGGTTTACTTAACTTGAAGCGGTCTTTAAAAAAGAAACTGATTCCCTCTGCCTGGCCTTAAAATTACTAAACAACTCTGTTCGCAGTATGCCATCCATCTTTCAGAACAAACAAACAAAACTATTTCCTGCATTTCTACTTACCTGCCCCTATATTAAAGACTTTCTATCCCTCAGGCATGCAATTTCACTCTGTGATGGAGAAAATACTTCCTTGTTTGTAGAGTAATCTATGTCTGCATTTACGTGTTCATATACGACTTGATGGCATGCCAGCTTTCTACCTATGCTGTCTGCAGAGCTTGAACGAATGCATAAGAATTAACTAGAAAATCCTGGTTATAAATAGCAGACAAGTCATGTGCATATTTTAATTAGAGGCACTGTACCATAGATGGTCCATGAAACAAATCATACAGATTTATTCAGTTCAGGACTGCAGAAGGCAGGTAGCAGAACATGATCTGATAGATAGTAAATGTTGTCTTTTATGGGAGAAAAGTAAAGCATTTATAAAAGCTTTTTCCATAATAGACACTTAGGGACTAGTATAACTACATTTTTAAATAATCAATTCCTGACCTCACTGATATTTGATCTTTGATTTGTACATTTTTATGACATGTAAGCAATTTAAGTGTTTCTCTAGGAGGGCCTTTGTTTTTATCGACAGGTATGCAGTTATTGGTGCCTGCCATAGCAATGACAGGACAACGGCACACTGAATGGTGAAACCAACAGCTCCATTGTAACATAGTTTCCACATGACTAATGAAACTAAACCAGTGGTGAAACAGGGATTATGCTGGCCTTTTAAGATAAAGCCTTCAAATATTATTTAAAATAAATGTCTAAACGTTTAATAAAGCAAATTTGTAATGATCCCGTCAGGTCAGTCTGCTTTCACGTTTCTGTGACTTTTCACGCTCATGACAATACAGTTAATTCAGCCTACCTGTGCCTGCCAATCACATTTATGCCACTCACCTGCTTCACCTGCTACTGCAGCTCCATCCAGCCACAGACTCCTCACCAGATTATGGAAAGCCATTCTGTGCATTCTTTCCATTCCTGATCTCAATCTTTTGTTTTTGCCCTTTTGATTCCCCCTTCTGGGACCACCTTAATACCATGCTTGCCTTTATCACTGGTTTTCTAAACTGGATCTAGTCCCTGACTCCTGCCGTCAGTTCGCTCCCTGGTATATTGTTCAGCCATTGGCCTCCATGTTTCCCATTGACCCGCGCCTGCCTTTTGAACAGGCTTTAATTTTTTAGATTAAATAAGTTCATCTTGGAGATTCCTCTTGTATCCGACCTGGAAAGGAAACAGATTGGCCTATCAGGATTGTCTCCCGCTAGAGTGACGTCACCCGCCAAATGTGATGGCTCTCACTGAGGGGGATCCACCCACTCAGGAATGGAGCACAGTGGTTAGTGAGTTCTTTGTCATTTCCTGTTGATCCATCTGCAATTGGCCACATCATTAACTTTCCTCCTTTCCTTCCAGTTGCTCCTTGCTGCATCTGTCACCAATCCAAAACACCCAACTGTAATTGATTAATAAAGTCCGTAAATTGCCTTCTGTCTATGGTTGTAATTTTGGGTCCTCTGAACCAGCATTACAAAATTATGCCAAATTTGGATTTCAGGTTGCTCATGGACCTTATCCAGTGACGAAAAAGTTGTTGTTACCCTTTCAAAGTAAAGTTCATAGCTTCTCCTCAAGATATATACCCATTTATTTGAAAGGATAAATTATTGCAAACGTAAGCCCCCTTCATATGATTATTTCGTTCTGCGATCTCCATGTGTTTATTATGCCTCGCCATCAACTGAAATGTGAAGACTCCAGCAAAACGTAAAGTATTCAGAAGGAACTTTATTTGCAGACCAATGCATTTCGGCTTTTGGCCTTCATCTGGGTCATTAGAAAACACCAAACAGTTTGTGTTTTAAATAATAAATTATAATTTAGAAAAAAGTTAAATAAACCAATCACATATTAACACATACACAGGCTGACCAATCGCAGCTACATAATCTGTAAGCTGATGATCTCGGCAGATGTTCTTGTATGATGTGAAAGTGTGTGTTATTGATTTGGTATTGGTTTACATTTAGTCAGGTGTTTTCTGTTACTAGTGTGACTTATTTTTTCAGTCCTTGTTTCTGGTACCTTATTTGTTAGTTGTTCTTGGTTCTGTTCTATTAGTTTTATTCTCAGATCTGTGTTCTGGTTTCCTTGGGTTTGTTTACAATTTGTCTTGTCTGGCTCCTCATGTTCTCGTCCCTCCCTAATAAGGTTCACCTGCCCCTCTTTCTCCCCGCACGCCTGATCCACACCTGTGTCTGTTTTCCCTGATTACCTGCCCTGTTGTTTCATGTCCACCTTCATCTGTATTTAAGTTCGTCTTTGTCCTTTGTTCCATGCAGTGTCGTTAGTCTTATTTAGTCTATTTAGCCTGTTAGCCTGTCTTGCTTAGCTTCGTTGAAGTTTGTGCTGCAATCCAGAAACCAGGACTTTTCATGAACTTGTTACCTGGATCTCCTGTAAGCCTGCACCGGCACTTGTAAGTTGGCTCACCTCATCTCTCCAACTGTCTCTGCTTGTCCTGTACCTCTGGTCCACCACCAAATAGAAATTATGACAGTAATTACTGTGGAACTATGATGTGAAAGAAGATTTAGGTTCCACCAGTTACCTAACCTGGCATAAAATGTGATTCTGTTGGCCTTTCAAAATAAAGCTAGCAGATAATCAAAAAATGCCTTGCTTTTTCATGTTTTATTTATTACAAAGGCAGGTTCCAAATTCATAATGGATTTAAACTTCATACTCATCTAAGTTAGGCATATATCAGACACCAAATGGTTAAAAGTTCCTCAGGAATTTTTCTAGCTAAACTTAACAATTTCACCTGTCTTTGAAGTAAACTATACCAGTTTTTAGCCTCTGAATAAATATTTTGTTGAATTAATTTCTCTGTTTTCTTTGTAGATCTCTTAAAGGGAAGTTTCCCTTTACAAACATTTTTAAAATACTACAAATTTTTTAAAACAAACAAAAAAGATTGTTTCCTGAAATTCTGTTTATATAGATTGAAAACTCACATTTTTTTTAAAGCTTAATTTATCATCTTTTAGCTGCTACTGGCAAGAGGCACCGCTTACCCCTACCCAAATATCATCTTATATGAAACCACCCATCTCCTTATCCTCCTTCACCGCATGCTTAAACATTCACTGTGGTCCTCTTCTTTCCCTCGTTCCTACAGCTCCATCTTCAACCTCCTTTGTCTGGTACATCCACCATCCTTCTTCTGCTCATGTTCAGACTATCCTGGCCTTTCTAACCTGGTCTCCAACCCTTTCATCTTGTTAGTGCCACCATTTCCAAACTGTTTATCACAATAGGTCTCACCATCACCTTGCAGACCTTCTGTTTCACCCTTGCTGCTATCTGTCTCATAAATTACCCCCTGACCCTGGTATCCTGCCATCTTCAACTCTCTTGTGCACTGCCTGTTGCTCTGGATGGATGACCCCAGGTACTTAGACTCATCAGTAGGTTTTTCACCCTGTAACCTGGTGGAATAAAATAGATGTACTGTAAGGTAAGGTGAGTTTATTTATATAGCGCTTTTCAGTAACAAGACACTCAAAGTGCTGTACATACAATTACTTCCAAGAGAGTGGAAAAGCGTCTGACCCCAGAGCAGAAGAGGAAATAGCATCTGTAATCTTTGGAGTTGGTGGACATCACGATAAGTGAAACAAAATAGTATAAATATAGAAACAAATGTGTAGGATTGCTTTGAAATCTCCAATCTTCATCTGCAGTTTTAGAGCTGAAACGTGAACCGGCATTCTTGTCTTCTCAATAAAAAAAACTCACAGTACAAAGCTACAGTAGGGTATATAAACAGTGTCTACCTTTCTTCAATAATGAATTTTGTTGTTTTATCCTGAAAGTAGTTAAGGATAATCTGTTTAAAACTGAGCAACATCTTGTGTTTCTTTCCTTGTTGCATTTTCAAGTAGAAAAACAACACAACTCGAGTTGTTGAAACCCTTTTTTGATATTCACCTTTAGGGCTTTGAATAGTTTGTAGCAGCATTACAAATGCATTACCATAGTTAGGATGTCGACACGTATCAAAAGAAACAGGCAGACTGACATGCGTTCACATGTGCCACATCAAACAACATCAATCGGTTCATTTGACAGTTTGCCCTGCGGCACTCTGGAGGTCTGGCACATCTGCATATGCACCAGTGGGAAATAAATGCCTTCCAACAGCTGTTAAATATGTTTAAAGCCCTCCAGGACTTACACCAGTCCACACCAGTATCACCGCCTGACAAGATGGCCGTCATTTTCTCAACGCAGTCTCATACTTTCCTAACATTTGCTGAGTATGTGTGCTCAGTGACATCCTGCTTCATACTGACTTACACACATTTGCACCTGGCAGATAGCAGGCACACCAGCATTTTAAAAAATGTGCATATACTTCACAGCTCGTGTATTTAGGATGAAGTGTTACATACAGCCTCAGCTGTAGCGGCAAGTGGAAATGGTTCTGATTTGGTGCACTGCTTTTACCCAGATTTACATTAAACATATTCAATATTTCTTATCCTTAGAAGGCTAAGACATTCTCTATCATCTCCCTCAATGTTCCTCGTGAGCATCTGTTGATGTCTATGAAACCTTTTTTAGAAAAACTGAGTAGTAAAGTTTGACACTTAAGCAAAGTTTACAAGTTTTTGCAGGAGCAAAGGTAAATAAAAGAAAAAATAAATACCATCCTCCCCTGTGCTTGCATTTTGGTTTTAAAGGGGACATATCCACTTGGCCTCACCAAACTAGGAGTTTGGTGAGGCCACGGAGAAGGACTATGGACTATGGTGTCTCTGCTACAGCCCGGCCTGTGGCATGCTTAGCTTCAGGAGTCCCACAACCCAGCCAGGCCCAGTAGGATTCCTTCTTCACTTTGACGGCTTCCCTTACTGCTGAGGTCCACCACCAGGTTCAGGGATCCAAACACAAACACCCACACTGAACACAAACTTTGTACTGGCATGACGAGATCACAGCCTACTTGTACAATTCTATACCAAAGGATGCTATGTCTGTTCTCACGCTTCCAAATCTTAACCAACCAACTATGTTTGTGTCCCTTTTATCACGGATACTGCCCCACAATCCAAAATGGAAATTTACTGATAAGGCAAGTCTCTTGGAAAACACCATTCATAGCGTCTAGTCACCTTGGTTTTTAATCAGAACAAGCTCAGAAGACTAAGCAAAGTCTATCAAAGTTCTGCCCATTTGTCAAAAAATGAACATTTTTAACAAATTAGTTTAAAGTTATGCACTGTACTCCAGAAGACCAACAACTCACTTTAACAATGTTTGATGTCTGTAAAATGAAACTGCTCCCAGGTATGAAACATGAAAAAGTTGTGAACTTCTGCAGTTAGTATATTTGGTTAATATAGAGGTAGGGAAATGGAACCCTTTATAGCACTGCTGAAAGAGTGACTATAAATACAGAAATGAAGTGGTGGAAAGTAAGAAGGACACAGTGATTTACGTGTTAATATTAGTCACAGAACTGCTGGATATAGAGTGTTTGAGCCATCAAGGTAAGCTCTGGGAATTTTAAAACACACCAGAAACTGTGTTACAGAAATAGTATTATGTTTTTGCAGCCATAGCAACACTACAACAAAGATGAGTAGCTGTGAGAGGAAAACTGAACTAAATACTGGCTCAGTGGTCATTTCATTTTCCCATTGTTACATTAATGGCAACAGTGCAGTTTACTTGCAGTGTGAATCCACGCTAAGCCAATATACCAAAAGCAGAAGGAAAGGATGTAACGTAAGAGCAGCATATTTTAGTAGAAGAAGAAGAAATAGAGGAAAACCAAATTAAGCACATCTGAGAATAATAGAGTCTGAAAATGTCTCGTGGAGCTATATAGACAAATGGAAAGGTGCAGGTGCACACCTAGAGTTGAACACCAAAGTACTAACAGAAATCCCGATGAGACGGACTTTCGTCTTTTTTCTTCTCGATCAGCGCAATACTGCCCCTGAAAGAATCCATAGCAACCATGACTTGGTTTGGTCTGGTCTAAACATCTCTGTGTAAAAGAAAACTGGGCCAACTAAAGGTGTGATTACTCTCTCTTTTTCCAATCCCTGGACTGATCCCTGGACCGGACCAGCATGTGAATGCACCTTAAATCACAGAAATCATTTAAAAAATCATCTCATTTAGCACTCATTATCATCATTGTTCATTGCCGATAATAGTAATGATTATTACCTGAACAATTATCAAAGAATCATCCTCCTAGTAACTATTACAGACTTAAAACTGTCAATCATTATTCCCCATCCTTATTATGCTCAACTTGTCTCCATTCTATACTAAATCATTTCAGTGATTATAAAATATTCCTTATGATTAAAACACTGAAAGATACAAATTAATACAAGGTTCATATAAGTCAATTACATAAGCACAACCTGATGGGTGAGCACACGTGAGGTTCTGTGGGCTTTATGCTCCATAGGTTGTTTTATAGCTCCCGTTAATGAACAGAACAGTTGTGGATCAATAATAGGGCTGGAAGATAAACTGATAGTTAGCTGAGCTGAGAATCTTTAAATGATTTAATTTCCCACTCCCCAAGGAAAAGTTGTAGCCTCCCATCAGGTTTTTATTTACTTAATTTCAATAAAAGACAGGACATGTTTGCTTTAATTGACTAAGTAAATATAGATACAAATTATTATGATTATTATTATTATTATTGTTGTTGTTGTTATTATTATTATTATTACCTATCATTTAGAAGTTAGATATCCTAGATGGAAATACCGGTTTCAACTCTGCTTGAGTCGAATCGGGGTAGGAGTTAATGAGCATCGGCTTCTTCCTGCTTCTTTTTGAACTGAAGGGTTTATTATATGTTTGATTTTTCACTGTTGTTTTTATTATTTATGTTTTGACATTTGCTGTTTACATGTTTGAAATAAAGATTTCATTCATTCATTACTATTATTATAAATGAATGAGAATATAAAGTACAACATTTAAATTTAAACATTTAAATGGGTTATAATGCCATATTTGAATTATATGTTGTTGATAAAGCATTTTGTCAACTTTAGCTGGAGTCATAAAGATAATTTCTTTGGTTAATCAGGATTAGACCATTTGGCATGAAATAAAAGTCCCATCTGTGTGTCATAACTTTAGTTTCCAAGCTGCTCTCTTAAACAGGGGCTGCACGGTGGCGCAGTTGGTAGCACTGTTACCTTGCAGCAAGAAGGTGCTCAATTCAACTCCCTGCTGGGAGTCTTTCTGCATGGAGTTGGCATGTTTTCCCGTGCATGCTTGGGTTCTCCCCAGGGTTTCCAGTTTCCTCCCCCAGTCCAAAAACCTGATTGTTAGGTTAACTGGTTTTTCTAAATTGCCCTTAGGTGTGAGCATGCATGGTTGTGTCTCTGTGTTGCCCTGCAATGTACTAGAGATATGCATCAGATCCAGTATGGAGGAAGCAGGTACAGGAAATTGATGGATTAAAGAAGAAATATCTCTGTGATTTTCTTTTATAGGCATCTATTTTTCTGCCTCTTTATTAATAAATTAGGTTAATATTAGATGCTTCAGATTTGCACTTTTGTTTGGATAAAGTAGGAGATAAAAAAGAAAAGAAAACAACAGGAAAATGAATAATTTGCTCATTCTACCAATATAACCTGGGCCATCATGTGCCTGCCCGCCAGCTACTGCCAGCTATTACTGTGTGCACATCTTCACCAGGCAGTTTTGAAGCATCATTGAAAATTTAAGGACAGCATAAAAAGAGGCACCCCAGCAGGTCTGAGCCAGGTGCCTACATCACAACATTTTTACAAGTGGTTTATTTCCAAAGGGTGTAGGCGGATGAGACAAAGCCAGCAATATGTTCATGTTGTGGTGCGGGTTTATCATATGTTGGAGAAAAGTTTTATATTTATGGCTCTGATAGTCCAATATAAAAATCCTTAAATGTTCTGCATGTGCATCTCTGCTTGTCATGAGAGTTCTGCTTTTAACACAAATCAGAAGATAATTGTGGTCCTTGGGCTTTTAATGTGACTTTGCTGAAAAGTCTGGATGCAAAGTTTATTCATTTACCATCTGCTCATTTACATGATCACAATATCTCTTTTAAACTTTCTTGCCTGAAATTAAAATGGATTGCGGATGATGTGAATGTACCTGAAGAAGAACTGCACCCATTACTGTCTCACAATGTGGAATCAGACTTCTTTAAGAGGTCTCCTTCCTTCTTCTCCCTTTGCATGAAAGTACCTGACTGTTAATTTGATGTTCTTAAAATATGATCATCGTTTCTGGTGATTATTCTGAAACACAGCAGCAGTTGGCAAGTATTGATGAGTCACAAATCATTTTGCAATAACTGGAAAGCGGAGATGTGCCTGTGTGGGTGGATGGTGACCTGTTTCAGGAAATGTGGGATTTAAGAGCAAAAGCTCTGATTTGAATCTGTAGAAAGACATAAAATTATTGACTGAGTGATTATGAAAGGTTTGTGATTCCCATCCTTGTGGTGAAGCAGTGATATTATGTAATAAAATCTCTTGCTTGCTTTTTTAATTTACTTTTTGAGTGTCTTTGAACTTTAATTAGTAATCCATGAATTCTTGTTTTCCTAGGGTATGAATATGACCTGACACAAAGGTCAGTTTATTTCTCTTACCTATTTTGCAGAATGGGAATAAAGGGCATGTCATTCACATTAAGTGGTTTTGTGTTGATACAAGCCTGAAAACAGCTGCAAGAAAACAGCTACTGGTCTAAAGCTGGCAGCTTTATTTAACTGCTTTTAGAAATCTGGGAACAGAAACACAGAAACAGTAGCAGAGGAAAGTAGTAAAAAGATAAAACACACATATTTGGAAATGGTCAAATGTGTCTTTTTCTGCTGCAGGTTTTAGGTGTTTGGCTTTTTTGCATTTTTCACCAGTCTATGAAGTAGATATTGGTATTTTCCTCTTTATTAGTAAAACCTGACCTAGTTTTTCAACTAGGCACCATGGATATCAGTTAGGTCAATGCCTAATATTCTGTTGTTAAATCAATAGGTGGATGGCACCCTGAGTTCTAGGATCATCACCAGACCAAATCTGCTATGTTTTTTTTAAGTTAGAAATAATCTGTTGCAGTAATCTGTTGCCTTGATGCTTGTTTTTGTGAGACAAATCTGCTCAGGTTAAACAAACAACTTCTAAACAACTCCATATATGTCACAGGTTCAGTGCAGCCACACTGAGTCCCTGTTGCAATGGACATTAAAATACAGCATTGTGCTGTACAGTGACCGACATACAAAGTAAGAGATGAGAAAATGTTTAGCAATGTCAGTTGTTCCTTCTCCACAATCATCGCTAAGGTAAACACCTAAAGGTGGGATGAGAATCTAACTAATCAGAATCTAATAACATTATCTAATTTTCACTGGACTGCTGATTAATTACCAACAGTGAAATTGCTACTCCAACTTTGTTACTACTGTTTTAGTTGGTAGTGTGTAATCAAACTTTCTATCCAGTCATTCACTCTTATATTGTTGCGAAGGACTGGGTGCTAAAACAAGGATGTAGAATAATCTGGTAGGAGGAAAATCTACCAGCAGGCTTTATCAAAATTACCAAATTGTATTTTTCCAAAAGGATTTGTTTTTTAAATGATTCTTTGGGTAGAAAACACAAAAAAGCTAGTGTTATACCAGAAAAGCATCTCATTATTTTAACTAATTTATTATATGTAATTTAATATGTTACAGCATATCTAAATAATTCTACTGTCATCTCTGAATACATTCAAGGTCCTCATAATTTCCCATTATGAGAAATACTCATATTTAGCTTTATATGCCAAAATAGCATATAGAGGTAAGAAATAAGAGAAATTCCTCTCTGAACCCAGCAGCGTATTCCACACTAGCTGTGGTCCTCATTCTCTCCATGTCTTGGCATAAGGCCCAGTAAGGTGGCTCTGCGCACTTGTAGAGTCCTGTCCTCCTTGTTTAACCATCCATCATCCTGTCACAAAAAACAAGACTTTCTCAGCAGAGCCTCTTACAGCCCACCACTTGGTCCGCTCCCTTCTTCCCATTTTCTCCTCCTGCTTCTTGGGAGTCTGGCTGTCACAGTGTGATTCCTGTTACTCCTCCTCTTCTTCGTTTCATTCCTGTCAGCCCCAAATCCCCTGTTATCTATCCATCTGAAACATGGGGTCTGACACAAGCTGGTGTCTGCTCAGCAGTAGTTCCTCTGCAAGTGGAGCTGATCCTTCAGCCGGCGTTGGAATGACAACTGAGGGGGGAGGGTGTTCCAGACATGGCAGAGTCACGCAACTTAAATAAGAATAAGTTACTCTAAGCAGACATTTTTCCCCAATAAATTAAGGAGTTTATGCAAAAAGATCAAACAGTCGAACAAAAAATAATATTGCATTTAAGTGTATAAGTTAAATGTATTTTATTTACAGTATATTGTGCAAATGTGCACCAAAAGTAAACTCTAGATGCTTAAAAATACAAAACAAATGCAGTTACAAAAATCTAGTTTATTTCAATTATTATTCAAACCATTCAGATTCAGTTTCATTAATTCAGTTGATGCCAAGTCCTTTTACTAAAGTGCTTTCCAATTCAATCGATTTATAATCCAGTTCAATACCGTCAGCTTGAAATTTGAATTGAGGATATTGACTTCCATAATTATGATATTGTTTTTATTTTTCAGAAAGCAAGGACAAATTCCCCTACCAAAGTAAAATGACTAAACTTATTTTGATGCAGGTCACATAATTTAATTTTCCACATCCACACAGCTACACAAAGGTCTATTGTGCTGTTGCTAGTCCAAAGGATGTGAAATATTCACTGGAAAAAAGCCGACACCTTTCAGCTCCAGATGAACCAGAGGCAGGATGAAGACTCAAATACATATTAAAAAGTCACATTAACAAGACAGTGAGCTCTGTATTAAAACCTAATAGAATTTCAGAAGTTTAAGGTCAGTTCCACAACACTGTCTGCAATAACCTATTACATAGAAACTCTGGGGTCTAAGTTATGATCAGAATCCAATTTTAGTTACATTATGTGCATAGCTTTTGGATTTTTTCTTTTTTTTCTAAGATACCTATAATACTCAGTTATTTTAAACTTTGATAAGAAGGGAAATCATTGCAAATCCAAGGGCTTTTTAATCATTGTGGGTGAACAAATGCACACCAATTGAATCTTTGAACAAAATAATTCTAACCTTTCTTTGATATGTAAGCTGCTGTAATTTAATATGAGTACTTTTTTGTTCATACAATAAACGATCATTACTAATCATAAATATTGACTGCTTCCAATCACGCTCTGGAATTGTAATATTTTTAAATCAAAGAAGTTTATAAAATGAATACAAACACTGTGACACTAGTCATGCATTTGAACAAGGGTTTCATAAATTTTTGTCACTGTTGATGGGTGTTTTACACAACAGTTTAACATTAACACAGCTGACATTATGTGTCACAAATCATGGAATAGTAGGCACAGATGATTTGCTCATACCCCCAACCACCTCCATGTGGCTGTTCGTGTTGCTATTTTAGGTTTCAGCATTTCCACTTAACAAGATGAAAATAATGCTTCTCAATATAATGATATTAATTAATTAAAATTACAGCCAAGGTCTACACGGGTATCCAGGACATCAGGAAGATACAGATATTTTGTCTGTGGGTGTTAGACTGAGTGCAGCGTAGGACCCCAGAATGCAGACGAGCAGGCAGCAAAAGATTTAATCTTTAGAAAAAAAAAAAAACTTACTCAAAAAGGAGGCAGGAACAAAACAATAAACAGGCAGGCGAGACAGCATGGCATGATCTGAACACAGGGAGGCATGATCCGAAAAACAAGACATGAACAGAGATGGTGACATGATCTGAAATGTTTCCGTGATGTGTAACTGAACAGGTGTGTATTTATGGAGCGTGAACCAGGTGGAGCAAGGAGACAGATTAGCTTGGAGCAGGTGAATCGAATAAAGTTGATTAACAGACAGGAGAGAACAAAACGTGACTGGAGCAAAACAGAGACTCTTGAATACAAACTAACAGAAACTAGAAAAACATGAAACTAAAGTATAACCAAATCCAAAAACCAAACTTGACAAAACATCAACTAGAAGACTAAAACTAAAGCATGACCAGGAAAATAATAAACATAAGCATGATTCAAAAACAGTGAGAAACATATAAGAAAAAACCAGAAACCAAACAACCCCACATCATAACAGTGGACAGTTGTGCAGAAACATGTGTTCTCCAATGGGGTGAAGTTGTAATGTAGTGGCCAATTTTTAATGGGACATATTTTGCAACACCAAATAAGCCAATACACCCTTTACAGCAGGGGTGTCCAAGTTCAGTCTTTGAGAAATATCCTTTGAGTTTTAAATGCTTCCCTGCTCCAACACACCTGAATCAAAGAGCTGAATTCCCTCATCAGCATGTCAATTAGCTCTGCAGATGCTCGGTAATGATTCATTTATCAGTCAGGTGTGTTGGAGAGGGGATGTAGCTTAAAGAAACATATTCCATTACCTGATTGATTTTCCAGATATTTTGATTTCATAAAATAAGTGTTCAGTACTCTTGTGATAGTAAACTGATTTGAGCCCTTAAAGCAGACTTCCAGGATTGACAACTTTAGGATGGTGCATCAAAGCCTTGTTCAGGGGATAGCTGAGCCTGAAACAATGTTAAGCTGCAACAGTGGCAGAAACAACCACAAGGATTGTTCCACAAGAGAGCCGACCCTGCCAAGGAACGCCTCCTGTGAGATAGACAGGAGGCAGAGATCTAGATGAAACCGTTCCCAACTGGCAGACCCTAAAGATGAGCCGTATGCAACAGCCCAGAACTCAGCTGCAGCTACCTTGTTATCTTGCTCAAAGTGGGGGTTGCAACTGAGACCAGGGTATGTTGTGTATGTGGTGAGAACGGATGTTTTCTGAATGATTAGAATACCCTACACTGACATAAGGTTTCTAAACTTTATATTTACCACATTGCCTCTGTAATCACATAACTGGGTGAAGCAAAGTTTACAATTCAATATACCTTTGTATAGCATGTGACATACGGCTCAATGATCTACCTGCAGATCCTGTAAAACCATCAATGTTGAAATTACAAATTTTGGGCTTCCATTTATCTTGGCTGCACGTATCTGAATATTTCTGTTGAGCTGGAGTAAAATACTGGATTTGATGCAATGTAGCATTTAAACATTTAAATCTGAAATGAAAATCTTACCTACAATGGTGAAATAAAAGTGATCTCGCTTGAAATTACAAAATATATTTCTAAAATCTAGTACCGATTTTGTGGATTACTAAAACATCTTGACTACATATGAGGTGTATGAAGAAATGTTTTGATTCCACTGTTTCCAACTTTTACCTTGAGTAATGCCACTCTGAAGAAGGAAGCACTCCTGTTGCAAGAGCTTCAGCGTTATATTTCATAGCAGGGCATGACTGTCATGTCCTATCAGGCACCATCAGCCATAACCATAATTATCTGTTGATTAAGACATATTGCAGTCGTCTTTGCCTTTTTTCTTATGTGAAGCTGCCTTACTGTGGTGCCTATAGTGCCAACAGTTTGAGAGGCTAAAACATAATTCAGAAATGAAACCAGTATGAATCTATTTATATTGCACTATGATGCTCTTTTTAATTGATTGATTTTATCACCACTCAAACACTGTATACTGCTGCTTATGCCTCAGTCTTGTGACATGCCAGCAGTCATACAGCTGACATACAACTTTATTGTTGTATTCCCTCAGTCCTGAAAGGAAACAATAGAGAGGACAAAGAGAGAGGAGGACCTAATTTTATGACTTAGCCAGAAATTATGCTGCTGTGTTGTAATTCAAATGTACCTTCGCTTGGATCAGCTTCCGATAGCTGTCATGCTGCAGCTAGCTAGTTCCAGTGGACCCATTATCAGCCTGTCTTATTGTCAATACTTTTTGGCAAGCATTGTTGATATTCAGGTGGCTGTCAGATATATTGTTGGTACTCAAAAATAAAATGTATCCATTTTAGTCCACCCTGGTCCTTTCCACGACTTGCTTTCATGTGCTTTTCAATGCTGAATTATCCAGAAACTATGCCCCTTTCTCCATACATGGTTAAGTGTTTGTTTTTTTCTGCTGCAGTACAGAATACAAATAAACACCTCTGAACAACAAATGTGAGTTAAAAACATCGAAATAGTAGTATTTTAAACTCAGTAGTGGTACTGATCAATGCTTCGCTCTGGTGATTAACCCCTAATATGTGTCCCAAGTCATGTGCATGGAGGGCTATTGTTGCCCTGCACCGTCATTTATCTAGTTAAATCTTGTTTTGCAGTGCAATATGAAAGATGCTGGGGTAACCCCGATACTTAACTTTTATAGTCATGAGTTGTGACCCCCTTAACAAGCATTGCTTGGTGTCAGAATCATCAGACCTTTTCTTTGCCATGTTATGGCACAAATCAACTTGTGAGTTTACAAACAGGGAAAATGGAAATGTGTGCAAGTGAAAACAGTGCAATAGGATGTTATGTCCTGTTGGAAGATGCAGTTTATTACAAATTTGTGAAACTGGGTTGAATACTCTCCAATTTGCTACTCTTTTTCCTGCTGAAATCCATTGTTTCTTAAGCAATGTAGCACCATAAAAAACACAGTTTTATTTAATGAGTGAAAGAATGGAGCTTTATAACCCTAAAATGTATGATGCAACTTCTTCCATTGGCTTGTAAAGTAAAGCATTGTGCTTTTGGAGCTATTTGATTGTTGACTGCCTTATAAATGGGTTGCATTTGTGCTCATACTGGAATTGCATCACCTTGCAAAAGAAATGTTGGTTTTAAGACGACTTAGCAACAGAATCATGCTTGGAAGAAGCAGAAGGCTGCAGAGACTCACGTAGCAACACAGCACAGGAAGAAGAAAAGGAAAGCGACAGATGATAGAAGAGGGCTGTGGGAACAGGCGGAGGAGAGCAAGAGATTACTACCACAGTACGTCAGGCTAAGCTTGCCATCTTTATTGGTAACCATGGAAATAATTATAGAGCAGACAGACAGACTGTTCAGAGAGAGTGAGGTTTGGCGGAAAAATAAAAGAAAGGGAGGGGATAAAAGATGAGAGGAGAGAAGGAGAAGAAAGAACCGATTGGGGGTTAAGGTAGGTGAAATGTCTTGTAGAAGTCTTGAAACTCTGCAGATGTTGAGTAAAATCTGTAAGTAGATGACCTAGGAAGGAATTGTAGACTCGGTTTAACCACGTTCTTCATCAAAGCTGCTGCAGAGTACAGTGTTATCTTTTCTGCTCAATTTTCTTGTCATAAACCCACACAAAGACAAGCTTTAGTTGCTGAAAATCATACAGTAGCAGTACTGTTTGAGGGTTAAAGACAACAGTAGAGCCTACAGTGTTGACATTCCATGCATTACCTATAGGAGGACAATTTTTCAATGAGCAGTTGACTAACTTAAAGTGAACATTTCTACTCTATAAAATTCTTACACCTAAAAGCTTACTTCTTGTGCAGAGGTTTTAGGGGATTGCTATGATCTTTGTTCTGCCATCATATGACCACTGACTTATTGCTGTTGTGATTATGAATATGAATATATTATTTAATATTTGATATTAATACTTTAATATTTTATCAAATAATATTTCGGTCTGTTAAGGATTGTCATGTGAATACCAACTCAGTAAGGCGGTGGTATTAGGACAAAATCGAAAAGGGTGAGCCAAGCTCTGACATTATTGAACAGCAAAACTCTGAACACACATGGAATGAATTCACACAATTTCTTAAAATACAAGAATTTATTAACAAAAAAATCAAGTCAAACATATTTCAATCAACAAACTCTTTACTATGCTAAAACAATCCAACTAACTACCAAGCAGAATGAAAGAATAATGAAGACTAATAGGCTATATGCAATATAAACAAGTTGATTAAAGATGATTGAAAATCATGACCAAACGAGTGATGCAACATTACTATACTATATTTATGTTTGAGAACCAAGGATTATCTTGAAGAACCTGGAAGTGAAATTAAGTTAGTCTTGGAACTAACCTAGGCAATAATTGGAATACCTTTAGACAACCATTCACAATGCAAGATCAGATAAAATATTATTTTAATAAAATAATATTTTAAAGAATGATTTGCTGAATAAAACCAACCTTCTGGATGACCAAATCTCAATGGTATTTAATTAGCTGCCTTTATTTATTAAAATAATATTTAAAGATATATTATTTTGAATAAGAACCAAATCTTTGAGAAATGGGCTTAATTGTGTTACTTAGTTATCAAGTTTAGTAAAATAAAGCACGTGTTCTTAGCTGTTAGCGGTTGGAGCTAACAAAAGAAGCTGATAGCTTATCATCAGAATCAAACACATACCTTTAAAATACCACTAATGAAAGGGTTAAAATGCATAAGCGCAGACGGTGCGTTATGATCAATTTTCTGTGTTTAAAATCATCCTTTAAATAAAGTTTGTACTAACTTAAAAAAAAAAACAGAACACAAACTGAGCACATGTGCTGAGCAGATAATCTGCTTGCACTAAGATGGCTAAGTTTCAACACAAAAAAACCAAACGTCATAAAATGAAAAATGTTTAGATTATTTCACTCTAAACTACTTCTCTGCCCAAAACACAACCTCTTACGTGAACCGTGCTGAGGAAAAGTTCTCCCGGGCGACAAAGTTGAAGAAACATCCACAGTGAACAAAGGGTTAACAGCAGCTAACCTCTGTAGCTGTGGGGTGGGGCGGCTCATTCTGTCGGCCGGCCAAACTGCACCTTACTGCTGTAACCACGGTGATGCGGTCTCGTTGTCCTTCCTTCAGACCGAGAAAACTGCTCCACTCGGAGTCATAGAGACAGGGTCTCTGCTGGGAACTCTCTGGAACACAGTTTGCTTCTGTAGACCTCAGAGAGAAAAGTCAAGCCACACTTGTACCTTAATTACCCCCGTTCATGAATGAATACCGGATACACAAACAGCAATTCATTCCTACTTAGTGCATATGATTGTGTGACCGTTTGACACTCTTGGATCTAGTTTGAAGAGTTATGTCTGTTTGCCAGCAAAGAGACATTAGCGCGCTGTGTCCCTCGGTCGAGTTCCTCTGGGGACCTGCGTGGAAGAGGTCAGTTTGTTACAAAAGCAGGGGGGTCACGGGAAGTGACGTCACGGGAAGTCTGTTGTTACCCCGTTTCTGGCTGTGCTGGAAGTAGGTTAATGCGATTTATTTTGAAAGTTCCAGAAAAGCTCATACTGGCCCATCATGTTGTACCCATGGCTGGGGTCCCAACATTGCTACTGGAACTTTTATGGCACGCATGTTGCATCTCTATGCTCTCAGTGTCCTGGAACAAAGTCTGATAGTTTTACCTCGAGATTGCCCAAGAAATTACGCTACCAGAATAAATTTTTAATAAAAGTAGAAAGGTGCTGTGTTGGTTAAACAGAGCAAAGGATGCCAGAAACAATTATATTGAAAAGATTAACATTTAAAATTATTTATATTCAAAAGAGACTTTAAACCAATGCACCCATGAGGCTGATCCCGATATTGTATTTAGGGTTGAGTTTGAGTATTAGAACTGGCAGTGTTGCCATCTTGGTGACAGTGTCACAACCTTTAGTGAGTATTTAGTGAGTGGCTCTTCACCAAAAAAAAGCTACTAGCAACAAGTCCAGTGAATTTTTTCTGTTTTTGAAGACTTTTCTTTGAAGTTAAAGCATGTATTGTTCTTACCGTTCTCAAATAGCGTGTGTAGCCCTAGGCTCCTCCCCAGTCCCAAAGCATGCAGGCAGACCAGTCCTCACACAGCTGTCCCTTTCAGCTGCAGTCAGAGCAGGAGATATTCCACACGCCACATCCAGAGTGCAAATGAATCATGCAAGCTGACTGCTTTTCATGGTCCCAAACTAGGAGAAAGAAGGATCGAAATTGTGACATAATAAAGCAAGAATCAACATCAAAAAGCCATATCATGCATTGGCATTTGTTTATATTTCTAATAATATTCTAAACATTTATAGTGTGTTATTTATGCGCAATTGGTCTCTCCCATGATGTTATTCCTTTCTCTTAGAGTGTCTATTACAATTACATTCACATAGCCAATCTGGCAAATTTGAGGCATTGATGAGTTTTTGGAACTGGTGGCCTTTATTTTTTTTTTGTATTGTTTGACAGTAGGTAGACAGGAAATGGGGGCAAAGAGAGGGGAAGACATGTGACAAATGTCACCAGGGCCAGGACTGGAACCTGGGACCACTGGCTCAAAGACTGAAGCCTCAATACATGGGCCACGCACTTAAACCCCTACACCAGCAGCACCGCACCTGCTTTTAGCAATTTTAAGACAGATGATCATTTCTTGTTAGCAACCATGCGTGCAACAATGTATTTCCCAAAGGCATCAACTAATCAATTAAGCATAACTTTCAACAGATAGTTGGTAGCTTACATGGTTCAAGTGCTAGCTAACCTGTGTGGTTTGGCATCCAGTTATACACACCTAAAGAAATAATTAAAGGAAAACTTTCAAAACACATCAGATCTCAATTGAATAAAATTATGCTTGATATCCATTCTGATGAGGAATGGGTAATGTGTTAGGAACAAAAGGATGCCACATTAAGTAATGAAAATAAAAATTTTCAACCTACAGAGGGCTTAATCCAGTGTCACCAAGAAACTTAAACTAAACAAATCTGTTGTGAGCTCGGTGCTTGACGGTGTCTGCCCTGTTGCGCCTGTGGGAGGGGGCTGGGGCAGCATTGCGTGGAGCCCTTGCCTTGCTGTCACAGCGCAGTGTGTGGTGGGGGTGTGACACGGCAGGGGTACTTGGAGCGGGGCTGTGTGTGATGCTTGCGCTGTGTGGGTGTTGCTTCGTGGGCCTATTGGGGATGAAGCTTTCCTGTGGGAGTGCGCCCATGTGCCGTGGGGGTGTGATTCATGGCTTTTTGGTTCGGGGGCATGTGTTGTCCCTATGGGGTATCGGCACTTGGACCTGGGAGTATAGAGTATGTATGGGGAGTGTGAGTGAGTGTACGATGTCCATTGTTGTCTGTCTTTACGTTGGGTGCGTGGGTGTGAGTGTTTTTATGTGTACGCATGAGGGTGGGGATGTGTGATTATGATTGTGTGTACCTGTTTTTTGTGTCAGGTTGGGTCTTGGGCAGCTCCCTCTTCTGGATCAGTTTAGGCCCCCATCGAATGTGGGGCCTATTCCCTCACCAAATGCCAGTTGTTGGTATCTCTGCCCGCCGGTGTACTTGTGGTTCTCGGTATCCGGGGCTGGTTGCTTTGGTGTGTGCTGGCTCACTCCTGGTGGCTGCTTGCCGGGGCCTGGACCCCTGGGCTCGGTCAGGCCTCTGCTTGGGGAGTGATATGTCCCGGGGTCTCGGGGCCCATGGCTGCATCTGCTTGGGCGTAGACGGCTGCCGGCGGAGCCTATGGGCTCGTCGCTGCAGCTCCCTGGAGCTTCTGCACTGTGGCTGCTGGGTGGTTCCCCTGGGATTCTCCCCTGCTCCTCTCTGGGGGGGGTTACGGTAGTCCTGGCGGTGGTTCTCCTGGGGTTCTTGTGCTCTGAGGGGCCTTTGGATGTCTGTGGCTTGGATCTCCTCCGTATCTGTCCCGTGTCCAGGGGGGCGGGTCTTTGGCTCCTCACACTCACTATTGCATATTTTTAAGGAGAAGCCTTTTATGCACATGCGCGGTCACACTCAGACCCACAGGTGTTTACATTTAGGTGTTAACCGATACACAAATGTTCCATATTGAGCCGCATTTACCACTAAATACATCTTGCATTCATAAGTAGCCTAAAGAATTAGCTAAAAAGGCTGGTAAAACAAACATTTCTGCAGGTGTAGAAGCAAGCAAGGTGTTATCTTGTATTCTCTTCATCATTCTCTCTTTCCTCCATTCTATTCTCCTTCTCTCCCCTTTTCCTTTTTGCACCCCTTTTTCTATTTTGTGCTTCTTTTTTTTCCTTTCCATTTCTGTCTCCGTGTCCATAACAATTGAAATAATCCCAAAGAAGTTTCTAATAAAGTTTCTTTTTATCAATATCAAGCAGAGCTTTAAAGCGTTAGCTGTAATACTCCACTTGTGAAAGTAAATCTGTTGGGCTTTTTCTTGGCACTCAGACAACTTCTCTGCCGGACAGGACACGTTAAAAAAAAAAAAAAGAAAAAGAAACTTAAACTAAACAAAACTGTTGCAGCAGGTTAGTCGAATTGGTTTGTATGCATACCTGACAACGTTGAGGTGTTCTCCCTATGAGATGATGGATGGTGTCCTGGGGTATCTCCTCCCAGATCCAGATCCTGACCATGGCATCACTGAGTCCTGGACAGACTGAGGTGCAATCTGGTGGCATCAGATGAACCTAAGCTTGATGTCCCAGAGATGTTCTGTTGGATTTAGGTCAGGGGAGCATGGAGGCCAGTCAATAGTATCAATTCCTTCATCCTCCAGGAACTGCCTGCATACTATTGCCACATAGGCCAGGCATTATCAAGCACCAGGAGCTGCCCATGACCAATTGCACCAGCGACGGTCTAACAATGGATGTAAGGATTTCGTCCATCATTTTTCCTGCACAGGTCTGTGTGTCCTTCCATGGATATTTTTCCCCAGACCAAAACACTGATCCACCACCAAACTGATCAGGCTTAACAATGTTGCAGGCAGCATAATCTTCAAAGCAGCTTCTCAAGACCTTGGACTGGAGCTCCAGAGTGAACCTGCTCTCAAATCTGACAAGAACGGGGCACCAGTGCCAAAGCTGACAATTCCTGTTCTCTGGTAAATGTTAGTCCAGCTCCACGGTGCTGGACAGAGAGCACAGGGCCTTCTAGAGGATGTCAGGCCCTCAGGCCACCCTCATAAAGTCTGTTTCTAATGGTTTAGTCAGAGATATTTATGCCAGTGGCCCGCTGGACGTCACTTTATAGGGTTGATGGGTTAAAGTCTTCCAATGGCCCTGATCAGGTCTCCTAGAGTAACTGCATGTCCCCTGGAATCTCCTCCATGCTCTTGAGACGATGCTGAGGCACAGCAAACCTTCAGGCATTGGTACGTGTTGATGTGCCTTCCTGGTGGAGTTGGACTGCCTGTGCAACCTCTGTAGGGTCCAGGTATCGCCTTATGCTATCAGTAGTGACACTGACCCTGGTCAAATGCAAAACTACTAAAATCCAGTCAAAAAAAGTGAGGAGGGAGAAAACCTGCAACACCTTTCTTGTTTTCGGTTGTCTCATTGTTACCCCTTCACTGCACCTGTTGTTAATTTCATTAACACCAAAACAGCTGACACTGATTAACAAACTCCTCTAAAACATCACTAACTGGATCAATATTCCACAAGTTTAACTGACTTGATATTATACTCTGATTAAAAAGTGTTTCTTTAATTTTTTGAGCAGTAGTTCCCTCTAAAAACTACAGAGCACACTGAATAAAATTATTATCTGCCTAACTGGTTGCTACATGGATGCATGGCAGAAACACATGATGCCTTATGCAGAAGCTAAAGTAAAACCTGCATCATTCTGGGAATATTAATGACTTTGATGATTAGTGTATATTTGATAAAAGTTCATTAAAGCTTGATGCCATGAACACCAAAATGAAGTCCTTATAACTACCAAGGCTACAGCACAGACAATACTGTATGTTAAACTGATCTAGCAGATGTTACAGCTTGGATGTGATGGAATAAACGTGCCTGTTAGAGATATGGACTATGTTTTCTGAGGATTTAAATAATGTGCTTGCATTCCTCCCACTCAGTAACCCTTAGCCCTGAATTTCATGTTGCTCTTCCTTTGCATATGACAGCGGAAGGTGAGAAGTAACAAGTAATGATTAAAGGTCTGTGTGGAAAGGATAGGGAAGGAAAGAGAAGTACTGAGGTACAGAAAGGATGAGTATTTAAAATCACTCCAGGTCCCAGCAGGAATCCATCCAGCCCCACCCCTTCTGAACATCTCTCTCTCTGTAGCTTCTCTCTCTCTGTCTCTTCTTGCTGGAGATACTCGGAGAGAAGGATGGAAAAGCAGAAAGGCGCAGGGCATTCTGTGCACTGCTGCCACCTCTCCAGACTGTCCTGCTGTCCACCTGTGCAGGATAATCTCCATCCATGCAGCAGTCAGGACACACATCACCAGCTTTCCGTGCAGATTTCTTAAGGATGAGCTTCAGTTTAAGAGAGATGGACAAGGGTCTAAGCTGTGATCAGCATCTGTCAGCTTTTGGGATGCATCTACTTTGTTTTTAGACTTCCTTTCTGACGGATAACATCTATTTTTTATTAATGCACATGGTGGAATGTGTTGTACTTTTTTTCTGGATGGGGAACTGAAGATTTTAATTGCTGTGATCGCTCGTTGGTTGCTTGTTGTGGAGGTGTGGAGCAGCCAGTAGAGTGAAGCACGTTTGTTCAGCTTAAACGTGCTCTGGTGCATGTACTGCATTTCTCCAGACATGCACCGCTTTTCGCCATAGGTTTCAACTGCTGTTGAACTCCATCTTCCCCCACCCATCTTTGGCTACTTCATCTTTGACATGCACATTAAGGCAGGAATTCACTGAGGAGACAAGCTCAGGAAAACATTCCTGTCTAAAAGATGAGAGCAATTGCCCTCAGTGGATCTCCTGCCAATCACTGGGAATACGAGCAGAGGGTCTGGCCAGAGGGCACAGGGTAGAGAGGACAGGAAGAGACCGAGGACCACTCATCCCGACTGGGTTCTGCCGAGCTGCCGATGCTGCCAGTACTAAATAAGAAGGAGGCTGCTGGTGCCGGAGGAAGGCGGGGGGAGGGTGAACACTGCCTCAGTGTGAAATTATAACACTCAGCTCTGAGAGTGTTTGTTTCTCTGTCGTTTTACCTCTCACTAATTAATCTGGAGATGCGAGGTAACGAACAGTGGCCTACTTAAGAACTGTCACCCTGTATACCCTTTGCAGTTTGGCACTTTTGGGCCACATCAGCAGTAAATTTAGCACTTTAGAAAAGCAGAGGCCCAGAGTTGGGAGTTTACCTTTGCAGTGACAGGACTTCCTTCCACCAACAGGTCACTCTACTCAACATCGTGTGTTTGTGTAGGTGTGTGTTAGTCCAATCGTTACTCAACAGAATAGGGAAGTCAAGTGACTCTGTGGTTAATATATTGCACCTAATTATATTTTGTATGTATTATTAAACCAAATGCCATGTTCTTAATTAATATATCCTATAAAGAATAATTGTATGGGATGCTTGTAGGGTATTAAACATAAATATCCAAAAATCTTGAAGGAGCCCTGATTCTAGGTGCCTTTGTGTTAGAGGATAATTTTTTATCCACTTGCCTATTTGTCCATGAAAGATTTAAAGGTCATGGACTAATTTATTTATACATTTTGCACCTTGGAAGCATATAGCTTTTGTAGTGGAAATGCTTTTTCTTTGCTCTGCTTCACTATAAGATCCCACGACCCCGCTTTTTTAGGCTGACTTTTTGAGCAATAATTTTTTGTGTGGAACTTTTGTAAATGGCCTTATAAACCCACTGGAAGATCTTTCAGCTGCTTCATCACACCGGACTGTGTTTCACAACACCTGTTGGCAGGTGCTGATTGCAGGAACGTTGAGGTATTTACAAGACGTCTGTATCACTGTGTGCTTTCGGAGCTCAGAACACGTGTCAACACTTGACGGGATGTGACACAATCCAGTGAACTACAGAAGTACTAAGCTGATGTATAGATATGCAAAGAAATTGAAATCCTCTTCTGGCACCAGCTGTTAACAGAGGGGTCCCATGCAGTAAGGTGGAAGCAAACTGTCCTTACAAGTTTGGACTAAAAGCACAAGAGCACCGTCTGATCTAGGTAGGATGTCTTCATCTTTCTTTATTTGAGTCAAATTTTTCTTAACTAATTCAATTGTTTTGGCTGTTCTTTTTGAAAGTCATTTCTTCAGAAAGGCTGCAATTTTGCTATTATGAGAATAAACAAAAAAGGAAAAACGAATGATTTATTCTGACATTTAATTCAGTTATTGATATATATTTGCCATCTATATTGGTCTTAATCTTAATATTGGTTGTATTTCTTTTAGATTGCATCTGAGTTTACCTTTTTTGCACTTGCTATCATGCTTTCCACCGTTCCCTTTTGGTTCTGCTGTCCTTGCTATTGTCTGAGTGGCTGCACCGCTCCTAAAGCCCCAAGTGTTGTCAGTCAGACTGGTTGATTTGGAAGTCCAGTTTCACAGTGATGAAGAAGACATCAGTTTGCAGTGAAGGAGATAACAACAACAAAATGGAAGAAGCAAAATTAAATGTAGACACATAAACCAAAAGAAAAGAGAAACCAAATGGGGAAATTAACAATATATGAAGGAATTGTACCTTTGCAAAGTTGATGGCTGTGATGCCTTGAAATTTGTGAACCTGGAGATGGCTTACAAGAAGGGGGAGCGCTGCTGAGTATAATGTGACAGATTTGCTTTTAAGAACTATTCTGTTTGCGTGAAACTGAACAAGAATCTTTATGCATCTGTATTAAAAATGTCACCTTGTTCGTTGTGAGGGTGGGACTAAATGTGAATGGTCAACAATCCTCTTTATGGTGTGCATAGTAAGGAACTGTAGGTGTAAGAAGTCTGCTTTGGTCAATGCTAAGGTTTCATTTGAACATTTTGTAGTGCATGTAGATTAGCTTGTATAGTGGAACAGTTTGCAGTAAAGTGTTTAACTGCCAGGAAGGGCGTGAACCTATTTTCAATGTCCACCTTCAACGTTATGTTTATACTGTACAGTTTAGCTCAAAAGCAAACAAATCTACTGGTACATCTAAAAAAAACTGAATTGCACATGCATAAATGTGCAATTTGTTTTTCCTAGTCATCTCAGAAGTGAAACTCATATATATAATTATTACACATAGAGTGATGTATTATAAGCCTTTGTTTCTTATAATTTTGATGATTATGGCTTACAAGTAAAGAAAACCCAAAATTCTTTGTCTTAGAAAATTAGAATACTTTGAAAAAGTTCATTATTGGACATGGTGTCACAACCTAATCAGCTAATTAACTCAAAACAACTGCGAACATTTCCTGAACCTTTTAATGGTCCTTCACTCTGGGTTAAAGCTCACACTATCATGGGGAAGACTGCTGACTGGACAGATGTCCAGAAGACAGTCATTGACACCCTTCATAAGGAGGTAAGGCCACAAAAGGTCATTGCTGAAGAAGCTAGTTGTTCATAGAGTTCTGTATCCAAGCATATTAACAGCAAAATTGAGTGGAAGGAAGAAGTGTGGTAGGAAAAGGTGCACCCACAACAGGGAGAACCACAGCCTTGAGATGACTGTCAAGTGAAATCCCAGTCAAGAATTTGGGGCAGCTTCAGAAAGAGTGAACTAAGGCTGGAGTCGGTGCATCAAGAGCCACCACACAAAGACAAATACTAGACATGGGCTAAGCCACTCCTGAACCAGAGACAATATCAGAAGTGTCTTACCTGGGCTAAGGAGAAAAGGAACTGGACTGTTGCTCAATGGTCCAAAGTTCTGTTTTCAGATGAAAGTAAATTGTGCATTTTATTTGGAAATCAAGGTCCCAGAGTATACAGGTCCTTCTCAAAATATTAGCATATTGTGATAAAGTTCATTATTTTCCATAATGTCATGATGAAAATTTAACATTCATATATTTTAGATTCATTGCACACTAACTGAAATATTTCAGGTCTTTTATTGTCTTAATACGGATGATTTTGGCATACAGCTCATGAAAACCCAAAATTCCTATCTCACAAAATTAGCATATTTCATCCGACCAATAAAAGAAAAGTGTTTTTAATACAAAAAACGTCAACCTTCAAATAATCATGTACATTGATGCACTCAATACTTGGTCGGGAATCCTTTGGCAGAAATGACTGCTTCAATGCGGCGTGGCATGGAGGCAATCAGCCTGTGGCACTGCTGAGGTCTTATGGAGGCCCAGGATGCTTCGATAGCGGCCTTTAGCTCATCCAGAGTGTTGGGTCTTGAGTCTCTCAACGTTCTCTTCACAATATCCCACAGATTCTCTATGGGGTTCAGGTCAGGAGAGTTGGCAGGCCAATTGAGCACAGTGATACCATGGTCAGTAAACCATTTACCAGTGGTTTTGGCATTGTGAGCAGGTGCCAGGTCGTGCTGAAAAATGAAATCTTCATCTCCATAAAGCTTTTCAGCAGATGGAAGCATGAAGTGCTCCAAAATCTCCTGATAGCTAGCTGCATTGACCCTGCCCTTGATAAAACACAGTGGACCAACACCAGCAACTGACACGGCACCCCAGACCATCACTGACTGTGGGTACTTGACACTGGACTTCTGGCATTTTGGCATTTCCTTCTCCCCAGTCTTCCTCCAGACTCTGGCACCTTGATTTTCGAATGACATGCAGAATTTGCTTTCATCCGAAAAAAGTACTTTGGACCACTGAGCAACAGTCCAGTGCTGCTTCTCTGTAGCCCAGGTCAGGCGCTTCTGCCGCTGTTTCTGGTTCAAAAGTGGCTTGACCTGGGGAATGCGGCACCTGTAGCCCATTTCCTGCACACGCCTGTGAACGGTGGCTCTGGATGTTTCTACTCCAGACTCAGTCCACTGCTTCCGCAGGTCCCCCAAGGTCTGGAATCGGCCCTTCTCCACAATCTTCCTCAGGGTCCGGTCACCTCTTCTCGTTGTGCAGCGTTTTCTGCCACACTTTTTCCTTCCCACAGACTTCCCACTGAGGTGCCTTGATACAGCACTCTGGGAACAGCCTATTCGTTCAGAAATTTCTTTCTGTGTCTTACCCTCTTGCTTGAGGGTGTCAATAGTGGCCTTCTGGACAGCAGTCAGGTTGGCAGTCTTACCCATGATTGGGGTTTTGAGTGATGAACCAGGCTGGGAGTTTTAAAGGCCTCAGGAATCTTTTGCAGGTGTTTAGAGTTAACTCGTTGATTCAGATGATTAGGTTCATAGCTCGTTTAGAGACCCTTTTAATGATATGCTAATTTTGTGAGATAGGAATTTTGGGTTTTCATGAGCTGTATGCCAAAATCATCCGTATTAAGACAATAAAAGACCTGAAATATTTCAGTTAGTGTGCAATGAATCTAAAATATATGAATGTTCAATTTTCATCATGACATTATGGAAAATAATGAACTTTATCACAATATGCTAATATTTTGAGAAGGACCTGTAGAGGAAGTGTGGAGAGGCACAGAGTCCATGTTGCTTGAGTCCAGTGTGACGTTTACACAGTTAATAAAGGCTTTGGGAGCCCTGTCATCTGCTGGTGTTGGTCCACTGTGTTTTCTAAAATTCAGTCATTGCAGCCATCTACCAGGAAATTCTAAAGCACTTCATGTTTCTGTCATACCCAGCCAGTGACTGAGTTTTGGGTTTGTGCTTTTGTTTTTAATACCTGCTCTGGATCTCTGTTTAACCTTAGTTCTGTGTCTTGTCTT
Source organism: Girardinichthys multiradiatus (assembly GCF_021462225.1). NCBI lineage: Eukaryota > Metazoa > Chordata > Actinopteri > Cyprinodontiformes > Goodeidae > Girardinichthys > Girardinichthys multiradiatus. Next base: position 45,183,400 of record NC_061796.1, read on the forward strand.
GTTAATTGGTTTCCCTCCCTCTGTCTCCCAGTAGTGTCACCCACACCTGTTCTGTGTTTTCCTTGATTACCTGGTCTTGTTGTTCATTGGTTCTCACTGCATTTCCTGTTTGTATTTAAGTTCCTTAGTCGCCTTAGTTCTCTGCTGGTTCCTTGTTGTTTGATATCCTGTGTTGCACCTAGTTATGCCTGGTTACTCTCAGTTCGTGTCTTGTTCTGATACTCCTGGTTTCCTTGCCCAGGCTCTGTGAGTAAGAGGAATATTAAACTCAACTTACCTTCATTCTACTTGTTCCTGGCCTCTTCTCTGCACGTTGGTCCTGCCCACAACCACCCGCATTATGACAGTTTCCCTTTCCCTCTGCTGACAAGCTGTATGAAGATGATGATTTTATTCTCCAGCAGGACTTGGCACTGGCCCACACTGCCAAAGGTACCAAAAGCTGGTTCTATGACCATGGTGTTCGTGATGGTAATTGGCCAGCAAACTCCCCTGACCTGATCCCGATAAAAAAGTCTATGGTCTGTTATCAGGAGTAAGATGAGACATCAGACCCAACAAGTCAGATGACCTGAAAGCAGCTATCAAAGCAATCTGGGCTTAAATTACACTTATGCAGAACCACAGGCTGATCGGCGCTAGGCCACGGCACATTGAGGCTGTAATTCATGCAAGAGGAGGCCCAACCAAGTATTGAGTGCATAGAAATGGGCATACAGAAACCCGACATTTGTGCTTAAAATAAAAAATTTTAATTGGTCTAATATGATATTCTAATTTTCTGAGACACTGAATTTTGAGGTTTTTTTTTTTTTACCTGTAAGCCATAATCATCAAAATTCCAAGAAATAAAAGCTTGAAATATTTTACTCTATTTGGAATGAATCTCTATAGAATAACCGTTTAACTTTATGAAATGACTGGCAAAAAATATTTTGCGCAATATTCAAAATGTTTTAGATGTACCTGTATTTGAGGGAAAAAACACAAATAAGAAAGAAGGTGCTATAGCTCAGTAGTATAAGTGTGCACACCCTTTAATTAAAGCATTCAAGCATTTGGTCTTCTTTAGTAGGAGTCTACCAGCATTTATGGAATCCCCATCAGGTTTTGAGGACATCTTTTGTCCAACCTTCTTCTGGTGACCCCAAAGATTGGATTCTATCTGGCAACCTTCAGGAAAGCTGTGGGATGCAAATGAGACATGCAAATACCATCCTTTTAATGCAATTCAGCCTTATTTTTTAAAGATGTGTTCCTCGTTATGTTTTTTTTCTCCATTCAGTTCTCACAGTGATACACTGCATGGTAGAGAAGATTCCACCTACTGTACGTAGCCAGGTAAATCAGACCCGACTGTACTCTAACTATTGTTTGAAAACAAAATCAACAAAATAAGAAGCTGGAGACAAAATTGGACCTTTTATTTCTCTTTTTGAAAGATGGTGGAGGTGTGTTTGCTGAAAAACAACAAGACACTCACTCTTCATCTCCAGTGAAAGCATCAAAGACAAAAAAGAATCATTGGGAAGCTGACTGACAGTTCTGTATTTAGCCACACTGCTCAAAAGTTACTCACATCTCTAAAACACAATATTAATGGTGGCAAATAGCATCTAAATGGAACTATCAATAAATTCAATGATCTCAGTATATATTACTCACTTCTGTTCACCCAACAGGAGAATGACTATTTTATTATTGGATACAAATGTCAGCTTACAAACCAGCATTCCAGTAAAAACAGCACTGATTTTTGGATTTTCTATATGGTCTAACTGTTCACAGTTTGCATCCTGCACCAGTTTTCCCCAGGTGCTCCCGTTTCCTCCCTCGCTCCAAAGACAGATGCGTTTTGTTATCTGTGTAGGCTTTTTTAGGATTGGGGGACTGATTTAGGGTGCACATCAGTTTTCAGTGAATCTTGATGATCTCCAGGAGCCTTCGTAATAATTTTTTTTACTGATTTTAACACTGCATAATAAAGGACATTAGATTTCCACACAGATTAAGTTCTGAGTCTTTGATCAAGGTATTAATCAAATTACTGCCTATTTTTTCCACTCTGTAGCTGATCCGGCTTTACAAACCTTCCATTCACTAATGTGTTTTATTTTCATATAGTTTAGGTGTCCTGAAATATTCATTCATCATACAAGATTGAATTTGTCCAATTTTTATTAGTAGTTTTAGCATTCCCTTTTTAATGAAGTACCTCTGAAATCTTATAAATTCAGAAGCACATAAAGATCCTGTCCTGGGAAAAGAAATCTGAACCCTTCAGCAGGGAATGAGAGAACACACTGCCATCAAAAATCATGTTTATCATGTTTAAGACACCCCCCAGTGGTAAAATGTTTTAGATTAATGTTTCCAAGGTCCATTCCTTCTCCTCTCCAGAGTGCACTACTACAATAGATGCTCTACTAGTAGTGCATCTACTAGTGATGCTGCACTACTGTACAAGATTTCAATGCATTGGCATTATCTTGTGAAATAAACTTGCTTTGTGTAATATACAGGATATTTATCTTTGTTTAACATTTTAAGCTATTTCATTGGAATTTACACTGATGCAGTAAATTGCAAAGCAGAATTTCTAATCATGATGTTCGAGGCCATATTGTATACAATGTTGGGATAGGTATTGAGCTGGATTAATTGTCCAGCATCCTTATGTTTTGTAGACCTGGAGAAAGCTAACAGCCTCCTATGCCGAGGTATTTAGTGGGGGTTGCTGCAGACGTTTAAGGTGCATTTTTGGTCTATCTGGCTGCACTGTGGCACAGCCCCTCTGTGTTGCATGGTTTGGTTGATTAATGTAGATAGCTTCTTTCACTCCTCATTGTTACATTATAATTAATTAATGACATTTATTTTCCAATAAAATATAGATTAAATTCCCATAAGCACTGCGGGACATTATGTTTTTAAAGTAAACGATAAAAATAACATTTTCAACTGGCTTTATATTGATTTAGGAAACTGATTTGGAGTACTGTTAAAAAGGGCAAATATGTTTGAATATAAGCATAAAATAATGCAAATCAAGTTTACACTACTAGTTTCATCATTTTCTTCATCTTGTGAAAATGCTCAAATAATGATGGTGACACATACTTCCTGAAAGGTCACATGTACAGTACTGTGCAAGAGTTTTGGGCAGGTGTGAAAAAATGCTATAAACAAAGAATGCTTTCAAAAATGGAAGTGTTAATCATTTCTATCATATCAATCAACAAAATGCAGTGAATGGACAAAGGAAAAATCTAAATCAAATCAATATTTGGTGTGACCACCCTTTGCCTTCAAAACAGCATCAACTCTTCTAGGCACACTTGCACACAGCTTTTAAAGGAACTCGGCTGGTAGGTTGTTCCAAACAACTTGGAGAACTAACCACAGATCTTCTGTGGATGAAGGCTTCCTCACATCCTTCTCTCTATGTATTTAACCCCAGACACACTCCATGATGTTGAGATCAGGGTTCTGTGGGGGCCTAACCATCACTTCCCGTAACTCTTGTTCTTTTTTACGCTGTTCTTAATGACTTTGGCTGCATCTTTGGGTTTGCTCACTTAGCATTTTGTAAATTGATAAAAATAAACAATCATCATTTATATTTCTAAAAGCATTTTGTTTACAGCATTTTTTCACACCTGCCTAAAACCTTTGCACAATACTGTAAGCCTCTATCATTGTGATCGCTGTTTCTTCCCTAATAAAATATTTAAGTTGTCCTATTGCCCAGTACTACTTTCAACCCTTGTTCAGAACTGAATAAGCCTTTTGAATATTAAGTGAAATGTCTTCAAGAAACAAGGGACGTCCATTTAAATTTCTTTCCAGCACTTAGCATCTCCTTCATTTATTCTATAGAGCCACTATGGAAATAAAATGAATTGTGCCATTTACATTACAGTCTTCTTCAGGACTCTTTGTAAGACAAACACCTTAAATTCATTCCAATGTAAAACAGTGAGATTCAGTTCAACATAAAAGACCACTCAGTAAACAAGTACCTATCTAACTATCTAGCAGCTTCCAGCTTTGGTTCTTTGCCCTCTTTCATCCAAAACTAAACTCTGAAACAGGGGTCTCCAAAGTCGGTCCACGAGGGCCAGTGTCCTGTTTGTTTTAGATGTTTCCCTGTTTCAGCACACCTGATTTCCATTGATGGCTGATTAACAGGCTTTTATTAAACTGCGATTGCCTGAATCAGGTGTGTTAAAGCAGGGAAACATCAGATATCACACATCTGCAGCTTTAGACGTGTCAAAAACACACTCCTATTGTTTTCTATCAAATAATCCAAACTGGCCCCTTCTGGTTGGTGTCCGATACTCCAGGTGCAACATCCATCTATCCTTTTCTAACATATTCTGATAAAGTGATCTAACACTAGAGTCAAGCAATTTGTCCTGTCAGCACAATGCATCTAATGTGTTTTAAATGCACCAGCTGATGCGTGTTACTTGAAAAACATGCTCCACGGTGCTCCCAATGTGGGTTCCTCCTCAATCCCAGAGGCTTTGTTTCTCAAGTAAAAACAGATGTGGGGTCCTCTTTCCTGGTTGGGGCTATGTCTCTCCTTCAAACACAAAAATTAAAGACTCCCGATGGCAGGATGGAGGACAAAAACCACACAGCACTGGGTTTCATCTTCAGTATTATGGGCATTGTTCAATTCTGATAAAATATGGTGAGGCAAAAGATTAAGCTCTTGATTTACTAGTGAATTTACGCTACAACATTAATATATTGTCATGAGATAAGAATCATGACAAGCAACTGAGTATTCACCTTCGAGACAGGTTAGTAGGGCCACTTCTCCCCCTGAACACCTTCCTTTGGAGGTTTTCCAGGCACCTGTTGCTGGGAGTAAGCTTCAGCACAGACCCAGAACCCGCTGCAGGAACTAAATATCCCTTCTGACAAAGGGACAGCTTTACATTTCTCAGAATAAGGTTGAATTTTTTTTTTTCCTGTTGGATCAGTTATTTCTGCAAACTGACGATGGATGGATGGATGGATGGATGGATGGATGGATGGATGGAAAGGTACTGTAATTTTTTCTGCTCAACCTTACTTTTAAGAACTTCTGTTTCACGGTCCAACTAGCAGTTGAGAGTGAGTCACAAGTCAGTTATTTCTGAAACGTCTTCATGACAACAAGTGACTAAGTGCTTCGGGCCTCAACAAAACCGTTGGTCCTTGAACTCAAAATATATAAAAACGAGGATGCAGAAATTGTAAATACGACTTGGGAATTTAACCTCCACCCTCCAACAAGTGGTTATAGGATAAATAGGAGTTAGCAGTTTGTTTTCATTGATCTTCTATATTTTGAAGGATCTATTGTTTAGACATAAAACTAGAAGCGACACTTTGCTTGTCATATTCACAGCGCCCAGTGTAGGAGCATAAATGGATAAATTAGAGAACAGCAGTTTGAAGTGCAATCTTGACACTGCTAACTTATTGGCGCTAAAAACCACATATATAATTTATGGAATTATGCTGCAGCTGTAGCTGTTTGCGCTTCACCCATTGTTCATATGTTGTAAAAACAAAATGTCAGGTTTTATTTGAGAATGCAGCTGTGCTGCAGCTGTTTGGGGGAACTGTAACCTCCTCTTATCTGCCTTTCATATCAGCTTTGTGTCTTTAATTATCTGTACATATCCAAGTCCTTTCTCTTGTATGGGTATGGTAACTGCAGTTGACCAGTATTTCAATCAAAGCCTGTATGTTAACATGAATTAATGTTACTGTAGTGCAGGTGTGGGTACTTTTCTGATTTTTCTGAAAGAGAGATGCTTTTTTCTACATTTGCCAAAACGGTTTCTTTGAACATCGTGTTACTCTCCAAAGCTTCAATGTGTCTCGTTGGGATTTTATGTAATAAACACAAATTAGTGGCTAACTTAAAATACATAGATTTACTCGCGACAGGAGTGAGTAATTTACATGTCATGCTTGTTTGCTGCTGCCAGCTTCTGCTTGATTTCTTCTCAACCCCTCCACTCACTCCAGCACCCCCCTTTGGATCAGAGGAAGAACATCTGCTCATTTCCCTGACATGCTGAAGACCTGTTCAGGAACGTAGAGATGTTCTCATCGCTTCATGACATTGAGAACCATGGTTTTGGAGCAATATCAGACCCTAGAATCCAAACACAAACTTATACTACATTGGTTAGTAAAAGTATCTAAACATTTACACATGAGTTGTCTGACAAAAATAAAGGTGTAGAGATGTTTGATTAAGGTTAGGTTATTTACCTAAACCGACAGGCTGAGCAAAGAGAGCATGAACCAGAGAAGCAACCAAAAGGCTGATGGTAATGCTGGAGAAGCTCTGAAGACAACTATTAGTTAGGTACTCCACAAATCTGGCCTTGATGGAAGTGTGGCAAGAAGAAAGCCATGGTTGAAAGAAAATCCTAAGTAGTCTTATTTGCCACAACCCATGAAGGGCATACAGCTAGCATGTGGAAAAACATGCTTGGTCACATGAGGTCAAAATTGAATTTTCTAGGCTACATCCAAAATTCCACATGTGGAGAAAAAATAACACTAAACAATACTATGAGAACATCAGCCCCTTGGTGAAACTTGGTGGTGGCAGTATCATGCTGAGGGGAATAGGGAAGCAGGTCAGAGCTGATGGAAAATGGATAGAGTTAAAAACAGAACAATCCTGAAAGAAAACTTGTTAGAGGATACAAAATACTTGAGACTGGGGCAGAGGTTCACCTTCTAGCAGGAAAACATCACTAAACATGAAGCCAGAAATATAATTAAATGGTTTAAGTTAAATATTTTGATGTGTTAATACAGGCTAGTCAAAGTTCAAACCTAAATCTAAACGATAATCGGTTGCAAGATTGAAAAAGTGCTGGTTGGATAAATTGGATAAATGGACGAAGCTTTCAGTCTCTTGATAATCAAAGCTGGGAGACACAAACTCCAAAAGGCTTAGAGTTGTAAATTCAGGAAAGTGTGGTTCTTCAATGGATTGACTCAGGAGACAGCATAGAAATGCATTTTATTTTATTTGTAAAACCAATGTATTAGTTTCATTCCTCTGTACTACTGTGGACTATATGTTGGTCCATTGCACAAAATCCCAATAAAATATGTTAAGGTTGTAACACAACTACATAAGAACAAGTTCAAGGAGCATGAATACCTTCGCAGTGCATTGCATCAATCCTTCCATGTATTTGTAAAAAATACAACATTATAATCTCATTTTCTTTTCTTTAAGAAAAAGAAAATGGCTCTGACAACTTAGTCTATTGCTTTTGATTTAGAAAACCTTGATGTTTAATTCAGCTTTTGGTTTCAGTTGACTACAGTTTCAGTCATTTTTTTATTATTCCTCTTTGAAGTAATTACTAAAACACTTTTGTTTTTCTTCCTTGTCTCTTAATGATACAATCCATCAATCTATTATTGACAATCTCAGATTTGGCCATTGTGTATTGCTGAATATGTAAAAACACAAGAGACCACCTTGCATTTGTAGTCAGAGTTCATGTATCAAAGGCAAACAGAGAGCCAAACAGCTTTCTATCATAACAAAGGCAAACATACAAAAAGCCCTGAGCATTTCAGCACTATTAAGACACCCACTCCCTCTACATCCTCCAGCTCTGGCTCATGTGCTGTCTCCATCCAACTCCCCCTTTGTCAGTCTAACTCCCAGCTCCTACCTCTTGTTACCACTCCCCCAGATGCACTTCCTCCTTTTCTCTGCCTCTCCTTTTTTCCTCTATTCAGCTGTCATCCTGTCTTCGTTCCATATAGTCTTGCTCTTGCACTGTCTCTTCTACTCCTACACAAGCACTTAGCACCACCACATCCACCCCCACACATACAGTTTCTTCCTCCTTTTTTTTTTTAAACCAACCTCTTACTCGTGTGTGTCTACATCCCTCCCTCCCACTCTTTTAACTCTGTCTCTCTTGCACTTCTCTCAGTTGGTCTGAGCTGGAAGCGATGCCACCCACACGTTCCCTCTTCAGCACTCAGCCTGACATCAGATTTACATTCACAATGAACAAGAACAGTGTCTCTCATGTTGCATTTCATATGGCGATACATAGTGTTTGAATGCAGGAGCAGCTTGCTGCCATATGAGAACAAATGTGCCTGTTTTGTCTTTGACATGCAAGCTTTTGTTGCCTCTCTCTAAAGGCTGATAATCCTCTTCAGGCCTAGTTTCTAGCATTAAATTGATATTTTACGGATGTTTATACTGTTGGGATTGAAGAAAAGATAAAATCTGACTTATTTTACAAGAGGAATTCTCTCATACCTGACAACAAAATTAGAAAAACTATATATATATATATATATATTATATATATATATATATATATATATATATATATATATATATATTATATATATATATATATATATATATATATATATATAGGGGTTGGACAATGAAACTGAAACACCTGGTTTTAGACCACAATAATTTATTAGTATGGTGTAGGGCCTCCTTTTGCAGCCAATACAGCGTCAGTTTGTCTTGGGAATGACATATACAAGTCCTGCACAGTGGTCAGAGGAATTTTAAGCCATTCTTCTTGCAGGATAGTGGCCAGGTCACTACGTGATACTGGTGGAGGAAAACGTTTCCTGACTCGCTCCTCCAAAACACCCCAAAGTGTTTCAATAATATTTAGATCTGGTGACTGTGCAGGCCATGGGAGATGTTCAACTTCACTTTCATGTTCATCAAACCAATCTTTCACCAGTCTTGCTGTGTGTATTGGTGCATTGTCATCCTGATACACGGCACCGCCTTCAGGATACAATGTTTGAACCATTGGATGCACATGGTCCTCAAGAATGGTTCAGTAGTCCTTGCCCATCTAGCACAAGTATTGGGCCAAGGGAATGCCATGATATGGCAGCCCAAACCGTCACTGATCCAACCCCATGCTTCACTCTGGGCATGCAACAGTATGGGTGGGACGCTTCTTTGGGGCTTCTCCATACCGTAACTCTCCCGGATGTGGGGAAAACAGTAAAGGTGGACTCATCAGAGAACAATACATGTTTCACATTGTCCACAGCCCAAGATTTGCGCTCCTTGCACCATTGAAACTGACGTTTGGCATTGGCATGAGTGACCAAAGGTTTGGCTATAGCAGCCCGGCCGTGTATATTGACCCTGTGGAGCTCCAGACGGACAGTTCTGGTGGAAACAGGAGAGTTGAGGTGCACATTTAATTCTGCCGTGATTTGGGCAGCCGTGGTTTTATGTTTTTTGGATACAATCCGGGTTAGCACCCGAACATCCCTTTCAGACAGCTTCCTCTTGCGTCCACAGTTAATCCTGTTGGATGTGGTTCGTCCTTCTTGGTGGTATGCTGACGTTACCCTGGATACCGTGGCTCTTGATACATCACAAAGACTTGCTGTCTTGGTCACAGATGCGCCAGCAAGACGTGCACCAACAATTTGTCCTCTTTTGAACTCTGGTATGTCATCCATAATGTTGTGTGCATTTCAATATTTTGAGCAAAACTGTGCTCTTACCCTGCTAATTGAACCTTCACACTCTGCTCTTACTGGTGCAATGTGCAATCAATGAAGACTGGCTACCAGGCTGGTCCAATTTAGCCATGAAACCTCCCACACTAAAATGACAGGTGTTTCAGTTTCATTGTCCAACCCCTGTATATATATAATTAAAACTAAAAATATGTAATAATAATAATAATAATATTTAGTGAATGCAGATATTTATCTGCAGCATCTTATATAGTCAGTAGTGTTAGGACTTGAGCAATAGGGGACCCCAGAATGCAGACTAGCAGGCAGCATGACGGTACGTGAAGAAAGGATTTAATTAACAAAAAACGCACTCAAAACAGGAGGCAGGAACCAAAACAATAAACGTGCAGGCAAGACAGGCTTGGCGTGAACAAACAGACACAGGTGACATGATCTGAAAACAAGACTAGAGCATGATTTGAAAAACAAGACATGAGCAAAATCTGAAAAATGTTTCCGCAAGGAATAAACAGAACGGTGGTGTATATATGGAGTGTGAACCAGGTGAAGCAAGGAGACAGATTAACTAGGTGCAGGTGAACCGAATAAACTTAATTGACAGGAGAGAACAAACATGACTGAGCAAAACAGGAATTCAAGAATACAAACTAATAGAAGCATAACTAGGAAAACATGAAACGAAAGCATAACCAGATCCAAAAACAAAAACTTGACAAAACATGATCAAAAACATGACCAGAAAAATAAACAGAAACATGATTCAAAACTTCAACTGTGAAATAAGACAAACAAAACCCCAAAACACCCACAAATCATAACAAGTAGAGCAAGTTAAAGAAACATCTAGCTTATAATTTGGAGGAAAGCTAAGGAAAATGAAATATTAATTAACATGTAATGTTGTATATATCCTGCATGGTGGTGCAGTTGGTAGCACTGTTGCCTTGCAGAAAGAAGGTCCTGGGTTTGATTCCCAGCCTGGGGTCTTTCTGCATGGAGTTTGCATGTTCTCCTTGTGCATGCGTGGGTTCTCACCGGGTACTCCGGCTTCCTCCCACAGTCCAAAGACATGCCTGTTAGGTTAATTGGTCACTCTAAATTGACCTTAGGTGTATGAGTGTGTGCATGGTTGTTTGTGTGTTGCCCTGCGATGGACTGGCGATCTGTCCAGGGTGTACCCTGCCTCTTGCCCATAGACTGCTGGAGATAGGTACCAGCTCCCCCACGACCCACTATGAAATAAGTGGTAGAAAATGACTGATTGTTGTGTATATATAGACAGATAGATATATATTTTAGAGCTTAAATATAGCAACACCAAACTGAAGTTGACCATTTTCCACACTCATAGGATTTGAGAGAAAATCATAAGTACTACACCAGTGACAGAAACACCAAGTAGGATTTGGCACAATTATTATGTTTTGAAAAAAAAATATGGGCATAAGCAGTTTGACAAAAAATGAGAATATTTCACAAGATCAAAATCTAGTGCGTGTGAGATCATAATACACTTGTAAGTTGAATATTCTGTTGAAATTGATAAAATGAACACTTTTAAGACTCATACTCAGACTATAGCTGAGCAATAAGGCTGAAGAGGGGTGGTGGAAATTTAGACTTTCTTTGGTTTCAGTTTCATTTGTATTTATCTAAACAATCTCCAATTTATTGTTATCATTCCAGTTTGCTTCAGCCAGAGAGTGGAATGAGTTCCAAATAACCCCAAAACTGGATTTTATTTCTAAAGAATGATACAATCCAGAATATCAAAAGATTGCATTCACTTTCATCACCATAGAATGAGAGAAAAATAAGCTAAAGGAACTTCTGTGACAAAATCAACAAATGTACAGAAAATTATTGACTTTAAGATAACTTAAAGTTATATCACTTTTGCTGAACAAAATATGAAGCTAGTTTTGTTCAAAATTTTTTTCTTCCCATCCTGTTAACGGAAATTACAAAGTAGATGTGGCAACCTTGATGAGAGCGAGTCATATTCTATAAAATCTAAATGAAATGAACTTCATGTGTTTTATGATAATCTCATTTAAAACTAAGTCAAGACTGTTGTAATATGAGGCATGTAAGCGAGAGCAGAACAGATCAGATTAGTCTGAAAACATATTAAAGTTTCACATCTTTTTCTGTACTTTGTTTCTTTAAATACCAGCCGATTATAATTGGGATCTCTCTTTTTAACAAACCACAATAAAGGGACATTAGTGGATTCTTTTGTATCTTTTGGTAACTTGTTTTCATAGACGTTTTTTCGCAGAAAAATGCCAGTTTTCAGTTAGTTTTAGTTATTTATTAGTATTTTTATAAGAGAAAATTTTGCTCCTTCACCCTCTGCATCTTTAATGGCACTGGTCGTAAGAAGCTGGATTACATCTTTGTACATTACAGATGTTACCGATATGAAAGGTCTGCAGTGTGTTTTCAGGATGACTAAGTTCTTGGTTCTCTCTCTCAATGTAGGAGACCATTTTTTAAGGACAGCTCGAGGATGAATGATGTCTTTATTATGAAAGATACCTCCCATCCTTTCCAGGGACTGTTTAATCTCCTGCCATCTGCTGGAAAATATAGCTTCAAGAAAAAAAACAGCTTCACTCTTGAATGCTCTCAGTTGGCCACCAGATATTGTCCTGATTCTCTGTGGAAAGGAAAAATACATTTGAAATTTTACTTTTTGAAATTTTCCACATTTTTCTTTAAATTAAGATGTTTGTGAGTAAGCGAAAGGAGTTTGACGCGACCCCAGAACTTTGTAACATTTGTTGAGCAGTGGAATCTGTGGCATTATGGACTATGGTTGGTGATTTTAATACAGAACCTAGAACTTATGAGCAGCCTTCAGGATGTCAAATTAAGCCTGTCTAATTTACAAGGTAAATTAGAGAGAAACGGGGTTATTCTCAGTGCAATCAGTCTTGCCCAGAGAAAAGTTGATTCAGAGAAAATTGGCTTTAAAAACTGAAGAAATAGCTGACCCAGGGGCACTAATCATTAATTTTATTAGCACCCTAGCCTGCTTCACCTCATGTTCTTCAGTGGACAGAAGTTTCTTTCTGACTGCTGCCATCCTTTGTGTTGCCTCTTCAATAATGTGCAGAGTCTGATTTTCAGCAGCTGCGAAAACGTCAAGCTCAGCTGTCGGCATCCTTTGCAACACATTTCTCAGGTTTTTCTATCAAGGAGAGTTAACAGTTAATATTGTTATATCACATTTTCACAGAGTAGGGCTTGGATTTAAAAATAATTCTTTAATCCTGTTTAAATCAGTCTAGAGAAATTACTGTAAAGGTAAAATTATTTAATTATTTTTTTAAATAATGTTTTAATTTTTATATTATTTAATATTTATATTAACAACCATAGTCATTTGATTATTGGCATGGCCACAGGTAATAAACATTATATTCTTACATTCTTACCTACTTTATTTTAATTAAAGTAGTTACTCAAACTTTAAAATAATTGTTACTCAGAAGCTAAAGCTGATATTGCACAAGCCTTAGGTCACTATGGCTTGTTTGGTAGGTTTGCCCATCTTCCATGTAATGGAACATCGCAGCAAATTCCTCCCAGGGTCAAACTGTGCAATGCTCTCATAACAATAACCATGGCGTCAGCAGCAAACTTGCCTCATCTAAACCTCATACAGAAGCTAAGGAGTATTGTCAAGAGAATGATGACAGACACTAGAGACAACGTAGGGCGGTCACACCACTGCAATGAAGCAGTTATTCAAGCAAAAGGAGCCACAACCAAGTATTTGGAGCACAAACTATGCAGTAAACGGGCATATCTTTTAGAGTGTCCATATTTCTGTATTGAAAATAATTTTTTACTGGTTTTGACTTGACTTAAAAAAAAAACTTATTTTTATTTTGAAGATCATTTTTATTGAAATGCACCAGCACATGTTGGAATGGATGCATATCCTTTCTAATCAGGAACTTTATGTGTAGACATTTTACTTTGCAAAATTAAGATCAGAATACAATATTGTATTCAAAACACATGTGCAGAACAATTTACAACAGTACTGTTATTTAATTTCCAACAACAAATATCGGTATCATTTGAACATAATGTCCAGTTGAAATGAATTGAATAATTCAGCTACTTTAGTGTCTTTGTCTCTGGAGGGCAAAGTTTATTTTTTTAGTCTGTTGCCATCAGCTTAGAAACCTAAAGCATGCAGTATAATGACAACAGTTGTGTGTGATTGTTTTTTATTCATCATGACCTAAATTCCTGAACTTGGCCTTCTGTTAAAAATCTGTGAAATGTTTCAGCATAGTAATAAAAAATAACAGGCAACTTAAACGATGTTCCGGTGCACGGGTGATTTATTGAGCAGCTAAATCAAAGAGACAGGCACGTCTATTCCACATGACCCCAGTCAGACAGAATCACAACCCTTCAATGACATGATAATGCCTCGGCCTGGCTGCATTTATCATTCAAACTTTTACATCATCCCTATAAGCACTACTTATGTAAGAGAATTTAAAAAAAGATCCAACCAGCAAATAAAAACAGTTCTCCTCATTTATCCTCGCCTTCTGTTCCAGAACTGTTGCTGCTAATCATTACACTTTAGCGTATTCTGACTGTTATTATTTATTGATTTCTATTTAACTGGTAACCTTCTATTAGACCTCACTGCTCTGCTGAATGTGCATTCATTTATGTATGTTTTGCTGTGGCCATTTTAGTTTCTAAAAACCCGCTAATGTTTCAAGCTTTTCTGTGTGTTGGGCATACTGTGTGTCTGAAAATAAAATGTAAGGTGCTTCAGGAAAAAAGCGTTTCCATGGCAATGAAACACAGAGCCGGAGTAAGGATCAAAAAGAGAGTGAGTGAAAAATAGATTCCAGTGAGCCTATTCAGACTTTTTCTCTTTTGTCAGTGTCTTTTTAAAAATATTGCATAATGGCTTTAATTAATTGAGACAGCCATTTATGTGTGAATTTATTTATTGGAGAAGACAAAGCCTAGGGTGCATGCTTTGGTTTTAATTTTGTCTCAGGCTAGCAACCTCTGCTGACCTCATCCATCCCAAATTTATCAGCAGGGTTTGCAAAAAGACTACAGATCAGATGATTTTTTTACTGAGCCTGAATGAGTTTTTGCATAAGCTGCTGCCTACTGTTCTCCTCTCTCTGCATGTAGAACAGGGTACTTAGTCTGTGTTATATTCATAAAAGGCATTTTTCTGTCTTCAATAGGAATTGTATTCTTTAATTTAAAATTAGAAATCTATTGCCAGCACCTACTCATACAGAATGTGCAAAGCTTGTTAATGTTTTAGAAGACATTTTGCTCTGCCTTTAACTGCAAAATAATAACACAAAACATGGACATTAATAACAGTGTGAGGGTGAAAACTAAATGCCAAGAAGGGTGATTTTAATTTATAATGCATTTGACTGGTTCTTCATGAGTTGCAAAAAGGACTAGAAAATACCCAGCAAACAATCTCAAAGGCCCTAATTCAGTCAGTCGGTCATTTTCTACCGCTTATTCCATAGTGGGTCACGGGGAAGCTGGTGCCTATCTCCAGCAGTCTATGGGCGAGAGGCAGGGTACACCCTGCACTAGTCGTCAGTCCATCGCAGGGCAACACACAAACAGGCCCTAATTCAAAGTTTGCATATGTTTGTACAAGCAAAACAGGTGCAAACTATTGATTACACATCTGTTTAATCCACAAAGTTGTCATAAAAATAAATATCCAACTGAAACTGAACAAGTAGGCAAAAAACATATGTTTTCCATTGATGTAGTTTCCCACCTTAATCAGGTATTTAAAGGAAACAAACAATGTTTTTGTGTATTTGTGAAACTTATAGCCGGTCCAAAAAGTATTGCATTTTCACAGACCAGTATTGTTTGTGGCACAAAGTTAGCACAAAACATAGTACAACACTTTATCATTATTGTTACAGATTCATTTTAAAAAGTGGAATGATTCCCCCCCCCCATCTCATGCCAAATGAGCTCCTAAGACTGCACGCTGCATTTAGTTACAATCAGGATCATGCATATACTATAGATGTATCTGATTTTAGATGTGCAACAGTACACAAAAATCATAGTTCGGCACATACTTTGGTTTTTTTAAAGTCACAGTTTGATATGTTTTCAGATAGTTTGAATCAAAAGAAAAAGTGGCCACGATAGAGACTGGCCAATGAATGGATGGATGGAACGGACGGACGGACGGACGGACGGATGGATGGATGGATGGATGGATGGATGGATGGATAGATGGATGGATAGATGGATGGATGGATGGATGGATGGGAGTGCCCGGCCACCCTACGGAGGAAGCTCATTTCAGCCGCTTGTATCCGGGATCTCTTTCTTTCAGTCATGACCCAAAGTTCATGGCCATAGGTGAGGGTCGGAACATAGACTGCATCCCACCGATCAATCTGTTGATCTCCAGCTCCATTCTTACCTCACTCGTGAACAAGACCCCAAGATACTTGAACTCCTCCACTTGAGACAGGAACTCCCCTCCAACCTGAGGAGGACAAGCCACCCTTTTCCAGTCGAAAATAATTATCCATTTAATCAATTATTCAAAATATTCGGGAGTCAAAAGTGAATCCATCAATCTGAGCTGAATATGGAGAGGGGAGTGAAGGCTTTGTCTGTTGTAATGAGGATGTTCCCCCAGTGATGGTAAGCTTATTTATTACATTTTAGTCCTCTTCTACAGCCATGCTATAATGGTTTAAAGGATAATATCTCGGGCAATGACACAAGTTTAGCCTCAGAAATAGGATGATGAGTTCCATTATCTGGGATGACCTCAAAGTATCACCACTGCTCCTCTTCAGTGAATGGAGAAAGTAATAATAATAATAATACTAATAATAAATTTTATTTATAATGCACTTTTCATTCCAAAGAATCTCAGAGTGCTACCATTAAAACACAAGAACACAATAACACTAGAGTGCAAAAGTATTTAGCAGTTAAAAGCTTTCCTAAACAGGAAAGTCTTAAGTCCAACTTTTAAAGACTCTAGACGTCTCTCAGCACTGGAGGGAGGCTATTCCAGAGCCAGGGTGCAGCTGAGCACAAGGCTCTGTCCCCCATGGTTCTGAGCCTGGTAGAGGGGACCTGGCGGAGCCGGCCGCTGGACGACCTGAGGGTGCGGGTGGAGGTTTGGAGTGGAAGGAGCTCCTGTTGATAAGATGGACCGTGGCTGCTAATACATTTATGGGTGAGCAAAGGAATTTTATTGGATCCGAAATGGGACTGGGAACCAGTGGAAGGAGTGTAGGATGGCTGTGATATGCTCGTACTTGCGTACTTACATGAGGACTTTTGCGGCACTGTTCTGAATATACTGCAAATTTTGAATGTTTTTGGATGAGATCCCCGTAAAAAGTCCATTGCAGTAATCCAGTCTGGAGGAAACAAAAGCATGGATACGTTTTTCTGCAACAGAGCAGGAAAGAAGTGGTCGGATCTTGGAGATGTTGTAAAGGTGGTGGAAGGAGGTCTTTGATACATTCTTTATGTGGTCGTAGGTTTGGCCTCTGATTGAGATGATTCATCGTCATCCCCCTTGGAGCTAGTTACCTGCCTGCAAGTTCTTCTACAAACAGGCCCTAGACCAGAACTTTGAGTTTGTGGTGCAGAAATGTTCTTGGGTGTTGCTGGTAAATATGTTGCATTGAAGACACTTGCTGTTGTATAATCTCAACTTACTTTCTTTGCATTAAATGTGCCTTTACAGACATGATCGTCCATGTCCCAGCAGTCATACATCTTCAAACCATCAAAGACCCTTTGCTTATTTTAGCTTTCGTTACCTTTAAAGGAAAGGTAGGTTTAGGATATGATTGGTATATGACATTTATGTTTGCCATCATTGTGTGTTTGTAAATATGCTACAAAAAGAGAAATGCTAATTTGACATATTATGTCTCTCAGCTGTTTGTAAGGGGAAACACAACAGTTAAATACATTTAATCCTGGTTTTTACTTTGTGTAGATGGAAACAAGGAACAATGACAACTAGAGGAACAAAAAACAAACAAAAAATTTGAGCGGCAATAAAACCCTTCACTGGAGGATGTAATAAGACACATGCTCTCAGATGTTCTTTTATAATTACCCTAAGGCTTTGGAGAGCACACTGCTTGGGCTCTATGTTTCTTAGGGCTTTTAGTTGATAGCAGTTATGATGAGTTGATGGTGATGGCATAAGCTTTACCAGTATTCATTAACACTTCTACCAGACTTGCAGACATTGTGATTAATATGACAGGAGAGTGAGGGCAGCTACAAAAAGTCTGTGGAAATTAAAATGAATCTTTCCAAGGTCCCATTCATGGTCTTTAAATTAAACTGGGTTTCTGAGGTATTGACCTTTTTAAAATGCCCTCTAAACGTTCTGCCATAGCATTTTAATCTTGGGTCATGTGGTTAGAACAGCAGGTTTGTGTTCCGGAGTGGACACAAGGGGCCAGGTTCCCACATATTGCCACTCTGGGTCCCAGAGCAAGACCCTTAGCCCCAGAATGCTCCCCAGGCACCGCACAATGGCAGCCCACTGCTCCCTATAAGGGATGGGTTAAATGCAGAGGACAAATTTTGTTGTAATGTACATGTGCAATGACCAATAAAGATTATTATTTATTTATTAGGCCCGAGCAGGAAAACTGCATTAGGCCCGAGCAGGAAAACTGCATTAGGCCCGAGCAGGAAAACTGCAACGGCCTATTGTAATCGCTCGAATTCTTATTATTATTCCGGGGACTTTTGGCGGGGCAACATGGGGACTTTGCCATGCCCCAAAACTCACCAAACTTCACCCAAAATTGTCCCCCGCGTAAAATATTTGTTCCTTAATGTCGTCGTCAGTGGGCGTGCCCAAACCACGTAGCCACGCCCCCAAACGTGAGATAGGCCAAACCGTAGTCATAGAGATCTGAAATTTGGCACAATGCTAGACCTCCTCAAACCAACAAAAAAAGTATCTTGGGGGTATGCCCTAAAATGCACAGGAAGTCGGCCATTTTGGGTCAAAGGCCGATTTTTGGCCGTTTTTCACTTTTACTCAACTCGAACTTTAACAAACTCCTCCTAGGGATTTTGAGCTATCGGCTTCATATTTGGCCAATATGCTGATAAGGCATGGGGAATTAAAAGTTATCAAAATCCTGAGTTTTCCTTCAAGGAAAGTCACAGACAAATTAAACCTTCTGGGATTGATCTGCCTGTAGGCCTGAACAATATTCACTGGTCAGATGCTGACATCTTCGAAGCCCCGCCCCCCGAAAACAGGAAGTGTCCCATTTTCCTTTAGAGAATCAATGTTTGATGTTCTTCACCTAATCAATGTGAATCTGTCCCAAGTAACAGATAACATTATGGTGTTACACAGTCACCAGTACTGACTGCTTTAGCTGGAGGATGTTGCTATGATGGCGTAGCGAATTATGATGTCACGCCATGGCCATACGTTTGGCTGTAAATTACACATGGATGGTCTGATTCACTCCAAAATAAATATGGCTGATCTTTGTCAGTGCCCAAACACCTCTATTGGATTACATTGGAATTTGGATCAACAGCGCCCCCTAGGGCATTTCAAGAGCTATATCTCCCTCATACATCATCGGATCCACTTGAAATGTAGTATACATGATCATGAGTTAATGATGGACGTGTTGATACAGTCAACTAATGACATCATTATAGCCCTGCCCGCAAACAAACAAGTGAGTGCAGCTTCCATCTGGAAGGTCCCATTTACTCCAAATTTTGAATGCTTTTTGCCAGACTGAAACTCTGCATGACCGAAGATCATATGACATGTTCCAGACAAAATGTGGTTTTTCCACATTGAACTTTTCAACACTTAGCCATGTTCCCATGTTGTTTTCAGTGAGAAGAAGCGTTTGCCTTCAACCTCCTCCAGACAAGCAATACCATAACATATACCTGTTCAGTGTTTTTCTAATTGCACTGCCATTTGATTTAACATTGAACAAGATACATAATTGGTAGGTACTTTGCAATTTCCAGTTTCCAATATTGCATGGTCTAACTTGTGATAAATTTGCTGGGACTTGCACTCCTACAAACACTTTACCTGCCTTAGCTGTCTTGTTTTCCTATTGTGAATAATTTTTTTCCACGTGAAATTAGGGACTTGAAGTAGTTTGAGAATAGCTTTACAACCCTTTCCAGATTTATGATTGGCAAAAGTTGCTGCTGTAGTATAACTGCTGATGTATTTTCATTTGATTTTCAGTTAACAAATGCCTGTAAGCTCCAGACTAAAACTTCTGAACGTATTGAGGGGCTCACCCCAACTCATGATCAGTTTATCCCTGCCTCAGATGAACAGTGCCTGGCTCACCGACCCTGTTTCCTTTACATTTTAAATGTGCTAAAAACGTTACCGCCTGAGAAGAAATCTTAAATCGTGTCCTAGAAAACAGCAGTTGTAATTGCTGTAGGGAATCTTTAAACCGTTTTTGTTTTAGGCAAAGGTGGTCCTTGACACCACCCTGGGAGGATACAACCAGCAAGTTCTCCTAGACGGAGACCCTGAAAAGACCGTGAGCTTGTGTTGCAGACATATTTGGGGATATTGCTGGTAAAGATGTTGCCTTGAAGGCAAAACTTATTGTCGTGTAATCCCATCATACTTTTTTGCTTTCATGCTCCAGTGAGGATGGAGATGTTTTAGAAATAGGGGAAGAAGGTATTAAAATGAAACAGGGCTGTAGAAACACCAACAGCTTATTATATTAGGATCAGTTTCAGTGCAGTTTTCTTTCATTTTAAAACAACTCCACAACCAATATCTCTTTGTTTTGTTGACTGTCATATACATTTTTAAACTTACTTTGCAATTGTTATTAATATCCATTCATTAACTAATATAAACTTCTTGGACTCCCAGTGCTAGTTTGCAGTGAGCAGAATGACAGAAATCATAATATCATGCACTATGAACATATTTTGATAAGATACTGAAGTGAGCTGGAGTTTACTCACACAATATTTTATGTTTTAAAATGACCTTCTCTTTCTCTTGTATTTTAGTTGTCACTGTCCTTAAATCTAGTCTGTGAACTTGCAACCAATGTAGAATTTCTTAAATGAGCTTCAAACATAGCCAACTATGATTTAAAAATAAAACTTGAAAACAAGCAGCAAAGGCTAAATCTGTGTTTGCTCAAATAGTTACTTCTGTTTTCAAATTAAAACAGTAGCAATGTTTTAATTTTGCAATAGCCGATGTATGTTTGGTTCTATTAATAAAAATATCAACAGTTTACGGATTTGCTATGAATTTTTGCAGCTTAAATATAAGTCATTTTAAAGTGGCCAAAATCAGTCTTGGACTCAGTCCCACTCTGCCAAGCTCTTAGATTTACTTTTTGCTGACATGTTCTCACAGACATTTCCCACATTCCCCAAAATGCAACAAATGGCAATGCAGTCTAACCCCAGTAAGATGCTGATTGTTCTTAATTACCTCACAGAACCCTAAGTAAAAAAATCCAAACTATCCTCTTTATGCAACTACCAGAGTTTTTCTTTTGGCCACATTGAAAATGGTACAAATGCTTTTGAGTGTCTAACTAGTAAGAATTATTGCAAAATGTCCTTGAAAAGCCCTTCCATTTTTCTTTGAATTATATTTTATTTATCCCTTAATTAAAACTAGTACAAATTACAAAAGTGGGCATATATTTTATTCTAACATCTAGCAATATGTTGACAGCAGAAGGTTTCCCCCTGCACATTGCACTTCTGAAGGCCATTTCTTGGATTCTGCATTTCCACAGAGAGAGGAGGGCAAAATAAAGTTCTTATTGGGAAATGTTACAGATTTTTAATGGGCAAACTAAAGATTGGTGATCATATGTAAAGACCCACTTTATTGATATACTATATGTATTTTACAGAATCTTCCTTAACTTGCTAGTCATCCACCATACAGGTGGTAATTTTCTGTTACACACTGAACTTGGATAAAGAGGCTTTGGCACATTTACTGCAAACTCTATCATGGTAGATTTTTTTCCCCTCTCTGTTTGCGTGGGTTGCAGAAAATGTTAGAACTGCAGACAGAGAGAGACCAGCAGGCTCTCAGTGAAAAGATTGCCATTTGGACAGGTAAATGAAAGGCAGAGAAGGGAGAGGGTCGAGAGGATAAATGAGGAATACAGATAAAGGTAAGCATGGGGAAAATGGAGGGCTGTTTAGTCTAAACTTATCTGAGCGGGAGGGAACGAGAGGAGGGGAAGAAAACAAGAAGAGGGCAGAAGAAATTGTTTGAGAAGAGAGTCGGAGGAGGAGAGAGAGACGAAGAGCTGAGGAGAGATAGAGGGGATAAATGTACTGTTAGAATTAGGAACAAGCCTAATGTAACCAACTTATGTGAGGTTAATCTTTGGGATAAAAAGGAAAGGCAAAAACCTGCAGATGTGGAAAGATGAAGTGAGCTTTGATACATTCCTGCTGTATTCATGAGACTGAAATAATTATTCAAGCAGGGCTCTTAGCATGTCACACTGTTTTTATTACACAAGACAGTGGTTTCTTCATATCTGGGGGAATGTGCTGCGACACTCTGGTTGTGCATAGCTGCTCATATGCAAGATGCTCTGGCAGGCTGGGGATTTGTTTGAATTATTTCAAACAGCTGTTGGACAAATTTACAAGAAAATTTGCAAAAGATATTTGTGCTTCTAAATGATGAACATTAACGTTTTCAGTTATCCAGTGGAAACTAGCAGATGGACTTCCAGTCAGTGAATCATAATGACAGAATTTTCCTTTATTGCTCACATTTGACCACATTTGCAAAGCTAATGACATTCCTAGCAGTCTATGCTTTATTTTGTGATCCTTTTATAATATGATGACTTTAGCACATTATTAAAAATGGTGATCAGATGTTCTAAAGACTATTATTGGTTTTGCCATTTCATTTTCTGTTTCCATGTAGATAATGCCTGATATTCCTGTTAATAATGTCAAAATGTACACTGCAGGGTTGTGTTTTAAAAATGGAAAATATAACTATCAAGGCGAATCAAGACAAAGTAAAGAGAGGTGTGCCTACGTGGGTTCTTGGGCAAAATTGCACTGAATGCACTTTGAGACATCAGAATACTGTAAACTTAACTCAGATTTTTAAATTCTTTAATTTGATTGAATCATAGAAACCAATTGACATTATAATGATATTTGAAATAATCAATATAATGGAAACGTAGGATGCTACAGAGTGGTGCAGTTGCTAGCATTGTTCCCTTTCAGCAAGAGGATCCTGGGTTTGAATACTGGCCATGTTCTTCTTGTGCATGCTTGTGTCCTCTCCAGGTCCTCCAGCTTCGTCCCACAGTCCAAAAACATGCTTGTTAGGTTAATTGGTCTCTCCGAATTGCCCTTAGGGTGCATGGTAATGGGTGTCTGCATGCATGGTTGTTTGCCCTGTTTTTCTCTGCTGTCTTGCAATACACTGGTGACCTGTACAGGTGGTAACCCACCTCCTGCCCAATGACCACTGTACATAGACACCAACCCCCCTGACTCTGCAAGGATTAAGTGGGTATAGAAAATGGACGGAAAGGTCAGACGTTCAACTGTCTTCCTTCTATGTTTTAAACAAAAATCTATGAGTAGTTTTACACTAGTGATAAACATCTATTTCACAGATACTTTCCAGAACTTTGCTTAACACCTCTGCACTTCAAATTCTGAATTCTGAATATTTTTTGTTTGTTTGTAGTTATCTGTCATGTTTTATGTTAATGTTCTGTCGTTATGAAGCATGTTGTGACTTTTATCTGGGAAATGTATATGCATGAAATTTAATTACTTATTTACCTCTTTACTTACTTGACGCTGCATCTGCTTGTTGTTTCTCTCTCTCATTCTCCAAACTAAGAATGCTACTACTCCAAACAACCCTACCTGAAAAAGGAACTATCCCCTTAAGCTGGATTTAATAAATCTCTATTTTTCAGTTAAATGTGGGGCTTGTCATGTAACCATCCATACAACTCCAGGTAGAGATGGTCTAAAATTGTGCACCTTGTTTTTGAATGATATACTGAACCTAGCATCATATTAGCAAAAAACCAAACCAGTTGCACTGCTAAACTAGGACACTGCATTATTACTATAATTTTTTGCATCAGTTTTCAATTACAGTTGCAATGAAGAAATGAATCTGGCACCAGAATTTGTACTGCTACTAAGTATAACCCCACTTTTTATGGGAATTAAGGACAGACTAATGGAGACCAACAAGCAGTCAATATGTGTTAAATTGCATTTTTAAACTTCCTGAATTCACTTTAATTTCAGACTGTTTTATGTAGGATAAAAACAAAATAATGAGCTTGAACATTAAAACAAAGCTGTGTTACCACTGGAATAATAAACTCGTGGCTGAAATCCATTCACTGTTTTTTTTTTATTTTACCGCACATCATGTAGTGAATGTTTGCCACAGCTCCACATACAGCTACTTTCACAGTTTTGAGCCTAATGTATTTCCACTTTGTTTATAAACACTACGTTGTTGAAATGTATACATCCTACTTAAAAAAGTGCTTGCATCTACAATTTATAACACTTATAAATACTGATCTGAGTATAAAATTAATGGTTGACATAGTAAAGAACATTTATAGACTGGTGTTTAAAACATCATTTATAAATAACCTGATGATATTAAGGCATTGGTTTGCTGGGATAGTGAGACAAATACTATTAATTGTGTATATAAACTGTCTTACTGAAAGACAGGTTTTAAGTGATGATGTGGTAGTGGCTCTTTGTGTTGTAAAAAAAACAACCTGGTTTTTAAATGTTGTTACAGTAACATGTCTTTGATGAAAAAAAAATAAGATGGAATAGTTAAAGAGCTTAAAAATAAATCTATACATTACAATCCAGTAAAGCTACAACAACATAATATCACGGTTCGTGTAGTGGAGGACCCTGGAATGCAGACGAGCAGGCAGCACGATGGTAAGTGAAATTATTTAATTAACAAAACTTACTACAGAAGGTGATGGCAAAAACAGACATGGGCAGGAGTCCAGACAAAGACCAAAAACAACCCAAAGAGGGCAGGCGAAGGGGGTATCGGCAGGAGGACCAGAGACAAAAACCAAAACACAAAGTTCAGGCGGGCGACCGGGACGTCGCCCTGTGCAGGCACAAAGGTCAGGAGGTCATCCCGCCCAGGCACACAGTTCAGGCGGGTGCCAGAACCTGCAACACAGAATCCTGGGCGGTTGGCGGCGGAGGCGTGGAGGGCGACAGAGGCATAGAGACCGTGGAGGCTGGTGGCAAAGACGTGGAGGCCGACAGAGGCGTAAAGACCGTGGCAGGAGGCCGACAGAAACGTAGAGACCATGACGGCCGGTGGCGAAGACAAGGAGGCCAGCAGGGACGTAGAGACCTTGGCAGCCAGCGGCGAAGGCGAAGACAAGGAGGCCAGCAGGGATGTAGAGACATTGGCGGCTGGCGACAACGGCGAAGTCGAAGACAAGGATGCCAGCAGGGACGTAGAGACCTTGGCAGCCAGCGACGGCGGCAAAGGCGAAGACAAGGAGGCCTGCAGGGATGTAGAGACCTTGGCGGCCAGCGACGAAGGAACTGACGGTCTGGAGGTCGGCCGAGCAGAGTAGAGGACCCTCCAGAAACAGAATCCAGCGGCGCTTCCTCCTCGAACCCCTCGTCTCTGGATTCAGAGGCCAGGATGAGGACTTATTTCTCCTCGGACCCCTGGAAGGCCTTCAGCCCAGCAGCAGGAGCTAAGGTGTCGCCCAGACCCTCAGTGGCATGGGCAGGAGCTAAGGGGTCACCGAGACCTTCAGTGGCGTGGGCAGGAGCTGAGGCATCAGCCAGACCCTCAGTGGCTTGAGCAGGGGCTGAGGCGTCGGCCAGTCCCTCGGTAGTGAGAGCAGGAGCTGAGGCGTCACCGAGACCCTCAGTGGCTTTAGCAGGGGCTGAGGCGTCGCCGGGACCCTCAGTGGTAGGAGCAGGGGCTTGGGCATCGCCGGGACCCTCAGTGGCTTTAACAGGGGCTGAGGCGTCGCCAGGACCCTCAGTGGTAGGAGCAGGGGCTTGGGCATCGCCGGGACCCTCAGTGGCTTGAGTAGGGGCTGAGGCGTCGCCGGGACCCCCGATGACTTGAGCCGAGGCGTCCCTCTTACGACGTCCTCTGCTCCATGTGGAGGAGGTTGAGGCAGACTTGGGCTGTACAATGGTGGTGTTCTGGAGACCTGGCATGGGCTGGACTGCAGCAGTAGCGCTCTGAAGACCTACAGAGCCCTGGAGATCTGGTGTGGGCTGCTCCGCAGCAGCAGAGCCCTGGAGACCTGGCGTGGGCTGGACTGCAGCAGCTCCCTGGACACCTGGCGTGGGCTGCTCAGTAGCAGCTCCCTGGAGACCTGGTTTGGGCTGCTCAGCAGCAGCTCTCTGGAGATCTGGCGTGGGCTGCTCGGCAGCAGCGCTCTGAAGACCTGACGTGGGCTTAGCTGCAGCAGCTCTCTGGAGACTTGGAGGGGATGGAGGTGGTCGGCAATAAAGCTGCCTTATTGCTGTCCGGTAATCCTCCTCCATCTGCCTGATTTTCTCCATCAGCTCAGGAGAGGAATACACGAGACTGGTCCTCCTGAAGTTCTTAATCTGGTGAGCATAAAACCTTAAACACTCCTCCAGCTCATCAGGCGTCGCCACAGAATCTTGGGCTGGAGAATGTGAAGATGGCATGGGCAAAGCTGCAGCGAGAAACCACCGCTCCAGATGACACAGCAGCAGCCATGAGAGACTCCTCCTCGCCAGCTGAAAAGCAAGAAGGCGCTCTGCACCGATGTTTCTTGCGGCGGGAGGAGGACGTGGGCTTCTCTCCCAGATCAGGGTGTGCAACCAGGGGAGCAGGCGGAGATCGGCACTGAACCGCCTCACGCTCCATCTGCTCCAGCAGCAGTGGAGAGGGCAGAACCTCCAGATTGGCCAGCAGATGTCTCATCACCTCCTCCATCGGCTGCTGAACCCAGCGATCCCTGGCGCTCTCCTGCCTTCCGTCCGCAAGCTCCAAGTTAGGCGGAAACATTCCAAAAAACCTAACTTGACAAAACATGAACAAGAAGACAAAAACTAAAGCGTGACCAGGAATATAACAGAAGCATGATTTAAAACCTATCAAGAATAATAATAATAAGAAGAACCCAAAAACACCCACAAATTGTGACACATAAGTTGTCTTTTATGAGAAAAATAAAATGAAAGGTTTACAAGTTAAAACATACTTCTTGTGTAAAAACTTACCTGGGCAAACCCTCCTCCTCTGCCCTATTTAAATATTTATGCTTAAATTTAGGTGGTTTTGTAGGCCTCAATTTGTTTTTTAAAGAATCTATTCTCAAAACAATCTAGTTCAGTTTGACAAGTTTAAGGATTTTAGATTTTGAACTAAAGAGAGAGTCTTTTAGCTTCAAGTCAATAAAAAGCTGCAAATCAGACTCTAACTTCAGTAACCTTAGTTAGCTTTGGAGTATAGCCATAGTTTCCTATGGTGTTTATTGGCTAGATGCCATTGGCTAGACATGGAAAAAATCACCAGAAATCGTAATGTAACTGACTGATAACTATTTTCTTTTATGAGAACTCGCCACCCTCTGATAGACCATTTTCTGTGAGAAAATGGTCACAGGAAGCTGAAGAAGCTCTGCAAGGTTGCTTTGAGGCTACAGACTGGGACGCACTGTGCCAGGAGAGGACATCAATGCCATGACTGAGTGTGTAACTGACTATATAAACTTCTGTGTGGATAACATCATCCCCACCAGAACCGTGAGATGCTTCCCCAATAACAAACCTTGGATCACCAGTGACCTGAAGGACCTGCTTAACAAGAAAAAAAGAGCCTTCAGAGAGGGAGACAGAGAATTATTGAGGAGTTTACAGAAGCAACTTAAGAGATGTGTGGACAGGGATGAAGAAGATCACAGGCTTCAAGCAGAAGGATGATCAGACTGATGGAGGTCTGGACAGAGCCAATGACCTGAACACATTCTTCAATAGGTTCAGTTCAGAAACAAGCTCAGCATCCTCCTCTCCTGCTCACAGCCAAACAGACATCCCACCCACCCTGACTTTGTTTTACCCCAACTGCTATTCATAAAAGTCTTGCCTTTAGGAAAATTATATTAAGCACTGACTTTTTTTTTTTACCTTTTCTGTATTTTGTCGACTGATGATAGAAGCAGGTGTAGTGGTAAAGATGCTGACCAGACCAGAAAATAATTAAATGTACTTATTAAAAATTCACTAAGATTTTGGATGGAAGTCATTGATCGGCTGTGGTGTTTTGTGTTGCTCTCCAACCACAAATTGACACATTATCTACCAGCTGGAGGACAATGCAATGCATTATGTTCTGACTACCTGAGCGAAGTCAATAAGTGCTCTGTTTGTTTGATGATCCTCTTTATTCACGCATCTGTCATTTCCTCTTCACAAGGCACAGAATGTTAACGTTTGTCTTATCAGACATTCAGACAGAAATCTCACTCTGAAAGTTCAATATCTACTCTGTCAGTGTGAGACAGATGTAGGTGTATGTAAGTTTGTGCTTCACCTTGAAGTTTTACCTTTTATGGTTTTATTTCTGTCTGCTTCACCTTTGCACTCTGTTTAACACTCATTTTCAGGCAGACATGCTCTCCTGTAGCTGTTTATTTTCACACCGCCTCTGTTTTTTCTTCCCCCTTCCTCTGGCTTTGCAGTGCATATTTTACACCCTGTCTTCATTTTACCTCAGATGTGGTCTTAGCTGTGAATCTCTGCTCTTTATTGCAGATCATCGTGCCCGGAGGAAGAGCATAGCCACTGGGAAGCAACCCAGCATGGAGGTCCCTCCCACTGCCCCCCTTCAACCTTTCCGACAATCCGTGAGTAACCCTCCCTGTCCCCAGCCTCAGTCACTGCCCCCATCCCTCTCGTTGTCCCTCCTACCTCCTCCCACCCTCGGCCCACCTCAAACTTGTGGCAGATGGGCCAGCGGCACCCCACCTCACCCTTTTCCTATCTCTCTGGCTGTGTCCCCCTCCAACGTCTTTTGCCCGCCGGTGCGGCCGCAGAAAAAGAGCTCTAAGAAAGGGTCTGCCACACCCCCGTTGCCCCGCTCACTGCCTCTCTCCCCCTCCCTGTCCTTCACCCTGCCTCACTCACCTGCTGCCTCCTCCTCCCCTCCCTTCTTGTACTGGGGAGGAGACTGGAGGGCTGCCGGTTCGAGTCCAGTGGCGGGAGGAGCGTTTATTGAACCACTGCCCCCTGTTGAGGTATGTGACAAAGAGATCCAGGCTGTGTTAACATTGTCCACAGGTACTGCAACCTTTTTTATTGCCGAGGCAAATAGCTCTTTTTAAGTGATTATACGAAAAGGAACATAGGTATTGTATATGTCAATGGTTTTCTCAGCAAAGATTTTTCCAGTCAGGTTGTTTATATGAAATTCACATTAGATGTTGGTAGAAACCCAAGTAATCCACTCCAAAGAAATCAAAACAAATTAGCCCATGAATTAAACTGGTATAATGAAGCAGAAGGGCACAGGGAAGTATTTAATATGCCTTCTGATGTATTAAATATGTGTAAAGCATCTGGTCACATGCATTGCTCAAGTGTGGTTTTGAACCATTGCTCCAAAATCCACCATCTTCTATGCACTCTGACCTTCGGTTCTTCCAGTTTATTTTCAGTTGGATTTGAGTCAAAGGATTTTTTCGGTTTTATTTTGTTTCTTTTAAATTAGTTGAGATTTTGCCTGACTGTGTGTTTGGGATCATTGGGTTAAGCCTTTGAGGCCTTAGTGTTTGTGCAAGGAAGTTTTAATCTGTCCCTGGGGTTCTGGAAGGGGCGGAGCCAGAGGCGGACTTGCTAGTAAGGACTTGGAACCCGTTAATAAGTGTTTGTTCTCCTAGTTGTTTTTTGAAGATGATAAGAGTTAAAAATGTATGTAGTCAATTAGTTTCTGTCCCTTTACGGTCTAAAATGACTCAAAACAGAGGCTTATTTCTCTTAGTCACTCTTCAAAATGGGAAAGGACAACATGCGATTCAAGTCAGGGAGATTTGTGTTGAGGCTGGATGAGGACACAAGTTTATCTTCCCACTTCACACAGCAAGAAGAATAGTATGGGTGTAAAATAATTAAAGGTTCAACATTGGAGAAACCCAGGAAAAGGTTGCATTTTGGGGTCACCAAGTTTCCATAAGAACAAATAACCAACCAATTGTTTGAAAGTGATGCTAGGAAAAAATCTTTTCTCTCCAACAGTCATGAACATAACAGTTAGGGATATTTTCAAATTTTTTCTTAGCTTTTAACTGGAATCGTGTGCTTTTGTCAGATCAGACAAAGATAGAGGTTCCAGTTACAAAAGCACCTTATGCCCTCTGTTAAGTATGGGGAAGGATCTGTGATACTTTGGGCCTTTTTCTGTTCTGAAGGCCCTGGAAACCATGAACTATTTGAAATACCAGGACACCAGATTTTTAATCCAATTCTGGTGAACTCCCCCAAAAAAACATGGAAAGGGTTGTCACTATGATTTTCAGCCAGATAGCAATCCAAAAGAATATGCCCAGATCAACCAGAATTGTTTCAACCGTACAGAAAATCATCTTTCTTCCCTGGGTGTCTTCCCCAGACCAAAATCCTGTACAAATCTTTGCTGTTTAAATTCCACCACAAGCATAGAGGACAGTCGCGCGTGACTTCATCCAGGAAAGTGTTGCGAGAATTCAGTTAACACATTCTGATGTGTTGATTGTTGTGATTATGAATCTGAGAATATTATTTAATATTTAATATTAATATTTTATCAAATAATATTTCGGTCTGTTAAGGGTTGTCCTCTGAATACCAGCCCAGTAAGGCGATGGTATTAGGACAAAATGGAAAGGTGTGAGACGAGCTCTGACATTATTGAACAGCATAAACTCTGCACATATATGGAATGAATTCAGACAATTTCTTAAAATACAAGAATTTATTAACAAAAATAAGTCAACTCAAAGTCAAACATATTTCAATCAACAAACCCTTTACTATGCTAAAACAATCAAACTAAACTACCAAGCAGAATTAAAGAACAAAAACTAATGGGCTATGTACAATATAAACAAGTTGATTAAAGATGATTGGAAATCATGACCAAAAGAGTGATGCAA
This sequence comes from Girardinichthys multiradiatus, assembly GCF_021462225.1. NCBI lineage: Eukaryota > Metazoa > Chordata > Actinopteri > Cyprinodontiformes > Goodeidae > Girardinichthys > Girardinichthys multiradiatus. The sequence goes on from NC_061796.1 coordinate 45,214,212, forward strand.
CATTACCATGCAATGTTTATGTTTGAGGACCAAGGATTATCTTGAAGAATCTGGAAATGAAGTTAAGTTAGTCTTGGAACTAACTTAGGCAATAATCAGCAAACGTTTAGACAACCATTCACAATGCAAGATCAGATAAAATATTATTTTAATGAAATAATATTTTAAAGAATGATCTGCTGAATAAAACCAACCTTCTGGATGCCTAATTCTCAACGGTGTCTAATTAGCTGCCTTCATTTATTAAAATAATATTTGAAGAAATATTATTAAGGGGATATTTTGGAAACGAGCCAAATCTTTCTGGAGAAATGGGCTTAATGGTATATACTTAGTTATCAAATCTAGTAAATGATGTTCAGGGACTATTATTCACTAACTTCAAAACTAACAACCTTTCTGTTAAATACTCTTTAGTAGCAAGCACATGTTCGTACCGGTTAGCAGTTAAGCTAACAAAGAAGTGGATAGATTAGCACCAGAAACAAACACATACCTTTAAAATACATCGGTTAATATAAGGGTTAAAATGCATAAGTGCGGACGCCGCGCTATGAGCAATCTTCTGTGTTTCAAATCACCCTTCATGTAAAGTTTGACTTAACTTAAAAACACACAAACACAGAGCACAAATAGGGCACGTGTGCTGCAGATAGCCTGCTAGCACTAAGATAGCCGAGTTTCACAAAAACAAACCAAACTTCATAAATGAAAACGTTCAGATTATTTAATCCTAACTGTTAATCTGCCCAAACCTAACCTCTGACCATGGTGAGGAAATGTTGTCCAAGGGGCGATGGAGTTTGAAGAAGGTATCCACAGTGAACAAAGGGCTAGCTTCCCGCTAACCTCCTCAGCTTCTCACGATCAGACGGTGCGTTCGTTCTGTGAACAAAAGGGTTTGCTCTGGAGCTGCAGCTGGGCGGGTCGTCCTGTCCACTCTGCTGTCTCTGCTGTCTTCTTTCCAGGCTGGGAGACCGCGTCTTTGCAGGGGCTTCTCTTGAATACCGTTTGCGTCTGCGGGGGCTCGGAGAGACAGTCAAGCAATGCTTGTACCTTAATTACCCCCGTTCATGAATGAAAATACCGGATACACAGACAGTATTTGATCGATTATCGTATGACATCCGTGGATCCAGTTGAATAGTTTATGTCTATTTGCCAGCAATAGACTATCCGGTCCCTCTGGAAGGCCGTGTGGAAGAGGGCGGATGTAGCAACAACTGTGCTTTTATTTGGGTAGTGGCATCACAGGAAGTCCGCAGTTATCCCGTTTCCTGGCTGTGCCGGAAGAAGGTTAATGCACTTTATTTTGAAAGTTTCAGAAAAGTCTGTACCGGAGTTTAATGTTGAAATCCATGGATGTGGGTCAAAACATGATTGGGGGGGGAATCAACCCAGGAATCCTTTTTGGTCATCACCTTGTTCTATGTACAGCTATGGAAAAAGAAAGTTCACCCCTTTGATGCGCTAGGGTTGGACTTGGAAGTGACCAGGTTTAAAAAAGTATTTAAATTTGATCCAAATTTCAAACTGTAGTTATTTATCAAACAAAAAAGAAGACAAGTTGAAAAAGCTGTGTATGGAAAGTACATCCATGCTTCTCCCAGTTGATTAAGGAAGGAAAGTAACAGCCAGATTCTGCTGAAAATGTACTAAATTCATTGATCATCATCTGTTTGACCACTACTATAAAATCAAGAGTTTTGTCAGTTTGCTGTTCTGTGGCTTTCAGTTTTACATTAACACAATGCCAAGCTGGAAAGACATCAGCAATAGTTGCAGAGGAGCACTTGTTGCTACCCATCAACATGTGAAGGGTTGTAGACTGGTGGACGTCAGGTAGTTTGGAGATGGCCTTATAACCTTTCACACGTTGTTGCTACCCATCAACGTTTGAAAGGTTATAAGGCCATCTCCAAACTACCGGACGTCCACCAGTCTACAAAGCAAAATATTTTTCAGTGGAAAAGATCTAAGACAGCTGTCAATGTTCCCAGGAGTTGTCATTCCAGAAAATGTACTTCAAGATCAAAGCGAGCAATGCTCAGAGAAATGAAATTTAAAAAAAAACTCTACAGGCCTCAATTCAAGACAGGACAATTAGAAAACGTTCTAAAAGACAGAGCAAATATGGCCTCTTTGGAAGAGTTTTTTCGAGAGGAAAACCTCTGTGGCATTAGCATCAAGAGCTACTCCATCTGAATGAACCACAAGAACAGTTTTTCACACACAGCTTTTCCACTTTAGCTTAATCTTTCTTTAATACATAATGACAGCGGGGACTCACATTTGAGTAGGCATTAACAGTTTTAGAACCTGCTGAAGACCAGATCATTTGTTTGGTGCTTAAACATAAAACACAGCTGAAAGAGGAGGCACTTTCTATTTCCTGTGACTGTAAATCTTATGGTGCTCACAGACTAAAAGAAAATGTTAGAAATAAATCCCTAAAGTGTCCACATGACACAGAGGTGCCATTACTGCCTCCAGCCCACCCCTGGGTGAGGGGATTTACTGTACATTTAACCAAAAATAGCCAAAAGTACCTGTATTATTAGTTTTGCAGATTAGGACTGGCATTCACGTCAGCTGCCATGGTACTACCCAGGGGTTCTTTTTGATCTGCTTTCTTTAGAGGGTCTTTTGTTGGTAATGCAACTATTACCTTTTTTTTCACATGACAACCTTGCTCTGAAGATGAGGGGAAATGAGGACAAAACAGTAAAAATAGGGCAAACTAGAAAAGAGCAGTTCCAACTAAAACCGCAGGATTAATGGATCCTAACGAAGTAAAAGAATATAAGATCTTAAAACCCTCATACCTTAGAGGTGTACACATATAAAATGACTAGAAATGTTATATTTCAGAGCTCAAATAAATGTGGCCTAATAATAAAATTAATAAAACTACAAGTAATCCCTATTTTTTTTTTCTTGTTACCTCATGTCACATTTTGGTTTTCAGTCTCTTTCTTTTGCCTTTTGACACTCAACCTGTCAGATGGAGGAGCAAATCAAATCAGATTTAGTCATGCAGACTATTAGCTTGGAACCAGCAGATGGAGCAACATCTTTAGTCATATCCTTAAGACAGGCTTCAAAGCAGTTTGACTCACGCCAGATGACAAGATGTCATTTCCCTGCAGCCATTCTCCCACTGAATAATGCTGCTATGCGATAGGTATATAAAGGATTTTTCAGTGAGGCCTTAGGGTGCTTTGAAAGTATGAAGTGTTCTTTAAGAAAGCAGCACAATATGTTCTAGCAATTTTCCAGACTTATAAAATTAACTTTCATACCAAATAATAAATAATTAAGGCTAAAAATATAGATTCCACTTTTCGTTTTGCTTAAATTATCTGATCACTTTTTTGCACAACTAACAATCCTAAGAATAATTATGTTTTAACTTAATTGACCTTAATAAATGCACAAAAGAATAAAAAATGCCCAGTTTTCCTACCATTATGTTATTTTCTCTTTTCCACCCTATTTCTTGAGGTTAATATGGTCCAACAAACCAAGTCAAGCCACACATGTTTTAGGGATACAATAGATATCTTTATGTCTGGGCATAACTGGTGTTCCTACTCATTTTATTTTTTTAAGATTTCATTCCTTTTCACAGTGGAATCCACCTTAATAAAAACCCCAGTTCCACATGAAGAAAAGTAAGCCCATATCATGATGCTGCCACCACCATCTCACTGAGGATATGCTGTTCTTTTACTGATGGGTTGTGTTGTTTTTGTGGCACACATATCTTTTGGAATTGGAACCTAAAAGTTCCACCTTGGTTTCCTCAGACCATAACACATTCTCCCATCCATGTACCTGCAATTACAGCTTCAAGTCTTTTGGGTTATTTCTCTACTAGATCTGAACATCTAGAGACTGATTTCTTTGCCCAGATTTTACTACAGTTTCTTAATTGAATTTAGATCTTTTGCCTGAGTCATTCTAACTCATGGATATGCTTTGACCTAAACCAACCCGTTGCAGCTCTAGTTGTATGTTTAGGGTTGTTGGTATGTTGGAAGGTGAACCGTCACCCAAGTCTCAAGTCTTTCGTAGAGCCTATTTGCCCGCTGATGGTGGTCAGAGGCCCCGTGGTGCTGATTGTATGGCAGCCTCGGTTCTGTCAGTCTTCCTCAGGGCAGCTGTGGCTACAATGTAGCTTACCACTGTCAGTGTGTGAATGGATAGATGAATGGGTGGATGACTGATTGTAGTGCAAAGCCATTGCTCTAAAATGTTTTCTTCCAGAACTTCCCTGTATATAGCTCAATCTTCTCATTAACTGTAACCGGCTTGCCTGTCTCTGCTGAAGATAAGACTCGCAGACCATGATGCTGCCAACATGTTTCACAATGGGGAAGGCAGTTCAGGGTGCAACGTTAGTTTTCTTCCACACATAGCATTTTGAATGTAGGCCAGTAAGGTAAACTGTGGTCTTATCAAAACAGCTTCTTTTACATGTTTGCTGTGTCTCCTTCATTGCTTGTGAAAAAAGTTAATTTGAAATTCCTATAGCTTTCTTTCAACAATCTCCTTGCGCTGTGGATCCCTGCAGCTCCTGCGACGTTAGTATTGGCCTTTTGGATGCTTCTCTAGATGATGGATCCATTAGGTCCTTATAACTTGGGATGTTGTTTTATAACTTAACTCTGCTTTAAACGTCTCTGCAACTCCCTCCCTGCTTTGTTGCTTGGCCTCCATGATGCTGTTCACTCACTTATGTTCTCTAACAAACACCTATAAATGACACATATGTATTATATTTACTATTTATAACTTTCAAAGCAATACATTTTATTTAAGGGTGTTACACCCCCCCTCCTCAAGTTGAAGGAGGGAGAGCACACAGGACAACCATAATAAATTGTCAGAGTATTTGTAAGTATGTTACAAATGGGATTTATTTTCTTCTTTTCAAAAAACAGACCCCAAAAGGGTTGAACAACCTGTGGGGGGAGAAAGGGGTGGTTAGGTTGTGCCAAATCAAATAAATAAATAAAACAAAACAGGGCCTAACTATCACCTAAACTAAGCCAGAAGAAATAAAGGAAAAGAAAGCTCTGCTATTGTAGTCTAACAAAACAAGCTCAAAACATTACATGGGTGGCACCAACCTACTTACCTAGTGTGTATAACAGAGAAAAAACTACGAGATGGAAATGTACAGGGTACCCCAAACTTACCTAGCCCACAAACTCCCACCACAAACCTTCAAACAATATTGGAGAACAAAGCATGTGCCAAAAAGCCAGCCAGGTGAAGCCACACCCCCAGCCCTACAGGTGAGCAGTTTATGAAGAGCTGCCTGATCGGCTCCCTCAAGCCAATCAAGACGAATTGGCACCAGCCTGCACTCTGAACCTGTGAGAGACAGGAGACACAAGGGGGGGGGGGGACACAGTCCAGCAGACATGTAACAAAGGGTATCAAGGTAAAAGAGGCTGGATATAAATGTACCTCTTACTTTATACATTTTTATTTCTGAAAATTGTTCCAAACCATTCATGATTTTCTTTCCACTTCCCAGTTAGGCATTGCTTTGTGTCTCTTTATAACATAAAATCCAATGAAATGTGAGAAATGTAAGAAAGGTTCATGAGGTAGGAAAACTTTTGCAGGGCACTGAATTTACAATATCTTTTGTCTAATGCACAGAAGGCAAAGTTGATTAAAAAAATAATAACCTTTTGAATGCATTTATGGTATATTTACACATTGATGCAGAAGGCAAAGAAAACCTATTTGTTAGTTACAACTAGAAAATGAAATCTGCCTTGAATTATAAAGGTAAAAGTCTGAATGATATCTGATGTTTTCCCTGCATCCTAATGCTAAAAACACGTCATTCTAGCGTAGTTTATAGAATCATGCTTGAAAGACAAAATGCTGTTGGTCGCTGTTACACGTGTTTTTTTCTGTAAGAAAGCCCACGCAGGACAAACTGTACCAACATAAAAGTCCATGGTACACTGCTGCCCACCAAAGGATCTCTTGTGGCACTGCAGGTGGACATGTGCAGCAGTATGATTTCTTGTATTAATAAACTTACTGTGTGTTTTCCCTCCTCATGTGTCCCATTTTTTTTTGTTTGTCTACATTTTATTCTGGATAAAATCTGACACAAATTACACTGACCCTGTGTTTATCCAACGATTAAATCAAACCCCACCTTACTGCTGCGTCCTGTTCCTGACCTCTCAATCACTCATCTGTTCCGACATGTACGCGCCACCACGCTTGCCCTCCCTCTCCTTCTCCATCTGTTTGTCCCCGTCGCATCACTTTCCTCCTCCTCCGCCACACTCCAGAGTTTCCTCAGTAAGAGGTTGAAGGGTTCCATCAAGAGGGCCAAGAGTCAGCCGAAACTGGACCGAACGAGCAGTTTTCGCCAAATGATCCTCCCCCGCTTCCGCAGTGCTGATCAAGACAGGTCAGTCAGTGTGTGAGAGATGACACACAGTTATGTGGATCTTTTGGATGTGTTTGACCACTGCTGCGCAGTCATTGTTTCAGTGTTTTGAATATAGTCGAATCGTTAGCCTAAGTTATTTTGATAATCTGATGTTTAAGAACAAGGGAAAGTAAAATGATTCTGGAAAAGACATCCAGGAGTCCCATCAGGTCAGTAGGTTTGGTCATATAATGGATTTGTAATGAGACTGTAAACTAACATTCCGTTGGAGGGGAAAGAAAGTACACCCTTTTTTCAGTTCTTTAGATTTACAAAGCATGTGATAAAAAATCACAGGCTCTAAAATTATTTATATAAAGTATAGAAATACAGACAACAGATTCCAGGATCATTAGTTATTAAACAAAAATGAAGCTATATGAAAGCTGTGTGAAAAAAGTAAGTACACCTCAATATTCTCTTTCACATTGTTGTGGAGGAATCTTTGAGAGCTGTGCACATTTTCATTCTGCATAGCTCTCCTAACGTCCCACCACAGAATTAAATCAGGCTACAACTGGACTTTGACTGGGTCTTTGCATCACCCCGATTCTTGATCTTTTTCCTGCCATCCAGATGTAGATTTGCTGCTGTGTTTGAGATCATTGTCCTTTTCATGTCCCATCTTGGGGCAAGATTTAGCTTTATAATGGGTGGGTTTGTACTTGACTCTAGAATACTTTGGTATACATTGAAGTTCACGGTTGACTTGATGACTGGAAGAAGCCCAGGTCCTGAGGGTGCAAACAAACACAGATTATGATACTTCTACTGCATTAATCCAGAAGTACTGTGGTTCTTTCAGAAGCAGCTATGTTGCCATATGTCTCGACCATTCAACATGATAAGGCTTGCAGAGTCTAAGATGGAGGTCGTAGTTTTTTGTCATTTTTCTAAACATTGCAGGCTCTGACATGGGGGTGGGGGTTGTTTTTTTTAGGAATCCACTCCTGGGAAGATTGGAAGCTGTCTGAAATGTTTTCCAGTTGTGAATAATCGTTCCCTGTAGAATGATTCACTTCAGACTGTTTAGAATGAGCTTACAACCCTTCCCAGACTGGCAAGTCAAGTCAAGTCAAGTTTATTTACAGGTCCTTCTCAAAATATTAGCATATTGTGATAAAGTTCATTATTTTCCATAATGTAATGATGAAAATTTAACCTTCATATATTTTAGATTCATTGCACACTAACTGAAATATTTCAGGTCTTTTATTGTCTTAATACGGATGATTTTGGCATACAGCTCATGAAAACCCAAAATTCCTATCTCACAAAATTAGCATATTTCATCCAACCAATAAAAGAAAAGTGTTTTTAAAACAAAAAACGTCAACCTTCAAATAATCATGTACAGTTATGCACTCAATACTTGGTCGGGAATCCTTTTGCAGAAATGACTGCTTCAATGCGGCGTGGCATGGAGGCAATCAGCCTGTGGCACTGCTGAGGTCTTATGGAGGCCCAGGATGCTTCGATAGCGGCCTTTAGCTCATCCAGAGTGTTGGGTCTTGAGTCTCTCAACGTTCTCTTCACAATATCCCACAGATTCTCTATGGGGTTCAGGTCAGGAGAGTTGGCAGGCCAATTGAGCACAGTGATACCATGGTCAGTAAACCATTTACCAGTGGTTTTGGCACTGTGAGCAGGTGCCAGGTCGTGCTGAAAAATGAAATCTTCATCTCCACAAAGCTTTTCAGCAGATGGAAGCATGAAGTGCTCCAAAATCTCCTGATAGCTAGCTGCATTGACCCTGCCCTTGATAAAACACAGTGGACCAACACCAGCAGCTGACACGGCAACCAGACCATCACTGACTGTGGGTACTTGACACTGGACTTCTGGCATTTTGGCATTTCCTTCTCCCCAGTCTTCCTCCAGACTCTGGCACCTTGATTTCCGAATGACATGCAGAATTTGCTTTCATCTGAAAAAAGTACTTTGGACCACTGAGCAACAGTCCAGTGCTGCTTCTCTGTAGCCCAGGTCAGGCGCTTCTGCCGCTGTTTCTGGTTCAAAAGTGGCTTGACCTGGGGAATGCGGCACCTGTAGCCCATTTCCTGCACACGCCTGTGCACGGTGGCTCTGGATGTTTCTACTCCAGACTCAGTCCACTGCTTCCGCAGGTCCCCCAAGGTCTGGAATCGGCCCTTCTCCACAATCTTCCTCAGGGTCCGGTCACCTCTTCTCGTTGTGCAGCGTTTTCTGCCACACTTTTTCCTTCCCACAGACTTCCCACTGAGGTGCCTTGATACAGCACTCTGGGAACAGCCTATTCGTTCAGAAATTTCTTTTTGTGTCTTACCCTCTTGCTTGAGGGTGTCAATAGTGGCCTTCTGGACAGCAGTCAGGTCGGCAGTCTTACCCATGATTGGGGTTTTGAGTGATGAACCAGGCTGGGAGTTTTAAAGGCCTCATGAATCTTTTGCAGGTGTTTAGAGTTAACTCGTTGATTCAGATGATTAGGTTCATAGCTCGTTTAGAGACCCTTTTAATGATATGCTAATTTTGTGAGATAGGAATTTTGGGTTTTCATGAGCTGTATGCCAAAATAATCCGTATTAAGACAATAAAAGACCTGAAATATTTCAGTTAGTGTGCAATGAATCTAAAATATATGAATGTTAAATTTTCATCATTACATTATGGAAAATAATGAACTTTATCACAATATGTTAATATTTTGAGAAGGACCTGTATATCGTGCTTTTCAGCAACAAGGCACTCAAAGCTCTGTACATGAGGAAAAACATTACAATGATACAGAAAATCAAACACAGAAAACAAATCAAATGACACTAATAATTCTTGGGGGTTTACTGGTAAGAGCTGGTTCTAATCCAATCTTTCTAATAGTTGTAATTAGCTCATTAAGTCCTCTGTGGTAAGGAATTCATCCTCTGTTAGAAGAAAAAGGATAATATTAATCATTGTGGTCGCTGGAATGAGGCAGTTGTGGTCCCATCATTCAACTAAGCTGGGTCACTGGTATAAAATAGTTTTAGTCCAAACTTTTTAAATACTAATAATGTTTGGCTGTCACTAGTATGAAATTGTTGTAATACAATCCTTTTAAGATAACAGCTTTAGTCAAAATTTTCAAATACTAATAATATTTGGCTTTCGCTGGTAATCCTTCTGAGAAATCTGAAAATCTATGAAAAGTAATGAAATCACACACTTAGGTAGATGAGAAAAGAGGCCACATTAGGTAAGAAAGGGAAAAAATTCATATTTCACACTTTATCCTTAGCAGGATGCAGTTTGAGATTGCAAAAAAAACCTCAGCACAAAGAAGCAACATATATACGAAACAACATCATGCCGGGGATCCGGTGAAGGTGGTGTGAGGGGGTGCATATGTTTATCTTGAGCATGTGTGTGTGTGCAAAGTAAGTCCATGAAGCACTGTCACAGAGGCCATTGTCCTTGATGGTACGTTGGAATGTTCATCAACCGGCCACAAAGTTCTGAGCAGGTCCACAGATGTCTTCAGGGAAGGGAGGGGGCAGAGGGAGCAGAGCGTCATGTTTACATAACTTCCAGGAGAAGTTGAAGATAGCCAGCCATCAAGGCCGTGCAGGGGAGCCAGATTCAGAAAAACAACAATTATTTGGGTTAGGCTGACTCTTAATTTTCCGTCAGCCTTGAGAGTCTCGCTGGTGCTTCTCAATGGCGAATCCAAACAGCCAAATTCCTGGTCCTTTCCACCAGATCCAAGAGAACAACTTTCTCCAAGATTTATCCCATTTCACCCCTGAGTCCAGGAACCGCAACCTGCCTGCGATCCTGTATAAGGATCACATCCAGTCTGCGATTCAGCTCACGTAACATCTCAGTCTGAGTGTTGAGCGCTCTCCAGATCCCATCATACATGCCAGACAGCCTTACAACGGCCAGAACAGCTGCTGACGTTTTTTGAATTTCTCGATATGCCAGGTAACCGGCAACTCCAAAAAGCAGAAATCCTGTTATCAAACATCCAATTGTGTACACATCTTCGACATCCTCGACTGACAATATCGACAAACACACAATCTTCCACTTGTGCCAGGAGTCCATTGTGTATCCGGAGAAAAACGTCCCATCTGGACAAGAAGGTTCCCCTTCACCCTGTTTTCTTGTCAAGAAATTTTGATCAATTGCATTGAGAGACCAGCTGACCAAATCCATAACTCTGAATTTTGGAAGATATGCAAAAAGAGGCTCCAAAAAGAAAGACAAGACACAGAGCTGAAGCAGAGTAGATATAGGAGGGTGCGCGAGACAGAGAAAAGCCTCCTCCTCCACCGAGAGTAGAAAGAAAAGAGGCAGCAACAGTTGCTTCTCTAAGGTATTGCTGATATCTTCCCACCCTGGCATTGAGTTAACAGACACCTATATGCTCCAGAGCAGCAAACAGCCATACCTCAAGTTTTATAGAGGTGCTCACATTGATGATGTGTTAATCAAGTGCATTTGGTTCCTTTCCCCTTGAAATCATATGGAAGCTGCAAGGGTGCACTTAGTTTTTCAGCAAACAACTTTTCTATACTTCTCCATTTTTTTTGTTTAATATATACTGACTGTGTAGAATCTGGTGTGTGTACACTTGAAGATAGTTTAAAATAATTATATAACATATTACTACATCCTTATGTTGTCAGAATGATTTAATTTGAAATTGCATCTAAACCCTTTCTAGTGTGTTCACACTTTGTATTTAAAGCTGCTTTCTCATCTTCAAATCACCCAGCATGCTTGTGTCAGGTCTAAATGGGTCCAATATTCACTGAAGTGTCTTTTTATGGTATGAGAGAGATCAGATGAGTCTTGTTGCAGCTTTTTCAATGAGAAGAAAGTTTTCACTTTTCACTCAAATGTCTCACTTTCAGCTGAAACACTTAGCATCATCCTGATTCTCTGTCAGACCAATAAAGGAACATAGGCCCTCTTCCCATGGTAACCAGCAACCTGCCATAATTCTGGTTGTACAGACAGAAATGAGTTAGTGAGAGATTTGCTAAATTATACCTCCTCTGGATCCTGATCCTACAGTTTGAAATACAGATAAATATATTTTTTTATTTACCATAAATCACCCACATTCAGATGAGTTGCCATATTAGGTTTAATCATTTTCAGCCAGTGATTAAATCCGACCAACTTTTATTTAGTCCAGTCAGATAATCTGTGTGCTCATGGGCAGCTACCATCAAGACAAACTCCAGATGGGAATTTTAGGTGGAGTCGAACTTGAGGGCAAAAAAGGACTCAACTGAAAGCTACATCTGTGAAACCATGCTGTAAGGAAGATGTCTGCTAAGACACTAATCAGCAGGATTTACTTACTCCGAGGAGACACAACAACCAAAGCCTTGATTAAACCAGCTTGTGCCACCAACTTATAGCAAAAATCAATTTTCAAAACTCCTTCAGTTCTTTCAGAAAAAAGTTCTATGAACACCTGCAGCTTTCTTCATTTTGATTCAATGTTTTATTCTTTGCTATCAAGGGGAGGGTTTACCTCTCTCTGATATGGATTAAATTCATGGTTCTGAGCTCTAAAACAGGTAGTTAAATGTTTCATACAGCTCAGGTTAATTTTGTCTTTTATACAGTATTTACACATTCAGTCACTGTTTTACTTAAGTTCCACATTTAAGGCCAGCATCATATCTGGGCTGTGCAAAAGTTGTAGATCATACCTCAGTTTTATATTTTCTTTCTGAACAGTCAGACGTTTTGGTTCTTCTTTACGAAAACCTTTTAAAGGTCTTTCAAAGTTTTTGTTTTGATGGGAGTTAAGTTTTTATTCACTTTGGCTTATATTTCCCCCCCCCCTGCTTTTTGAAAACTGATATCAGTTTCTCAGAGGGGTTAAGATCTTGGGAGTTTCCTGACCACATGTCCAAAACTTTAATGTTCTGATCTTTGGGCTGTTTCTTTTTCACCTTTGCTGTGTGACATGGTTCTATATCATGTGGAAAAATCAACACATCAATACAAACTTTTTGCTTTATTGTTGGAAGAAGTGTCTCTTGGAGGACACCTTGAAGTCACTCTTTTGTCATGACAGTGTTGTTGAGCATCCTATGAATGAAGAGAAGTAAATCCAAACATGGGTTTTATCAGGATTCTTGAGTGTTGATCCAACACAGGACTAATGGTGGCACTCATTTTTTTCTTCTCCAGATTCCATGAAAAATAACTTTGCACCAGTCTACTGTTGTCCCTACTTACACCTTCTGCAGAATTTCACACCATTTTTGAAGTTTTATTTGTGTCTTATTTACTACTCCTATTGTCTAAAAGTATTGAGCTTGCAGAAGTATATATATACGTATACCCACCTACTGCCAATGTTAGGCAAGCTCTTCATTGGTGGCAACACCACCCCAGTATTATCCAAAATGTTGACAGTATTATCAACTATTTTCTGGATACAACATATAAATACTAACGATATTAATTGCACATTTCTTTCCGGATGTTGTGCTGCTTCTGTTTCTTGGTGGTGCAGTACTATTCATGCTTTTCGAATCCAGTATGCTCCGGCATCTGGCAGCAACAGACTGTAGTCGGATTAGATGGCCATCAGCTCGCCGCAGCACTTCTCTGCCATTTGATGAGAGCTGACTTTCTTCTCCTGACTCTACAGCGTCTCTCTGTCATAGTGGCTTAAATATATCTAAAGAAGCAGTAGATTCTTCGCTGCTGTCTGTGTAGCTGCCATTGTAGCAACAGTCAGTTTACGTGCAGGGATTCCCCTTTGACATCATAAAATCACAAAGGAGTAGTCTGAAAGTGCCTATTAGTGAAATTTATGACCATATATCTCAACAACTGTTCATTTCAGTGGCTTGAATTTAGTCATACTCATACTCATACTCGTAGTCGTACTCGTACTCTTCATCTTCCGCTTCATCCGGGACTGGATCGCCATTCCCATAAACACTCAAGCACCCTGCAGAGGGTATAGAGCTGGTCCAGTGTTCCATGACCGAGACTGCTCCTCCTGAAGCCGAGGTTTGACTATTGGCTGGACTCACCTCTCCAATACCCTGGCATAGGCCTTACCAAGGAGACTGAGGAGTGTGATCCCCCTATAGTTGGAACACACCCTCCGGTCCCCCTTCTTATGAAGTGGGACCACCACCCCGGTCTGCCAGTCCACAGGAACTGTCCCCAACCGCCACGCAATGTTGAAGAGGTGTCAACCATGACAGCCCCACAACATCCAGAGACTTGAGGTACTCAGGACAGATCTCATCCACCCCCAAAGCCCTGCCATCATGGAGTTTTTTAACCACCTCGGTGACTTCAGCCTGGGTGATGAAAGAGTCCAACCCTGAGTCCCCAGTCTCTGTTTCCACCAGGGAATGCATGATGGCAGGATTGAGGAGATCCTCGAAGTACTCCTTCCGATAATGTCCCCAGTCGAGGTTAACAGCTCCCCACCCCCACTGTAAACAGTGCTGGCGAAGCACTCCTTCCCCCTCCTGAGGCATCGGACAGTTTGCCAGAATCACTTTGAGGTAGTACTTCTCCATGGCTTCACTGAACTCCTGCCATGCCCGTGTTTTTGCCTCTGCCAAACGCGGCTTCACGTACCCATCAGCCGCCTAAAAAGTCCCGCAAGCCAACCACAGCCGATAGGACTCCTTCTTCAGCTTGACAGCATCCCTTACTGCCGGTGTCCACCACCGGGTTCAAGGATTGCCGCCGCGACAGGCACCGCAGACCGTATGGCCACAGCTATGGGCGGCAGCATCAATAATAGACACAGAGAACATGGTTCACTTGGACCCCTCCTTGAACCGCCACCTTAACGTGGTGGAGGGGTTTAAGTCCTCGAATGATCCTAGTGGCTATGTTGTCAGGGGCTTAAATGCCCCTGGTAGGGTCTCCCATGGCAAACAGGCTCTGGGTGATGGGTCAGACAAAAAGCGGTTAAAGACGCCCTCATAAGGACCACACAATCGAGGCAAGTGATGTCGACCGGGACAGCGGAGCTGGGGTCCCACCCTGGAGCCAGGCCTGGGATCAGGACTTGTGGGGTCGTGTTGCTCCTCGCTGGACCCAGCCAGGCCAAGCCCTAATGAGAGATGCGAGGCCATCCCCCAGTGGGCCCACCACCTGCAGGGGGAACCACAAGGGACCGGTGCAAAGAGGATCGGGCAGCGGACGAAGGTGGAGACCTCGACAGCCCAATCTTCGGATGCTTAGGTTGGCTCTAGGGACATGTAATGTCACCTCGCTGGGGGGAAAAGGAGCCTGAACTTGAGCGGGAGGTCGAGAGATATAGACTAAAACTAGTCAGACTCACCGCCATGCCCAGCATGGGCTCTGGAACCCAGCTCCTCGAGAGAGGTTGGACTCTCTTCTACTCTGGAGTGGCATGCGGGGAGAGGCAACAAGCTGGGGTGGGTTTGCTTGTTGCCCCCCAGCTCATCCATCTCGTGTTGGGGTTTACCCCGGTGGATGAGAGGGTCGCATCCCTGCGCCTTCAAGTTGGGGACAGGTCTCTGACTGTCGTTTCGGCCTACGGGGCGAGCGGTACTGCGGAGTACCCAGCCTTCTTGGCGTCCCTGTCGGGGGTGCTGCATAGTGCCCCTCCAGGGGACTCTGTTATTCTGCTGGGAGACTTCAACGCACACGTGGGAAATGATAGTGACACCTGGGGAGCCGTGATTGGGAGGAATGGCCTCCCCAATCTGAATCAGAGTGGTGGTAGTCACGGACTGTCCGTAGTGAACACCATGTCCAAGCATAAGGGTGTTCATCACTGCACTTGGCACCAGAACACCTTAGGCAGGAGGTTGATGATCGACTTTGTTGTCGTGTCTTCAGACCTTCGGCCGTATATTTTAGACACTTCAATGAAGAGTGGGGCTGAGCTGTCCACTGATCACCACCTGGTGGTGAGTTGGATCTGCTGGAAGGGGAGACAGACTTGGCAGGCCCAAGCGCATAGTGAGGGTCTGCTGGGAACCCGCGGCCAGGGATATATTCAACTCCAACCACTGGGAGAACATTGACCAGATTCCGGGGGAAGCATGAATTTACTTTTTGAAATAGCTTATCAATGTTTCCTTTCCATAAATGTAATTGGATTGATCATGAAAATTTGATGTCACAGGCACTTTAACCTTTATACCCTTCTGCTAAAAAATAATACAAATATATACTTCAGGCTTGACAGGACTTGTTCCACACACTGTGCTTTGTTGCTGAATATTTAAAGCAATGACAGACAAGAATCTGTGATAGAGACCTTTTTAAATACAGCTCCACTCACTGAATTTGTCTGTAATTTTGACAAAAGTATGGATTTTCAAAGCTTTCATTTTTCATCTGGTCAACAGTTGAGATACTTAAAAGTTACAAGCATTTGTTTATTAAACTTCAGTTAAATTTGTTAGAGCTCGTTCTTAAAAGTATGCTTTTTAGTTTTCTTGTTTGTTGAGTTTTCCTCTCAGATATGTGCTTAAACCTATCTGATGTGTTGCAGATATTTTAAAACGTATTCCAGCTGTCTCTTTTTTAGTGTCTCTGCTGAGAGCTGGCTCAGACCTTAATTTTCCTCCAGCTCTCCTGCTGTCTTCTCAATCCCTTCATTCTCCACAATCCTCTCGCATCCTCCTCTTCACTCTTCTTTCTTTCCGACACTTCATACTCTCATATCTTCCTCTCTGAAGGATCCGCTGTTTACATAATGAACTTAATTTCCACTGAGAGGTCGTCTTTCTCACCCCCTCCCCCCCTTTCTCTCAGATTTTGTCATGACTTCCTCCAGTCTCTGCTCTCTCTGTCCTCCCTTCAATCTGACTCATTCCTTTAGGTCTATTTATATCTCTCCCTCACTCCATGAGCTTCTCTCTATCCCTGGTTCCCTGTGTGATCAGTGCTCCGTTGATGAACGTTATGACTGGGTATAGGCATAAGCAATCGTGGGAAAAGTGAGTGCAGAGCAGAGGATTTAGTTTTTCTTCATCTCCGTCCTTTTTTTCCTTCTCGGGGGGGTCTCCTTGCTCCTGGCCAGCACTCCTCACTCTCTGCTTAGATTGATTGTGTCATCATTTCTGTGCAAATGGATATGTGACTGTCACCTGCTCCTGCGCATGCATCTGTGCACTGTAATCAAGGTGAGCATGATGAGCGGTGTTGATTAGAGAGGCTCTGTACTTGTTACTGGGAGATGTTTACAAAAACTGTAAATGTCAAAGAACTCTTTTTCTTTAGTAAGTATTTCAATATATATATTCTCTCTAGAGTTTCAAATGCTGTAGAAGTAAAATTTAATTTTCTGTGGGAGTTATCTTTTGAAGTAATAAAAGCTGTAAGATATGAAATAACAGAATGAGATATAAGGTGTAGCTACAGTATATTTTCTGTAGGATATTCTTTTGTAGTTAGCTAATAAAGCCAGTCACTAGACCATTTCTTTCTGCACACCTAGCAGCTGCCTGGTGGGTCTTGTAAAGATACCTTTGGAGATTTTTTATTTTTTATCAGTCAATCAAAAGAGAAGGCTGCATAACCGTCAACACAGCCATGGAAAAAATGATCAATCCTTGTTGCTTTTATTGGAGTTAAGAAAGCAAGCAACATCCAAGCACTGCTAATCAAATACAATTATCAGAATTTGTGTCAGTACCGCTATAAAAGCAGGAATTTTGGTGCTTTGCTGCACTGAAATCTACCACTGTGTGTTAACACAATCCCAGAGTAACAAAATATCAGCAATTACCTTACAGAATCAACTGTTGCTCCCCATCAATCTGTGAAGAGTTGTAGGGCTATTTTCATTTGAAGTTCTTGATTCTACTGAGAGAAGAATTACTTATATTTAGAAAGCATTTAATCAACTCCCAATCTGCTCAGGATCATCCCAGCATATAAAAACATACCAAAGCGTAATCCTGGACTCTGCAGCCCTCAGTTACCATGTTAAATGTTAAAGATACAAGTGAACAAGTGTGGCTTGTTGAGAAGGGTTGAAGGAGATACCTTTTTTATTCACAACGAATGTGGCAGCGTGACTTACATTTTCAACGTTGCATCTGAAGGAATTGAGAAGATCATGAAATATTCTGAATACCAAAATATTCTATAGTCAGTTGTGAGGCCGCTTGGCCCAGTCTGGGTTATCAATAGGACACTGAGCCCAAACACAGCAGGAAATGTACAAAAGCATGGCAAAAAAGAAAAGAATCAACGTGTTGCAATGGCCCAGTCAAAGTCCACTCCTCAGCATGATTGAAATGTAGTGGTGGAACCATTAGAGGCTTGAGCAGTAACTGTCTGCAAACCAAATTCCTCCACAATAATGTGAGAGACCAAAAATGACTACCAAGTGTTTTACTGATAGAGGTGATTCTACAAGCTTGTCATGACTGCAGTGTAATACTGGGTAACAGAAAACTACACTCAAGATCATATTCATTTTGTTCTAAGGCAACATATCAGTAAACCAGGAACAAAAACAGCAAAACTTCGCAAAACGATAAACTATGATCTACTTCAATGTGTCACATCTGCTCTTCTTCTGTAACTTATAAAAGTAAAACCTTATGTTAAAATTGTAGATTTTCGTTTCTCTGTCTTTAAATTTAGAAAGTGATTTATTTTGTTGAGAAATATCAGTTGTTCATTCTGCCCATTTTCAGTAATTTGCAATGGAAGCACCTGTCACCCAGGAACGGACATTTATTCTTTAGTTCTTTTATGAAAAAGTCATGACACATTATATGACACTATGCATTATAATACTTTAGTAACTTGTTTACTAACACCGTTTGTCCAGTAAATGTTGCATTGATTAAATAATATACAAACTGGCAATATCAGATAAACAGATTATTACTGCAGCTTGTAAACACAAGGCATTTTATTTTAGACATTTTGTAAAGATAAAGAGATCTCCTACTCCGATTTAATTATCCCCAAACATTATCATGCATTATTGAATTTTACTGAATTTAATATGAATGTGAAATAACATGAAAGTATGTTTGAATCTTGGGGTTGAAGAGCTTCCTTATTATCATTCTCATTCACATCACATCGAGTTTGAAATGCAGAAGTATGCTAATGTTGTATTTGGTTAAAAAGGTAATATCTGCATATGTTACATCCAGCCTTAATGGATTATTTGGAAAATTACGACCTGGTTTCAATCTATCAATACAGTCAGGGGTACATCTTTGATGCAATAGCAAAAAATAAATAAAAAGAATGAAAAAAGCTTTTAATGTTAGAATTAACATATAGATGCTGACATGAAGGGGTTCTTATGTCGAACCATAATGAAACCGCTCCGCTCCATCATCTGACCAACTATCACTCTCCCAGGACCCGTTTGATGCAGAGCTTCAAAGAGTCCCACTCCCATGAGTCCTTGCTGTCTCCCAGCAGCGCTGCCGAGGCACTGGACCTCACTCTGGACGAGGACGCCATCATCAAACCTGTCCACTCCAGCATCCTGGGACAGGAGTACTGTTTTGAGGTGAGAGCTGAGATGCACAATGGAAGAGTAACAGGACACACACACTTTAAGTCCAGAGAGCTCAAAACCTCACAAAAAAAGTAATAAAATCTGATTATCCATTTAAAAAAAAAATAAAAGTAAAACAAAGCACGGATTTTAAAACTAGTGTTGGGATTTATGACGTTTTCCATCAATTTTCATTAGTGGAAACTGACAGAGGTTGAGACATTGTTTTGGCGCCTTAGTTGCTGTCTCCATAGTGACTGATGGCTGTGGTACCGTTGGCTATAACCTCAGGTGACAACGGCGTCAGGAACCAAGTGCTTTGCGTGTCGCTCAGCCGCAGAGAGAGACAAATGGATCGAGAACCTGCAGAGAGCTGTCAAGCCCAACAAGGTGAGGGGAGAGAAAGGGATGCGGATGATCCCTGTGTCTGTGTCTCTCTCTCTCCTCCCCGTCTCCTGTTGTTGTTTGTTTTCCAATAAGAGCGCACCGCTTCATTTCTCTGTGTGAACTCCATCCTCATGTCTGTGTGTGTCTGTGTCGAGCAATTTAGTGGCGTCTGCAAGCGAAGTGTTAAAGCCTCACAGGGTAATGCTTCAGGGTGGAGGGTCCCAATTGCTGTTTTGAAAAACCACTAATCGAGAAATGTGATTTGAGTAAATTGTGCACAGCAGGTTGATGTGTACCAGCTCAGCATGCCTGTGAAAGCTGATGCTCTATGATACTGGGTAGTTGGGAGGAGAGGAGCGACAACAAGCCAACATGACTGACTCCAGGGCTTTCTCACTGCTCTGTGGGCTTTGTGCCTGAACCAGTTCAATCTAAATGTTTTCTAACTTGGATGTGCATCTGATTTTAGGAGGTGTTAACTTCTTAAATGAGATGTTCTGTTGCATAAACCTACCCAAAAACGCTTAAAAGTGATTGGACAAAGCTTTGTTTAACACAAGTTACAAAGGAATGTCAACCCAACTAACGAAGTGCTCAGGGAGGAAATGGGTCGGTAATAAGAGTCTCATCTACAGAGTAATGTTGAGAACTCTGACATGTTTGCATAATCAAAAAGCTCAACGGTGTTATGTAATATTTTCTAGTACTTTATAATGTTCCTAAATGAAAATATGCTTGGTTTAGACATGTTGACTCATGTGCTAAACTGTTAAAATCTTGAGTCACCTCTATTTTCTTCATAGTTTGTTTCCAGGTAGCCAGACTTCAAATTTCTTTTAAAGTGGTCTTAATCATTAGATTTCTAAGATTTCTAAAGGTTTGTAAAGAGATTTTTATTTTTTTCTTTGGACTGTGATTGCCCTGTTTGTTCTGTCCAGTATTTCACAATAATTATTTTTTTGTTCATGTGGCTATTTAACTGATCTATGAAGAAGTGTAGGAGCACAACACCACAGGTTGTTTTGTATGGAAGATTATAGATGTCTTAGTATTGAGGAATAGCTGCATAAGCAACTGCTGAGGAGCTGTCTGACTGCAAATGTAAAGAATGCTTCTTGTTGGCAGATTTGAAAAACAGGTAGGTTTATTAGGCACGCACACATAAAACGTACACCTACTGTGTTTTTGTTTTTGACTGGCTCCATAGGAAAGCCGACTGAATTTTGTAGTAACGCCGTGCAAACAATAAAGTGATGGCTTTGCTCCAAAACCTGATTATCCTTATGCTGTAATGCCGAAACCATTATGTAAACAGGACTGAGATTACCCATCAGCAACTGCAGCAGTTGATTCACATGAAGACTCTGAATGCAGGCTGATGGAGGCACTAAAAACATCTAAAGAAACTTTACAACTTTGTAAGTACTCTTTGTTTGAATCCTTCACAAAGAAAAATCAATGTTTTTTAACAAATCCGGATTTTACTGATCAGCGGATTACAGGACTGAGTTTGGGTGAGTGATTTCTTCAGTTTTATGGAGTTTATTTTTATTATTTAAAGCAGATTTGTATAGGATGTGGTCAAGCAGAGCATGCAGTATGTAATCATCAGAAGGGTGATTTAACTGTTGAATCTTGTCAGGTCTTGGCAGTACTTTTCAAATTGTTTGTCTACATGTGATGAGAGAAATTGCAGCCAAAGTACAAAGAAAGCTTTGAACAACTTTCAGAAAGTCTACAGAAACCTTGATCATGACCACTTTAAAAGATTACAAGCAAGTCTTGGAAGTAAAATGTAAAGAAGACATGGAAGAAGGGTGGTTTAAAACCTTTGCACAATACTTTGTAAGACAACCTGTCTTTTCTGCTGAGGAAATTAAAAATAAAAGATTTTTGCTCAAATCATCTCAAACTGATGGATCATTGTGAAAATGTTTCCATGTGAACTGACTTTGGTAGATTAAACAGCATTACTGAGCCTTTTTGTTTACTGAGGATAAGGAATCCTGGTATTTCTTTTCAGTTTGACCTTGTTGCAGTTAGTTTAGATGCTATGGCGACAATTGTGATTCCCACTTCATTCCCCCTCATCTAGAGGTGTTAAATCTAATCGTGAAATCTCCTAAATGTGCACCTCAACAGCTGCTAAACTGGAACAAACTGATGTTGAATCAAACCAAAATACTCCTGTGTTTCAATTATTGTGTTCTGTATAAAAACTGCATAGTTTTGCAGCATTGATGTGAAGTGCTTCCTCAGCTGTAAGATTATGGTTTCATCCTCACATCCTTAATTTAACTAATCTTAGAACCAAATAATTTCAATAATTTCCCTGTAGATCTGATAGTTCTGTGAAATCGTCCTGTGCTCCTCCAGTTTGTTATTAAAAGTGAGCAGACATGTGAGACATGCAGCTTTGATAGCATCTGGGGACTGGAGACCAATTAAACCCTTCTGAGATGAAACTTCATGGGAGCTGGATGTTCTTTGTCCAGATGCTCGGGCCGCAGGGGTTCTGGCTGAGTCACGGCGCTCCGAGGATTCCTAACGGATATTTTCACAGATAGTTCTCTCCCCTCCTATGCCTGAAAGTCACGAGTCATGTATCTCAGACCAGATGCACCAGCAGAGACAGGACTAACCACAGAGAGAAAGATTATCATCAGTCTTTTTAACTTACCTGGCCCGTTGGTTCTCTTTTAAGGTCTTCTTCAGTTTTTCATGAAAAATCAGAGCAGCCAATCCACTCTCATGTTTTTGTAGTCAAATCTGAGATATAACAGAAAGACAGAAGCCATGTGGGGATTTCAAGGCAGAGAACCCAGTCCCATACTGGTGCTGCTGCTCTGGCAAACTGAGACACCAGATGCCCAAAAACGTTCAGAGTCACTGGTTTGGAAATAATTATTCCTCTTGTTTGACACCAGATATAAAAGAGGAAAAAACCGTTGGTTCTGAAGATCATGGATGAAAATGAGACGTTGAATAGTGTGAGGCTAACGGCAGTGATTCAGCTGAAACATCATTCTGCAACCAGCAGCAAGAGTTGTCAAATCTAACACAGGCTTTCTGATCATGATAAGGATTCAACACAGAAACATAATTACCATTGTTTGTGTCTTTGTTGCAAAGATGAAATGGAGGAATTTTCTTTTCATTTTTTGTCATTTGTCTTTTGTGTGTCTATCATGCAGTTCAGTGCCTCTGTGTTAAGAATTTGGAGCTGCTCTCTCAACTTCAGTGCATCATTTTCTCTCCCCTGCAGGATGACCTGCTGTTGCCCATTATTCACCCCTCTCTGTCTCTCTGTCCTTGAAGTTTTTCTTGTTGCATTTTTGTATCTCTCTCCCTTTCTCATATCATCTTCTTTCTATAAATACTTTTGAAAGCTTGGTTTTTAATGCTGTAAACTGTCTTTGAGCTGGTTTCATCTTCATACAGGACAACAGCCGGAGGGTGGACAATGTGCTCAAACTGTGGATAATCGAAGCCCGCGAACTCCCAGCTAAGAAGCGCTACTACTGCGAGCTGTGCCTGGACGACATGCTGTACGCCCGCACCACCAGCAAGCCCCGTACCGACACCGTTTTCTGGGGCGAGCACTTTGAGTTCAACAACCTTCCGGCCGTCCGCAACCTTCGCCTTCATCTGTACAAGGAGACAGACAAGAAGAGACGGAAGGTGACTGAGCGATCTGAGCATTGGTGAAGGAAATGTTTGAAATCTGTTTTGAAGCTGTTTTGAAGCTTTTTTTTTTGTAGCCCCACAAATACAAATAATCCTCTCAGCTTCTGCTACACAGCACACAGTAACTGCATTTAGTCATATTTTTGAGTATATTTATATTTTTGATGGAAAGCAATTCAAACATCAAAAGTATGTGTGGTGTCCCCCAGGGATCAATCTTGGCCCCCCTGCTTTTTGTCATCTACATCCCTCCACTCAGTTGTGTCATCAGCAGACACAATTTGTCATTCCACTGTTATGCTGATGACACACAATTATACATCAGAACTGCTCCCAACCCCTCCATAGCCCTGTCATGTGTTGCTGCCTGTCTTGAGGAGATTAATGCCTTGATGAACAGCACCTTTCCTCAGCTGAACAGTAGCAAAACCGAGGCACTTCTTGTTGGCACAATTCACCAGACCACCAACTCCTCAATTTCCTAGCTCTCCCTTGACGACCAGGTAATTGCTCTCTCCCCCTCAGTAACTAACCTTGGGTTTCAGGTTTGACCAACAACTCACCTTTGACAACCACATAAAGAATATATCAAAGACCTCGTTCCACCACCTTCACAACATCTTCAAGATCCTTCCACTTCTTTCCCGCTCTGACGCAGAAAAACTTATCCGTGCCTTTGTTTTCTCCAGACTGGATTACTGCAAAGGACTTTTTACGGGGATCTCCTCCAAAAACATTCAAAATTTACAGTACACCCAGAACAGTGCCACAGTAGTCCTTATGCAAGTACAAGCATTTTACACCCATCCTAAACTCCCTCCACTGGCTCCCAGTCCCATTTTGCATGCAATATAAAATTATTCTGCTCACCCATTAATGCATCAGCAGCCATGGTCCATCTTATCAACAGGAGCTCCTTCCACTCCAAACCTCCACCCGCACGCTCAGGTCGTCCAGCGGCCGGCTCCTCCAGGTCCCCTCTACCAGGCTCAGAACCATGGGGGACAGAGCCTTGTGCTCTGCTGCAACCCGGCTCTGGAATAGCCTCCCTCCAGCGCTGAGAGACACCCAGAGTCTCGATTCTTTTAAAGTTGGACTGAAGACATTCCTGTTTAGAAAAGCTTTTAACTACTAAATATTTATTACACTCTAGTGTTGTTTTATTCTTTTTTCTTGTGTTTTGATTGTAGCAGTCTGAGATTCCTTGGAATGAAAAGTGCATTATAAATAAAATGTATTATTATTATGTAAAAATCCCAATCAGTTTTGGGGGTTTGCAAACATCCTCCGAGTATATCACCATATATTACATATCCTTTTGTTCTATAGAGTTTAATATAAGGGTTCTTCCTCCCTCTCTACGGACGCAGTCTGTGAGAAAGGAAAACTCTGAAATCATGAATCAGACTAGAACTAGGGCGAACAAAACAACGATTCAGAGCAGAATAAATCATTCAATAAGTGTAAGAATTAACGTTTCCTAACTTGTGTTTAAACAATTCTTCATGTCTTCCCAAAAAAATTCATTTTTTCTAAAATATGTCTAGTTTCTTCTTATTTTTATTTAAACAGACTTTAAAAAAAAAAAAGATGTCTGAGGAAATAAACCTTCCTTCAGTTTAGTTGTGCTTATGAGTATATTTCTTGTGTATCTTTCAGGAAAAGAGCACATACTTAGGATTGGTCAGCATCCCCATCTCAAGCATCACCGGGCGGCAATTTGTGGAGCAGTGGTACCCTGTCATCCAGCCCAGCGTCCTCACAAAGGGAGCTGGTGTCGGAGGAGGGAAAATCATCAACGCATCGCTACGCCTCAAATCCCGCTTCCAAACCATGAACATCCTACCCATGGAGCTGTACAAAGAGTTCGCAGAGTACGTCACCAACAACTACCGCACTCTGTGTGCCGTGCTGGAGCCTGTGCTGAGTGTGAAGAGCAAAGAGGAGGTGGCCTGTGCTTTGGTGCATATCCTGCAAAGCACAGGCAAGGCAAAGGTAAGGGACAATGTTTCCTTCACTGTGATTATCTGAAGCCTCGTCTGCAGAAAGTTCAGGATCACTGGGTCTGATTGAGTGTCCATGGTTTACAGTAGTTTTCCTGTTTCTGCAGGATTTCCTGTCTGACATGGCAATGTGTGAGGTAGACAGATTTATTGACCGAGAACACCTTATATTCAGAGAGAACACTCTGGCCACCAAAGCCATAGAAGAGTACCTCAAACTGATTGGACATAAGTACCTCAAGGATGCTATTGGTGAGTCGACCCAGCCGTGTCTTCCTTTTTCCACATCATAACTGAAACATTTACAAACATTTTAAACAAGAAAACATTTAAACTGATTATTATTTTAATGCTCTTTTCTCAGTTTAGGTCCTATAATTGAAACAGCTAAAACTTGTTTCATGGTTTAGTTTTTACAGTAATAGGAATCCCAAAAAATCTGTCACCCTTATTGAGGCAAAGGATGTCGTTTTCAATCTGAATAGGACAATGTAAAATAACTTTTTTTCTTTCTTTTAAATTGTATTCAAGTTTACCCAAATTGTCTTCATATTTTTCTACATTTGAAAATGCAAACAAAAAATATTAAAAGTCAAATAAGATTCAGAATTCCTTAATTATTTTTATTGCCACCCTGGACTGGCAACCTGTCCAGGGTGTACCCCACCTCGTGCTCGTAGACTGCTGTAGATAGGCACCGGCTCCCACCTGACCCAGTGTGGGAGAAGCGGGTATAGAAAGCGGATGGATGGATTTTTACTGCCTACCTCAGAAAGAAATTATGTTTTCCACCAGTTCTGATGAACAGGAACCTTCATATCAGTAAAAAGAAAAACTTAAACTTTAAAATCAGCTAAAATCAAAAGTAAGATGTATATATATATATATGAAACCCGAAAGTTCTACATAAAGGCCACAAAAGTGAGGAAGGATTTTGAGAAGTTGTTTATTTCATTTATAGTTCTGATAACCACAAACCTTCCTTTTCATCGCTATTTGTCAAAAACAATTGATGTTATTCAGTAACATAAAGCAGGGTTGAATAAGAAGATAGAGAAACTAAATTATTCAGTCATGGGAAATGTATCAAAAAACAACAGAAGAAGAGCAAATAAATCTAAAAGAACTCAGGTGAAAAATTCAAGTTTTATTGTTGTTTTAAAATCTGTCACAAACTGACACCAGATTATTTCTGATGCTGGCAACGTTCAGGCTTTCTGCTCTCTGAGCAGCTGGACATGAGCTAAAACATCATGCATGTTCTGTCTGCCTGACTTATTCTGTGATTGTTTTCTAATTTTTAAAGCTAAGCTGATCAGATTGTTAGAGAAAGATCTGGCAGCATGAGCACTATTCTCCCGATAAACAATAAATCCATTTATCTCTCCCAAACATAAGAAGCAGAAACTGATTTGATGAATAAATCTGATTCATAGAAGGGCATAGTTTCTGGCTGAGTGGCATCATGTGATACATGATAAAAACATTTGCCCCAAACATGGTTAATTCAATTAACTGTGACCTCAGCATTCAACCTGTAGGTAAACTGGTGAACCATACACTATGAGTATTAAACAGCAGAGCTCAACCCAGAGACGGGAAAACGAACCAGGACCAGATGAAGTACTCAGGGAAGCAAAACACCTGATTTCAACATTAAAAAATGATGATGACATCCTTTAGACCAACATGTTTAATGTACAATTGAAACTAGATATAGTGTATATATAGTGTATCAACTCCAAGACAAAGTAAAAGATTTTGGTGCTTGCTGAAGATTGTAAGATGGAGTCATCATCCACAGAGAAATTAGTCCTTGCAACACCAGCTGAACAGCCATTCAGAGCAGAAGAAACCATTACTCCAAAAGAAAACATTATGAACCACATTATACTTCCTTCCTGATAATCTGCCTTAGTCCTTTTCAGTGCTTGATGCACAGCTATTGTGTTTGCCAGGGTTCTCACAATCCACATTATGATCAATCCTTCACTCTATGCTCTGCTCCTGTTGTGCATTCATGACAATTCCTCTTTAAGTCATCTGATATTTGGGGTTGTAGTTTATGCATTATCTGAGCATTCAAAATTTTAAAAAAAGAATCATTCAAAATGAAAGTAACAGTAACAAGCTGGTACCTACATGCCTTCATCTGTGTAAGATAACAGATAAGTTACCCAATATACTGTATTTGGCAGTATACTGTATATCACACCAATTTGTGCCAAAATGTTTAACTGTAATGTAAAACTGCTTGGGCTAAATGAGGTCCAACCTCAAATGTAATGCATAGATCTAAATCAGACTACAGACCTGGCTTTAAGTCACGTCTAGATCAGGTCTAAGCATCTAAAGTCTACGCTTTGACGCCCAAATTGAGACTGTTCTTAACTGGCAGGTGGCGCGTTGATTTTCAGCATTAGGAATTAGCTGGGATCCAACTTTACATTCAAAATGATTGATGATCACTACTCCTTAAAACAGAAAAGAAAAACATCTTAGTATTGCTAAGGGTTTGAATCAAATCTTTTACCCCCCACATTTTAAGTAATGTCTTTTCTCCTCAATTAAGTGTTGGTTGATGCTATTATTAGAATAATAACTCTGGACTTGTTACATATAAAATGTCGCCTGCAGGGGAGTTCATAAGGGCCTTGTATGAGTCAGAGGAAAATTGTGAAGTGGATCCTATGAGAATACCACCCTCTGTTCTACCAGACCACCAAGCCAATCTTCGAATGTGCTGTGAACTGGCACTCTGTAAAATCGTTAATTCCCATTGGTAAGCTCCTATTTCCTGCAAAAATAAAGAAAGTCATTTATTAGGTTGCTTGGCATGCAGATTGTTTTCCTAGCAAGTTGAGTAGACAACCATGCAGTTTCTGTCTGATAATGAAATGTATCTTGCCTCTCCACAGTGTATTCCCCCGTGAGCTAAAGGAAGTTTTTGCGTCCTGGAGAGTGCGTTGTGCCGAGAGGGGTCGGGAGGATATTGCTGACCGTCTCATCAGTGGCTCACTCTTCCTGCGCTTCCTGTGTCCTGCCATCATGTCCCCATCACTCTTCAACCTCACCCAGGAGTATCCCGATGAGCAGACGTCACGCACTCTCACCCTTATTGCTAAAGTAGTGCAAAACCTGGCGAACTTCTCCAAGTCAGTTCTGCTTAAATTTTCAAGAAAAATTTTAACTTGCAACTAACCAAAGTCTGGTCAACATTTTATTACATATAGAACGAATATACACCAATACAGCACCTATAATGCCTAACGGGGAAATAAAATGTACCCTTTCTGTCCAAAATCTGGGTTATTTCTGCATTTTTACACTCATGCCTCCTTCTTGTCTGGTGTCTCTTTCTTCTCCACCTGCAGGTTTGGCAGTAAAGAGGAGTATATGTGTTTCATGAATGAGTTTTTAGAGATGGAGTGGGGCTCCATGCAGCAGTTCCTGTATGAGATCTCCAACCTGGACAGTGTCAGCAATGCAGGCGGCTTTGAGGGATACATTGATCTGGGCAGGGAGCTGTCCATCCTGCACAGCCTCCTGTGGGAGGTCATGGCTCAGCTCAGCAAGGTGAATATGTCCATTATGTGAATTAATCAGAGAAAAGTCAAGAGACAGATGATACCCTGTAGGCGCTTCACAATAGAAGCATCAAGACAGCCCTACCAGCACTTGTAGAAGTTTAGTGGGGGTCACATAGGGAGTTGCATGAGGAAGTGTGATCTTGCCATGCAACTCTCTGGGTTAGGGAGCATGCTGATGTTTCTAATGTTGGAACCAATATGTACCTGAGAGCACATACACACTTTCAATAGGTTGTGATTGTACTATACAGCCTATAACAAGAGAGGATCATCATGTGTGCTAACTATATATCACTAACCATACAAAATACCCCCAAACTTAATAGTGAAACATTGATTAATGAAGACATGGATATTGTATTGTTTTCGTTACAGAAAACAATACATAAACTTTCAACGTTTCGTTTCATCGTCGTCAAACGAGGAGATACCTTTTCATAAAAAAGAAAAACTTCTGCAGCTTACTGAAGTTTTATTTTTCTTCTGACCACAGGATGCCATCATCAAACTGGGTCCTTTGCCCCGCCTCCTGAATGACATCAGCATGGCGTTGCGTAACCCTCACCTCCAGAGGCAGCCGAGCCACCAGACAGGCAGGGTGCAGGACAGACAGACGGACAGGCTGCTGTCTCGACCAAGCTTCAACCGAGGCATCTCTTCAGAGTTCCAGAATCTCATGATGAGGGACCTAAACAGGTACAGACATTTGTTCAGGACAGTCTGTGATTGTTCATCAAGACTCATGGAAAACAAAACCGCTGGGATCTAGTCACAAATGAACTTTTCAAAAGATTTTAATCATTTTTTCAAGTCTTTTTAAGGAAAAGTCTAATTTATAAATAAATGTGTGTTTTAAAGAATAACAACTGAGACAAACATGGGGGTTAAAAATGCAATTTCAAGTGTAGAATGTGAGCAACTTGATTAATAACTACATACAGTACATGTTACTATGCAAGTGAATTCAACATATCCAAATGGCAATACGTTTCTGAATTAGTCTCACTGTGGCACTGAGTCACAGTTGGTAGAGTCCCGGATTTATATAAAGGAACACAAAGAGTTGCAATAATAAAATATGAATATGTTATTTCATTTTTAAATGTTAATGAATAAGTGAGCTTAACAAACTTCATACAGGTTAAGCTTGGTAAAAATGGCCCATCCCAGCCAGCTAAAAGAGCATAAAGATGATCATTTTTGTTACAGTTATGACCTCATTCATCGGCCACAATAAAAGGAGAAACACACCATGTGAAAGAATTCAGAAATATAAATGTATTCAACACACACTAATGGTAAAATCAAAGCTTTCCATATGAAGTGTGAAGGTCAGTGAAATCAGTGGTTCAGAACATGAGAGCATTTTTGTGTGGCGTGCGCTTAAAAATAAGGAAAATAGACAAGAGGACGGCAGAGCCCGGGTCCAAAATAAAAAATAATATAATAAAATGATTTATTATATCTGCTGCATAACCAGTATTAAGGACTCACCTCACATCCTGCATGACTGCAACACAGTGGCACGTTTCCATAGTCAGTGATGATGTGGGGCTTCTTGTCAGGTAAAGGAGCAGGGCAGAAGGCAGCCAGTACCGCCCATTTTCTCATTTCATCAATCTAAAATAGGATAGGGGACAATTAGGTAAATACATTTTTTTGCCAAGTGTTGAATGAATATTTCCTGAATACAATGAAATGTGGAGATGCTGAATGTTCAAAATTGTTCCAGATCTTTCCTGTTGGCTTTATATCCTCCTGTTGTCCAGCTCCATAGATATCACTCGTTTGCCTTCCCCTACCTCCACTGGAGGAGTCATGCCATCACGGTCCCAGCTGAGTTTTCAGGACCGCGATCACCCTCATCAAGCCTCCAAAGACATGTTTTACGTTTCACGGCCCCCCCTGGCCCGATCCAGCCCAGCGTACTGTACGAGCAGCTCGGACATCACGGAACCAGATGCTAAGGTGAGTCTTATCATGCTGAACCAGGGGAATCATCATCCCATCCGCTAGTTTATTTCTCTCTGGTTAGTGAGGTTAGTATGACATGCATGTTAGTCATACTTGAAAGAGTCTGCCATCGTGTTACAGAGGCTCTAGTTTATCATGACATTTGCTTTTTTCCCACTGATTCACCATGCAACTCATCCTAGCGGTATTTCCTGGGAAATACTTTCAGGCATTCCGATACCCTGACAGACCTCGTGGTAAAAACACCCGCACCACCCTCACCCATATCATCCGTGCCCACCTAACATATTAAATATCAGGGGGCACATTAGCCTCTCATATCCCTTACTATTTAGGTAATCAGTGTAAATAAAAGCGTATCTATGATGGACCTCCAGGATTCCCGAATGAACAGCCTGTCTAACCTGCAGTCGGTGGACATGCTCAACTCCTCCCAGGCCTCCATCGCCGGTATGGGCAGCTTCGGTGGGCTGAGCAGCGGAGGCGGTGGCGGCCTGGGGTCGGGCCTGAGCAACCAGCTGCGGGCCGGTGGGCGGTTGTCAGCTGGCTCCGGCGGCTCCAGCATGTCAGGTGGCCTCCGGCTGAGCCAGCTGAGCCAGATGGGCACCACCACCGACTCGCTATCCCAGCAGCAGCAACACCAGGCCGCCGCCATGCGCTACCCGCTTTCCTTCCAGAATCCCCTCTTTCATCTGGCGACGGCTGACGGGCCACAACAACAGCTCCATCACCAGCACAGCCGGGCTCAACCCCCAGCACCCCTGCTCCTGGCCCCTGAACCCGAGCCCTCTCATCAGACCTACATCCCACAGTTTGCCCACGGGGGATTCTCTCGCAGTGAGGATCTGTCTACCCTCAGGACCAGGGACGGTCACCTGGGCCAGCCCAGCATAATCCACTCGCACAGCTACAGTGACGACTACAGCAGGGCTGACTACGGACGCAGGCAAATCCCCATGCATATGCAGGTAAAATCTTTTCTTCCTGGAATTGTACATCAGAGTTTTTTGATGTCTGGTGACATTGTTTGATAATGTGACAATTTGAAAAATATGGGCTTGGTATATGGGAATGAATCAGAAACAAACTGTAGATTAACAATTACGGTATGAAGTCAATGAGCTCAGAAAGTGCATGTCCTTGTGTTGCAGCTTCAGAACAAGCCTAAATCATCACCCCTCCATCACCATGCTTGTCAGTTAGCAGTGAGGTGTTTGTGCTAGGATGCTGTCTTTGGTTTTCTCCGGAGATAGGGCATTACAGCCAGACATCTTTTGTCTCCTCTGTGCTATATACAGGTTCTTTCCAAAACATTCAAGGAACTCACAAGTCACTTTCACAGTTTTTCACTTTTTAGAGGTTACAGATTTGCAGGACTTGCAGGTTTTTTCTTAAGAATGTTTCTGAAAGTTAATGGATGGTTCACAGAACTTACAGGTTGCTTCCTCGAACCTGCATGTTACTTTACTGATATGATCAGGATTACTTTCCTGAACTGACAGGGAAGTTTCCTGGATCTTGAATCTAGAGCTTACAGGTTATTGTTTTGAACTTACAGCCTTCTTTTGTTTTGAACCTTTAGGATACTTTCCTAAAACCTCCAAGTTGCTATCGAGAACTTAGCTCTGAGTTTAGTTTCTGCAACTGGCAAAGAACCTGGAGGTTGCTTTCATGAAATTTAAAGGTTACTTTGCCAGAATTTACAGGTTACCTTTTAGTTTCTTTTGCACAGCTTACACGTTACTATGAGAAACTTACAGGATACTCTCCAGCAGTTGCTTTCCTTGAACTTACATTTTTTTCTGTTTTGGTAACTTAAACTAGAATATATATAGCTTACTTTTACAGAACTTACAGCAAGTTTGGAGCTCAAGTATTAATGTAACTGTATTGCTACTTTCCTGGATCATAAACAGTACTTTCTGAAAGTTATTGTTTCCTGTTCTCCTTCACATCTGTTCAGAATACATTGTTCCAGAATTGTTGTGGTTCATTTATTTATTTTGCACATGCTAAGTGGTAGTTGTAAATTTCATACTTAAATTTCCCATTAAGTATGACTTAGAATATGGCAGTATCGCTACGTCATACTGCCATATTCTTTACAAAGAAGAGACTTTATCTTGCCAACTCTTTCAAACAGCCTCATGTACTGATGGGCATAGCCATTGCTTCTCTGATGTCATTACTAATGTGTTTCTGCCTTGGCGTTGTGTTAATGCACACTTTGTCTTCCAAACCACCGAACTGCCAAACTCTATACACCATGTAATGTGTATTTTGGAGATGAATTGATACAGTTTTAATTTAAAAGATACAATATAAGCAATCCTCTTTTATAAGCCTTCAGAAAAGCCATCCTATAATGTCAACTTTAAAATCAAACAAAATTTTAGAACATACTTCAAATTCAAGTTCATTAAAACAGGTAAGAAGCAGGATATAAAAATAATCGATTCTGTACTTATTTTTTTTCGTAGGACAACCTTCAACAGCAACAAGAAATGATGGGAATGGCCTCCCAGACAGGAACGTCCCACTCTTCCCTGGCCACCACACCTCCTTCCACAGTTCAACCTATGCGCCAGAGTTCTGTTGCTCCACCTCCCAGCCAACGTGTCAAGTCCCAGACTTCCCACCAGCTATCCGTCAGTGCAGCAGCTGCACCCGCCACCTCTGGAAAAACCCGTCCGCAGAGCGGAAACCTCCTCCAGTCTCCAGAGTCCAACTATGGTGGCAGGCAGCATGGGCCCCGGCAGCTATCCGTGAAAGACAACACTGCCCCGGGTCTTCCTCACCAGCAGAGCTCTGTCAGGGAAAGTGGGAGTCCACAGGGGACCACCAGTCAGAGCACTCAGCAGTCACCACAGCAGTCTCAACAGCACCTTTTGAAACCCACCATGAGTAAACAGGTAACAGACTATGTTTTATCTTTTTCAGCTGATCATGTCTTCTCCAGGTTGTCTCTAGTATGTTCAGTAATAGGTGTTTGTGCAAGGCTTTTATACAGTGTGTAATCAATGTATATTTCATATGTAAAGCAGTTTGAATGAAGTGCCGCTTGTTATGAAAAGAATTTCCACCCAGTTCAGAGCTTAATCTAAATTAGGTGGTTATTTTCTTTAATAAATTCTTCCAATGCTTTATTTTCTTTTTGTCTTTTCTTTGAGGTCTGTAAAGCACTTTGGATTCCCTCAAGTATGTTCCCCCGTGTTATGTACATAAACGTGTCATGTTTACTGTTTCATAATAAGTGTGCCACCGTTTGTTCCCAGGGCTCACAGTCACCCACTACCCTCAATCCCCCGACCCCAGCGAATGAGCGAACAGTGGCCTGGGTCTCCAACATGCCTCATCTGTCAGCTGACATTGAAAGTTCGCGAATCGATCGTGAGGAATTCAAGCTGAAGGAGTATTCAAAAAGCATGGATGAGTCGCGCATGGACAGGGTAGGCATCATTTTAACATCAATGTTTTTTTTTTATTTGCACTCAAAGTGGGTCATGCCATAAACCAAATGCACATAATATTTCAACTTTATCAAGAGCCCAAAACAAATTAAAATAGAATTAAAGGTAATAAGTTATGCATGTCATTGACTGATTTATTTCAGAAATAAATCTCGCCATAGTTACTCAAGAGTTGTCATCTTCCAATCCAAAAGCTGTGGGTTCAATCCCAACTTCCTCCTGTCACATGTCAATGTGCCCCTGGGCAAGGCACTAAGCCCTGAGTTGCCTACCAATCAGCATATAGTTGACTGGGTGAATGTGGCTCTAGTGTAAAGCGCTTTGAGTGGTCAATGTGACTAGAGCCCTGCATAAATTCATTGAATTGACTATTTTTTATAAAACTGGAAATATTGCACCAAAACGTTACTTGTGCAGAAAACTTTCAAAATCTGCCATTAATTTACTAAATGTCCTAAACGTCCTCAGACCTTACAGGTTACAGTTCTGGAAGTTACAAGTTAGTCGCCGGAATTATGTTTATACCCATAGATCTTAATTAATATGTTCTGGAAACAATGTGTTATG
The DNA here is from genome assembly GCF_021462225.1 of Girardinichthys multiradiatus. NCBI lineage: Eukaryota > Metazoa > Chordata > Actinopteri > Cyprinodontiformes > Goodeidae > Girardinichthys > Girardinichthys multiradiatus. Next base: position 45,248,840 of record NC_061796.1, read on the forward strand.
TTAACATAAATAACAGGTTACTTTCCAGAACTTAAATGTTACTTTCCTGATACCTTACTTTATAGAACTTGGGGGTTATTTAATTGAACTTCTGGAACTGTCAGAGAACTTCCTGGTTACTTTTTGGAATTTAAAGGTCATTTTCTTCAGGATTTATGGATTCTTTCACACATTCATTTATTTTCCAGAACATTCAGGTTAATCTAGCGGAAACTATAGGCATCTTTCACCAAATTTACAGTAATTTACTGGTTGCTTTTCCAAGCTTAGAGGTTAACTTTATGGAACTTACAGGTTACTTTGCCAAAGTTATAGGTTGCTTTATTTCAAATTGTTGAGTTGCTCACTGCAACCTAGAATTTACTGTCACAGAACTTCCAGGATAGTTTCCCAGAACCTAAAGGTCACTTTCCTGAAAATAGTATCTAGAACTTACAGGTTACTTTCACAGGACTTACAGATGTATGTCTGGAAGTTGGAGATTAAATAATAAAAACTTTTGATAAAACAGAATTAGTATTTAAAACATTTGATTAACTGTAGTCTTGAGTCTTCCCACTTTAGTTTATGTGTTGCTTCTGAGAAGCCAGATTTTCTTATCTTTTTTTATCTCAGCTTTTGTTACTTTTTCTCTCAGGTTCGAGTCTGACTGCTTAGAGCACACAAACTTTAAATGAATTTGGAGTGGTTTTAAACTGCAAAATAACTGATATAGTGTTTTTTTCAGAATATAGGCCTGTCAACCTCCAAATATGTTTATTTACGCTCCCTTCTGTCCCTGTCTCAGGTCAAAGAGTACGAGGAGGAAATTCACTCCTTGAAGGAGCGCCTAGTGATGTCTCACAGAAAACTTGAGGAGTACGAGAGGAGGCTCCATTCGCAGGAGCAGCAGACCAATAAGATCCTTCTACAGTATCAAAATCGTCTCGAGGACAGCGAGAGGAGGCTACAACAACAGCAACTGGAGAAAGACTCCCAAATTAAAGGAATAATTAACAGGTAATTGGAGGCTGTTTTTGGGATGGAGGGCAAAGATGACTCGGTGGTCTTCTATAGGGAGACCATGCCTTTTTTTTTTTTTTTTGGACAGACATGTGGTTAAAGTGGCATATTCTCTTAATATCAAAATGCTAAAACGAATTGAAATCATTCTAATCTGAGAAGTGTGAACATAGAGGGCTTCAGTTATAGCTAATTGTCAAGTGAAATTATAAACCTGGAGCGGCACTTACAGAGAATGTTCAAATTAAAATCTAAAACAAAGAAAAATACCTTTTTGTGACAGATATCTGGCACTATATATGACGGGCAGTGTGGGAAGTTGTTTTCAGATTTATTAAGTCCTGTTGCCTTGAGAGCAAGGCAGGCACCTGTCCATCAAAAAACACACTGGGCAATTTGTATGAGATACATATGAAATGAGAGACTGTTATATGGAGGGCAGAGATCTATGTCATGTTAAATAAGCACAAAGGGTATTTTTCCCTTATTGCTGCTTCTTTCAAACCAGGCAGAATAGTCTTTGATTTATCTCTAAGCAATTGCTCCAGAAAATCTGTTGTGAAATCCTCACAATGTGGTTTGTTCTGTGTTACAGCGATGCATTTAGCAAACTGCAGAGATCTCTAGCTGAGACTTAATTTATTGGGTGTTTTTGTGAAATAGCAAAGGGGTAGTAGTTCTTTCTTTTTATTGATTACCAGCAAATTAAGTGGTTCATGAGTAAGAAGTGGAATATTGATCGCTTCTCAGTTGTGTTCAGGCTTGAAACCAAAATAGTTGTGGCGTAATAAGATTTAATGTGAGGCTGCCCATTAGCAGTGATCTCTAGCTTGTTTTGTTTTATTTATTGTGCGAAAAGTTTTGGTAAATATTTTCACATCTTGTGATAGTCTGTGGTCTGCAACTGAAGGGTGGATATCTGTGACAGAGAATATTGCCACTTCTAATCCACTCCAGGAAAGAAGACTCGGAATGAAGACAGGGAGTCCTGCTCGTCCGTTAAGGAAAAATCATCTGTACTGCTCTAGCTGAGCTTTTAAAAGAACCTTAAGCCACCCTCCCTCATCCCGTGCTGTTGCAGCCACCAGCAGCCATTTGTTTATGAACATATGCTCCTTTACTGGATTTTGGAATCATATGGGATTATTCCACATAGTTTTCTCGAAGATTTCCTAGTAAAAGCACAGGAAAGCACAAGGGGGGGGGCACTTTTTAAATGATTGCTTTGAACTTTAATGCACAGGACTCTGGAAGACCATGACTTGATATTAGCTCTTCCATTTAGAATGAAGGTGAACCTTGTTCACTGAAGGACTGCTGACGTTTCTCTCCACAGAAGAAACATGGGGACTAATACCTCGCTCATTTTTTTGTATACATAGTATGAGGCAGGAAGACCATAAGCTTGAATCAATCTGTTAATTGTGAAGACTCAAGCGGAAAAGCAGAGCACTTAAAGCATCACTCTTGATTATCTCCGTTTGGGGTATAAGCTTCACGTGGATACAGACACTCATGATCAAGGCTCACACTTGTACCTTGTGTGTCCTACCTTATCCATCTAACCATGGATGAGTTAAGTAGCAGATCTGGATGCTTCCGAGTCAGTTTTTACTCACAGATCACTGAGCCAGATCACGTCACCAAGTGCATTGCAGGACTTGTGCTTCATCTGGACACATTAGGAATTTGAATGCACATAAGAGCAATGCAGACAGAGTACATGGATGCCAACAAACATCCTCTCAGGCCATCCTGCTGGATTGACTGGACTCCAGAATCTAAGTGAATTAACAAGTGCAAGCATAGCCTTATGTTCTGTTTTATCCTCAGTTGACTTTCATGATCAGCTGACACCTTACAGTAGATTATTAATGGTAAAAAATGCAAGCTCAGGTCTAATATGGCTCCTGGGTCGGCTTTCAAAAATCTTTGTCTTTCCCTGCAGAAATAAAAATAATCTGCATCGTTTTTTCTTTCAAAAAAGCCTTAATGCTGTGTGTGAACCTTACTTTAAGCTCAGATTAACGGCAGTATCTGTCAATAGACCGGACCTGGTCTCAGCAGTCTAATTAATAACCAAAGCAACATCTTAAAGGAATAGTTTGGATTTTTAAGTAAGGTTCTGTGACGAGATTAGTAGTTCCTACTTGCCTCTTATGACAGTAGCATGGATGAGGAGAAAGATGTTCAAACTGTAAAGGCGAGCTAATGGCCAGTCTGAGGAAGGCCCAGACTGAAGCAGATTTCTGACTTAATCATCTCCAGTTTCAAAAAATGACCTGCATTTCATTGAACCTGTATTTCATAATTAAACCAAACTTTGTTTTCTTTAGATTGTTATTTAAATGTGCTGCAACGGTTTTCATAAATCATGGTTAAGTACAAACCTCAGTTCGACACAGCAGCAAAAAGAACAACAATGCCAAAATGATTGGTTTCTTTTCCCCTATTTAAAATAGAATAATTTTCCTCACCAAAGCAGGGAGAAAAACAAACCACTGCTGTAAGTCAGGAGGCTCTGAAGTTTCAGCTCCTGCAGGTATGTCTGCAGGTAAATTCTTGATTAAAAATATTTCAAACTATTTGAATTAGTTTTAACTGAACAGTGCACTGCAGGCCATGTGTCATCTAAACATTTGAAGTCATGGAAGTGAAAGGTTTTTCTTTTGGCAAGAAATATGGGAAAAGCATGTTTATTTTACAACACAAGACACTGCAATGTGCATGAATACATGACAGATTGTCTTTCCATATTTCCACCACTTGCTATCCACTTCTGCTGCAGTGCACTTGGAATGAAAGCTGATTAAAACAGGCAAGTGGGTCTTCAAGCAAAGTGTCATTATTACCAGACATCCCTGCATTGCTTTAGTGTGGAGTGCTTTAGATAGTTTCTTCATCTACTCCTTTTCCGTCATTGCAACATAGTCAAAAGTAAGAAAATCACATATTCTTTGTCTGATTGAATGTACCAGACTATGCGATCTCTGACTTGATGACTTGGGATAAATGAAATAGAAACCAATGGCTTTTTACAGTCAAAACTCTGGTGATCTTCCCATGTGAAACGTACATGTTAAGCATTTCCAGCCAAGTTAGAAATCTGTTGCAAATACATTGTAATGTAAAAAATGGTTAAAAAAACCCCCACAAAAAACAATTCTAATGCAAACAAGATGGCTATATGATTATTTTTTTAAAAGACCATTCACATAAACTGCTAGGAAATATTTAAAGGTATAGTTTTTTCTTCCGGCAGAAATCATTTTTATATTCATTATATCATGGGGGAGGTCAACACATCTTATCTTTAATTTAAGATAACCACATTCAAGGAGTTTTCTGCTGCAAATAAGATATGAACTACTTGTAACCTAACTCTACAGAACCATACATCAAGGAGAATAAAAATACAAACTTTTCCTTTTAAATTTTAAGGTATGCTAGTTTAATTCTACTGAAACCATTTTACCTGTAGCATATGTAATTATAAATCTTTATTTTTTTTGTATTTAGGGTAAAAATTCTATAAGTTGGCTACATGTTTTAGTCACAACATCAAAATTATAAATAAAAACTTAATTATTTATATTTCTCAAGCTGTATAGTTTCAGTTGAAGAGATGGAGAAATGCAGCGAAAGAGAATCAAACCTAGGGTCTGTATTGCACCAATCCTAGTAATGATCTATTTTTTAAAATAGTCCATATATTAAATACAGTAATGCAAGAGCCATAGCAGTAATGGTATTTATATATATATATATATATATAGGAGTGAGATATTTTATCCTTGCAATAGCTAAGCTTTTAGCCAGAGAAGCGCAATAACATTTACAATATCTCTAGATGTGCTGCTTGTGCAAACGCACATGCAGGATGTTGATATACTGTATGCATTTTCTGTACATAAAGAAACAGTGACTACCTGCCAAACTCTTCTAATAGGTGCCATCTGCAGTATCTGAATAAAGACCTAGAGTACTGTAAAGTGTAAAATGCCACAGAGGCAATATTTACAACCAACTCTATGACAAAATGCTAGTTCTGCAAAGTGAGTACTAAGTTCTTTTAAAGTTGTTATGTTGGAGGGGTTTATTCTGTACAGTTTTTGTGACTTTATCTGCTTCTTAAATGAAAGCCTGGAATGAATATTATTTATTAATGAAAGCAAACATGATTTTCTTTTCTGTGTATGATTTTGCTGTAAATGCTCGGTATGACTTTTTGACCTGCAGTCCGTCATTGGTGGTGTCCAGTGACATGGTGATCAGAATAGTTGTTTAAGTTAGTGAGCACTATCATTTAACTTATGCAGTCACATTATTATTATTATTGTTATGATTATTATTATTATTACTATTGTTTAAACTTAACCCATATTGCACTCATTGATAAGAACAGTTATGCAGCTGGAGGGTATGGGCTAATTTGGACATCATTGGTTCAATTGCCAAGGAGCTGGCATGTCTACAGCAGAAACTAAAGGTCATATGTTTTAGGCCAACTGGGTGGAGTGATATTGTTCTTTTTCTTTTCTTTGCGGCACTAGTGGCCTTTATTTTGTCTTTTTTTTTAAAGAAGGCAGGCAGAAAATGGGGTGGAGAGAGGGGGAAGACATGCGGCACAGGTCACTGTGACCGGGACTCGAACCAGGGGACAGCTGCGTCAGAGGCTGAAGCATCTCTATATATGGGCCTGCACTTTACCGCAGCACCAGCGCCTCACCCCGCGGGATTTATTTAATGGGCTATTTTACAAAGGTGATTAGCATATTGGTGTAGCATTTTCCACCATGTTATAAAGAATCCAGTACCTGTGCCTGGATAAATTCATCCATCCATTATCTGCATTATCCACATAGGGTTTGCCATGGGGTGGTGCCTATCTCTACCATTCATGTGGCAAGAAGTTACAGCTGATACAAATATGTGCCAGCTCCTTGTAAACTGAATCATTTACATAGCCGCTGCTGGTCTGCATGTGGTCCATTTTTCAAAGTCCAAATCAAACTATTCATTTTTAGATAGCAGTGAGCATTTTTTCTTTCAGAGATACAGGTTCTTTTCTGGTGTCCATATATCTGCCTCTCTTCTGTAGCAAGAATATATTGATTGGCTGTATAGATTGTACTACAGCATATCTGATGTTTTAATCTTGCAAATAATTTAACAGTGGTAATGAGTTTTGGCTGGTGTGGGTGTGGGTGTGTTTGTGTGTGTGATTAACATGGCTTATAGCAACAGCCAAGGGTTTGTTTCCAGTCTTTTTTATCATTTGTAACAGATATGTGTCAAATAGCTGCAAATATCAAATAATTCTTGTTTGAACCAGATTATATGATGAATGCGCAGAGTTGAAACTTTCGTTGCATATCTTGGCAGAGGTAATTATCAACCAATGTATCTGCAGCTGCTTTTTGAACCAGGTCTGTCTTGTCATTGACTTTACATCTTCTTCTACACCTCTGTCTCCTGCCTTTTGTTCTCTGTAGCCCAATATTCCAACATTGTGACCTCATATTTCGTAGATGCATTGTTTTTTGACTAAAAATGTACGACTTGACCTCAAAAGCACACTACTGGAACTGGATTTTTTTTGTGACATATCACCCACACAAATCATTGTCTGCCTTTGAAGTCATGTCGAATCTTAATGCTGTATAACCATGTTCCATTCCATTGTTCTTTGGAACGGTGCAAATATTTCTGTCTGTGCTGATGGGTTACCAATTCTCTTCTTTTGTAAAACAACTTTCAACTCTGTACATTGTTCATGGAATAAAACATCCAAAAACTTATGTTTGAAACTTTACCTGTGGACTTTCATTCTTTATTGTCAAACCTGTCCTCTGTGTTCTCAATTAAATGATATGAATGTGATAAAACATTTCTATAAGTGACTCAATAAGACTTGATTAGTGGTTGAATCATGGGAGTGATTAAACCCTGATGTAATTAATTGGAAACTAATTATCATCAAATTCAGAACTGACCTCTTTATTCATTATTATGAAGACGAACCGATATTCTTTTTATAACGGTACATTTGCAAATGGTTGCTGCTGTAGGAGTGAAATGAAACCTTGAGAATCATAAAGCTATGAAATCTGTCTTTATTTATTCTCAGTAACTTTTCTAGGCACTCATCACCAAGCAACAGCCGTTCAGCCAGTTAGTTATACGATAGATATGTGTGAGAAATATCCCTGGCTCACTGATAATCACAGGAACTGGGAAACATGCACGGCACGCTGGCTCGTGAAAACTGCAGTAACGCTTTTGCTCATATCAGTGAGATGAGGCTTTGAAATGATTAGTCAAACGATTTTCAACCCATGACTTGGTCAGTTCTTGCTACTTAAAATAGGACAATTCCCTAGGGATAATTGGGATCTGGTACTGAACCAATTGCCTCACTGGAAACCAGGCTTAGTTTTCCACAGTTTGACTGAAATTGCACTTTGTAAACACCTTAAATTGGACACAAACGCTTTGATAAATCCCATGGGGACAAGAAGAGCAAAAGGCTCAATGAGTGAAAATTGGCAGGGCCTCATCAGCATGCCTTGGGTTACTGCTGCTCAGCTCTCATTGGCGGCTTCAAAAGATTTTCAGCTTATCAGGTCTTGGGAACCAGATATGAGGTGCAGCTAACCCGGAACAGCCAGGAACTTTATCAGTATGGTTTTGTTGAGTCACATGTTGAGATGCACCTGCTCAACATTTTGTTAAGCTTGATTTCTTAATACTCCCTCTCTTTCTGTCCCTCTCGCCCTCCTTCTCCCCCTACCCAATCCTCTCTCTTTCTCTCTGCTTCCAAGACTCATGGCTGTGGAAGATGAAATAAGGGGAGGAGCCATTTATGAGCCAAAAACCAGGATTTTCGCTGATCAGGTCTGTGAGACTGCTTCTTCTCTCGTCAAGTCCGTACATTGCCGGTGTTTTCCCCTTTCTGCTTTCCTCTCCTCCCTCCCCCTCGCTGTTGTCATGAGCTTGTCTGCTGTGTGTATGTGGTCCCACTCTGGACTGGCTTGCCTTTCTCTGACCTGTCCTTTATGATTGGGTTTGAATGTTATCCATCTGCAAGTGAAACAGAGAGCTTTGGCGATAAAAGACTTACTGTTTGCATTCTTCAGCTCGAGCTATTAAAAGTATGTCTGGGTCTGTGGAAGTGTTGCCGGGTCTACAGCTCTTTCTGTCTAATGTTGCTCCCAAGCATGTTTGGGGTCAGAACCCTTAAAACAATAATGCAGAACCCGGGGTTAAATGAAATCTTACTGTGCAGCGTGGAAGCGGTCCTGAGGTGGCTATCTGGAGGATCTTCATTACTGCGGTGCTTTTCATTTTATGCTCTCAACCCTCCTCCTTCTCTCACACTGTCAAATTGTACCAGGCTCCTTTAAAGCATGAGTCATTCTGTAAATATAGTAAGTCAATGTTAGCATAAAGACCCAAAATATTCTGCCGTCATGTTACTAAGAAAAATTCAAGTAAACAAAGTAATTGCCCACTTATTCCCATTGACATCTGTGTCCTTGAAAAAAACAGTAACAAAGTAAAAAACACAATATCAATGTTATATTGAAATTATAATTACTTTTGTGTGCATTTGGGATGTTTCTGATGTTTATTCATAGCTGGATTTAAATTGTATGTAGACAATGTTAAAAGTTTTCTATATTTTATGGTCATATATGCATTTTCTATATTAAAGTTATCTCTACTGTTATACAGTAACAATATGCGGTTAAAACAAATCTACCACTTTACAGACCTTGCTTTTCGTTCCACTTCGATATCTCAACTTGTAGCAAATTTGTAGCAAAGATAATCAGAGTAAATGAAAAAAGGAACACATCATGATTTCATATGATGATATATTTCATTAAGAGGAACGGCCTATCCAAACTGATCGGATTAACTGCGATTAACCACACTAGCCACAACCAGCCTTGATTACTGCCTGAATTGCAAAATCAAGAAACCACTGAAATATAAAGTTTTTGACAAGATGAAGTAGGCTGAAATATCTCAAAAGCAACACATCATGCCCTGATCTAAAGTTATTCAAGAACAGATGAAAAACAAAGTAATTAGTGACTTTGTTTTTCATCTGTTCTTGTTAGTCTGTAAAGGGTTACAAAGCCAGTGAGTCGGTATCAACAAATGGGGAAAATATGGAGGCGAACCCTCACAGGAGTGGCAGGAGGTCATAGAGGTCACAAAGTAGCCCAGAACAATGTCTAAACACTACAGGCCTCATTTGTATCACTTATGGTCCGCGTTTATAATTCAACAATATAATAATGATATCCCTGAGGAAGTTTCAAGGCCAGAACTACTGCTGAGCAAAAACAACACAAAGGCCCGTCTCACATTTGGCAGAAAAACATCTTGATGATCCCCAGGTCAAAAACGGAACATTTTGGAAAGTATGCATCCCATTACTGAAGGAGAATTAAATATGATCCAAAGCACCCCGGCAGTTCCATCGTTTCTAGCTGTAAAGAAAGATTTCAGAGTGGCCTATTCAAAATCAGGGCTAATTAAGCTGAAGTGTTAAAAAAAAAACATTAAAAAAACCTTGCAGTAAGGCAGAATTAAAACGTTTTGCTGATAAATTTGTTAAAAAACCTCCACCTTTGAAACATTCAAGTTTCTCAAGAAGAAATTGGTAAAGGGTTATAAATATGTAATTTATAAAAGAAGTCTAACAGAACTTGGTTCAATCCTTTAAGGCAGATATAAAAAAATAAGACAAGATAATTAATATATTAATCCTATGAAACTCAGAACTGTGCCACAGGCAACATGTTATGATGAAATAAAAATTGCTTCAGAATCAGAATCAGAAAAGCTTTATTGCCAAGTACGTTTTTGGACATACAAGGAATTTGTTTTGGCATAGTCAGTGCAATACAATACAAATTAAACAGTATAAACATATCTACAATATAATGTAAATATATGTGCACAGTTTTAAGTGAGTGAGAGTAAATATAGAGCAGTATAAGATGCGAGAGCGGTACAACAGTGCAGATGATCATTGTGCAAGTAAAGCAGGAGTCCAAGCTGAGCGTTAATGTAACTCATAGAGTTACAGGTTACAGGTGTCCTGTCAGCAAAAAAGGGGGGGTGTGGGGGAAAGGGAGAGTGTCAGGGTGGTTTCCGGGCTTTGTTAACCAGGCTGGCGGCAGATGGGAAAAAACTGTTCTTGTGGCGTGAGGTTTTGGTCCGGATGGACCGCAGCCTCCTGCCAGAGGGGAGAGTCTCAAAGAGTCTGTGACCGGGGTGGGAGGGATCAGCCAGAATCTTCCCTGCCCGCTTCAGGGTCCTGGAGGTGTACAGTTCCTGGAGCGACGGTATCACCTTCTCAGCAGACCGAATGACACGCTGCAGCCTGCCCTTATACTTGGCTGTAGCAGCGGCGTACCAGATGGTGATGGAGGAGGTGAAGATGGACTCAATGATGGCTGTGTAGAAGTGCACCATCATAGTCTTTGGCAGGTTGAATTTCTTCAGCTGCCGCAGGAAGAACATCCTCTGCTGGGCTTTCTTGATGAGGGAGCTGATGTTTGGCTCCCACTTGAGATCCTGGGAGATGATGGTTCCCAGGAAGCAGAAAGATTCCACAGTGTCAATTGTGGAGTCACAGAGGGTGATGGGGGCAGGTGGGGCTGGGTTCTTTATCACTGTCAGTTGTGTTTTAATTTACATTTATATTTTTTTAAATATATATTTTAAAAGAAAATTATTGAGTTGTACTATTTAACATGGATTGGTCAGCTAAATTAATAGTTAGCTACATAGCTGGATAGCTGACTACATTGAGGGCTAGCTGGATACCTTGCTGTCAGTTTATCTAGATGTACTACATGACATTTCTTAAATTACAGAAAAAAGTTTTGCCTCATTTACTGTGCATAAAAGGACAGTTGTTTCACTTTTAATTCAACCATCCTCTACAGCTTCAATCAAAAAACAAGTTACGCGGAATCAAATTGAATCAACTTAATACTTTATTGTTGCACATTTTGATTTAAATATACCAGTCTTCTTTAGTAAGTCTATCAACATGCCACGTCTTGACTTTCCAGTACTTTTCCATTCAACCCTGTAGATGCTTAGGAGATTATTATGTCCACAGCTCTCTTCAGGCATACCATGTGGAGCAGATGGTTGCCTACATGTGCCAGGGCAGTGTTACTCTATAAAAATATATCTTAAGACTGCATCCTTATTTTGTAATTAACTTTAATAATTCCAGATTCTAGGGGTTGCACAATGATTCTAGGGGCTGCACAGAGTCGCAGTTGGTAGCACTGTTGCCTTACAGCCAGAAGGTCCAGGGTTCGACTCCCAGCTAGGAGAGTTTCTGCATGCATGGGTTCTCTCCAGGTACTCCGGCTTTTTCCCACAGTCCTAAAACATCATTGTTAGGTTAATTGGTTTCCCTAAATTGAATGAGTGTGTGCATGGTTGTTTGTCCTGTGTGTGCCTGTGTTGCCCTGTAAATGGACTGGTGACCTGTCCAGGGTGTACCCCGTCTGCCGCCCATAGACTGTTGGAGATAGGCAGCAGCTTCACCACGACCCACTAAGGAAGAGTGGTAGAAAATGACTGATGAATTCCAGATTCTATTTAGCATCAGAGTAGGCAGGCCACATTGATGTTATAGTAACCTGTGTTCGTATGATCTTCAACCATTTGAGTAATTGCGTGTGTGTGTGTGTGTGTGTGTGTACATGTGTGGGTGCGTGAGTTTGTGAGCATATATGTATAAATACGTGTGTTTGCGTTGAGTGAGTGTGTGTGTGTGTGTGTGTGTGTGTGTGTGAGCATGAGTTTGTCACCTGTAAGAGTACATTGTAGAGCAACAAAGGCAGTTAGACCCAGCTCCAGAAGGTAGCAGCAGTCCCACAGTAGCAGCAGCCCCTAGGTGATAGAGGCACAGAGCTGGACGCAGGGCACTGAGTCCTCGCCAAACCACCACACCCAGCCATGCAGGCTATGCCGGGGGAACCAGTCCCCCTGGCGGCCCAGGGCCTCCACTAACCCCCAGGAGCAAGACCGCCCCACACCAAGTAGGAGATACCCTCTGAGTCTCCAACACATTGGGCAGGCACCAGCTCACCACAGCAGTTGAAGGGAATCCGGAACATTGTATTTAACTCTGGAGGGCCAGTCCCCAAGAGGTCTAGAGGGAATTATACCAACCAGATCTCAGCGCAGCCCCAACCAGCCCTACATACCTCCAGGTGCCATAGGCCACCAGACACGGGCCCACCACTCCAGGAAGTGGCCCGTGCACCCACAAAGACAACACTCCACCAAGACGGGCAGCCCCCCTCCTAGACCCAGCCATTAAAGACCCACAGGTCATCCCCACACCCTAAGTCCCCACCTAGCTGACACAGGCCCTGTGGCGGGAGATAGGGGACCACACTATGCCCCCCAAGCACAGCCCCCTTCCCTTGTGTGTGTTTGTGTGTGTCTGTGTTAATGTGACGTTTTGCGATAAATGCAGGTGTGTATGTCTAAAGTGCATTAAAATTGGGGTTGTGTAACACAATTTTTGTTTAGTGCTCCTAATTGATGCCTTTGAAAAAATTAGACCCTTTTGATATTTTGTGAGCTCAGTGGAAACTAGGGCCAAAGTTTGCTACTGAGCAAATATCAGGAAAAATGTCACTTTGCCATTTGACTTACTACTGTATAATTGATCGCGGTTATGAATTGCAGAAGACTGATTGTTAACATTATATCAAAATGTGCTTTTTTGTTTAAATTGGATGTTACATTAATGTTGGAAAAAGTTCAGGTCATATCCATTCTGAATGTTAAATGAAATATACAGAAACAATTCCTAACATTTCTCATGAGCCATGCTCCTCTGAAATATCCTAATGCGTTTTGTCAAAAGGTTTTCCTCTTTCATTGGGTCATATTTTCAAAGCTCATTCAATTAAATCAATCATTAATTCAATTCAAGGCTGGAAAAAATATCTAAGTATCCTCAGATTCACAAGACATCGTCGAGACAGGATGAACTAAAAGAAATCAGTGTTTTGGGTAGCCTCTAGGGGCAGAAATTGAAAATTGCATCCAAATATTTTAAATCTAATGCAACTGGAAGAAAGTGCTGCAAACCTGCTTTATAGCAGCTGTTTGTTTGTTCCTTTATGGACCTTTTAATAACATGTTTGTGTGACAATTCTATGTTAATAGAAAAACATTAATGATTATTGCAATTCTCCCCATATATTGCCCTGAATTTTACATTTACTTTATTGTTTGAAAATGTATTCCTTGAATTTACTGCAGTTCATATTACAAAATAAAATTATAATCAGTATAATCATTACAAAAATAAAAGTCAAATATCTGAAATCTTACACTGAATTTGGTTGCAAAGATTTGGTTGTAAAATGTGACACAAATAAAACAAAAAATTAATGAACATTTGTTACATTTGTTCAAATCAAAGCTTCTTTTTAGTGAAATGAAACAATATTAATAAGCCATCATTGATATAGATTATAGTTAAACTCCAATTTATAGGTAGTATTTTTTTTTTACTTGATTTCAAATATCTCTGTTTAGTTATCTTTTTGCTTGATGGGAGAAAGGTTTCTGTCACAGTAGTTTGTGTGTGAAGATGAAATTATTTCTCGTTCTCGCTGTTGCATCGTTTATGTGTCTGAACTGCTGTGTGTGCAGGATGGCAATGTTTGAAAAACAATTAAAAACTTCCTGATCTGTGTTTCTATTGGTGTTTTTAAAAATATGGTGATAAGAATATATTCTGGGTTTTGTACTGAGTTATTATATATCTCTCTCTAGAGTTGATGCATGTTTGAAATAAGCATGTCCTTCAAGCTGTATTTTTCCCCCTTCTGAACCAGGGAATGTTCCAGATTCAGCTGTAAAGCCAGTTAATCAGCCGTTATCACATCCATATGTCGTTTTGAAGTTGCACGATTGAACACTTTTTTTGTTGTCTTATGGCATGACTTCTGCTAATGTACTGCATTGCATGCTCTTGTAAGGCTTTCAGGCTATTATATATTTAAAACAGTTTTGTGTTTTTGCCGTTGTGTTCTGTATCTGTATGTAAATGTGCCTCAGGAAGGATTTTATGTATATATTTATGTTCTTGTTTTCTGTGTTGTGCCTTGTGTATGTTATTTTTGGGTGGTTATTGTACTTTTCCTTGACCCTCACTACCCTTCTGAATCCTTTCGCCTTGCACACAAGCTTTCCCTCCAGATTGTGGCTCCCTCTTCCCGCCTCCTTCTTTTAGCCTTCCTTTCCTCTCCTTTCCTCTCCTCTCCTCCTATGTTGATGAGATACGGTGATTTCTCTTAGGGGAGGCGTCAGTCCATCCTAGTGCAGCCCCGACTTGCGCCTGTCCCACCCCGAGTAACCAGGTAATAACCCAAACCGCCAAACCCTCACTCCATCCATCACTGCTGCCTCTTTTCCACTTCTGCTGTTCTGTGTGTATCCCTGTCCATAATCAGCACCCTGTAAAATCCACTGCAGGTCAACACACTGACAGCCCCACTTTATTTTGCCATTCATCTTCGCTGGAAAACACAAAGAGGTCTGTCACAGAATATTTGCACAGAGCTTACTGAAGAACCTGAGAGAAGAAGTGACAACAAATAATTGAAAATCATAAATGTCCTAGTGTAGTAATCATTCAGAGGCCGCTACATAAATAGCTTTGTAGTTTTAACCAAGTAAAAGAGGATAATAGAACATTAAAATACATGCATGCATAAAAAGGAGACATTTAAATGTTAATAAATAAAAAGTGTTTCTTTAAAGTTGCAAAAAATATATATAGAGATAACAATGGGAAAATTCCACATCCAACAAGCAGTTCCAGGTTATTTTTATGAAACTTAATGGTTACAGCACTTAAAGGTTAGTTTTTACAACACACTGGTTACTTTAACAGAACTAATGTTATTTTTTGGAATAAACAAATTACATTCATTTAACTTAAATGATACTTTCTGGAACGTACAGGTTTTTTTCACAGAATTCACAGGTTACTTTCCTGGAACTTACATTGCATTTTACTTTCACAGAACTTGTATTTATGACAGTAGATGTGGTGTTTGCTGAACTTACAGGTAGCTTTTTGGGACTTACAGACTGGTTACTGCCTGGAATTTGGGGGTGACCTTCATAGAACAGCTGAGTTGTTTTAAAACCTTTACAGAACTTAAAGGTTGCTTTCACATAATTTACATGTCACTTTCTGGAACTGACAGGTTGCTTCCCATAACTTGTAAATTCTTTAAAGTAAACCGTCAGATCTTCAGAAAAGTGTGGATTGTATTACATATTACAACACTTCAATTAATCCCTTCAGTCTGACTAGATCAGGGTAGCTCCCAGTCTTGTATGCACATATAAACTAAACTGATCTTACACTTCGGAACAAGATAATGAATACATTACACACATTAGGTGAAAATAAATCTAGATATTTCAATTCCACTAATAGTCTTAAGTCATCCAAAAATTCTTTGCTGTTTGCTTTCAGGGAGCTAGTCTGTCTCAACATTTTCTGAAGTGGTTTTTAAGGCTTTCTGGAAGTTTTCTTAAAGTGAGCTTTGCGTGTCTTCTCTTGTTTTTTGTCCAGTATGGGACTGGGATATTGTGAACTGACACTTTAAAAGACAGGTAAACTGTTAAGTAGAGGACTAATTAAAGAATGTTGAGTCTAAAATATTTGTTGGAGCCTAAATATGATTCTCTGTCTTTAAACTTTGTTAACTTTTGAATTTTCAATCAATTTACCTAAAGAAATTGGGTGAAATAGTTTCTCTTTGTGAGTGATTTGCAACAGAGAGGTTAAAGATCCAAAGAAGCCTTAAATGAATAAGGAGAAAAGGCATGCAGGAAACAGGGAGATCTAAAATTGTTCACCTGATGAATTTGGCATGAAAGAAAAACCCAAAACAACTGCACACCAAGACATTGAACCAACAAGGAACAAATATACTGTAGTTAAAAATAGAGGGAAGATCAAATTAGAAAAGAAATGCTGAATAATCAGCAAACCCGACCCAGGTGTTTGAGAAGGGCAAGTGCAAATCTAGGAAATCTGAAAATAAAAGTAAAATACAGAAAATAACAATACTAAAAGAATTGTTTTGCAAGACAATCTTCAGAAGAATGAGAAATTTAAAAGGAAAGAAACTCAAATGAGGCATTTTTAAGGAATAGAAGTTTCTTTATGCAGTGCCATGATTTGCTTGGCAAGAAGCAAGGTATAACTTGCGGAAGTTACTTTTCCACTGCTTCTCAGAACTGCGTTTTCCTCAGAAAGTTGCATTTTTCTGACAGACCTCTTGCAGCACTTCACCTGAACAACCTCAGAATGGAGTACTTATGTATCTCATTATTATATGTTGACAAATCAGATAATCATGTTTCTTTGCAAAAATATATTAATTATGTGGTTTATACTGGTTAAAAATATCTGTGTAAAGAGTTTGCACTCACCAAATGAAAATGCCAATGTTGCTCATATTTGTTATCAGCAATCAGTGTTGACTTGCCTGAAAAATTAAATATCCATTCAAGGGAGGTCCAGGTTAACTATGTAGCTGGATGTTTCAGGTCACCATCATAGACATGATATTTCCTTGAAGAATGTAGATGGAGAAATGTAGAGGCTCAGACAGAGCGGCATTGTTTTTGTGGATCTATAGAAAAGACAAGATAGGGTACCAGGGGAGAAATTACTGTATGAGGACGTATGTGACAGTGGAGCAGGACAAAACACAGACAGCGGTGAGGTGTAAGGCTGGATTAACAGATAGACTGGAAATGGATAAGGGATCCGTTCTGAGCATGTATTTGTTGGCAACAGTGATTGACTGGCTGGCAGACGAGGTCAAAAAGGAGTCTCCATGGAGTATGATATGTGACCACTGTGACAGTATCCAAGGTTAACCATCTAAAGCAATGGGCAGTGCCCAAGGGAGGTGAAGAAGAGGACAGGCAGTGTGAGGTTGATGGAAAGGAAGTTCAGGAGTACTGGAGATGGTTTACCTGACCAAATACTCCAAAGATTTGTTTTTTGGAGTGACTGTAGTGGACTGGATAAGGATCAACTACAGGTCCTTCTCAAAATATTAGCATATTGTGATAAAGTTCATTATTTTCCATAAAGTAATGATGAAAATGTAACATTCATATATTTTAGATTCATTGCACACTAACTGAAGTATTTCAGGTCTTTTATTGTCTTAATACGGATGATTTTGGCATACAGCTCATGAAAACCCAAAATTCCTATCTCACAAAATTAGCATATCATTAAAAGGGTCTCTAAATGAGCTATGAACCTAATCATCTGAATCAACGAGTTAACTCTAAACACCTGCAAAAGATTCCTGAGGCCTTTAAAACTCCCAGCCTGGTTCATCATTCAAAACCCCAATCATGGGTAAGACTGCCGACCTGACTGCTGTCCAGAAGGCCACTATTGACACCCTCAAGCAAGAGGGTAAGACACAGAAAGACATTTCTGAACGAATAGGCTGTTCCCAGAGTGCTGTATCAAGGCACCTCAGTGGGAAGTCTGTGGGAAGGAAAAAGTGTGGCAGAAAACGCTGCACAACGAGAAGAGGTGACCGGACCCTGAGGAAGATTGTGGAGAAGGGCCGATTCCAGACCTTGGGGGACCTGCGGAAGCAGTGGACTGAGTCTGGAGTAGAAACATCCAGAGCCACCGTGCACAGGCGTGTGCAGGAAATGGGCTACAGGTGCCAGCATTCCCCAGGTCAAGCCACTTTTGAACCAGAAACAGCGGCAGAAGCGCCTGACCCTGGGCTACAGAGAAGCAGCACTGGACTGTTGCTCAGTGGTCCAAAGTACTTTTTTCGGATGAAAGCAAATTCTGCATATCATTCGGAAATCAAGGTGCCAGAATCTGGAGGAAGACTGGGGAGAAGGAAATGCCAAAATGCCAGAAGTCCAGTGTCAAGTACCCACAGTCAGTGATGGTCTGGGGTGCCGTGTCAGCTGCTGGTGTTGGTCCACTGTGTTTTATCAAGGGCAGGGTCAATGCAGCTAGCTATCAGGAGATTTTGGAGCACTTCATGCTTCTATCTGCTGAAAAGCTTTATGGAGATGAAGATTTCATTTTTCAGCACGACCTGGCACCTGCTCACAATGCCAAAACCACTGGTAAATGGTTTACTGACCATGGTATCACTGTGCTCAATTGGCCTGCCAACTCTCCTGACCTGAACCCCATAGAGAATCTGTGGGATATTGTGAAGAGAACGTTGAGAGACTCAAGACCCAACACTCTGGATGAGCTAAAGGCCGCTATCGAAGCATCCTGGGCCTCCATAAGACCTCAGCAGTGCCACAGGCTGATTGCCTCCATGCCACGCCGCATTGAAGCAGTCATTTCTGCCAAAGGATTCCCGACCAAGTATTGAGTGCATAACTGTACATGATTATTTGAAGGTTGACGTTTTTTGTATTAAAAACACTTTTCTTTTATTGGTCGGAAAAAATATGCTAATTTTGTGAGATAGGAATTTTGGGTTTTCATGAGCTGTATGCCAAAATCATCCGTATTAAGACAATAAAAGACCTGAAATATTTCAGTTAGTGTGCAATGAATCTAAAATATATGAATGTTACATTTTCATCATGACATTATGGAAAATATTTAACTTTATCACAATATGCTAATATTTTGAGAAGGACCTGTACTCCGAGCTTAACCTGATGAGCTTTTCTGGAACTAAAAAACTAAGTTTAACACCACAGGCTCTGCCAACTTTAAGCTTGTTATACAGGCTTTCTGAAAGGAGCCCAGTAGTCTTGCCTGTAGGACCTGTATATCTGAGTTTGGCCCAAAGGCCAGATTTGGTCAGATAGGGTGGATTTCTTCCTCTAGGTCCAGGTTCAGTCTTTGCCTCAGGTGGAAGAGTTTAACTGTTGTTCAAAAGTGATGGTATGACAGAGCAGGGAGCAGATAGACAGACTGTGGGTTTGTCTGCAGTAATGCGAACAACACTTGAATCCACATGCTGAATACAAACAGCTGAGATGAGCTTCATGCATGTGGTGGTTGGGCTCCACCTTTGCAATTGATTGAGAAGCTCCACCATCCAGACGGAGCTCGAAGTAAAGCAGCTACTCACATCAAAAGGAGTCACTCGAGGTGGCTTAGGCATCTGATCAGGATGCATTCTGTGCGCCCTGTGCGGTTTTCTAGGCACATTCCATTGGGAGTAGACCAGATCTGCCAGAATGAGCAGAAAATGACGCTGAAGAGTGGGTTGTCCGGGTTTCCATACTGGACCGGATGGATGGATGGATGGATGGATGGATGGATGGATGGATGGATGGATGGATGGATGGATGGATGGATGGATGGATGGATGGATGGATGGATGGATGGATGGATGGATGGATGGATGGATGATAACTCAGGTTGAGCCATTTGGTAAGAAAGCTGGAGAGACAAGAGATGGTTTGGAAATGTGCAGAGAAGAGATTTTGTAGACAATAAATGTTAAGGATGGAGCTGCCATGGAGGAGAAAAAGAGGAAGACCACATAGAAAGATCATAGATGTAGTGAAGATGAAAATGAAGAGGGTTTGGGGATGGAGGAGGACTGTAGGGATAAAATGAGATGGGGGCAGATAATAAGCTTGCAGTTTGAAATAAAAAAAACATTATTCATGTAATTTGAATGCAAAACATTTTTTTGACAAATAAATGTGAAAAAAAATAAATAAATAAATAAAACACATACCTACTTGTTTAACACAAACTTCAGCACAGATTTATGAGCAATACATGAGGCAATAATTGTTAACATTTTGGGCTGTTTTGAATTTTTAAAATGTTTTAAAATGTTCCCATTCTTGTCAGTGAATGCCTGCAAGTTATTAAAATTCCAATATTAATTCTCTTTTAACTATACCTTATTTCCTGAAATGCCACGTTTTGTTTGTCACCATGCATTCATTAACACATATCCGCTTACATTTGCCTTCAGGGTTTCATCCGACCCCCGCCCACCCCCACCCCCCAACACCATCATCACCACACCCTCTGATAATCACTGGGAATTATATGAAATCTCCGTATCTGTCCCAATCCTTCCCCAAAGAACACCGTTTACTGTGTTTTCCGTGTCTTTCAGTGAGTTCGTGTTTGGATTTTTGTGTTTGTGTATGTGTCCAGCACCTGATTGTGTTTAGTTGATTGTTGATGTGAGCCAGCTGTTACTGTGTCAGACGATGTCCAAAACACTCATTCTGTATTTTGATGTTTGTTTAAAGTTCTTTACCTAGAAAGCTTGCTGCTCTAAGGCATACAGTTTTAAGTTGTTAGTGATAAAGCCCATAAATACAACAGGTTTTATTTTTAACTGTGAGGTGAGAAAGATTGAACACTTTTCTTGAAATATCCTTCTTCCAAATTGGAGTAGATAGAGGTGATTTGTAAGACATGTTTTTTGTGCACACCTGTGTCCTTATATAAACCCTAACATTTTAGGGCTCCACTCAATGTGCTGTGTTTCTGTCTCCAGTACTGAAAACTTCATTGCCATTAAACAGAAAGACCACAACACTCTAATTAAATGCATTAAGTAGTTAAACAACAGCCACAAAGAGACAAGCAAGTTTGGTAAGTTAAAAAGGATGTCAGTCAACATTTTGCACTGTGTTTGTTCACCTGCTTGGTTTCTGAGTTTAATAGACATGTGTATCAGCCTACACATGGGTATTAAACTACGCTGTTGGTTGTGTTTGAGAGTAACAGAACAGTTGTCACTCAGGTTGTGTTACTGGCATCCTATTATTGCTCATAGCACCAGTTAGCAGCTCAAAGTGTTTTCGTTGTTTTGGTTCTGATTGAGAAGAGAAAAGGCCTGGTAGTTCACATGAAAATTTGGGGGCAAATTTAACCTATTTTGTTGTTGTTATTTAATATTTTTTAAACAAAACAGAAACCTTTTCATTCACAGTGATCACAACCACCAGATAAACTTTTATCTGGTGATAATTTGCTTTTAATCTTTTTCTTTTCTACTGGATGCAAGCTGTTCCCCTTCCTTTCTGTCTCTTCTTTGCAGCACTCCATTCCACTCACATTACAATAATTCATGTCACGTATATAACACATAAGGTAATCTCATGCATGCAGGTTTTACAGGGCTTGGTAAAGAAACATGTCATAAATTACTGGCTATAACCAGAAATTTCCAAACAAATCCATACCAAAATATTAGTATAATAGGAGTTTTAGAATTGGGGGTAATGGACTTGTTAAGTATCTAACCTCATTTAGCTGTTGTCTTGTGAACCATCTCAGGTTGGAAAAACAAGAATTCTGACCTGATAATAATAATATTGGGGCCCGTTCAGTCCTTTCATCATTGATTGCTTGACTGGGACCAGCTCAAAGAAACAGCTCAAACTATGCTACTTTTGTACTCCTGCTCTTTTGGGGGACCTCTAAGGTGTTCCCAAGGCAGTTGTAAGTTTCAGTTCAGAACAAAATTATTAACCCCCAAAGTACTATTTTAAAAGAGCAAAAATATTTAACAAAAAATTTCTAAACATAGTAGTTGTTTTTTACAATGGATACTTTTTTTTCTACAAAATAACTATTTCACAAAAATACATCTTATCCCTCCTCTGTACTCACCTTTTTATTGAGCCATTGTATGAGCCACTGTTGTGCAAAGATGTGCTTAAAAGTTCTAATGCTAAAAGCTTGTAAAATCAGGGTTAACCTGAGGCGTATGTCCTAATTTGATCACAGTGTAAAAACTTCAGTAACAATTGGAGCTTTCACCTGACAAAATATCATGCCAAAAATAAAAGAAATCAGTTCAAACGAGATGATGTTCACAAAGACATAGAAGGATAAACAATGTTCTCACAGCGTTCCGAAGTGTCAAGGACTAGAGCGGAAATTATCATGATGAGAGTACATCAAAGAGCCACAGAGTACAAATCCAGCCTGACAGAGGTAGCTTCCTAAAGATTTCAAAGACCCTGAAAAGAAAACTGGCAACAAATGTGTCTAAAGACCATAGAACAACTGCCAAAACACTAGTAAATAACTTAGCCAAGTCAGCAACTACAGTCTCAAAGAAGACAGTCACATGAATAGACTGAAGCCCATGAGAAACTCCACTTTTGCATGATACCTTCTAGACAGATTAAGGAACTCTAACGCCAACCTATAAAAAGATGCGTAATGGAAATGTCTCCTCTTGTCAAAAGAGAGCAAATTTGAAATCTTTAGCCATAGAGACGTTGCTTCTGTTTAGAGAAAGAAAGGGGTAGCGGTGAAACCCAAAGGAACACCTCTGGAACTGGGAATCCTGTCAGAAGGACATCAAATGTGGGGAAGCTTAAGAGAGGTGCCAAAGAAGAATAGGGCAGGATTCCCCAGAAGACATGTCAGAGACTGTTTGAAAAGTGAAAAATATAAATGCAGGCTGTTATCTTGCAGAAACTATACACAGTTGGCTCTCTGGGGCATCTGGGCATGGGGGGAGTCAATACTTTTGAGTCTGGGTTTTGTTTATTTTCCAATATCAGTTGGACTTAACTCTTTAGTACCCAAGCAGACTTTAACCTGGAGGTTGAGAAGTGTGATCTCTCTGTAGTAAAGCATGCAGTTCCTTTTATTCATAAGAGGGACCACTACCAGGTAAATCACATCCACCCTTTCATCCTTGCCACCACAGGGTTCTTTTACCTATATAGTGGCAGCGATAGACACCAATAGAGCACCAATATTTTAGACTGAGATTGTATCAGTCTAGTTTAGGAGAACTTTAAAGTACTTTTTCCAAGACCAAAAGTCGTCCTTCCGAGCCTCCCTTCCTTCTTTTCACGCTTGGGTTTTTGCATTTACAACTAGCCTACCAATACTTCCCAGCTGCTTCTGAAGCTATACAGGCTTAGCTTCAAATTTAATAGGTGGCTTTCTTTAGCCCGATCCTGCCCTTTACATTGGGTATCCACCACCAAATTTAGGGATTAGAACCGAACAGCGTCGTCAGCAATAGCATACATAAATAAATAAAAAATCAATGGCACCCTAGAACATGGGCCACTAATGCTTTATGTCTGCTACATTCTGAATGCCAGAAAGTATTCAGAATGCAAAACGTTTTCTAGTTTGCTGCAGGGGAAATACTGAGGGCTAATAACAACTCAACTGAACTCCACTTCAAACACTCCAAACTATCTTCTTCAGTGTCCTTGTAAGGTGTGTACTCCTGATGTATTTCACTTCTTCCATTGTTAGCAAAGAGTCAGGGAGACAGGGAGTAAACCAATTACCTTAAAGTTCCCACAAAATGTTTGCTAGAGTTGAGTCTGCTCACACATAGCCCCTCTTTAGACATTCTTTCCATCAGTCTGACAGCAACTGACTGCGTGCTGTCATGCCTGAATGAACACCCTGCTGTCTTTCCTTAAAGTAACCCATGACAAGTTTACATGTCATATTTGACATGTTAAACCACTTCAGAGGAACACAAACATAGTAAAATTTGTCTAAAATTATGATAAACTTTTCTGGGTCAATAAACAAATAACATTGCTGTTCAAACTTAAACAATTCATTCTTTATCACGATAACTTTGCACAGTTATTAAGCATTCTTTCAAAACGCCTTAGTCAAATGTGAGCAGTGATGTTAAATGCTCTGTTTCACATTTGGACTGCAGTCTGACCTAAAAAAGCAGGACACACACTGCAGTCAGTGCCAAAGGGAACAGTCAGTCCACTAAAAGATCATGATTTCCTAGAGTTGACAGTAATTGTCTTTGACACTTAGAAGTGCAAAACAACAGTATGACATTTTATGTCTTTGTTGTACCAATTATTTAACAAGTAATACTTAAATAAGTAGTAGTTTCAACTGACTGTTAAAAATAAAAAGATTACATCTTGCAGAAAGAAAATAACCTCTTGATTACCTTTATTTTAACATTTTCTGCGAGACTGCACTGAAACACCAATAGTTTACTATGTATATATGACTGTAGTTATTTTGTGTGAAAGAACTCGTGTGTAACATCAAAGAACCTGGCACTTAAAAAAATTTAAAAGTATTAATTGTTACATTGAGCATGTTCGGGAAGGGTAAAAATTAAAATGTATTCAATCATTTTATTTTTACAGTACTACTTCACCTTTTGGGAAAGCAGGTCTATTGTATACCTATCAGGCTTAACATTATGACCATTATGAAACAGGTGAAGTAAACAACTGATGTCTCTTTTTCATGATACCTGTTAATGGTGGGCTATATTAAGTGGTACAAAAATATTTTGTCCTCAGAGTTGATGTTTTAAAGGCAGGAAAAATGACCAGATGTAAGTCTGGCAATGGCCAAATTGTGATGGCTTCATAGCTGTAGACAATAAATGCTGACCGCTCTCAATCACCCAAAACGCTACCGGAATGATGAGCATCAGAACTGGACCCTAGGGCAATGGAATAATGTGGTCAAGTAGGATGAATCTTTTCTTTAACTTTATGTGAATGGCCAGGTGTGTGTTCAGTGCATGCCTGGGTAACACATAGCACCAGAATGTACTAATGAAATAAATCAAACTGGCGGAGGCATTGTGATGCTTTGGACAATGTTCTACAGGGAAACACTGGGTCCTGCCATCCTTGTTGATGTAAGATTGAGACATACCATCAACCTAAGCACTGTTGCAAACCACGTCCACTCTTATATTGAAACAGTGTGCCTTTATGTAACCAATTTCAGCAAGGTAATGCATCCTGACACAAATCAAAAACCGTTCAGGAATGGTCTGAGGATCACAACAACATTTTTGAGGTTCTGACCTGGCATCCAAATTTCCCAGATCCTAATAAAGCATGTTTGGGATGCGCTGGACAAGCAAATCCAATGCATGGGGTACGCACCTCACAACAGGTTTTGAGAAATCTGCTGCAAACATCTTGATGTCAGACACCACAGCACATTTTCAGAGTTCCAATGTACTCCATGTTTTTGAAGGGCCGGGGCTTTTTTGCCAACAAACGGGGGATCAAAACACGATAAGGTGGGTGGTCATAATGTTATGCCAGATGAGTGTATATTGAATGGTGCAGTGTCCAACCCGGTGCAAATTCAGTTTACATTCAATTTCCACTACATACGGCCCAATTCATTCCAATGATGGTACAACACAGACAAGTTCAGTTAAACATAAAATCCTAATAGTTAAAAAGTTATCTGTCTAATTATTTTTTAGCATTCAATACACAGTATACTCTTGCTGCAGGCTGTTTAATCAGCTGAAGGCTTTTTACATAATTTCTGGGCTTTCTCATAAGGAATAAATGACTTGGAATAAATGGCTTGAAGTCTTGATCTGGACATCCAAGAAATACTGTGAAGAGTAGTTTTGTCATCGGCTAAATTGGGACGTAATAGAAGTAAAGATAATAATAAGTTTTTATTTATACATTGTATTAAACTTAAAGACAGAAACAATATGTTATTTTATTTTTTTGTTGTGTATGGGCAACATTGAGCTGTTAGGGGTGTGCATTGACAACAAGATGTCTCCAGGAAGGGACAGAGTTCAGAGTTCAACTGTACAGCAAGAATAATCATACTGCAGGTCTTTACTGTTGCAGCTCATCATGGTCCAAGAAGCATCGGTAATGCAGAGATGACTGCATAAGACAAGCCTGCATAAGCCTGAGGGAATGCTTGTATTTATATTTATATAAGAAAATATGAAATTCATAAAGTAGGAAAAAAACAAAGAAACAGAGATAAAAACATCTATTGCATCAAAACACAAATGAAGCATTACATAAAAGCAAAACACATGAGAGATAAATTCGCCAAAAAGATCCAATAAAATGAAAAAAAACAAACTGAACATTTTCAACGTTGGACTGTACATTGGGTAACGAACTTTGCCAGAACTCTAGATGGGGGGAGAGCAGGTCATTTACCAATAAAAAGCAGTTTCATGGGAACTTTAGTATAATTTTAAAAAATCAGCACTGTGTCTTGTTAGGGATTAAAGCATTTTGCTTGCTTCTATAGCTCCTACTTAGGAATATCCATGCAGCAGCTCTGTCAGCTTTAAGACTGAAGGTTCTGTTTAGAAGCTAACAATAGTAATAATTTGGGGGATTTTATGCTTTACTACTTCTTAGATTTGTTGCTGATGTCAATGTGGCTTGCATGTTTACAGGTATAAGCTGATCCTTTAGTGTTTTAGTACATTTAGTGTTATGGTACTTTAGTGTTTTAGTACATTTAAGATGTTTTTTTAGAATTTTCTTAGTGTTTAAGTTTTGCAGGTCATGTAAGAACATTTAGATGATATTTAGTTGATTTGTGCTCACTGGTAATGAAACCTCCTTTGCCTGATGCCCGTCACACGACAAACACTCCTCACTTCTCATCCCAGGAGAATCAGGATCTTTTGGCCTTGAAGAATTTTAATTCCCCTTCATCTCTTCTTTCTCTATGTCCCTTTTCCTGTGCTGCCATTTCTATTGGTGTTCGTCATGCATCGACTTCGTAACTCATTTGGCTCTTTCTCTCCTCTCTCTGTGTCTCCTCCTCTGACCCCTAATCATGTCTTTTTACTTTATGATTCCGTCTTGGTTTCTGCTTTGATCATCACTTTTACATGTCTTCATTCCCACCAACTCTTACTATGTTTAAATGTAACATTTTGCCACTTCAAATCACATGCTTTCTTTCTTGTACTTTTCTTATTTTTGTCGGATTCTTCCTGCTTTTTACCTTCTTCTTCTTAATATTATTTTCTCCACATGACTTAATTGGACGTATCCTTATTATAATTCATCATCCCTCCCATCGTTCATTGAATGGCCTTTCTCCTACGACCATTTCTCCCTCCTCCCACTCTTCTTTCCCTTCCCCTCTCTCTCTATCTCGCTAGGAGGACCAGCTTTCCTCCCTGGGTTCAGCAGACCCCGGTGTGAAAACTGAAGGTGGAGGGGGAGGTAGAGGAGGAGGAGGAAAACAAGAAGGAGCGGTAACCAACGACCAAGGCCCCCGAAACTCTTCCTCTGGCATTTTCTCCAACACATCACCCCACAATGGAGTCGTACCCCAAATTGTAGACCTTCCCTCCTCACCCACTCCTGATTCGCAACCTAGTCAGAATGAAGAGCTTCGTGGCAATCTAAAGACAGCTTCACAGGCAACTGGAACCACAGCAACGGCAACTACAGGAATTACAGATTTAAGGGGGGAGTAGGTCAAACACAACAATGAGGATCCAAATCAGAGAGAGATGGCACAAAGGAAAATACATTTCCCCCATCCCTGTTTTGTTTCCATTTTATAGAAAAAAAGGCACTTTCTTGGAAACATACATGTGTCTTTACGACACGGGCAAGAGAGAGAAGAACACTGTGAGGGAGAAAAATAATAACGACACTGTATAGTGCATAACACATTAACACAAAGGGCTCTTCAATAGACTTGATGCTCACAGGGAGCTTCAGACAGTATCATTCTTGCAGGACAAGACAATGATACTTTATCACCTACTTTAAGTCTGGCAAACAAACCAACCTGCTCTTTGAATTCATTGCCTCTCTTTGACTCCATCACATACGGATCAAGCACTCAACACTTGCACCCCAAAGACTTCAGAGTAGCCTTTAATGAGGGAGCGATACAAGCTGTAAACAACTACGTATCCCATGGACCAGCAGTGCCTTTTAAAAGTATCCATATCCCTTGAACCTTTTCACATTTCGTCTTGTTACAATAGCAAACCTATATGTATTTTACTGGAATGTTATGTGAACAACACAAAGTTGTGCATAATTGTGAAGTAGAAGGAATAGTAGAAGGAATGGTTTTATCTCAGGCCCAGTCAGCTTGGACCGAGAGCATCTGTAAAAGTCAGTATTCATGTCTTATCACAGATTTAAGTTTGAACTTTGACTAGGCCATTCAAACACATGGATATG
The DNA here is from genome assembly GCF_021462225.1 of Girardinichthys multiradiatus. NCBI lineage: Eukaryota > Metazoa > Chordata > Actinopteri > Cyprinodontiformes > Goodeidae > Girardinichthys > Girardinichthys multiradiatus. The sequence continues at coordinate 45,276,875 of NC_061796.1, forward strand.
CTTTGATCTAAACCATTCCATCGTAGGTCTGGCTGGATGTTTAGAATCACAGTTTTGTTGGAAGGTGGACATTTGCCCCAGTCCCAAGTCTTTAGCAGCAACTTTCAGGCTTTTTTTTAGTATTGGCCTATATTTAGCTCCACTCATCTTCCCATCAACTCTGACCAGCCTTAATGTCACTGCTGAACAAAAGCATCCTCACAGCATGATGCTTCCACCACCATTTGTCCTCACTGTGAGGGTGTGGTCAAGGTGATGTACAGTGTTCACTTTCTGCCACACGAAGCATTTCGCATGTTGACCAAGTTAAAATTTAGTCTCACTTGATCAGAGCACATAATACCAAAAGGCTTGCTGTGTCCCTAACATAGTTCCTGGCAAATTACAAACGGGACGTTCTTCTCTTTAAAAAAAAACGATGTTGCCACTCTTCCATAAAGGCCAGATTTGTCAGCTGCATGCAGCTCCTCCAGATTTACAAAGGACTTGTCAACTGCTTTTTTGTTTAAGGCTGCTCTCCTAACCTGTCAGTTTAGGTAGATGTCCATGTCTTAGTAGGTCTGTAGGTGTGCCAAACTCTTTCCTTTTTCAGAGGATGGGTTGAACAGTCCCCTGTGAGATGTTTAAAGCTTGGGATATTGTTTTAGAACTTAACCCTGTTTTAAATGTCTCCCTGACCTGTCTGCTGTGGTCTGTAGTCTTCATGATGCTGTTTGTCACATAATGTTCTCTAACAAACCTCTGAAGACTTCACAGAACATCTGGATTTATAGTGAGATTAAATTACTCACAGGTGAACTCTACTAATTATGTGACATTTAAAGTTAACTGGTTGCACTGGGCTTTATTTTGGATTGTTATTTTTGTTAAAAGGCTTTAATACCACAAATCTTCAGTTTCACAATTATACTCTTCTTTGTGTTGGTCTATCACATAAAATCCCAATGCCATTCATTGAGTTTTGTGGTTGTAACATGTCAAAATGTAAAAAAGTACAAGGAGTATGAATATGTTTGCAAGGTACTGAAGGAGCATCCATATCCTGAACATCCCAGGCTGCAGTGTTTTACAGAAGAGAAGTGATGATGAACTCTGGCTTTTTCCTAGTGCCTTTGAGAGTTGTTCAACAGGGTTTAACTATAGATGGACACATCTGCATCCATCTTAGCTTTGTTAGATGGAGAATTCAGTTATGGCCTGAAAGGGTCATAAGGGTTTGAGTTGCAGGAAAAAGAAAACATTTTGGGGAACTTTTGTTGTGCATTCTTCAATCAAAGGGACTACTTGTTTTCGGACTGAGCTCGTGCAATTTTTCTCTTCTCAATCTCAGAACTGATACATGATAAACTGGTGCTAAACAGAAACAAATGGTGCCATTTTACCAAGTGAGCTGTCTGTGTGTCTGCCATACCACTGCCTCGCTGTCTTTTCTCCTCCTCCTGCAGTTTGTCTTTGACAAGACATTTCCCCCTAAACATGTTCTTGATGTGCCTCTGTCTCTGTTATCTGTGCATCCTGTTTTGCTCTTTTTTCAAATGGGGTTGTTTTCCCTTTCTCTAGAAGTGCACTATTTCAATTTCTGGTTGAATTTACAGTTTTCAAAAGCAACTGCTTCATTTAGAATAGAAAAATTAGCTTACAGACAAATTATTTTATTTTATTTTGCAGCAAAGGATCAATTAATTCCCTTTGAGTGACATAACTCTAATTTTCTACAACTTCTCCTCAAACTGCTTCTCTAAGTGCAAATAAAATCCAGTGAATGTTGATGGTTATTCAGTGGAATGTATTAAATAATATTTTTCCATACAAACAGATCATTTATAACAACATAGATTGTCTTAGACCAGCCATTAAGTGCCTGAGATAAATGTGCTTAGACAAGCTCAACCAAAGGGTTGATTATATTTCACCCACATTTAAAGAAAAATACTTTAAAATGTTCTTTATTTTAATCAGATTTGTTCATTTAAAAGAAAGAAAATCTGAAGTTTATTTTATGGTAACAATAGTAGAATAACTTGATGTGATTTTGAGAATAAATGTTGTTTCATATGTTTAAAATTCCTAAAAGCACTATTCTTTGAAGTGTTTCTAACATGCATTCATATTCATTTTCATTTTGAACTGTATGTTGTAAGGTTTATGTGTTGTCCCAGTCTGCATCACATTCTGTTTAAATGTGCCGTGTGACGCGAGAGAAGGTCAGATGAAATAGTTTAGATTCATTCTAAAACCAGGGAATGTTAAACCAAAACTTAATTACATTAGCAGTCTTAACACAGGGACATGTAGGGCTACTTTATCCTTTCATTGTGAAATCTACCTGTGTCATGAATGATCCGTGACCTGAAGTAACATTGCTGTGAAAATACCTCAGTGACTCAGGTAAACAAGCAGTTGCCTCAGAGCTGAACACTAACACATACAAATAAAACACAGGATGAGTCCAGCTTTCGAGAGACTGCCACTGAGCAGATGCTCGCTCAATATCTATGCTTTAACAGCACCTGATCAAGCACCTCTGCCCCGTTTCTTCTCTCTCTGTGTCTCCCCTTGTTTTTCTCCCCCTTCTAGCCACTCTCAAAGCTTCATGGAGGACAATGTGGAACGTAATTGGCTGATGCACCATCGGCAGTCTTCGGGGTGGCATGGCCAAATGTCCAGAGCCCTCTCTCGTGATGCGATTGGCTGACAAAGGGAGAACTTGGGCCGTTGGTCCTATTCTCTTGTCTCTAGGGATGGTGCAAACCCCCAGCGGACCATGTAAGGAAATGCTGGGATTTCTTCCTTTTTTCATTTTACTTGGGCCCTCTCTCTCTCTGATTTGACAAAGGGATTGAAAAAATGTTTTTGACGCCTCACTGTTGGATCCATATTTCACCTATTAAAGATGGGCTGGACATATTTTGGTGTTTGTAAGCCAGCCGAGCATGCAAAGAACAGCTATGCAGTCTGATCAATCAGCAGGACGGAGGAACGCACAGGCCAAGGACAGCATGGTTCTCACATTAACAGAGAGACCTAAAGTGTAATTCAAAGGTGCTTGACTTTTCTTATTATTTCAGTCAAAGCTGACTCATATTTAAACCTTGTATTTCTCTCTCCCTAGCTCTATTATTACAAATTTTGGTTGTTCTTTGTTCAAACTTTATCTCACTTTAATATTTTCCTTGATTTTTGACAGACTATGTTTTAGCTCTTCCTTTCAGTTGGAATCCCCTTTTTGGAGTTTGATTTTAAAGGAAACTAAATATGCACAGCCTATTTCAAAAACTGATGAGGAACAAATCTCTTGCCTCGAAGATGACTGGAAAAACTGCGCAGAATGTTATTTATATTTCTATAACGGATTACTCTTATTATAGTATTTAAGGAAAACGAAACTCTTCATCAGACATCCTTTGGAGGAGATATTTATTTCTTGATAAAAATCCAATGGAGTGATCCATTTTATATGAAGGGAATTTTCATACTAAGACAATCTTAATGAGAACAATGTTGCTCTAAAGCACTGAGGGACAAACTTGTGTTCAACCTACTCCCCCTATATGACAGTTTGCACGTTGCTGTGACCAGCCTGCTCTTTAAATTTGGGTATTAATATAAAAAAATAAAAGAAAGACACGTCAGCGGATGTTTTCTCTCCAACAATCACCGAAGAGCTCTCCATTTATGGACGATTGAAAAAGCTGTTGGAAAAGGACGTTTGTTTCATGCTGACTGTGTATTGTGTAGTTTTACCAGAGCAGGGGGGAAGAACCTGTTGTTTTCAGTGTGCCCATATTTCTAGTCGGATTGTTGTAAAACTATTCATTTATTTCTGCAGCTGGATTCTACTGACACCAGTCTGACCTGAAAAAAATCCTTGCCATTTCTGCCTGACATGAGAACAGAGAGATATGTTAGAGGTCCTGCTGAAACGAGTGAATGTGTTTGTACATACATAAATGTATAAATGTGCGTGTGTGTCAGCTAAATCTTGTGTATATAATTGGATATGTGTGTGTATATATGGTATGTCTGTGTGTATATAGTTTGTTTGTACATGCAGAGTGTACAGTTATTTTTTCCTCTAATGTTTCTCTCTCTTTGTATGACTAGGTCTTCTCAAGTTCCAAACACCAAGGCATGGAAAGGTTTCTACACATTATACTAACAGCTTTCAGAGGCACCTTTTACATGCAGACTTAGAAATAAGCCAGGCCTGTCACTTTTAGCAAATTTCTCGAATAAGAAGCTACTTACCTAATGTTAAGCTTGCACTCATTTTCTGACCAACTTAAAAGCTTTACTAGATACGATTTGGGTGCGCAGGCATTGTTTGTACATATTATAGTCAAACCAAGACCTTTTTTTGTTTTTCTGTCCTCTGAAATCTTCATTTGCATTTATTAAAAAAGTTCTCAATTTGCTTTGAGTTCTGTCACTTTTGGTTTATATGATATATGTTTGAGAGTGGTTGTTACTCATAGGTATATATTTAATCTGACAACCCTTATTTATGTTTCTTGAAATTTTGCTTCCCAAATCCTGCCGCTCATGGAGCCGCTTAATGCAGGCAAATCCGTCCATGAAAGTATACTGTTATTACTTAAAATTGCTTGTTTTTGTATAGGTCCTAACTAAATAAGTGTGCCTCCTCCTTATACTCTTACTAACCATAGATCCATTTACTCTGCTGGTCACACATCTTCACACCCTCCTTTACAAGCCATAGACCCCCGTCCCCCTCAGATCTCCTATATTGTTGTTATACAGGACAGAACTTTGGGGATTTTGTGTATATTAATGGAAGAGTGATGTTGAAGAGTGTTTTGCAGCTATATATGGATTTGTTATGAATGTGGATATTCTGCTAGTTGAATTATTGTAATAATAATGATAAGCATTGCCTCTTTGATTTTGTTGATTAATTCCTATGATGCAGTTGAAGAAGATGACAGTTTCTTTCTTTTCTTTCTTTTTTTGAATACACTGCAATTTATATTTTTTGGGTGGGTGACAGCGAAGATAGAAATACATAATTAAATAAATAAATAAAAAAATATTTGAATTCTTACCTTGTGGTGTATTGTTTTCAAAAGGACCCAAATGTTTAAATCAATGGGAATCTATTTTATGCTTTAATCAGCAAATCTGATTATTACAAACAAATGTGCCAGAACAAACTACAGAGTTTACATTTTTATTATTTATTGAACTAAAACAAAGTCAAAATTAAAAACAAATCTGTGAAGCAAAACTAAGTACATCCTTGTTGCTTTCTTACAATTTATGAGGGAAGGTAGCAGCTAGAAGATGATTACCTGATCATCATCGGTGTGACCACCTTTATAAAAACAGGAGTTTTTGAACTATATTATTCTACAGAGAGAAAGATGGAAACAATTCAAGGTTGTTAGATGTCTTCCAGATGTGGATGTCCCAGCAAATAGTAGGCAGCATTACGGTAAGTGCAAAAGATTTAATAACAAAAAACTCACTCACTAGGAGGCAGAAACCAAAACAATAAACGTGCAGGTAAAACTGACATGGGCAGGCTGGCAAGACAGGCTTGACGGGAACAGCAGGACATGAGCATGAAAAATGTTTCCGCGATGTGTGATTGAACAGGTGTGTATTTATGGAGGGTGAACCAGGTGAAGCAAGACAGATTAACTAGGTGCAGGTGAACCGAATAAACTTAATTGACAGGAGAGAACAAACGTGACTGGAGCAAAACAGGAATTCAAGAACACAAACTAATAGAAACAGAACTAGAAAAATATGAAACGAAAGCATCACCAGATCCAAAAACCAAACTTGACAAAACATGAACACAACTAAAACATGACCAGAAAAATAAACAGAAACATTATTCAAAACCTTAACTGTGAAACAGACCAACCCAAAAACACCCACAAATCATAACAGTACTACCATTTTTAGGGTTTACAGAGAATGGTCCAAAAAAGAGAAAATATCCAGTGAGCAGCAGTTCTGTGGGCACAAATGCCTTGTTGATGCCAGAGGTCAGAGGAGAATGGCCAAAATGGTTCGAGCTGTCATTTTATTGATAAGAAATAGGCAAACAGCAAAGAAAACATGTTTGTCCACAGAATTATACCCAATATAACTAGACAATAACATGTCTGTGTCAGCAGTTGAAATTTATGTATGAAATTAAAAACAATGCAGAAAGTTTGAGATTTTGAAAGCCCTATCTTTCTTTTTTGTTTTTTGCTATTTCATAAAAGTGTCTCAAGGAATATTGTGTTGAAAGTAAAGTAGCACTGATAGATGCTTTAAAGATAGAAATGTTTTAACAAATCCCATGGATAGTGCTTTTTGTTCTTCATCCTGAGTTATTCCATCCAGTATTCTGATGTCTGATTACCTCACAGGTGAGTTTTTTGTGCTTGGAGCTGCGTCACAATCCTCACCCACCGTAGACACAGATATTTTTTTTCCTTCTGCTCAGAGGTGGGCAAGTAGATCTTTTCTCCACACTGTCCCCTGCCAACGTGGTGAGGGTTATAAAATGTTATGTTTAGCCTTAAATTACGTGCCAGTAAGATAACTTAATTAAACAGATCTGTCCATATCAAATAAAAAAATATTTTTACCCACTCTTCAATCCAAAGATTATTTCCATGCTTCATATTGTTTTTCTATTATTACTGGTCAAACTGGCATCTGATTTCAACCTTTAGGGGAAATCATGTCTCTGCAGCTAAAGCAGTGAATCACATTCATACACAATGACGCATACTCTTTGTAGACCTGATGATACATGTGAGCAATTACAAAGCAATTAAATGGAAGGTGATGTATAACGGCTGCCATGTGATGTTCTTCCCGGACCTATCTACGGAAGTCATGAAACAACGGAAACAGTGCAACCAGGTAAAACAACAGCTCCGGGATCTAAATATTAGCTTTGGAGTGATATTCCCAGCAAAGATGAGGATTTTCCACCGCGGTAACCGCTACCTTTGCCATACGCCTAAAGAAGTGGAGGACTTCATAAAGAAAATAGGACAGCAAGCTGATGGGTAATCGCACTTCCATCTTAAATAATTTCAATAAAACTCGATATGAGAACATTACTGATGGACTATATTACAAGTGGCCTCGGACAATTTTTGTTTCGAACCAGTCCTCACCTCCTAGCAGTGGGGCATAATTCTTAGTTAACCTGGTCGGGGTTTGGTTGGAAGCCACAATATAAGTTCTTAGGTTGACGTTCTTTCTGCTCCTGTTAAATCACTATCAGTAGCATAACCAAGTCGCATAACGAAGAGGAGAGGGGAACATGGGACTTCCACCGGAGGGAGATCTCAAGATAATTTTTTATGTTTATAAATGTTCAATGTTTTCAAGGTGCAGTGTTCTTCGAGTTGTAAAGTGCAGGTTCCTACAGTTGAGACAAAATGCAGTCAGGGTTGATACTCGGGCACTAACTGAATGTGTAATAAATCAAATGAATCAAAAATTGAATTAATCACCTGGAATGTAAGAGGCCTTGGGAAACTGATCAGACTTAAAAAAGTAATGAATAGGCTTAAACAATATCATCCAAAAGGGGTCTTTATTCAATAAACACACTTACTTATGAACCAAGTTGCTAGACTAAGGAGAAGATGGCCAGGTCAGGTATTTTCAAGCTCCTTTTCCTCACTTGCGAGGGGAGTGGCAATACTTATTCACAAATCCCTACATATATGTATTAAAAAAACTATCGTAGATCCTGCCGGAAGATTCATTATAATTCAAGGTTCATTGATGAATAAAAACGTAATATTGGTTAACCTTTATGGCCCTAATATAGATGACCCGGACATTTACAATACTTTGTTCCTCTCTATTGCTGCTCTCCATGGTGATGTGATTATTGGCGGGGACTTTAACTGTACTCTAGATCCTAAGAGTAGACAAGCTATACAACATTTAATGTCTGAACTAAATCTAAAAGATATATGGAGAGTAATGAATCCAACAAAGAGAGAATATTCCTGTCATTCAGCTACCCACAAGAGTTAAAGCCGTATAGATTATTTCCTGATTTCAAATTTGTTGGTACCCAGAATTAACAGTTGTATGTATAATAGTATATTGATCTCGGATCACTCATTATGCACGCTTAAATTCTCATCCTTGAATGCTTTTAGACATAGTCCTGTCTGGCGCTTAAAATCTCACTGGTTGCAAACTCCTACAGGTCCTTCTCAAAATATTAGCATATTGTGATAAAGTTCATTATTTTCCATAATGTCATGATGAAAATTTAACATTCATATATTTTAGACTCATTGCACACTAACTGAAATATTTCAGGTCTTTTATTGTCTTAATACGGATGATTTTGGCATACAGCTCATGAAAACCCAAAATTAATATCTCACAAAATTAGCATATTTCATCCGACCAATAAAAGAAAAGTGTTTTTAATACAAAAAACGTCAACCTTCAAATAATCATGTACAGTTATGCACTCAATACTTGGTCGGGAATCCTTTTGCGGAAATGACTGCTTCAATGCGGCGTGGCATGGAGGCAATCAGCCTGTGGCACTGCTGAGGTCTTATGGAGGCCCAGGATACTTCGATAGCGGCCTTTAGCTCATCCAGAGTGTTGGGTCTTGAGTCTCTCAACGTTCTCTTCACAATATCCCACAGATTCTCTATGGGGTTCAGGTCAGGAGAGTTGGCAGGCCAATTGAGCACAGTGATACCATGGTCAGTAAACCATTTACCAGTGGTTTTGGCACTGTGAGCAGGTGCCAGGTCGTGCTGAAAAATGAAATCTTCATCTCCATAAAGCTTTTCAGCAGATGGAAGCATGAAGTGCTCCAAAATCTCCTGATAGCTAGCTGCATTGACCCTGCCCTTGATAAAACACAGTGGACCAACACCAGCAGCTGACACGGCACCCCAGACCATCACTGACTGTGGGTACTTGACACTGGACTTCTGGCATTTTGGCATTTCCTTCTCCCCAGTCTTCCTCCAGACTCTGGCACCTTGATTTCCGAATGACATGCAGAATTTGCTTTCATCCGAAAAAAGTACTTTGGACCACTGAGCAACAGTCCAGTGCTGCTTCTCTGTAGCCCAGGTCAGGCGCTTCTGCCGCTGTTTCTGGTTCAAAAGTGGCTTGACCTGGGGAATGCGGCACCTGTAGCCCATTTCCTGCACACGCCTGTGCACGGTGGCTCTGGATGTTTCTACTCCAGACTCAGTCCACTGCTTCCGCAGGTCCCCCAAGGTCTGGAATCGGCCCTTCTCCACAATCTTCCTCAGGGTTCCGGTCACCTCTTCTCGTTGTGCAGCGTTTTCTGCCACACTTTTTCCTTCCCACAGACTTCCCACTGAGGTGCCTTGATACAGCACTCTGGGAACAGCCTATTCATTCAGAAATTTCTTTCTGTGTCTTACCCTCTTGCTTGAGGGTGTCAATAGTGGCCTTCTGGACGGCAGTCAGGTCGGCAGTCTTACCCATGATTGGGGTTTTGAGTGATGAACCAGGCTGGGAGTTTTAAAGGCCTCAGGAATCTTTTGCAGGTGTTTAAAGTTAACTCGTTGATTCAGATGATTAGGTTCATAGCTCGTTTAGAGACCCTTTTAATGATATGCTAATTTTGTGAGATAGGAATTTTGGGTTTTCATGAGCTGTATGCCAAAATCATCCGTATTAAGACAATAAAAGACCTGAAATATTTCAGTTAGTGTGCAATGAATCTAAAATATATGAATGTTACATTTTCATCATGATATTATGGAAAATAATGAACTTTATCACAATATGCTAATATTTTGAGAAGGACCTGTATGTAGAAAGAAATATTGATGATTACTTCAACTTCAATAAATCAGAGACTACAGCATCTATTAGATGGGAAGCCTTCAAGGCATTTATATGGGGACAGATGATAAGTTACACAAAAAACAAGTCAAATAAAATGAGTAAGGAGATGCTTGACTTTGAGGGGCAAATAAAAGAGGCTGAACTTGAGATAAGTTTAAATAATTCTAAAGAAAAACAAGAACTGATATTGCTGAGAGCAAAACATGATAAACTCACCACTGATAAAGCCTCAGCAGAACTATTCAGACTGAAACAGACTTGCTATGATCAGGGAGAGAGGGCAGGAAAACTCTTAGCGTGGCGCATAAAAACTATGCAGAATGAGAGGGTAATAAATGAAATTACAACTGCAGATGACAACACTACAGATCCCCACGATATGTTAGTGGAAAGTTACTCAGCAAAGGAACTACCTCCCTCAATTCGGAATGCTATTATAACGGTATTACCAGAGCCTGGGAAATCAACCACAAAATGTGAATCCTACAGACCAATTTCACTTATAAACTCCGATACCAAGATAATAGCAAAGGTACTAGCAATCAGGCTTGAAAAATGTCTGCCCTCCCTCTCTGACCCTGACCAGAATGGATTTGTAAAAGGACGGCATGCTCAACACGGAATCCATCAAATACTGAACATAATCTATGCAAAATATGAACATCCAGATACAGCTCTGCTATCCCTGGACGCAGAAAAAGCATTTGACAGGGTGGAGCATGCTTACCTTTATAAAGTGCTTTCCCTATTTGGTTCTGGCAAGCATTTTACAAACTGGGTTAAAATAATTTACAATAAATCTACAGCATCAGTTATAACCAATAATATTGTATCCAAACCATTCAGCCTAGCTAGAGGCACGCGTCAAGGCTGCCCCCTCTCACCTCTCCTTGTTGTGCTGGGAAATGAGCCATTGGCTGTTGCCATAAGGTATAATCAAAATATTGCGGGCATCAGAATAAATAATATTGAATCTAAAATTGGACTGTTTGACGATGACATAATTTTAATGATGTCCAAATTAAAAAATTCAATTCCCCAGCTACTTAGAACTATTGAGGAATTTGGCAATATTTCCGGTTATATACTTAATGAATCTAAATCCGCTATTCTATTTCTAAAACAATCTGAAAGAAGCAATTCACACTACATTCCAAGTAGCAAAAGACAGCCTTACTTACTTGGGTATGAAGATTACTCCAACCTTAGATGAACTGGTTTTGGCAAATTACACACCAACGGTTAACTCAGTAGTGGAATCAATTAACAGATGGTCCACGTTATCCATTTCCTTGATCGGCCGTATAAATATTCTTAAAATGAACGTACTACCAAGATTCCTGTATATCTTCCAGGCCATCCCTCTCAATCCACCAAATGTTTTTTTTTGCAAAGATGCAAACAATCTTCAAAAATTTCATTTGGCCCAGATTGCGCCTATTATTACTATATCTTCCATTTGATAGAGGAGGGCTAGGGGTACCAAATCTTAAATTGTACTATTGGGCTGCTCAACTCTAGTGCCTCCTGTTGGTTCTCAGCGATAGGTTTATCTTGGGTAAACTTAGAAAATACTAACACCACATCCCTACCCCTAAATTCTTACTTATATTCAAGAAAATATAAAGATTTGTTAAAAAAAAAACATTAAACCCACTGGTAAAAAATACCATTCGAGTTTGGTTTGATGCACACAGGTTCAAGGATGCAGTACCAACACTATCCCAATTTTCTCCCATTTGGGGCAATATGACATTTGAACCAGGTAGAAAAGATATGGATTTCAAAACATGGCATGATAAAGGTCTGTGTAAAATTGCAGATTTATTTGATAAAGGCACTATGATGAGTTTTGATGACTTAAAATGCAAATTTGATATTTCCACAAGGCATTTTTTTAAGTTTCTTCAAATTAGAAGCTTTATGTTAGCTACACAAAAACCTCTCACCTTACCCACTCTCACTTTGTTAGAGGACATAGCAATAAATCACCATATGAAGAATGGTCTAATATCCCGTTTCTACAATACCATCAAAGACAGTTCCCAAACCTCCTCAGATAACAAAAGACAGGCATGGTGTGAGGATTTAAAAGGTAATATATCAGTGGATGAGTGGCAGATGGCCTGTCTGAAAGCTCAGACACAATCTATCAACACTAAACTTAAATTGATCCAATATAAATGGCTAATGAGAACATATGTTACCCCAACATTATTAAACAAATTTGACTCTAATATTCCACATATATGCGCTAAATGTGGGGCCAAGGGCACTCTGATCCATTGCTTATGGGAGTGCCCTGAGGTCCAAAAATTTTGGAAGGAGATTTTGGACAAAGTTTCACACATCACAGGTGTTAAGCTGGATTGTTGTCCTCAACTATGTATCTTAGGGATTTTTTCCACTGAAAATCAACTAAACAATGTTGAAAAAAAAACCCATAATCTACTGTTTGCTACAGGCAAAATATAGTATAGCCAGGTCCTGGAAATCTATTGCCAGGCCTCAGCTGAAAACATGGCTATCTACGCTATCTAGTTCTCTTGCCCTAGAGAAGCTTACTTTTATGCTTAAGGGTAAATACTCCATGTTTAAAAAGATGTGGGAAAATGTCTTGTTATTTTTGGAATGTGGAAGTGTTTGTAATGATGAATGAGTGGGCGAACGTAATCAGGCTAATTTTATTATTTTTGTTATAGGGTAAGATTTCCGCTATGCTTATGCTAAATAAAAACTATTCAAGTGTTTTTAGCTGTATGAAAAGTGTTAGAAATTGAATCACTGATAATGGATGATGTGACACAAGGGGGAGAAGTTTTAATGTGAACAGGTTTTGATGCTTCTAATGTACGTTGCTTGGAACATTTGGATTCAATTCCAGTGCGCGGCCCTGATACAACAAACTTAAAATATACTGTATCAATGCACTTTATATATGTTTGTCACCTTGAGATTTTCGGCTGTTAATGCCTTTCCTTTTTGGCGTCTTTTATTGCTGTTATTATTTACTGTTATGTGCGCATGTGTGATACATGTCTTGTACTGTGTTTAAAACAAAAAAAGCAATAAACAGATTTATGAAAAACAAAATGCCATACTGACATGCAGTAAAAATTATATGCATATGTTTTAGTAGGAAACAGCTTTTCATGACTGGTTTAAAGGCCCTACAATGGAAACATCCTCCAGAGTTTTAATATGGCATGTCTGGTTTATTTTGACTTAGAAATATGATCCCATTCAGTTACACTGGATTAAATCGAAACCAGTCTTATTATGTACATTGTCAAAATTGAGTCACAGTAACTGAAAATAAGCAGCCAAAAGCATAAGTTAGAGGTCAGTTTGCTGAACTTCCTGCATTCATAAATACTGGTGAAAAGATGATAAAAAGCAGGTGAAGAGATTTATGTAGAAAATATTAGCATTTCAAACAGACCTAAAGATTGGCCTGTTTTGCAAAATATCAGGATACACTTTCATTCTAAAATTATTTATCTAAATGTTGGGATTATGATTATTGATTAATTAATATTTATCAAGAATTATAATTAAAAATCATAATTTGACTAAATTAATTTCTTAGACAAAATCCTCATTTATTAATCAAAACCAGAGATGCATTCTGGTGTTGTAATTGTGGCTCATTGCCTTTGATAATTACAACCGTTAAATACTCAGTAATAATTGATAACTATTACCAGAGATGTCACTGTTTAATCGACCGTTTCTGCCAAAACGTGTGGAACTTTAACCTTATTTTGACTGACGAATTACTCTTGCACAAAATAAACACAAACGACTTCTCTTTATCTACGTGAATCTTTATTAAATCAATTCCGATTCAACAATCTTCACCTAATCAAACATGCAAAGTTCTACACAGAAGGGTAAAATATCTAACTACACAAAATAAAAACAGCAGTGAGTGTGTATGAGATCAAACCAGCAGTTATGGCAGTTATGGCAAAATACAAAGGGAATATGGTGTTGAACGAAGCTTTGGGAGCGCAGCCCGCCAGAAAGTGTAGCTCAGTGAGATGCAGGCAGTCATAGCCCACCACCTGCAGGGGGAACTGTGAGGGACCGGTGCAAAGAGGATTGGGTGGCGGACAAAGGTGGAGACCTCAGCGGTCCGATCCCCGGATGCTTAGCCTGGCTCTAGGGACGTGGAATGTCACCTCGCTGGGGGGGAAGGAGCCTGAGCCTGTGCGGGAGGTCGAGAGATATCGACTAGAAATAGTCGGGCTTGCCTCCACGCACAGCGTGGGCTCTGGAACCCATCTCCTTGAGAGGGGTTGGACTCTCTTCTACTCTGGAGTGGCCCACGGGGAGAGGCGGCGGGCTGGTGTGGGTTTGCTTGTTGCCCCCCAGCTCAGCCGTCTAGTGTTGGGGTTTACCCCAGTGGATGAGAGGGTCGTATCCCTGCGCCTTCGGGTTGGGGAGAGGTCTCTGACTACCATTTCGGCGTACGGGCCGAGTGGTAGTGCGGAGTACCCGGCCTTCTTGGTGTCCCTGTCGGGGGTGTTGGATAGAGCCCCTCCCGCGGACTCCATTATTCTGCTGGGGGACTTCAACGCCCACGTGGGAAACGACAGTGACACCTGGAGAGGCGTGATCGAGAGGAATGGCCTCCCCGATCTGAATCCGAGTGGTGTTTTGTTATTGGACTTCTGTGCTAGTCACAGATTGTCCATAACGAACACCATGTTTAAACATAAGGGTGTCCATCAGTGCACTTGGCACCAGGACACCCTAGGCAGGAGGTCGATGATCGACTTTGTTGTCGTATCATCAGACCTTCGGCCGCATGTTTTGGACACTCGGGTGAAGAGAGGGGCTGAGCTGTCCACTGATCACCACCTGGTGGTGAGTTGGATCCGCTGGAGGAGGAGAAAGCCGGACAGACTTGGCAGGCCCAAGCGCATTGTGAGGGTGTGCTGGGAACGCCTGGCGGAGCCCTCGGCCAGAGATGTATTCAACTCTCACCTCCAGGAGAGCTTTGACCAGATCCCGGGGGATGTTGGAGACATAGAGTCCGAGTGGACCATGTTCTCCGCATCTATTGTTGATGCTGCTGCCCGTAGCTGCGGCCGTAAGGTCTGCGGTGCCTGTCGCGGCGGCAATCCCAGAACCCGGTGGTGGACACCGGCAGTAAGGGATGCTGTCAAGCTGAAGAAGGAGTCCTATCGGCTGTGGTTGGCTTGTGGGACTCCTGTGGCGGCTGACGGGTACCGTGAGGCCAAGCGTGCTGCGGCCCGGGCTGTGGCAGAGGCAAAAACACGGGCCAGCGAGGAGTTTGGTGAGGCCATGGAGAAGGACTACCGGTTGGCCTCGAAGCGATTCTGGCAAACCATCCGGCGCCTCAGGAGGGGGAAGCAGTGCTTCGCCAACACTGTTTATAGTGGGGTTGGGAGGCTGCTGACCTCGACTGAGGACATTATCGGGCGGTGGAAGGAGTACTTCGAGGATCTCCTCAATCCTGCCATCACGCATTCCGTGGTGGAAACAGAGGCTGGGGACTCGGGGTTGGACTCTTTCATCACCCAGGCTGAAGTCACCGAGGTGGTTAAAAAGCTCCGCGGTGGCAAGGCTTCGGGGGTGGATGAGATCCGCCCTGAGTACCTCAAATCTCTGGATGTTGTAGGGCTGTCATGGTTGACATGCCTCTTCAACATTGCGTGGCGGTCGGGGACAGTGACTCTGGACTGGCAGACTGGGGTGGTGGTCCCCCTTCCATAAGAAGGGGGACCGGAGGGTGTGTTCCAACTACAGGGGGGTCACACTCCTCAGCCTCCCTGATAAGGCCTACGCCAGGGTATTGGAGAGGAGAGTCCGGCCGATAGTTGAACCTCGGCTTCAGGAGGAGCAGTGTGGTTTTCGTCCCGGCCGTGGAACACTGGACCAGCTCTATACCCTCTACAGGGTGCTCGAGGGTTCATGGGAGTTTGCCCAACCGGTTCACATGTGTTTTGTGGACCTGGAGAAGGCATTCGACTGTGTCCCTCGTGATGACCTGTGGGGGGTGCTCCAGGAGTATGGAATCGGGGGCCCTTTATTAGGGGCCATCCGGTCCCTGTGCGAGCGGAGCAAGAGTTTGGTCCGCATTGCCGGCACTAAGTCGGACCTGTTCCCGGTGCATGTTGGACTCCGGCAGGGCTGCCCTTTGTCACCGGTCCTGTTCATAACTTTTATGGACAGGATTTCTAGGCGCAGCCAAGGACCGGAGTGGGTCTGGTTTGGGGACCAGTGGATTTCGTCTCTTCTTTTTGCAGATCACGTGGTCCTGCTGGCCCGCTCTACAGCATGCGCTGGGGCGGTTCGCAGCCGAGTGTGAAGCGGCTGGGATGAAGATCAGCTCCTCCAAGTCCGAGGCCATGGTACTCAACCAGAAAAGGGTGGCTTGTCCTCTTCAGGTTGGAGGGGAGTTCCTGCCTCAAGTGGAGGAGTTTAAGTATCTCGGGGTCTTGTTCACGAGTGGGGGAAAAATGGAGCGGGAGATCGACAGACGGATCGGTGCGGCTGCCGCAGTAATGGGGGCGCTGTGCCGGTCCATTTTGGTGAAGAGAGAGCTGAGTCAAAAAGCGAAGCTCTCAATTTACCGGTTGGTTTACGTTCCTACCCTCACCTATGGCCATGAACTTTGGGTCATGACCAAAAGAACGAGATCCGGATATAAGCGGCTGAAATGAGTTTCCTCTGTAGGGTGGCCAGGCACTCCCTTAGAGATAGGGTGAGGAGCTCGGCCATCTGAGAGGGGCTCGGAGTAGAGCCGCTGCTCCTCCACATCGAGAGGAGCCAGTTGAGGTGGCTCGGGCATTTATACCGGATGCTTCCTGGACGCCTTCCTCGGGAGGTGATCCAGGCACGTCCCACCAGGAGGAGGCCCAGGACACGCTGGAGGGACTATGTCTCTCGGCTGGCCTGGGAACTCCTTGGGCTCCACCCGGAGGAGCTGGAGGAGGTGTCTGGGGAGAGGGACGTCTGGGCGTCTCTGCTGAGTCTGCTGCCCCCGCGACCCGGTCCCGGATAAGCGGAAGACGACGAGTACAGAAAAAATATCTTAAGTTTAGACAAACTGTTATGAGGCAGAAACTATACATAGCTTTGCAAAACAACCAACTACCCATTTTCCCCCTACAACAGCATACTGGCCAAGCATCAAAGGAATCAGTGTTGGTGGAAATTCATTGTACCTGCAAAAAAGAGCACAACATAGAGATTATGATTCCAGTCCCATCTCAAGCTCTAAGAAATGTTGAACAACAGTGGAACTGTAGCAGATGAAAGATATTTTCTTAACCAGAAGTGTTTAGCTGCCATGACAACGTTAGTTAAACAGTTAAATAGATATTTGGTGTGACTACATACAGCAATTCATATTTTTAATGACAATGGCAAAATGTTATTCAAGTTGTCTATGTAGAATTAAAAGATAATCTTTGGTCCAGAGATTGTCTTTTTTCCCCTCTTATTTTTCTTATTTTGGGAGAGAAGGATTTGCCTTCTCTCCCAAATTTAAATACTGACATCAAACACAGAGCTACACGTTAACTTCCCATTTTCAGAGAGTTTTGCTTTATTTAAAATGCAAACTGTTTGGAAAAAGATTGCCACCAAATACCAACAAGCACCTGAAATACGTGGAACTGTTATGGACTTGTTCTAACTGTTCTTTATAAAAAAATATGTTGTCCTGCTATGATTTCTGAAATTTGTTTGTTGTTGCAATTATCCAGCAGCCTATTTGATTGGTACATAACTAGTTTCATCGGTCATTAGGAGTGGAAGATTTTTTCTTCTGTTCTTTTTTATTTATTTATTTATTTATAAGTGGAAACTATTTTGTCCAAGCTACCGCATCCTGTTGGCAGTCAGACGCCTCGGAGCCCCACTGGTACTTGGACCCTGGAAACAGTCACCACTTCTATCTAAAGACTCTTAAAGGAACGACTCTCAAACAGTTTCTAACCTTTAGCTCTTTTAATCTAAATTTAGGCAGAGGAATGAATACAGAGATCAGTGCTGAGGCTCATGTCTCGGACGGTCGCAGTCTGAGGATGATGAAGAGCCTCGACAGAAGGTCACATGTAGTTTTATATCTGGCACTCCAATGCAATGGATGTGCTCTACCTCAGTGATTATCAATAGACTTATGTGTCACCATTGTGGTGTCTATCTGTTAGATTGTGTAGTAGCGGGTGTCCATCCTTAATCTAAGTGTGCTGTAGGTTTCTAATCAAACCAGTTATACCAGCTGCTCCACTATCAACCCCAGTGCCCCAGCTTCAGGTTATTTATGACAAACCTTGGGCCATTTCTCCTTGTACTGCATGTTTATGAGCATTCTTATCTTATTGTAATAAAAGGGAAACATTAGAACTTATTTTATTTCACTATTGTATAAAAGGGAAAAACAGCTATGAGCATATTAATTAAGGTTATTCCTAACAATGTAATACACAGGTCTGAAGAAATTAAGTATAGAACCCTTTAATTACAAAATTATATTTACTTGTGTCAACTGTCTTCAGTGCAATACATGTTTGAGGCATGGACAGAATCTGAATATTTTTGCATCTTTTCATTAAACATTCCTCGAGCTTTACAGAATTCAATTCAATTCCGTTTTATTTATATAGCGCCAATTCACAACACATGTTGTCTCAAGGCACATCACAACAGTCAGGTACATACATTCCAATTAATCCTAACAATTGAACAGTGCAGTCAGAGTTAGCTTTTTATTCAAATTGGATAAAAAGTTTTTCTATCTAAGGAAACCCAGCAGATTGCATCCAGTCATTGACTTGCAGCATTCCCTCCTCCTGGATGAGCATGTAGAGACAGTGGAGAGGAAAAACTCCCTTTTAACAGGAAGAAACCTCCAGCAGAACCAGGCTCAGTGTGAGCGGCCATCTGCCACGAACGACTGGGGGTTTGAGAGAACAGAGCAGAGACACAAATACAACAAAGAAGCACTGATCCAGGAGTACTTTCTATGGGAAGGAAAAGTAAATGTTAATGGATGTAGCTCCTTTAGTCGTTTCACCTAGAAAGAAAGAACAGATAAACTCTGAGCCAGTTTTCAAGGTTAGAGTCTGAAAGAGAGCACATACAGTTAGTTACAGTTAAGCTCAGTCAATTTCCATGTCTATGAGAGAGAAATGGTTAAACACTAAAAGACAGGGCTATGTGGATCATCGGTAGAGGGTGAGCATTAAGTTGTTGCCAGCAGAAGCACGGACGATTCCCCTCTCCAGAAAGGTATCACAGGCAGACACAGAGCCAGGCCAGGTGTAGCTTCTAGGAAGCAAAACTAAAACATTTTCATTGCAAGACAATTTAAAACTTGAAAGGTGAATTTGCCTTTCTGCATCCATTGGGGTCAGTACCTGAGTCTCACCAGTATTTGAACTTGTAGGAGGGTCATTTTGGACAAACGGTCATATAAAGAGTTGATCATTAGCAGTTATGCATTTACTAAAATACTTGTGTAAATATGCTTTGTTTGTATTTATGTGGTGGGATTTAAAAAATGTTTGCTTTGTTACTAGTTAAACAAGGTTTTTCTGGTAAAATTAAAACAAAATTTAATGGCGTGCTTAAAAGCAGAAAATACATTAGGGTGATTACTGTGAAACAAAAATATGGAGCTGTAAGTGCAACGAGAGGAGACCTGCGTTAAAGTAATCTCTTGTTATTCTTATTTATTTGCCTTTTACACATCTGTGCCTAACATTAATTTCAAGATTCGTGCTTGCCTAAAGTACACTTGACTTCAACTAAAGCCACAAAACGCAAGCTCTCCTCTTCAACTCGGTTTCCGGACCACTGTTTCCTTACCAATATGGCGGCGTTGTTGACTCACTACTGGAATCTCGTAAGAATGTGTTTGAACTCTCGCGAACATTAGGCGGTCAGTGCCTGATATGAATAATGGCCGCCTTCGTAGCGATGGCCGGAACGGAAAATAACACAAAAGGCATTTTAGAGCTTCTCAGCTGACTGGAAAGACCGCAAGGCGCCAGGTACCCCTACCTACCCACGTTTCAGGACGGATGGGTGGAGGGGGATTGGCGAAAGGATTTAAGAAAGAAAAAGAGACTGAGGGAACACAGGGAAAGCTAAGTGGGGAGCTAGCGCTAGCTTGCTAACAACACGGTTGTCACTACCGGGGAACGAACCCGAGTAACCGCGACAGCTGTGCATCAGGAGGGCCGAATGAAACGGTGACCCCGCGGTGTGATCAAACTGCCGGCCTGTCGCTAATATGAGCGGACCGGGTCAGGACAGCGAGCCTGAGGCGAAAGTTCTTCTTATCAAGCGGCTTTACAGGTGATTGAACCAGGCCGTTTCCGCTGAGCTAACCGACGAGCTAAACAAATATCTAAAAGAGTCTGATTAAATCTGTTATTGATTCAAATGCCTTCATGCTTGTAGCTGAAACAACACCTAAATCTGTCAGGGGTTCGTTTTTCTCAGATAAACGTATAACCAACTGTCATGCCATTCATGTTAAGAGAAATGAAACGTAAAAGGTTGTAGCTTTCAACATTTCAGGACAATTGTTACGTGACAAACTTCTGTTCCCCGTTATCCGTGGGGTCACTGTAATGCTTTCTGTCCAGGGCTGTGGTGGAATCTGTGCACAAGCTGGATGCCATCATCGGCAGCAAGTCATCCTACAGAGAGGTCTTCAAGCCAGAGAACATCAGCCTGCGGAACAAGTACGTCCAGCTCTCAGTACTATGAATCACTAAGGACATTGAAATGTTACTGGCTAAATGATCCCAGGCCTTACCAGGTGATAGGTGCACTGTGTCATCTTTTAAATTATGATTGGTCTCCTTCTGCAGCATTTCCTTTTGGTCAGCAAGTAGAGCACAGCCAGGCTTGTATTTGTTAAGTGGGTCAACAGAATTTACAGTTCTTCTCAGAGATATTTGCTACACTGATTATGATCTGCCTTTATAAACACAGGGTTGCTCTTTGGACTCAGATGTTTAAATATGTGTTGATGCATTTGGGTGACAATCTCATCCACTTTTTCAGTCTCTCAATTAGGATGTTATGAACAACTGCTTCTAATGCAACATTGAGATCCAGTAAAACTAACTATAGACCATATAAACCATTAAAGAGGTGTTTATGTTGTTGCTTTTTTTAATTAAAAAGATGATCTGCTAATAGCCTGGCCTTATAATGATCTTGCTCTTATTGCCTTATTGTTGAGGCATCTTGATTCAGCTTCCTTCAAACAGATTTGATTAGTACATTTTTTTTGCTTATGTAGAAAATGACCTGAAATATTTCATATCTGCGGCTTTTCAGATGGACATTTTCCTAAACATGTTAGAACCATAACAAAGCATCAAGATATGTATTTCAGGTTATGAATAATTTCTGTCAAAGATGGATAATTGATTTGTCTAAAAGTCTGGTTGTGCTCATGATTTAATCACATACTGCTTGTCAAAGGATCCCTGGTTGAAATTCATAGAACGAAAACATTATTGCTACCTTTGAAATAAAATGTAGCAGTTGCACATAAAGATCTAATATTTTTAACCTGATACCCGAAGAGTGATTTTAGCTCTTTGTCCCATTATATTTTGAAAATCACACTAATCGATGACAATATTAAAGGGAAATACATAGTAAAACTTCACCATGTTTGATTATCCAGGATAATTAAGGTGACCATTCAGATTTATTAAAAATTGTTATACTATTTTTTTGTTTCTAGTTTTATTTTATGTGCAGTAAAAAGTCATTAAATTGAACTAAATGATCTTCTGTTTCATGGTGATTGTCCAAATGTTTTTTCTGTATAAAGTAGGGCAGCCTGATATTAGTAAAACATGCGATACTTTTGGTGAAAGACGCGATGACGATATGACCTGCAATTAATCAACAAATAATTAAAACGTGTAAATGTGTTCTTGCTTTGGGTCTCATAGACCCCAGATAGTGAGCAGTCCATCCAGCTACTAGAAAAAAAAATGTATTCATCTCAACAAAGTTTTATGGAAAAGCTTATTTTGGGCAACGAGAACTTAGTTGCATTTCCCCCCAGACAGGAACTATATTGTTTCCAACCTATGGTGCAGGAACAGGCCTTTGTAAGTCTTGATGTAAAGCTGCGTCGTACCGATGGAAATGAGGAGCAGAGGGGGAGAACCCAGAGAAACGTCCATGTTCCCATGGTAGTTTTAATGGAGGTCGGTGCGAACCCCCATTCCTCTGACAATTTCCGTACACTCTGAGTCATTGATTGGTCCTTTCAGGTGGTGGTTTCTAGTTGACCTCTGGTGATTCCCTTACTGGCCGTCGTTGATGGTGTGTGTCCAACACACGTCTACTGACCCCCTTCGTTCCTACTGACTTCATTACGTGGAAACTTTTATGGGCTGAAGAGAGCTGAGTCAGGGTGATGAAAAAGACTGAGGGAAAATGGATGGCAACGAGGTCCAAAGAGAGAGACACAACAATAGTCTGAAGTAGTTTTGCCCAAACAGATTAACCCAACCTGGATCAACTTGGTTAAGAATTCAGTTTTGTTGTTTTTATTCAACACAATATTGTTCAATCTCTCAGCAAGTTGCTTACAGTCTGGTTCTGAATCCCAGACTGCCAAACCTCCAACATTTGTCCCAAGATGAAAACAGCCAGTTTCTTCGTGGAGAAACAACCTTGAGGTCGGTGTGACAAAACATGGCCCAATGTTATCATTTAGGTGTATCATCAGTTTTTCCCAGGCCATCAGAACCTGGCTGACCGGAAAGTCCTTCCTCTTGTGAATTCTTAATATTTGTTTCAGACTCTCCCTACAGTTAGGTTAGCTTTTAAAAATCATTGATAAGGTTCAGAAAACCTAAACCTTTATTCTCAAACCATTAAAATTCCCTTTCAGTGGTGAGATGTTCTGTTGATTAATTAATCATTATCTTAGTTTGATTATTAATAGTTTAGTTATTGGTTGTTTTAGTAACTAGAGGGAATCTATTCATTCAGTTTAGTTATTCAGGCAATAAATATATTTACATGATATATTTCTCTCATTGCTCTCATTAAATGCAGTTTAGACTCCCTGAAAAAAAGAGAATTTACCCTTTAGACAGATAATTGTAAGGATTTAAGACTGATAACAATCCTTTTAAATTATTATTAAATACTATTCAAAGAGACATCCCATGCATACATTTATATATACATACACACATGCATATATATGTATATGTCTGCCCTTTTCCAGTGTAAAAAGTGTTTAGAAGCTGTGCTCCAAAATAAATGGCGATCAGCGATTTACTAAAGACGTAAAGACTTGGAACCCAGCACCGGGTTCAGAATGACTTTAAATTTGAAAAAGTGAAATTGCCTTTGGAAAGATAATCAGATGCACACTAAGAATCTCATGTTTAAATGTGAAGAGTATTTAATAGATATCAAGGATGCTTGCCAGACATGGTGGGGAGGGTTTCTGAGCCAAAATGACTTCATTAGAAATGGCTAAAATATTTAGGAAAAATAATTCGTATAAGAAACCCTGTGCTGGCTAAAGTCTAACGAGACCTTTGACCTGATACCGGGAAAAAGAAATCGACTCTTAGTTGACGCAGCTCAATGTGAACATCAGATGAGTCGACTAGAAAATGAAAGAGAAATACATTTTGTGAAGTAAATATGCTCAGACAATCATCGATTTCAATCAATAATAAAGGTATACTCGCCTCGCTGTGTAAATCAAAGTAGTGCATGGTTCTAGGGCTGCACAATGTATCGCAAATATTTTCACTGTATTCAATATGCATATTGTGAAAAACTTCTTAGACTGCAGCAAGTCTTGGCTAATTAATGTGTCCTTCTAGAACATACCACTCATCTCTACGGTTACAGTAACATTAAAGCAACTTGACATGATTTTTTCTGTAGATAGGCGGGGTTTTCAAAAGTCGTTATATTTTAGCATGGTTTTTTGTTTTAGTGGCACTAGTGGCCTTTATTTTTAATTTTTTACGGAAAGTATGCGGACAGGAAATGGTGTGGAGAGACATGAAAGACACGTGGCAAACTTTGCCGGGCCCGGAGTAGAACCCGGGACAGCCACATCCATATCTTAGCATGGTTTTTGTTCAGCTTCATTTTTGTGTCCATAAAATCACCAATTAACGAGACTATAATCTCTTTCAGGATCGATGCAGGATCTTTGACATGTAGATGAATCTGAGAATTAGGTTTACATATCTTACAGTGAGAACTGAGTTTACATTCAGTGGCGTAGACTTAAAAACCTTCAGGTGTGTCTTCTAATATTT
The DNA here is from genome assembly GCF_021462225.1 of Girardinichthys multiradiatus. Classification (NCBI taxonomy): domain Eukaryota; kingdom Metazoa; phylum Chordata; class Actinopteri; order Cyprinodontiformes; family Goodeidae; genus Girardinichthys; species Girardinichthys multiradiatus. Next base: position 45,301,045 of record NC_061796.1, read on the forward strand.
AGCATGGATTTTAATCATGTGAGATTAATCAGAATAAAAATGTTTCTTTAGAATAATTTAGTTTGTCAATCCTGATGTTTTAAATATGTAGACGTTTTAGTTTTCTTGTAGCACCACACTTGATATAAATTTATGTTGACTCATTGGTTCACCCGCCTAACCAGTTCCTCAGCTGTTGCTTAAAAGTATTCATGTGTTCATCTGTAGCATGCTTTTGTTTTTCTCAGGTTGAGAGAGCTTTGTGTGAAATTGATGTTTCTTCATCCGGTCGACTACGGCCGCAAGGCTGAAGAGCTGCTGTGGAGGAAGGTTTACTATGAGGTCATCCAGGTTATTAAGACAAACAAGAAGGTGAGATGGCAAAAACAACCCTACAACTGTGGAAGTGTCCCCTTGGTGTCAACCCAACCATACAGTTCAGCAGATTGATGTACCGGAGTCCTACGCAGTCTGTACTGGTGGACGTTTTTCAGAGTTTATTCCCTCTCCAGACGTTGTGTCCATCCATCCGGTTGTAGAAATGCTTGCAGTAAATTCATGGTCAACTTAGGTATTTACAGTTTAAAAGTCGACAGAAACTTTGAAAACTCTGGAAATGAAATAACAGAAAGGTTCGACCCTGCTAACTACCAGTTTAGCATCTGGAAACGGAAAGTTTGTTGGACACAGATTCTTCTGCTTTTAGCAGATGGAAACACAACAGGAAGTATGAACTTGAATTTGTCAAAAGAGAAATCAAACTGGTGTGGAAATATCTTGTTTTGAACTCATGAAGATGTTTTTGCTCCTGCCGTTGTGTGTAATTCAGCTTTGAATTGAAAACTTGGGCCCCTAATAGGAGATAGTTGTAAAATCTCTGTGCTTATATGTGACAGAAAGAACAAAGCCAAAAGGATAAGAGACATTAATAAACAATCCACAAAAGCCATAAACTGTCAGGTACAACCAGACACAGAGTTAATATCAGCAACTAAGTCATATAAACTGGCTTTACTGAACATTAGATCTCTGTCAGGAAAATCATTTTTAATCAATGACTTCATTACTGACCACGATCTTGATGTTCTGTTTTTAACAGAAACATGTTTACATGAATTTAATGATGCTCCCATTCTGATAGAGGCGACGCCTCCGAACTACAAATTTCTTTGTGAGAGCAGACAGCAAAGAAAAGGTGGAGGGGCCACTTTGTTTAAAGTTTTATTAGAGTGTAAAAAAGTATTTCTGGGCAAATTTGACTCTTGAATATTTGGCTCTCCAGGTAAAGAGCCCGGTCTGAACCATGTTCTGGAATATTTACAGGCCTCCTAAGTCCAAAACAAACTTTATCAGTGATTTTAATGAGCTTTTATCTGTGATATGTGTTGATTATGACTGTTTAATTATTGTGGGAGACTTCAACATTCACATGGACAATCCTGAAGACAGAAGTCCAATAGATCTATGTGACACTCTTAGAAATGTTGGTTTGACTCAACATGTTAAACAGCAAACGCGCAAATAGAGACATATTTTGGACTTGATCATCATTAAGGGTCTAAACATTTCCAAGGTGTCTGTAACTGATGTTGCCCTATCTGACCACTTTTCTGTTATTTTTGAAAGCATCATCTGCAATGACTCAGTTTGCCAAAGAGACATGATAAGAAAACGCATCTTTAAGGACGGTGCTGCTGAAACCTTTAACCAAATTTACTCTTCTACCTCCACTTTGCCCTGTAACACTGTAGATAAGCTGGTAGAAAACTTTCATTCTAAAATCTCGGACATCATTGATTCAATTGCTCCAATTAAAGTGAAAGTCGTTTCTGGGAAGAAAATGTCTCCATGGAGAAGTGCTCCACCAGTCAGAAGTGAATAAAAGGAGTGTCTAAAAGCTGAACGCAGGTGGCTAAAGACTGGACTCCAGGTTCACTATATTATCTATAAAGAGAGACTATACAGATGCAAGGGAATCTTTCTTTTCTGAGATCATCAGCAAAAACATTAACAATGCTGGTGCATTATTTGCCACAGTTGACAGATTAACAAAACCTCCTGTAACTGTAGCATCTGAACTCCACTCTACCAGGGCCTGCAATGAATTTGTTAACTTCTCCACTGAAAAAACCCAAAAGATCAGAGAGGCAGTCAGAACATCCACATCAACTCTAGTACCAAAGTTGTCTCCAACTAGAACTGATTTCTTTTTCCTGTTGTCTCGATGTTTTACCCACAGCTTTCCTTAAGAAAGCTTTGCCTGTAATAACATCTGATTTAACACAAATAATAAACACGTCCCTTTTGTCAGGTGTTTTCCTCCAGGCCCTAAAAACAGCAATTATCAAACCTCTATTGAAAACTTGGACAACTTGGACAAGCTGCTACTACAGAACTACAGGCCTATATCAAACCTCCCCTTCATCAGTAAGATTATTGAAAAAGCTGCGTTTCAACAGTTAAACAACTTCCTAACAACATCCAACCGCTTCGATGTCTTCCAGTCAGGCTTCCTGCTCACCACAGTACAGAGACTGCTCTTGTCAAGGTGTTCAATGACATCCGTATAAATGCTGACTGTGGAAGAACCACAGTGCTGGTATTATTGGACCTTAGTGCAGCATTCGACACTGTTGATCACTCCATTTTATTAGAGCGCCTGGAAAACTGGGTCGGCCTTTCTGGTACAGCACTCAACTGGTTTAAATCCTACTTGAAGGACAGGGACTTTTTTGTGTAAGTAGGTAACTTTACATCAGAGACCACAAGAATCACATGTGGCGTTCCCCAAGGGTCCATCTTAGGGCCCCTCCTATTCAATATCTACATGCTCCCCCTAACTCAGATTTTAATAAACAACAACGTAAGTTATTGTTGTGGATTTTCTTATCAAAGTGGGAGAGAAATTAACTCACAACAAAAGAAAGTCCGAACTTTGTCTTTATAAAATTTATTCAAAGGCAGTCAACTTTTGAATGACCGTCACTGAGCAAGTCAGTTAAGCAGAGCAACGAACACAAAGTAAAAATAATATTTATAGCAAAATGAAGGTGTTGTCTCAACTTCAGAGAGTTTAGTTTTATGGTTCCTAGACCCTTCCCAGGTCAGAGGTAACAAAGTCATTTAGGAGAACACCCATCTGCTCTTTCTCGGGACATAACCCTTCAGGGAATGTTTAACCATAAACCTCCTGATAATGAATTTAAAGGTCATCTCCTCTTAAGTACTAAACACTAATAAAACACAGAGGTCAGAGGAGAGAGGTAGATGGAAGGTCACCTCTGAGTGATAAAACACAGAATCAAATGAGAGAGGAGAAGGGAAGATCAGAGCACTTTAAAATAATTTTCCATTACATTATCATAACTACTCAGACGACACACAGCTATACGTTATGATGTCACCAGGTGACAATGAACCCATTCAAGCGCTGGGTAAATGCTTAGAAGAAATCAATGCTTGGATGGGCCTAAATTTTCTTCAGCTGAATCAAAACAAAACTTAAGTAATAATCTTTGGACCAAAGGAAGAGCGTTTAAAAGTTAGCACACAGCTTCAGTTAATACAGCTAGAAACCACCAGTCAGGCTGGAAACCTGGGTGTAGTGATGGACTCAGACCTGAACCTTCAGAGGAACATAAAGACAGTAACAAGGTCGGCCTTCTATCACCTAAAGAACATCTCCAGGATTAAAGGACTAATGTCTCTGCAGGACCTGCTGCCCGCGTCCTCACTAGAACTAAGAAAGTGGAGCACATCACCCCGGTTCTAAAGTCCCTACACTGGTTCCCTGTAGCTCAGAGAATAGACTTTAAAATACTTCTGTTAGTCTATAAATCACTGAATGGCTTAGCACCAAAATACATTACAGACTTGTTGTCAGTGGATCAACCACCCAGACCTCTCAGGTCTTCTGGCTCAAATCTACTCTGCAGAATCTGGGCCATCTAAACATTATTAGTGAAGTTTTCAGTCCAATTTTCCTTTCGTTTTTTTATCCATCATTCTATTCTCTTTATTTTTTTTAATTACCTCTGTTGTTTGATTTTCTGTATCATTGTAAGGTTTTTCCTCATGTTCAGCGCCTTGAGTGCCTTGTTGCTGAAAAGCGCTCTATAAATAAACTTTACTTGATCTCTGTATTAAACATGTTTTTATCTGCTTTTTTTTTTTTTTTTTTTGCTCCTAACTCGTTTTGTAGATTTGCATGTATATGCTAAGTTTTTTTCTGTTGTCTTATTTTTAGCACATCCACAGTCGCAGTGCTCTGGAGTGCGCCTACAGAACACACCTCATCGCTGGCGTGGGTTTCTACCAACATCTGCTGCTCTACATCCAATCACATTACCAGCTGGAGCTGCAGGACTGCATCGATTGGACTCACGTCACCGATCCTCTCATTGGTGAGATCTCAACACATGAATTCTTCCCTAAACAAACACACATGGAGCTCCGGATTAGTCTGGAAATTTGTTGCTGTGGTCCGCACAGACCACCTTCAGGTTTGTCGAGCATTGCAGCTTTATGCTTCGTTTAGTTTCTGACTTCCATGGTCCTTTTAGGTATTTGGATTGCTGCACCAAGCCTCTTCTGATTGGTTCAGCTTTCACTTTTTTCATGTTGAATCTCCTTCATAGCTCAGGCCTTCTGTTGACTGTTGAGCTGTAATAAGTGGATGAGCCAACGGTGCTGGAGTTGAGGATCATTGACAGCAAATCAGAGCAGGTTTTGTTGTTTATTCGCTGTCGCTTCATCTGCAGGTCTGCTGATTCATTCCCCTCATCTTTCAGGTTGTGAAATCTGAATCAGTAGTTCCTTAAAAGTTCCATAAAGTGAAACTTTTTAATTAGGATTGCTGTATTTGGCGCCGCTTCTGTTCAATTGTTTCAGCATTTACAGTTTTTATTCATTTAATTGTTCATTATGCGGTCTAATACCCAATGATTATGTTGATAAAATATAATTTCAACCATTTTTAACCTCTTGCATTGTAGCTCAGGGTTCCTCTAAAAGATTCAAAACTTCTCGTCACTTTGGACCTGAAATCCATTTGTTTCCAACAGGGCGGAAGAAACCCGTGTCAGCCTCTCCCAGGGAGATGGAGTGGGCTCAGATGGCCTGCCATCGCTGTCTGGTCTACCTCGGAGATCTGGGTAATAACATGTTGATAGAACATTTAGATTAGTTCATCACGCTCCCAGGCCTGGAGAGGTGTGAGGCAGCTTGTGGGTGTCATCCAGCGTGGGAAAATTGGCTTCGTAATATAGAAGTAACTGAGAACAGGCTGTGTGTGATTGGGTTGGACGTTTATGATGAGCATGGTTCTATCCATGCATTTTTTAGCATGTGAAAACTGTTTTCTACTGACGTTTATGAAACTATTAGAAATGTTTAAGTTAAAATTGAATATAAAACTGTTTAAATGATCTAATTTTCACCGTTTTTCCTGATTTGCTGTTTATATATTTGTAATATTCTTTGATTATGTGGTTTTGTCATCAGCGCGGTATCAGAATGAACTTGCTGGAGTAGAAGCTGAACAGCTGGCAGAGAGATTTTACCACCAAGCCTTGTCTGTAATGCCCCATGTTGGTGAGTGTCTGTGATGTCATGATTACATAAACGGCTCTCTAAGTGGTCGGAAAAGACAACACAAAGTAGTAAATATCAATATGAACACAGTATTCTGATTGATTGTGCTGCAGCTGCTTAGATCCAATGGGTCAGTAATGATTCTGGTTCTGGAATATACCAGAGCTCGAATTCTTTGAAGCAGGTTTCTCTTTGCTGATTTCAGACACTATCATGTTTGAACTTAGAGTTTAAAACCTTAAAAACACGTGCTACATTTGCTGTGGCGTTCATGTAAACATGCTTTGTCACATTATTATTATTATTATTATTATGTCTCTTTGCTTTTATGATCTGTTTAGAGACAGAATTGAGCTGTTTAACATACGTGACCCTCGTAGCTTCTCAGATGTGGTTTCAGTGTGAAACAGTTTTACCTTAACAATAATGATCAGTGGTGCTCCTTTAGTTCCAGTGCTGTGGCTATTTTTGTATTTTTATGACTGGAAAGATTTTCAAACAGCTGAACTGTCATTCTTGTAAGCGAGAGAAAAATTGAGTTGGCCTCTCTCAGCCAGCTGACCGGTGGTGCGCAGCGGCAGGGGGTTGAAGGGGAGCGCTGCTTCTCCCTGTTCCATACAGTGGGAGAAAACTGATCTGCCTTGCACGTTCTCTGGCATCTCTTTAAAAGGATTTTAAACTCGGTTTGATGGTTTTGAACCTGGAACGTTTTAAAACTCCACACACCCTAATGCCCCTAGCATGCCTACCCTTTTATGTGACAGCTGTGCAGATGTTTAAAGTGCTTGCAATGATTAGCAGTCTTTGTCTTTAACTGCTGCTTCTGTGATGCAGCTGTTTGAGATCAGCCATTGTGCAAAAGCTTTAGATACAAACCATATTGCATCATCCATCGCTTTTGTCACCTTTTTTGGTTGTTGCATAAGATCAGCAGGGCATACAGCTTAGCAATATCTGCAGTGAAGCCCGTAGCGGTCGCATCAGATAACAGGTTGCACTGTGTCGAAAGGGGATCAACCTATTCTCCAAAGCGGTGATAGTTTTGTCATCCATGGCGATTTATTAAGTCAGCCCTTCTGTAACATATTTAGTTTCCTCTAAACGGTGTTACTTCACCTTTTCACTTTCAGAGTGAGTTGGGGGAACTCTTTACATCTGTCCATGTGACTGGCTACCACCTGCAGAAACGCCTAAATCTCAACTGCTTTCATTTCCTGTTTCTAAAATAGCTCCAAACCACAACATTTTGTAGCAGCTGTATTCAGTGGATCTGACTTGGAACCACTGACAGGAGGACCACAACAGAGGTTGGGAGTTAGGTGAAGTGAGCTGGTCTGAAGCCAGTAGTTCAGCAAGTTACTGCTCAGTCAGGTCAGGGCGTTCCTAATTGGTGGTTCCATCTGGGCTTCACCTAACCAACAGCCATGTATCACACGTAGTGTTATTTTGGTTTCTCCTTGTAATACATAGACTTACAGAACATTACATTTAGCTGGTGTCTAATAAACCCAACTACCAGGTTTCACTGTCTTTCCATATCTAGAATGGATCAAGGCATATGGTGACCAGTTTTCAACATGTAACATCAACTATGAATCTTAACCACCTTTCCACAGGAATGCCTTTTAACCAGCTGGGAACCCTGGCTGGGAGCAAGTTCTACAATGTTGAAGCAACATACTACTATTTACGATGGTGAGGGTGGATAATGTCCAGTTTCAAATCTGTTTAACCAGTTCTTCTTAACATAGGATGCTAAACGAATGTTTATTCTGTCCTTAGCATCCAATCAGATATTCCGTTTGATGGGGCCTACGGCAACCTGAAGCGCCTGTTTGACAAAGCTGCCAAGATGTACCACCAGGTGAAGAAGCAGGAGATGAAGAAGCTGTCTCCATCTCGGCAAAGGTGAGGAGGACTCCAAAGCATCGTTATATAGGTTTAAAGTCCTAATTGGCCTTCTCAGGTCTGTTTTACTCTCAGTCTTACGACCTGCCAGTGAAACGAAAAGTCATTCTGCTCCATCTGCTCTCAATCAACCATCAGATAGCCATCTCAGCCAGATAGAAGCTTTTAACGGCTAGTGAGAAAAACGGCATCTGGTAAAAAGGAGGTCTGGGCCAAATAGAATAACATTGTTTCACTAACTGGAAAACATTAAATGATGAATTTGGTTCAATAACGACTAATTCACACTCCTATGTCATCCTCTCCTATTATGTGTCATGTTGTTGTCAAACTATTAAAAACTCATTCATAATTCTCTTTATTTCCTTTCCATATAGATCCAAAGACATTAAGCATCTCCTGGTGAGCTTCATGTACCTTCAGAGCCTGCTGCAGCCCAAAAACAGGTACATATTTGATCTGCCGTGCTCTTTATTTCGCTTCCTCTTTATTCACCATTTTAGAACCAGCGAAACCATCTTTCTGTAGTTTTTAACCTAGACCACAAAACGTGGTCCCTACTTGGTAGTGCATGGTGTTTACTTTTTCCTTAAATAAAATCAGTTTATTGATAAATAGCCACAGCTAGCAACGATGATAGGACTTCCATGCTAAAGTTGTTTTTGTTGCAGTGTTTCATTAAGTTGTTTAGTAAGTCTACACCTTTGCTTTTCGGTTTCCCTTCTCTGCTAATGAAGTTTAATGGAGACGGAGCTGACTTCTCTCTGTCAGTCGGTGCTGGAGGACTTCAACCTCGTCCTGTTTTATCTTCCGGCTCCAACACACGGAGGTGCTCAACCCTGTCCGAGCGAGGAAGAGGAGGAGCAGTTGCAGCATCACAGTGACAGCCCCTATCCCGTTCTACCTGACAACCTCATCTTCAAGATGGTGGTTACATGCCTGATGGTGGTACACAGCCTTAAGAGAGGAGGTGTGAGGTTTTTTAGGATGTTTGTACCTGGTTAACTGCTAACGTGAACACAGAAATGAGCAGATTTCAATGCAGATAGTCCCCTCCTGATATACTAGACCAGCCAAGTATCATTTGTTTCTTTTTAATGAACATCAAAAACATGTTGGTCAAACATCAAGACACGGTGTCAGAACTTCAGCTTTCATATCCACTTTCTGGAAAACATAGCATATCTTTATCTTTTATGGGAAACCTGCCTTTTCATTAAACTAGCATAACTATTGGTTCATGTATTTGACATCCAACAGTTTGCTTGTTAATTAGTAGACTGAAGGAAGAAACCTGCCCCATAGCCTGAATGCTGCAGGAAAAACCCTAAAAGAACCATTTAGTTCTTTCACAACTATAAACCGTCTCTCTTTTACAAGCCCAATATTTACAGCTAAATGTTTCGCTAAGTCTATATTTCAGATTCTTTTCCCCGCCTAAACCTTTGTTGATGTTTTAGAAACCTTTTTTTACTAGTAAAATGGATCTTTGTGTTCATAAATGTCAAATAAAAACTCTTTGCCAGTGCAAAGCTAAAAGATGAGAAAAGCAAACAGGTTGTGTGAATATTTGGGATTTTATTACCAAGTAGCAAAGAGAGCTGAAGATATTATAGAAATATATACTAGGACAATAGGGTTCATAATGCTCCAAATATGTAAACTGCTCTACTTGTTTGTGACGATTTAACGAGAACAGGTGAATAATGATTATAAAACACAAAAATTGTTCTTTTTTTTATCTTTTTAGTTTATTTCAATGAAAAAGTGCCCCTTTTCACTTTTAACAAATGTTTTGTTTAAGGATCAAAGCAGTACAGCGCTTCCATAGCTTTTACTCTGGCCCTGTTCTCCCATCTCGTGAACCACGTGAACATCCGGCTGCAGGCTGAACTGGAGGACGGGGAGAGCCAGGTGCCTCCGCTTCACACTGACGCTGCAGGTGAGATGGAAAACCCCTCTTAGGCGGGGCAGAAAAGTCCCACCAGCGCAACAGGAAGTGTGTTTTTGTGGTTAAAAATTCTGAAAATCCACATCAGTGTGTTTTCTGGATTTAAAGTCTGCTAATGTAGATTAATACGGAGCCCACGAGGGGACATGGGGAATTTTTTTCTTTTGCGTTATCTCGCAATACTTTGTGGGCGACCCGTTTTTGAGATTTTTTTTCAGTTTTATTTTGAAATCGGCCTTAAATAAAAGGATCTTCAATCAGACTTAAAGACAGTTATTATCCACATGCTGTCAAACTGCTGACCTCTGGACAATAATACTCCACGAAACCACATCTGACACTTTATGTGATTATTACTGCTGCATGATGTGTACTTTGTTTGCACCCCACTTTTGTTTTGATCGTGATTTGAACGGTTCTTCTTATCCTAAGCATTTAATCGCATTGTTGACTGCGTGTTAACCTGCATATGACAAATAATCCATATCAATGCCATATCAGTGCTGTTTGTTTCGTGAGCAGTTTGTCATCTGTGCTGCTGTTCCAAAATGCACAACTTTTTCTCAAGGTGATTAACAACGTTTGCAAGCAAACGCAAAAGTATTGCGTGGGAACGCAAAATAAAAGAAATTCCCCCATGTCCCCCCACGGGCTCCGTAGATTAAAAACAGCATTGCTTTGGGAGATGTAGAAGTTTTTCCCTTGGTAGGATGTCAGAACCAGCTATAGGTTATTCGTTCTTAAAAAAGTGACGCAAGTTAGACAGATAAAATTTAAAAAAAAGCATGTTTCTTCTCTAACCCAGATGACCTTGAGGTGAGAGATTTGTCAGCTGCAGAGGTGGGTCCTTCAGAGGAAAGACCTCTGCAGAATGGCTCCCTAGAGCAGGAGGATGAGGAGGACAAGGACGAAGAAGGCTTTGAGCGAGTCAGAGTTAAAAAGCTCAGCAGTGAAGAAGACCAGCACAAGCCCGAGGCGGAGAAACAGAGGCAGAAAAAGAAGTACACTCGCCTTTCTCGGCTCCGGCGGCGCCGCTGCGCACGCAAAGGTGGCCCTGGGGAGGATGAAAGCGATCTGAGCGAAGGATTCGAGAGTGAAGAAGAAGAGAATGACGATGAAGGAGAGAGGGTCCGTGCTGATTCAACAGGTGGGACAACAATAGATGAACCGCTTAACCCTTCATCTGTGAAGAAGGAGATGAAGAGGGATGCCCTGGGTGAGGAAGGCAACTGGGAAAGTGGCTCTGAGGAAGAGGATGGAGGAACAGCTTTTGATGTGGAGACCGACTCGGACATGAACAGCCAAGAGTCCCGCTCAGACCTAGAAGACATGGAGGAAACCGAAAATGTGGAGGGTCAGGCCCGTGAGCACCAGGAGGAAGAACAAGACCAACCCAGAGAAGAGGGAGGAGAGAGGGACAGTGAGACGCCTCCAAGCGCTAATGGGCCTCTCATGCAAAGCGACTCCAGTATCAGCAGCAACCTCCAGGCCATGTCCTCCCAACTCTTCCAGTCAAAACGTTGCTTCCGGCTCGCTCCAACATTCAGCAACATGCTGCTGAGGCCCCAGGCTGCTGCTTCCTCGGGAAATCCCACATCTACGGAGACCTCCGCTCCCCCATCCCAGGAGACGCCGCCTCCTCCTGGAGAGTTACACAGCGACATGACCTCTGGTGCTGCCAACGGAACCAACGACAATGGTAGCGTACATTCAGCCTCCTTATTTCATGCATAGTGAATTACTAGTGTTCTACTTTTTCCACATGTTAGTCACTTTACAACCACTTCCATGGATTTAATGTGATAGACCAACACAAAGTAATGAGTTGTTGTGAACTGGAAGGGGAAAATGATTTGTGTTTTTCAACACTTTACAATTAAAATTTGAAATATGTCAGATGTATTCAGCTCCATGTCTGTGTTCCCTCTAAATAGAAACCAGTAGCTTTCACTTGTCACGTAATCAATAAAAGAGTCCAGCTGTGTGTAATTTTAACTTGGTATAAATCCGATGGTTCTGTGAAGGCCTCTGAGGCTTTCTGGGACAACAGTAGTGAACAAACCGAAGACAAAAGAACTCTTCAGACACGTCAGGGAAAAACTTGACATTTAAAGCAAAATCCTAAGCTTTAAAGATGTCACAGAGCTTTGTTCAAACCATCATCTCAACATGGAGTATGGTCTGCAAACCTACAAAGACATGGCCGTCCATCTATACTGACAGGCCTGGCAAGGAAAGCTCACAGTAACTTTGGAGGACCTGCAGAGATCCACGGCTCAGGTGGGGGGGGGGTCTGTTGACAGGAAAACTATAAGTCATGTACTCCACAAATATGGAAGAGTGGCAAAAAGACACCCGTTGTTGAAGGAATGCACATCACCCTGATTACGCTATCCCCACTGTTAAACGTGGCGGTGGCACCGTCATGCCTGAGTGGTGCTTTTCTTTAGCAGGGATAGAGAAGCTGGTCGGGACAATTACAGACGAAAACCTGTTGGAAGCTGCAGAAGACTTGAAACTGGTTCAGATGTTCACCTTCCAACCAGGAAACGATCCTACACTGACAACCAGAGCTATACTGGAATGGTTCATATTTAAGGTATTATGGTGTCACAATGGCCCAGTCAAAGTCCAGACCTAAATCCAATTGTCAGTCTGTGGCAAGATGTGAAAATTGATTTTCACAGATGGTCTCTGTCCGGTCTGACTGGCCTTGAGTTGTGTTGCAAAGTAAAACAGGCAAATATTCTTTTCCTCGAGATGTGCAACTCTGGGAGAGACATACCCCAGAAGACAGCAGCTGAATTTGGTGGAAAGTTGGTTCAGCATATAGAAATCTGAGAGGTGTGGCTTGTATTTGTAAAGTAATGTATCATTTCACTTCCACCTCATATTGATGAAGTGTAAAATCCAAATAAACCATGTTGTGTTTGTGTAATATTAAAACATCAGTTCATGGACTGTACACACTCCACAAGTCTCTTATCGTTACTCTTAGAATCTGGTTTTATCTGACCCAAACTTGTGTTTAACATCCTGCTTACTTTGTTTTCTTTGTTACTAGACTTGGTCTCTGACTCAGAGGAAAGTCAACACAGCACCCAGTCTGCACACAGTGAAAAAACTCTGTTTGAGAAGCTGGAGATTTTGACCAATCAGGGCTTAATGCAAGTAGTGAAAGTCTTTATTGATTGGCTCAGGACAAACACAGATATCATCCTCATGTGTGCACAGGTGAGCTGACATATTCATCTGTATTATTTTATTTCTAAAAACGTTTTTGTTTTACTAAGTGAGACGAGCTTCTTTCTCTGCAGAGTTCCCAGAGCTTGTGGAACCGTCTGTCTGTTCTGTTAAACCTTCTTCCAGATGGCAGCACGATGCTTCAGGCTGGTGAGTTGGACTGTTAAACAGAGAGATTTGTTCACATCACAGCAGTAGTCAGCAGAACTAAACCGTAACTGGTTTGGACAGCTGATCCAGGTGGTTTATAACCGTGTTGCAGCTGAATGAGAATGAGCACAAACAATGTCCTGAAACGCTTTAGAAATATAAACATTTTTGCACATTAAGTCAGAAAAGCTCTAAACACTCTGCTTTCATCATGTGTCTAGAAAAGTCTGTGGTGATGTTATTGCTTTATGTGTGTGTTGCAGATCTGGGTCTGAATGCAGAGGTGACAGAAATGTTGAAGGAGTGTGAACAGCCAGGATTGATCCAGAATTTGCTGCTACCTGAGGATGTGGCCCTGCGACACCTGCCTGCTCTCAGTGTAGCTCACCGCCGCCTTGATTTTACGCGAGGCAACTCCTCCCTCAGTCCCCTGCAGGAGGTACGCTCTTCTGATAGGAGAACATTTACAGAACTGGACGTCAGCACGTGGCTTTTTAAAGACATTTGAAATTGACTGAACATCTCAGGATTTGTTCTATTTAGCTGGTTAGCTTTTGCTTGAATTAACCGCCGTTTTCCAGCTCTTTTCCTTGGAAATAATTATAGGATGATATGTTCTCTAAACCATTGTTGCTAATCCAGTTTGACAGAAATGTGCGTCTTTGTTTCTAATAGCGTGTAGAACTCATTCAAGCAAAATGTGTAATCATGAAGGTTTCATATAAACTCTAAGTATAGAATCTGTTTCCCAAATGTTTCAGCCCTGGAAAAGTATGTAAAAATGTTTAGGTTTATAGTAATTATGGCTTATTATTCTTATATGTTTGATTCATATTCCTATGACAGATAAATTCAAATAATAAGACGCCATTTCACAGATTTTTTTCAGCCTGTAGATCACTTCACAGCAGGATTTGGTTTAAAACAGGCTTTCACCACAGTGCTGAAACCCACCATCCCAACTTCAGTGTAATGTCAGTATTTCTGGATCATGCAGATAATCTGAGTACAAGTATTTCCAAAGTAAACCCCTAACATTTTTCTGAGTCTTTTCTTTCTTTACCATTAAACAATGTCTGACGCACCCCCATGACTTCTAACATTTAGTCCGCTAAAAATATACATTGGACGTGGACATTTAAGGCCGGTAGAGTCCATCCAAGTGTACAAATGTATTATTGATGTGCAGTACATGAATGTATGGCATGCATTAAATGTAGTATCCTATCAGATATTTCATTCAAACAATCTGTTGGGATCTTGAACCCACTGATTTTCAATGATGATTGTAATTTCATATGATGTTGATTATGCAGCTTTGGCTTGACGTTTTGATAGAAAATATGTACGAATGCTGGCTAATTCGGTAAATAAAGTAGATTTTTTTTTTTTTTTAATACTTTAACCATTTTCAGCAGTGCAGATTTAGTGATCTGCATGTTTTCGTATAATCATGCCCAAATTGGATAATTTATTAAACTATTTCTCTATGGATACATTCGTGTGGACTGTTGCGAAAAGAACAAATTTTACTTTGCAAAGGAAAAAACAGAGAAAGTTCATTCATCATGTTCACCATCTGCACTGTTAAACTGTGACTTTCTCACAAGTATTCAGTGTGAAGAAGCTTCAGCTCTTTTATCAGCATTAAATGTTTCTGTAAACACTGTAAATGCACAAATATTTTATAGAAGGAACCTAAATGTAGATCTCAGGTTTTTCAGAGAAAGGTTTCTGACAGTAGATGGAAATTATTTCTTTTTCTCCAGTGTGTGGTGCGTGTGTGCTGCATTCGCAGTTTTGGCCACTTCCTAACAAATCTCCAAGGCAACGTCCTGCACTTCAACCCAGAAGCGGGAATCTTTACCAGCATCAACCAGTCCGAGCAGGATAATCTGGTGCAGCAGGCCAAGGCCCAGTTAAGGATGGTGAGTGACAACCTCCCAACTGAACAGACCCGCACTTCATTTATTCACCACGTAAACAGTAAAATTCACAAACAGCTTTTTTTCTGCAAAGATAAAATGAGATAATAAATGCATAAATACATATTTTTATTTGATGTTGATGCTCTGTTTTTTTTTTTATTTGTCAGGCTGAAGAGGAGGCGCGTCGAAATCGTTTAATGAGAGACATGGCCCAGCTTCGACTGCAGGTTATTTTTCAGCCTCTATCTGAAATCATAGCAGTAATGAAGCGCATGAATAGCATGCTGTTGGAAGAATAATCAGCAAAATATTTGTGCCTGATTAATGTTTTAATCTTCTTGAATTAGTCACAATTAGATGTAAAACTTTCTTCTTTTTGTTCCTAATCTGCAGTTGGAGGTTTCACAGCTAGAGGGCAGCCTTCAGCAACCCAAAGCTCAGTCATCCATGTCTCCCTACCTTGTTCCTGACGCTGCAGCCCTCTGCCAGCATCTGAATCTCATCCGGCAGCTGGCTGGCAGCGGCTGCTTCATCATCATCATCCCAAGAACAGGTCAGCGTACAGCGTCACACTAACACATGGAAGTTGTTTACACCTGTATAAGCCAAACACAAAGCAGATCAGTTAGTAGATGTTTAACTGTACCCCTAAATGTGTCACCACTGATCTGTTTGACCAAAGATTATTCAGATGTTCCAGTCCACTTACTAGAACACTGAAACTGGACACAATACCAGTCAGTTATCCGTCAGTGCTCTGTTCCAGCTGCCGTCCGCGTTTGCTTCATCTGGTAACTGTCTGTGTTGCAGTGATTGACGGGCTTGATCGATTAAAGAAGGAGAATGCTGGTGCAAGAGACGGCATCCGCTTTTTGGAGTCGGAATTCCGCAAAGGCAACAGGTTAATGTCTTTAGTATGGACCCTTCACAGAGGTTCTTTATAACTCTGGCCCGAAAGTATTGAAATTTTAGCAAGTTTTTAAATGAAAATATCATAGTTTTTGCAGTTTTTCTATGCGTTTACATGCAGTGTTTGCATAGAATTTTCCACAGCAGAATGGATTCATTACTGCAAGGGATAATTTTCTTATGGATTATTTTTTTGGTCAATAGATGAGAAACTTTGTATTTCTTCCACATCATTTTCCCTAAATATTGACTTTCAGTGAGAACGGATTCATCCTCTTAGTAAAGCTGGGACACACTAAACGACTTTCTCAGTCGTCATAGATTTGGAAAAGACGAGATATTCGCATAACCGACTGTATCCAGATCCACCTCAAAAAATTCAAAAATGATTGTTTGACTGTGACTGGGGTTGGGTCGGGTCGGGTCGGTACGATTTTAGTTCTGACTCTCCCTATCAACTGACCGCACCCACTGCAGACAGAGATTTTCTCCAACTGGGAATGGGGGATAAAATCATGTAGTTTGGCCCCAGTTTGAAAGTGGGATGTTTTCCTTTATATTAAAATCTAACAATAGAAATAACATGGTGGTTCTTTAAAGGTCAGGTAGCATGCCAGTAATGTACTTGCAATGTGTTGGATCTGGGTCCTGTTGAACCTTCCCTCTGTAGGTACATACGCTGTCAGAAGGAGTCGGGTCGCACTTTTGAAAGAGATAAACTAAAACGGCAGGACATTGAAGCTTGGTAAGCTTTGATCCATTCCAGTCAACTCAAGCTAAATTTAAGCTCTTTGTAATCTGACTCCTCTGCTCTGATCCTCCTTGTTTTTAGGCACCTGTATAAGATGGTGGACAGCTGCCGACAGCTAACAGTGTCCCAGAGCAACGGAGACGAAGATACAGCCGGCATGGTGACCATCCTGACGGGCCATGAGGTGGACGAGCTCTGCACTCGGTCTGCAGCCATGAAGGTCGGTCTTTCTGGGTTATTTAACAATTTTGGTTTCATGAAGGTGCATCTACTTAAGCAGAGCAACATCAGCTTCGTAACACAGCTTGAACAGATCAAACCGCGTGTCAGAAGCTCCACCGCTGTTCAAAATAGCAGTGGAAAACATTCAAGAAGCTGCTCTGCAATTAAAAGATGCTTTCAAAAATAAATAATACTGCTTTAATAATAGTAATAATTTAGTTGTACCAATAAAACATTTTTCATTAATTATAAAGAGAAAATTTACTTCAAACTTTTCTAAAGTCTTAATGGCTTGACAGTACACTGTGTTACACAATGAATGGAAAGTGTCTTGCAAAACTAATTATTACATAAACTACATTTCTTCACTTTAACACCACATTTTCTCTGTATTTCTTTCACATTTCATGTTAAATAAATATGAAATGGTTCTTTATTATGAACTGGAAGGAAAATGATACATGGTTTAAGATTTATTACCAATAGAGTAACATTATACTGTAATAGCCTTAAATAAAGTCCAAGCAGTTACTTTCAGAAATTACATTCACTATATTGCCAAAAGTATTTGCTTGTCTACTTCTACATGTTCATGAAGTTTGACGACATCCTTTTCTTAATCTATAAGGTCCAGTTTGTTGATGGACCCACCGTTGACAGCAACTTTCACTATTCTGTAAACACCTTCCACAAGGTTTAGGAGTGTGTTCGTAGGCAGAGAAAACCAGAACCGCAGCTTCTGTTCCGATTCATCCCAAAAGTGTCGGAGAAGGTTGAGGTCAGGACTCTGTGCAGTTCAGTCAGGTTTCTCCACACTAAACTTCATACACCTGCAGCCATGGAAGTGATTGGAACACCAGAATTCATTGATCTAGAGGTGGGATCCAAAACGTCTGGGAACATAGTGTAATTAGTAGGTAGACTTCACCTGTTTCATTTCATTTAGCAGTTCTGTCTAGTGCCGCTACATGCCTGTCCAGGAGACGCGAAGTGAAAACTGTGTTTTAAAGAAGCTCTGTTCAGTTTAAAATTGGTGAACTTCCTCAGTGCTTTTGTGATGACTGTTGCAATGTGGAAATATGTCGAAGTTCAAAATATTGGTATGACAGGATTTCAAGCTAAAATGACTCTATAACCAGGACTCACCGAGTCACATCCTGACAGCAGCTGAGTAGGTCTTTGCAAGGCAGACAAAAATGGACGACATTTTTAAATTACTGCCACAGATTTTTAATTGGATTTAGGACTGGACTTTGACTAGGCCATTGTAACACATGAATGAATAGGCTTTGATTTAAATCAATTCACTGTAGCCCTGGCTTGTATGCTCAGGGCCAGAAGCTGAACTTCCTCCCCAGTAGAGTCTCTTGTTGCCACCAACAGGTTTTTTTTGAGAATTGTCCTGCAGTTATCTTCATCCATCTTCCCATCAACTTGGATCAGCCATACTGTCCCTGCTGAAGAAAAGCATTCCCACAGCAGGATAGTGCCACCATCATAGTGGGGTTGGTGTGTCCAGGGTGAAGTGCAGTAGATTTTTACCACCCATAGAATTTTATTCAAGTTTTATTCAAGTCCCTTTTCTTCCATTTACCAATTATGCACTACTTTGTGTTGCTTCTATCACATGAAATCCAATACAATTCATTCAAGATGGTGGTTGTAAGGTGATAAAAGGGTTCAGAACATTTTTACAGGGCATCATATTTCTTCATGCAGTGCTGAGTTTTAGCAATATTTGCCTCTCCTTGTTCTTGTCTCTGCCAGTCGGCGACCCAGGCTGCATCGTCTGCAGGCATGGAGCTGAAAAACATCCTGGAGTTCTACCGTCAGTGGAAGGAGATCGGCTGAGAGCTTAAAGGGGGGGCAGCTGTCGGTGCTGCGAACAGCTGATCGATCACAACACTCGCTCCCTCTCTCTCTCTCCCACTCTTTGGCTCTGTGTGTATCTGCGTCTCCAAAAAGGAAACAAAACGACTCAAAAGAAAGCTGGATCCAAGAGTTAGAAGTTTTGAGGGCTGGACAATGAAATAAAGCGGAGTTCAAAAATAAAAAACAAAAGATGAAACACAGGCAAAACAACGCTATAAGAAGCAGCAGATCTCCCACCTGTCAGTTTGTTAAACATAAAGCGTGAGCGCCGCAGCGGTCGGGGGTGGAAACGGTGGGAGGGCGCTGCACAAATTCAAGTGCCCCTGGTTCACCTCTAACCAGGAATACACTGTATATGTTAGCAAACGCGTACATTTTGTGTTGAGAGAAACCATGCACACAAACTCATTCACGCTACAATGAATCCATATAGAAATTTAGAGCAGTGGTCTGGGTTCCCTTCCCCCTTTCCTTCAGTCTAATTTCCAGAAACCGGGTCAGGGATGTAAACCTGGTTGGGCTTTAAACAAGCAGAGTGACAGAGGAGGCCCAGTCTGACTTCCATCGCTCAGAAACAAACCAGGCGCCCTGAAGTTCACAGGCTTTCAGGAAGGATTCTAGATGATGGATATATTGTTTATCTTGTTTTTTAAATGTTATTTTGGATTATTTTTTCCTTATTTGCGGTGTACTTCTGTGACCAGTGATGTATGTACTGTGCTATTTTTGTCTGAGTAAAAAAAGAGAAAACTCAGCAGGCGTCACACCTGTTTGAAGATTTTCATTTGGATTTTATTTTTGTACCCAAATGATGTTTATTTTGCTTTTTTGTGAACTAAATCTGAATGATAAACACAGGAATGTTCAAGGGAAAGGGGAAGGGCTTGCTATTATGTGTTGATCCACTGTACCAATCCTGAACACAAGCTAATAAAGCAGAATCTATTTATAAGATGTCAAGTTAAAGGGAGCAGGTAGGTAGAAGCTGATTGGTGGATATCAGCTGACCTGTCCTGGAGGGTCTGGGCTGTGTTTGGATGTCTGTGAACTCCTGAAATGTATCCCATCAACATCACCATTTCCATAGTGACTGTCCCATCATGCAGAGGAGAACCAGTGTGTGTGGCCATGCATTGAACAATAAAGAGAAACTGATGCTGACCTTTTTGTGGTTTTCTTTCTCTGTCTTCTGCACTAGTTTAGTCAATAGTGCATTAATAAAAGGGAATAATTACCTAGGAGTGTAATAGAAGGATTACACAAACTCACCGTTTTTCAGGGTTGAATGAGTACACAGCAAACCACTTCAATGAACATCACAAACAAGAATTATACATTCAGGCTGAAATCTTTGATTAGATGTCTAAGTTTCACCTCAGCTACACGCTTTTGTGGAGCAACCAAGCTTGTGTTTGGATAATGAACCACTTTAATCAGAAATAATTAAATAGTTTAAGAATGGACCTGGCTTTTCATTTTGAGCGAGTACAAGACTTCTCCAGAATTCAAACTATTTCAGCTGTCTAAGCTGTTGATTTGTGGCAAACTTTAAAAATTTAGATGAAGTCCTCCTCTGGTACCACTGGCAGTGAAATAACCCCACACCATGATGTTAAGCTGCTCCTGCTCTTTCATGTTGGATGGTTTTCACTTGTGAATAGCAATCTTCAAGTCTAACCACAGATTCTTAATTAATTAATTAAGGTCTGGACTTTGACTAGGCCATTCCAACACATTTAAATGTTTGCCCTTAAACCACTGAAGTGTTGCTCCTGCAGGATGCTTCAGGGCATTGTCCTGCTGGATGAAAGGTGAACCCCGACCCAGTCTCATATCGCAGGCAGGCTGGCACAGGTTTTTCTTAGGAACATCCCTGTATTTGGCACCATCCATCTTTGCCTCGACTCGGACCAGTTTCCAAGTCCCTGCTGCTGAAAAACAACCCCACAGCATGATGCTGCCCCCGCCATGTTTCACTGTGAACTTTCAGGACCATTTTTTTATCTATTGATAATTTAACCCCCCAGTTTATAAGCCCAGTTTTCAACAAATATGATGGCATTTTGTATTCTATCATATTATGTTTTTCCCTTTTCTCCGCAAAGCCCCATCATTAGCAAATAATGCCTTTATAATATCCTGACCTCCTTCAGAAAACACATCATTACCTGATCATGCTACTCCCATCTGTACATGTATAACTCTTATCAAATGGAAAATGTTTAGTCCAAAGGTAGGCTCTTCCTGTTATTCCCATTCTATATAATTTTATAAGTAATCCATCCTTCCATACCACGTCGTATGCTTTCTTGAAAAACACCGCCACCACTTCCCTATTAACTTGAGCATTCCAAGTATCTGATTCCAAAAACACATGTACTCCTTCCTTTTCCTGAACCCACATGATGACAGTGGCCTTCTGCTTTCTGCATAATATGCCATCCTTTCAGTTATCATTCTCTCCATTATGGTACCTACACATGAGAGTACTATGGGCCTCTAACTTAAAGGGTTTGTTGGATATTTTCCTGGGTTATTATAACTGCCTACTTCCAGTTACTGGGTAACTTTCCTTCTTCCCAGATTTGATTAAACAAGCCTAAACATCTTTCTAGCTGTTTTAACATAATATAACATACAGTATCTGATCTTTCCCTGGTGCTGTTAATCCTGATTTATGAATTGCTCTCTTTATTTCTTGGATAGAAAAGGGAGCATTCATATCTGGGGTTGTTCAACCAACTAAGATTATAGCTTTTGTTTCTCTTGTCTGTTCCCTCCTATATTTCCCCTGCTCTGATAAGTTATCAGAAAAGGTGTGTTTATACTGACAGATCATGTGACACTTGGATTGCACACAGGTGGACTTCATTTCACTAATTACATGACGTTTGAAGTTAATTGGTTAAACCAGAACTGTTGAGGGGGCTTCATAGCAAAGGGGTGGATACAGATGCACAAGGCAGTTTTCAGTTTTTTCTTTTTTACGCACACACACCACACATATATATATATATATATATATTTCTTTTTTTTCTCATTTTACTTAACAACATTTTCTGCATCCATCACATAACATAACATTAAAAACATTTAAAGCAAGGGGTGGAATGTGTGGACAGTATGTGAAAAATCAAGAGTAACAATATTTTATAATCATGGATACCTAAAAAAGCCTGTTCCAACTTCTCCAATCAGCTGATTTTTTGTAAAGATATGAAAACAAACATTAAGATTATTAAGGAGGTTAACTACTTTTTCAAGTTGAGCCATAGCAAAATCCTTAAATAACACTTCTGATATTCAATCGTGGCTTTTGGTTTTGGTGGGCCACCCGAACACTACTAGGGCCCCACATCTGTCCACCCCTAGAAAACTTTCTGGAGGCTCCCTTGCTGAAAGAGGCCTGGTTGTTAGATTCGCAGTGATATTAGCTGGACTTTCACAGCTTCACCTGATGGGTCTGTGCACAATAAATGCAATAAAACTATTCCAGATTGATCAAACTACATCTTTGTGTGCTTGCTTTAAAGTAATAACTGAATTGGAGCAAACAGAGTAAGTTGGTGATGGAGTTAAACATTTTCCACCAGACTGATCAGAACCCAGAGGGAAAGCTGATGTTAGCTCTAACATTCCTCCAGTAAACGTGAGTGAGCTCCTCGTGTAAATTCTCCCGAGGGCCCCTTTCCTCCATTCTCTGAATCTGGGTCTCTGTGTGACTTTCCTTCTTTTCTTTCTCCCTGCCGCCCCTCATTGTGCGCCCCTCTGTCCCTCTGCAGGACCGGTGCCCAGCGCTGACCGAGCACACAGAATAAATAACCAGAGACAGAGAAGACGGCTGGCACTGGTGGTGGCCCAGTTTGGCTTTTCTTTCTTTGCTTTTTTTTTTTTTTGCTGGGTAAGTGGGTTGTGAATTCTCAGTGACCCAGCTTTTAGGAGCTGTGGGTCTGCCGGGACTTTTGGTGTGGACGGACTGGACAGGACTCCTACAGTTGATGATGAGAAATTATTAGATTTTCAACCCGGCTGGAAAAAGCCCGTTTTCCGCCTGAGAAATGTCCAGGCAGGGTTCGGTGCTGGCGCTGGGGAAATGTCTCGCCTGTCTGGAGTTCATGTGTAAGTAACTTCTTTTTGTTTCAGCTTATTAGCAACTCCTTTTAAACATGTTTTCTTATTAATCTAGAAACGTTTGCATGCCCGATCAAGAAAAACAAGCTTGCATTTTTGCCCCACATCCAATGGAAGATAATTCCCAGCCCAGAGAGGGTGGGATCTGGACATCTGTGGGAATGAGCGGTGGAGGGGGGCTGTTTTGGATGGAAGATGGAAGACGTAAGTTTTCGATTAGAAAAATCAACCCTCTCCTCTCTGCGCTCGGATGAGCAGCTCGGACGCATAAAACTGATAGATAAGACAGGAGTTCTGAGTTCTGCTGTACCGAGCCGCCCTCTGTTTTTCTCTGTCGAAGAACTGCCTACTGTTACAAGGAATTAACTCCCCTTTCCTCGTAAAGAGGCCCTCGCAGCTTTATTTTCTCCTCCAGGTGGGTTTGCGTCAGAACAGAACAGCAGGAGCCAGTTTGGCGCAGTTTGCATTTGCACATGGTCAATGTTTGCGCTGCGCTTCCTAGTTTAGGACATGTGTATGCACCTAGCTTCTGCTTCAGAACATTATGTCCAGATGATTGTTTTTTTTTTTCACCTTCAGCTGCAGTTGGATATTCTCCTGCCCCGATCTTAAGGAATTCAATTCAGAGTCATCTGTGAGCATCAGTTTAGATCTAGACTAGCACCATTCTAAACCATTCTATTGTGGCTCTGGCTGTAGCATTGATTGTGTGGAGTGACTGACTTTGCAGCAATCCCTCCTCCTGAACAAGCACGTAATGGCCGTAGATCATTGATTTTGAGTTGGATATTTTGCAGCAATCCCTCTTACAGAGCAAGCATAGGGCAACAGGGAAAAGGAAAACTTACATTCAACAGAAAGAACCCTCCAGCAGGACTGGCTCTGTATAAGTGGCCATCTGCTGCAACCTGCTGAGGGTTAAGAAGACATAGCAGACAAACACAGAAGTGTAGTCTAGGAGTTAATGGGAGCAGGTTCTCCTTAAGTGGCTTCACCCAGAGGAGAAACAAAGCTAAGCAGATAAGCTCTGAGCCAGTTGCAACATCTATGGAATGGAAAACAGAGCATGTTCTTAGTCAGAGGACCAGTTCCTTTAATTGATTTGTTTTGGACAAAGACAGGGTTAAACATAGAAATACAGGGTCAAGTGTATCATCTATAGGAGAACATGATGTCATTGGCTCAGGTAATGATCCCCTCCAGGAAGGTGTCACCGGCTCAGATCTAACATCTAAAAGGAGAAAAATCAGATAGAGAACACAAAGTTAATGTCAGCAGCAATTGCAAATCATGCACAACTGGGGAGTAGTGTTAGTTTTGTGCGTGCCTAGAGTGGATAATTGTGAAAACTATGAGAATTCCCAGTGAACCACCTGCAATTTTGGGCCAAGAGGGTTGTTGTAAAAGCCAAGTCAGTTAGGCTACTGAGTTAAAACCAAGCCTGGGCAGATTGCTCTTGCACTATGCAGCCACCTTTAATGTGTGCTATGTGACAACCAGCCTATCACAAGGGACCCTACATGCTTTCCATTGTGGATCTCTGCAACTCCTCCAAAGTTACCAAGGGTCTCTTAGTTTCTTTTCTGATTAATGGTCGCCTTGTCCGGTCTGTCAGTTTAGGTGTGGTTCTTGGTAGGTTTAAAGTTGTCCCATGCCAATGGAGCTGAATACAAATAGACACCACTCATTTCAGATTTAGTTTTGTGAAGAGCTTTGAAAAACATGCATCATTTTCCTTCATAATTATGCACATTTTATGTTAGTCTGTCACATGAAATCCAAATAAAATACATACACATTTGTGATTATGATGAGAAAACATTTTAAAAAGTTCAATGGCGTGGATACTTTTGCAACATGATGCTTCCTTCTAATTTAAAAAGTCATAATTTCTGTATTTTAAAGCCAATCCAAAGCAAATCATTTATGACATTTATGCAGCATAACAGAAAATCATCAGGTAAAACACAGCATGGAAAATAATAAGGTTATTACTAAACCTCTAAGAAAGTCTGGTATAAATGTAGGCCACCCAGTAGTCAAGTTAATCCAAAAATGTTAAATAATCCAACATTTTATGCATTGAACCCCAGAAAAAATAGAATATAGGATTTAATCATGACGGAACATGTGCAAAACATTCCTTTGTGATTCATTTATATTTTGTATAGTTGTTGGTTGGTCATTTAACATATGTAGTTTGTGCTGTATCATTACTTTATGCATGTTTTCTTTTATGCAATTTTAAATTCATGACGGAAACAGGAAAAACTGTCACTTATCCGAAATCCAGTTTCTGATGTTTGAATGTTGCCGTCCAGGCTTGATTTGAATACGTGGTGTAAAGATCTTTTCCTTCTGTTTAATGTGACAAAGCTGTGAACTGAAACAAGACCTCTGCAGAAATATGAAAAAACGAATAAAGGCTGGATGTTGACACCACACTGGATCCAACAGGATGCCCTTCCTGGACAAAAGGAGCTTCCATACAGGTTTTATGTGAAGGTCCATCATGATTTAAGGAGAAATAAAAGTAAGACTCAAAAAATTCAGTTTAGTTTGTTTATATTGTAGCAGTTCACAACTTATCTAATCTCAAACATTACAAAACAAACTGCTTTAATCCACATCTGTTTATGAAAAGTCCAATTTAATGTCAGTTTCAGTTTAAGTCAATTTATTCCAATACATTCCAGTCATATGGTCAGATTCAGAGTGAAGTACATGTAGTCCAGTTTGATCCTAATTAAAAACAGTTGATCATATTACAATTGGCAAAAGTCATTTTTCTATGGAAGCATCGGAGTCGCACCAAATTCTTGACTTTGTAGCAATCCTTCATGCTCAGCCAGCACGTAGAGAGCTGACTTTCCCTCCATCCAGGTTTTGTACAGGTCACGAAAAGGGCAGCTAACATCTCTGCAGATCCCACACATCCTGGACACAAACGCTTTAAAAGTTTACCTTCAGGTCGGTGCTACAGGGCGCTATTTGCAAAATCCAGCCTCCACCGAGACAGTTTCTTCCCCCAGGTTGTCTCTCTGATGAACACAATGAACAGCCTGAGTAGTCAGCTACTCTGCTGTGAAACTGAATGAGCATATTTGCGCTACCACAACATACATGTACATACTGTTCATTTTTTCTGTATTTTATTTCCTCTAAGGTTTATTTATTTCTACTTGTTTTCTGTGAGTGCTTGAAACCGAAGTCAAATTCCTTGTTTGTGCACACGATCCTGGTCAATAAAGCTGATTCTGATTTTGAAACCTCAGGCAGCATTAGGCTGGGTATGGGGGTGATCTGCTGCAATCGGCTTGGAGTTTAGAAGACAAGGAGCCCTGAATCAGAACCAGGTGTACTTTCCGTGAGAAACCAAATCCAAGAACAAACAGACTATGGCTCCTCCTAGCTAAACACAAAAGCACTTGGCCACTTTCTATTGAAGAAGAAACAAAGAGATGCAAAGTCGATGGCCATAATAATTTCAAATAATGCCTAAATGGAGAAGAGCAAGAGAAAACGTAAAGTAAGGAAACGTTTGAGGTGTTTTTCCTCCTCACAGAAAAGATTTGCTAGAGGTGTTTGTGCATTTGCTCCTGAGCACCTCCCTCTGTAGTGTTTTTGGGCATGTTCCACTGGGTGGAGACCCTGGGGCATAACCAGAACTCATCTGTGGAACTACATAACCCCTCTTGGCTGAGAACATCTAGAGCTGGAGGGACATTCGAGAAAACAATTGTTGGGTCCTTGATGATACAATATATCTTCGAGAATTTATTATTTTAATTTAGCATAAGCTAGAAATACATTACTTTTTAAGTATTAAGGCATTGTATCATAACAATGAATAGCAAAGCAGTTAAGTGCATAATATCTACTCAGTACTTTCTAAATGGTTGCAGTCTTCTGGACAAAAATCTGATTGTTGTTATCAAGTACCTGCTAAACGACCTTCTGAGTTATATTCTGCTTGTTCCAAGTAGCTCTCAGTGTAAACTGGATCTGTGGTCTCCAGCTTGCATGT
This sequence comes from Girardinichthys multiradiatus, assembly GCF_021462225.1. Classification (NCBI taxonomy): domain Eukaryota; kingdom Metazoa; phylum Chordata; class Actinopteri; order Cyprinodontiformes; family Goodeidae; genus Girardinichthys; species Girardinichthys multiradiatus. The sequence continues at coordinate 45,327,708 of NC_061796.1, forward strand.
CAACCTAATGAGAGCAGGAGAACATGTTTTTCGAAATGAGGTGTTATTTTTAGAGGTGCATGCTTAAAATGACAGCTATCTTTCATGAGCAGCTTACAGGTCCTTAACTGGTTAGAGAAGCTGTCTCTGAGTCTGGGAAAAGACATTGAACAGATTAGCTCTGCAGGGTGCAGCACAGTTTGATAAATGAAAAGTAATTCCCCCATAAATCTAATAACTGGTTGTGTTGACCGCCATCAAGTGTTTTATAATATCTCGCAGTGAGTCTTTTATATTGCTGTGTAGGGATTTTGATGACTCTTCTCTCCACTTAAATAAGTCCACAGAACATTTTCCCAAAGGTTTCAAGTTGTTTTTTTGTCAAATGTGAAATGGTACTTTGTGTTGTTTTGGGTCAGCAGTGGTTCTGGCCCATATTTTTCCATTCTCTATCTTATTGTTGAAGACTGACCGAAACTAACACAACTGAGGCCTGCAGTGCTTTAGATGTAGATGTTGTTCTGGGTTTTTTTGTGACCTGAAAGAGTCGTGAGAGCACTAATTTTGGTTGGATGGCTTATCTTGGGAAAGTTCACGTTTTTTTTTCATTTGTGGATAATGGTTCTGACTGTGGTTCTCTGGAGGCTTAGAAAATCCTTTCCAGCCTGATAAATGTGAAGGATTTTCTTTCTCCTCTGTTCTTGAATTTCTTTTGATCAGGTTGCTTTTTGAGGTCCTTTAACCTACTTCATGTTGTCAGACTGTTTCTATTTAGGTGATTTCTTTATTTTATATGTACAGGTCCTTCTCAAAATATTAGCATATTGTGATAAAGTTCATTATTTTCCATAATGTCATGATGAAAATTTTACATTCATATATTTTAGATTCATTGCACACTAACTGAAATATTTCAGGTCTTTTATTGTCTTAATATGGATGATTTTGGCATACAGCTCATGAAAACCCAGAATTTCTATCTCACAAAATTAGCATATTTCATCCGACCAATAAAATAAAAGTGTTTTTAATACAAAAAATGTCAACCTTCAAATAATCATGTACAGTTATGCACTCAATACTTGGTCGGGAATCCTTTTGCAGAAATGACTGCTTCAATGCGGCGTGGCATGGAGGCAATCAGCCTGTGGCACTGCTGAGGTCTTATGGAGGCCCAGGATGCTTCGATAGCGGCCTTTAGCTCATCCAGAGTGTTGGGTCTTGAGTCTCTCAACGTTCTCTTCACAATATCCCACAGATTCTCTATGGGGTTCAGGTCAGGAGAGTTGGCAGGCCAATTGAGCACAGTGATACCATGGTCAGTAAACCATTTACCAGTGGTTTTGGCACTGTGAGCAGGTGCCAGGTCGTGCTGAAAAAGGAAATCTTCATCTCCATAAAGCTTTTCAGCAGATGGAAGCATGAAGTGCTCCAAAATCTCCTGATAGCTAGCTGCATTGACCCTGCCCTTGATAAAACACAGTGGACCAACACCAGCAGCTGACACGGCACCCCAGACCATCACTGACTGTGGGTACTTGACACTGGACTTCTGGCATTTTGGCATTTCCTTCTCCTCAGTCTTCCTCCAGACTCTGGCACCGTGATTTCCGAATGACATGCAGTCCAGTGCTGCTTCTCTGTAGCCCAGGTCAGGCGCTTCTGCCGCTGTTTCTGGTTCAAAAGTGGCTTGACCTGGGGAATGCGGCACCTGTAGCCCATTTCCTGCACACGCCTGTGCACGGTGGTTCTGGATGTTTCTACTCCAGACTCAGTCCACTGCTTCCGCAGGTCCCCCAAGGTCTGGGATCGGCCCTTCTCCACAATCTTCCTCAGGGTCCGGTCACCTCTTCTCGTTGTGCAGCGTTTTCTGCCACACTTTTTCCTTCCCACAGACTTCCCACTGAGGTGCCTTGATACAGCACTCTGGGAACAGCCTATTCGTTCAGAAATGTCTTTCTGTGTCTTACCCTCTTGCTTGAGGGTGTCAATAGTGGCCTTCTGGACAGCAGTCAGGTCGGCAGTCTTACCCATGATTGGGGTTTTGAGTGATGAACCAGGCTGGGAGTTTTAAAGGCCTCAGGAATCTTTTGCAGGTGTTTAGAGTTAACTCGTTGATTCAGATGATTAGGTTCATAGCTCGTTTAGAGACCCTTTTAATGATATGCTAATTTTGTGAGATAGGAATTTTGGGTTTTCATGAGCTGTATGCCAAAATCATCCGTATTAAGACAATAAAAGACCTGAAATATTTCAGTTAGTGTGCAATGAATCTAAAATATATGAATGTTAAATTTTCATCATAACATTATGGAAAATAATGAACTTTATCACAATATGCTAATATTTTGAGAAGGACCTGTACAGTAATCAGACCTTGGGAACGTTTGACTCAGCTTTAAATAAAAATTAATCACAGTTAATTCATGATTAATCAACTAGATGATTAATTTCATATAGGACCAGGTTGATTTAAATAACGATTTTCCTAAATGGAATCATTGTTTCCAAAGTTGGGAGCACTGTTGTCTTGTATCAAAAAAGTCCTGAGTTCGAATCCCAGCCTGGAGTCTTTCTGCACTGAGTTTGCATGTTCTCCCCATGCATGCACGAGTTATCTCTGGGTACTTCAGGTTCCTCCAACAGTCCAAAAAAGACATGACTGCTAAGTTAATTGGTCTCTCTGAACTGCCCTGAGGTATGAGTGTATGATTGTCTGTCTCGTGTGTCTCTGTGTTGCCCTGTGATGGACTGGCAACAGGTCCAAAGAGTACCCCACCTTTCTCCTGATGACCGCCTGGAGATAGGCAGCAGGCCCTCTGCGACCCTGCAAGGACAAGCAGATATAGACGGTGGATGGATGGATTGAAGTGCAGCAAAATGCAAAAACAATAGAAAGGGGCAAATGCGTTTTCATGACACCTCATGCTTTGTTCCGTTTACCTCTGAAGTCAGAACCTGGTGTCATGAATGACATCAAACCCAACCAGTGTTCCAGTTCAAGGCTCAAATGCCATTTGCTAATTGATATTCCCAGTGACCAGGCTAACTACTATTAGCAATAAAACCCACAAACAACTATATTTTTTGCATATTGTATTTTCAAACACTGTAGCAACATGTTGACTGACTAGTAAATAGATATAAAGTTAAGTATAAAAATAGAGACAGCAATCATCTGAGTGCAAATAAACTTCTTGTATATTTAAACGTTTTATATGCAAGGCAGCCATAATGCATTTCAAGGGTTGACTTTGGTGAGAAACCCCTAAATTTCTCGTTTAGAATTTCACTTTCCTGGGACCTTTCTGTTCTTATTCTTTATCAACTAAAAACTTGGAAGGTTCCGTTCAGAGTAAAACCTGAACACACTTAAAACGGGGATCTTCAGGCATTCCAGCGTTTAAATGCCCTGCGGGACTGTTTTAAAATGTCATTATGCTAGAAAATCTGTTGTTCCCTGAGGTGATCTTTGTAGGAAGAAATTTAGAAGCATTCCTGGAAACATCTGGATTAAACTCAGGATGAAAACGGATTGTAACTAATAGTGATTGTACTAACTGAAGAACCGTTCAGGAGCAGAAGGAATCGTCTGAACTGAGCCAAAAGACGTGGATCCTGGAGGAAAGGTACAGGAGCACACGGCTCGTGTTGTTGTTCCTGCGGGGATCCACGTGAGCACCGAGCGGCGCTTCTTACTGGTTGGACTGGGACAAGAGACAAAGGAAAAACAGCTGTGGATGTTCGGGCCTTACACAATTAAACGGAGACACCCCATCCAGCTCAGGCTGTCTGTTAGCGGGGAAGAAGACTCGGTCAACCCCTGAATGGAGGAGGCACGCCGCGGTAAGGCTGCTCATTTAAACAAATCTATCATTTTAAATCCATTCCTTGCTTTAATTTTAAAGCGGTCACTCTTCTAAGATCTGTTGCACTTCAGCGTCATCCCTGTTTAGTCAGCGAGTGTTTCTTTAAAACAGTTTAAAAAGTGAAGGAAAAGACAAACACGCCTTTAACCGGGCGGAGACGCGTTATTCTGGGCCGCATGTTTTCTTATAGGTTGCTGTTTGGAAGAAATGAGTTTTTTTCCCGTCCAGACTGTATTTTTCCACAATGTCAGAACTTTAGTCTTGGACAAAAGAGTATTTTTTGGAAAACAAAATGTATAATGACTTTTTAAAGTTGTACAGCCATCTAAATTTATAGTATTCATTTATTTATTGAATTGACCGAATAAACCTGCAGTCGCGTTGTGACATTTCTGATGTACTGTAAATGAAAGAAACCCGTCTGCAGACTGAGCGGTTCAGGCATGTTTGTTTCCAGGGTTTTTACTGGAGAACTTTTCCATCTGAGTGTTAAAAGCTGCGACTTTATGAATGTTCATCAATAAGCAGAACATTTGTCCTTTTTTGACTCTGTGTTCCCTCCATTTGCCAGGACTCTATGACATCACTTCAAGTATCTTAAAAACAGATTTGGCTGAAAAAAACATATTTACCTCCACCAGGGAGAATATGTTTTCACTTGTGTGTGTGTGTGTGTGTGTGTGTGTGTGTGTGTGTTAGCAACTTTACGGAAAAACTTAACAATTCCTATGGATTATTTATTTTTTACCAGAAGTGTGTCTTAGCCGAAGGAAAAATCCATCAAATTTTGGTGGTGATCCGGATCCAGGACTTGTTTCCCTATAGTGTCAGTGACCCTGTGTTGGGTGGCGGAGGTATGTAGTCTCTGATTGTTTTGTTGGTTATGCAACTGTGTTGAGCTTGCAGATGAAGATGAAGTCATCTTTCTAGAAGAACTGGTACAGTTGCATAACATGTAGTTCCTCCATGTGAGATGCTGACAGTTAACATGAAGGTGGTGGCCAGGGAGGAGCAGCTGTGGGGAAACATTCCTTTGCTAGGTCATTTTAGAAAAAATTGGACCAGAACCTGTATGCCCAGTTAGAAAATTTAATATTGCATTTGTGTTGTAGTTTAGTGTTAGTTTTTGGGTCTGAATATTGTGTATTTGTCTGCTGTAAAAGCATAAAAAACAAGATTAAGCTGAGTTTTCTGACAGGTGAATGAAGGATGTGAAAACGTGCTCCCAGTGGTTATTTTAAAGGTGTGAGGTTACTGAGGGCCCATGTGGTGATTGTTCTGCTCCAGACTGGACATGTTCCAACAGAACGGTGGAATTTTCCAAGTTTCAGCCCACGGATCGAGAAGATGGAGTCGTCCAGGCAGAGCCAACTGTGTGCGTGGGCAACATGCTCTCTGCAGGCCCGTCGCTTTGCCAGAATCGGACCCATAAAGACGTCTATTGAAGGAGGTCACATGATGAGATCATGAGCATGGGGGGGGGGGTGTGGGGATCTCAGATGGAGGGAAATCAACAGAAGAAAATGAAATGTTTTAGTGAATTCAGAATGGACTCGAGATGCAAATAACTGAGCTACCGGAAGTGAACTGAGATGCAGATGATACTTTTCTGAGTGATTTTAATCTCCCTAGCATGAAATGTCTCACTTGGCATTTATTTGGATGTTTTTTGAGTTAGATTAAATTTGGATGAATGAAAACGTTTAAACCAGTTGCTCCCAGAGGTGTTGGAAGCCTCTCTGTGTGTGATGAAACACACAGAGAAGATTTAAAAAATTGGACTTAAAAATATTAATTATTATAATAATCCAGTTGAGGTTTAGACCATCTCTAGATATTGCATTGTTCTCACTGATCCCAGTCAGTGGCGCTCCTTCTGACTAATACAATCATTTGTCTTTTACTACTTAGGCTTCGGATGTTCTGCAATCTGATCATGATCAGGTTCTTAAATACCGAGTAATCTTTAAACAACAGTGACAGCATCTTTAACGAGCAACATAAACCTGTTGCACTTGAAGCCACAGATTTCAGCGTTCTTCCTGTAATTTTGCCTACAGGCTTTAATGTTTTTTTTAGTGCGGCTGTGTTTTCTGGATTTTTACGTTAGAGCTCTTGAAGATGGTTTTTTTGTGTTGGTATAATGTGTGTGTGTGTGTGTGTTGCCTCATTTCCATTCAGTCCAAATGTGTAACAGCCATTTTTTGGCCTCTGCACTCTGAAGGCTTCAGACTCCACAAAGCTTACTTTGTCCCAGTTAGTAGGCCAGATCCTGCAGCTGGGTGCTGTAGGCAGCGAGACCCTCTGTGGTCCAGAGAACCCCAGTGAGGCGAGAACTGAAAGTTTTAGGAAATGTTTTATCCTTTCAGTCTGACACTCTGACAGGTCAGCGGGTTTATTCAGGGTGTGCTCGGGTCGGGTCTGTGGGACTTTCATTAGGAAAAACTGCGGGAATTGGGTAAACATCCACCAGTGTTCCCATTATTGATGTATGGATACATAATTACAGGAAACATATTTCCTTTTGGTTCCTCTGTCCACTTTTAAGGGTGACTGATTTGAAATTTAAAGTTATCATGGTGTTTTTTTTTTTTTTTACATACTTCAGAGTCTGCAGTTGCAACAAATGAAAAGAAAGCTTTATTACTCTCAATCTTAGTCTGATATTTGACCTCTGCATAGAAAAAAACGAAGAAAGAACAGATGCATCCTTTAGGTTGGATAAAACATTATTACTAAACTAAATGTTACTGTTTTAATTACATTAATGTTCACTTAGGTGTAGATTTACCTTCAGAAAATACTCTATAGTTGTTAGCAGAGAATGTCCATTTTGAGCTCACCCCACCCTCTTAATGATGGGTAAAGCTACAGTAGACAGGTGGTTGCAGGGATTTCTAACTACAAAGAACACACCCAGTGTGTAACCAGGGCACCAGTGAAGATACTTGGGCCACTTATTTTACCCTCTGCCTGTTGTTTGCACTGTTGCCTTGCTACCAGAAGGTCCTGGGTTAGAGTCCTGGAAAAGGCTTTTTGAGCAGAGTTAGCTTGTTCTCTCTGCGCATGTGTCGGTTCTCTCAGGGTACTTCCAGAGTCTAAAAACATGCATATTACACTGTTTCTTCCCTTGAGTTTAGAAATATTTATGCCTGAATGAGTCATAGATAGGAGTTAGGCGTTTAAACAAAAACCAAAAATGCAAAGTCCAAATAAAAGCTTTTAAAGATCAGAAACTACTGATTGAGAGAAGAAAGGCTTGCTGCACAGGAGGGTCTTTCAGCTTTTTAAAACATAAAGTCTGCAAATACTGCTACAGATCAAGTATTTATAATTATTACATTTATATATGAACTGTATCAAAATCCACTGGTTCCTTGAGTGTTTTCATGTGTTGTTGGTATTAAACCTTACTTTAATATAAAGCCATGATTTATTTGTAGGGTTGTAAAGGTCCAGTTTTAAAGTTGCAGTTCGAATTTTTATTTTACTTTATTCACCAGTGAACAAAGATTTCTTTTTAAATTTGTGAAAATGGTTTGATTTTGTTATGTTTTGAAACTAAACTTGAGATTTGGTTTGGTTGTATTCTAATTAATGAATTACTTTTCATAAATTAAGGATAAGCATGTATAGCCAAACCCTGGATAAACTGGTGTGATGTAGGCAGCAACTGGATGCCTACATCACACCAACAGGATGTTAATTTTCTGTGTATACTGATGTGATGTTGGATAAATGTGTATTTTCATTTTCTGAAGAACAGGAACCTGTTGAAAAACAGCAATTATGCTGAGCCAGGCCCCATTTCTTTACATTTTTCCCATCTTAAAAACTGAAATAAACTAAAACCACCTTTTAAAATGGTCATGGTTGTTGATATTTGAGAATAAAATTGCGTACATTTTTGGAGTTGTTTTAATATATGGACGATCCAGTGTACGAGTTGTCCCTGAATGCACCGTTCAGCTGCTGGGATGTCCCCTCTCCTCTGAGGGACTCCTGCTGACATGTCTGCTACTCTGCAGCATTTCAAGCTGGTTGAATTCTACTACAGGCAGCAGGATTCGGACCTTAGCTGATTTACCTTGTTTTTTCAGTACCAGTGGCGTTTACATTCGTGTTGAAAAATGGTGAAAAAACTTTGATTTTGTTCTTCTTTCTCATAAAACAATGAACCTTTGTGTTCCTTAAATAGAAGACTGTAGTGTTGGCCGGGAGTCCACCCAGTTTGTGTTAGTGTAGCTTTTTAAAGTTGCATTTTGAAGGATCTGTATTGGAAACAAATTCAGAAATAATTTTTAATTTGTTAGCACAGTATAAAAAATATACACGCTGCTCCTTGGCAACTGTTCCTACTTGCTTATAAGTCTTATCAGGAAACAGGAATTATCTGGTATGTGTGGCAGTTAGACGCCATCCTTGAAGCCTGTCTGAGATAAAGAAAACGTATCTCGTGCTGTTTTCATTCTATAGACTTATAAGGGATGCTCTCTGCTGAGCCGTTGGCTCTTATACACGTTATTACACGCTTTGCATCTTGTAACAGGCTTATCCTGTTCAACAGAGCCAGTCATTCTTCAAGTCTGTGTATGGGACTGTCTTTAGAGCAGCCACAATAAGAGATTGTTCTGCTGCAGTCAACAAATATGTCATGCTGAAGGACTGTCACATGAACGCAGGAGATGTTGTGCAGCCTTGGCTCAAAAACATGGGGAATCATAACGAAAAATCTAGGTACATTTGTGTCAGTTGGCTCCTGTGGATCAGGGGGAGGATCAAAACCAATCTGGTTGTGTTTGAGAAAAATCTGCTTTGATTCTTAGCCTGTGTTCTTTGTGTCCTGCAGTGTTTCCCGTGTGGAGGGGAATAGGGGCCAGCAGCGCCGTCGGGTGGAGCCAGGGCTGGGGCCGCTGCCTGAGATGGGAGCCAAATAGCCGAGACCAAGGGACCAGAATCCCTGTGTTTGACTACCCTGTCTGGTTGATCTTCTGTCGCCGGGGGCGTGCCAGACTCAGGGAGGTGTGTCAGAGAGGGAGAGGCGCCATCAGACTGTCCACAGACCTGCTGAGCTTAAAACTCCCCCAGCTCTTCGACATCCATCAGGTTCCCAAGGTAAGAACGGACAGAAGGCCCTGCAGTTACTGTTGACTGGGTTGGCTGTCTGTGGACAGTATGCAACTCAAACACAACACAGAATATATATAAATAAATATAATAATATCTTAACAAGCCCTATTTACCAGGGCTCCTACTTTCTCATCCTCATTTTCTTCTCGCTTCATCATTTAATACAATTCCAGGGTTTCTCTTTGACAGAATGACGCATTTTACATCTGAGCTGCAGCCTGAAAAAGTCTCCAAGCAATGAGCTAATGCACAAGATGGAGGTGTGTGTGTTTCCCAGCTGAGAGGTCTGTTCCATGGAAACCCAGTGTAGTCTCTATGTGCACGGGGTCTGATCAAGGCATGGAGATGACTGACTTTGTTTAGCTGCTTGATGAGCTCCTTCTTGCAGCCAGAGCAGAAAGCTGCTCTTCCCAGGACTACAATATGATTATAAAACACCAGGAACTCACCAAAGACATTTTGAGCATGCTCACAACAGTTGGGGAACTCTCAAGGGTGATTAAGTGTAATGGGAGGTAGACTGTGCTTTTAATGTTTAATGATGGGGTCTAGGTGTGAAGAGGGGCAGAAGATGGTGAGTTCAGCATACAGTAAATTGTAATTAACAGCCAGATGTTGAAGTTCCAAGTATTATGGAAAAATTCAATCGCTTAATCACACATTTTATAGCCCTGTTATTTGTCAAATTAGACAAACATCTATATAAAGACGTTCATATAGATGCTCAATAAAAATTAATCGAAGTCTAGTGATTTCCATGCAAACTGCCAATTTATAAATAATATAATATAGTAAGTAAATAAGTATACTATAGTAAATAAAATAATATAGTAAGTTGGACTGTATTATTTTCACTTTGATCATACATTTTTTGCATTGTGCTAAATTATGTTGAGTGGATCTATGTTGAAAGTTAGTTGCATGAAACTGGAGCATATTTAAAATGATGTGAACTTCCTTTATTTAGACACAAATGTGACTTGAGAATAATATTCTGGATTTTTATGTTAAAACGTTTGTGCTGTTTGAATTATGTATCAGCATCTGTCAGATTTCAGTTATTCCTAAGGAAACAGGATTTAGTCATGTAGAAACTGAAAGGAGGAGGCAGTTTGACTCTGCCAGTCGGAGGTGAAAGTGGGCTGTAATCTTGGGCAGTAAACAGGCTGATTTAAAAGTGATTTACTTTAAGTTCCTGCTCGGGACATAAATAGTTTCTCATTCTCAAATTGTAACTCTTTGGTGAGAACAAAACCCAGTTAAACTGGTATCTTTAGGACATCTTGTGTATGTTTAGTACCCTTCCCAGGACTGACCTGGCTGCTGCTCATCAGTCCTGGGAAGGGACTGATCACCGTGATCTGAACCGGGACATCTAAACTGTTCACATTCCAGCCCCTCTATCTCTAATACACACTTCCTAAATTTATTTGTTATTAAGTTGTTTCAAAGCACTGGAAGCGTTGCTATGACACAAGAAAAATAAAAATAGTTTTGACCATTTTTTGTTTGTTGAATAAGAAAGATGGCTCTAAACAGTTTAATAAACAGGTTGGGAACCTCTGCTTTAAAGCGTTATTTAGTTCCCAGAACCCTCAGAGAGAAAAACAAGAACTGTTTGGTTCAAAAGTGGGATTTGTCACCTTTGTCCTCAAATAAGTTTCCTCCTTACAAATTAATGCATTTATTTTGAACATGCACACAACAGCCGGTTTCCATCGGGGATGGCGCTCATGCTCCAATCAGAGAGGAATGTGTTAGCTGTCAACAGGAGCCGTGCAGTTCTAGCATCTGTGCTGGCTGCTATCCCTGTTCTGCTGCTCTGACCTTATCTCTTCAACCCAAAGAGTTCTCAGCCATGCAAATCCACTAAGGTCTAAAAACAAGATGAAGTGCGTTAATAAAACTGACATTGACATAAAAAGATATTCTCCAGATTGAATGCATGTTGCGCTGTATGTCCGTATCCTCTTAATAAACAGATTATCACATTATCAAGTGTTGCTGCTGCTTCCAAGAACAGAAGCCGATCTCAGCTGTCATGTTTGCAGCTCAGATTTACCATCACTGTAAAGCTAGCTAAGATAGGAAAGGTATAGATTGTAGAAAATTCAAAAAGGAACAGAACAAGTCTTGGTTTTTTGTCCTGACCCACTTTTACATTTGTTGAAACTGAGTCCTTTAACTGGGATGTTGATAACATATCACTTCTGCTAAATATTTACAGAATTCCCATCTGTGTTTATGTTCACATCTTCTATCTGAGCATAGTTTGATCCATTCAGACATTTTTAACCAAACAGAGCAGATTTCAGCACTTTGTCAGAACATACAATCTGCCAGTTTTGCAAAGTAGTCTGAAAGAACTGTGTGTAATCTGCAGTAGTGACTAATGGGTCAGCTGGGTAATGTGCTCAGGGCTGCAAGACTGGTCACTGCTCACTTCTGTTGTTTCCCAGCTGTTTCATCTGCAGAGTCTCAAATTAGGACTGTTTGGGTGCAGAAATGTATCTGCCGGCTTAAAGTGGGAATGATCGACGTCTCAGTTCAGCACGCTGTGCATGAAGAGACAGGTTTGTCCTTTTTTATAACGTCCATTCAGATGGGGTCAGTTCTCTCCAACCAGTCCTCAGCTGTGATGAAACTGAATTTCCTGAATTTAAATGATAGTAAGACTGGAGTCCTCAGTATTGGTGAATGTGTTTCTCTTGATGATGTTGGTCCGTTGGTGTCATCCAGCTGCTCTGCTGTCAGGAATTTGGGTGCTATTTTTCAAAGTGTTTAATACAGACAAACAGATAAATGCAGTTGTCGAATCAAATGTTTTCTAACTAAGACTCATTGCTAAGGTGAACTCATATCTGCTGTCCAAAGACTTTAAAAAAGTAATGTATGCTATTGTTACCTCTCGATTGGAGGATTGTAAGACTTTGTACGCGATACAAAGACAATTTTTCTAAACCGACATACAAACTGTCCAGAATGCAACAGCTCTTCTTCCCAGATAGTAAAAAAATGAACACGATCTCCGGTGCCGGTTTCTTTCCATTGGCTTCCTGTTTTTAAAAGATTTTATTGCCTGTTTGTAAACCTTAAAAAGGTCTGGCCCCATCATCACTTTGTGATCTCCTTAACATCTACACTCCAGTAAGATCACTTCGGTCAACCAATCGGTTTCTCTTAGATGTTGCTAGATCCAAACTCAAATTCAGAGGCGATCGGGCCCCAAACCTTTGGAACAGTAACGGACCACTGAGACTGTCGACACTTTAAAATCTGTTTTGAAGACCCATCTGTTGTCCTTGGCGTTTGATTCTAGCAGAGTTTAAGATTCCTTTAAAGGCGATAGTTTTGTGATGCATTTCATCTTAACGTGTTTTTCATCATTTGTGTTTTCCTGCTCTTACTGTTTTATTTTATTTGACTGGATCGTAAAGCACCCTGGTCAACTTTAGATATTTTTATGTTCTATAGAAATAAACTGACATAACCGTCTGAGTATCACCGCTGTGACGGTCCGTCTGTTCGGCCCTCAGGTGTTCAGGGAGGAAAATATCATCTCCGGATATCGTCACCCTCGGAGCTCTGCGATGGACTGCGTCCTCAGCAGCTTCCAGATGAACAACGAAACGATCAACATATGGACCCACTTCCTGCCCACATGGTGAGTGTAAAAACTGTAAACCAGGTTCTGGGAAAACATGGGTTTATATTCACAATCCCATTTTTATTTTACAATAAGCTGGTTTCTAAGGAGAGAAAACCAGTTCAGTATCATGTGATGCAACAAACCCTTCGCTGCAGGTACTTTGTGTGGCGTTTCTTGGCTCTGTGCTCCACCATGAACTTCCTCAACGACAGCTACACCTGGCCCCTGCTGGTCTACATGCTGCTCATCTGTATTTACCCGTTCACCTCCAGCTGTGCCCACACCTTCAGCTCCATGTCCGCAGAGTCCCGACACATCTGTTACTTCTTTGACTACGGAGCTCTCAGCCTCTACAGTCTGGGTAAGACTCCTCAAATGCTGATTGGTGGAAGGTTTACAGAAAGAGCACTTTGCTGCTGTTTTTAGCTAAAAAATCACTCCTTAAAATGTCAAACTTATCAAATATTAACATTACTTTTTTCCTGAAAGGAGCAAATAATAAAATGCTAACCCTTTACCACTTAAAATCTATTCTATGTTAATAGGTCATTATACAGAGTTGTCCAAAATTAGGTTTTTCTATCAAGAAACGTGTGAAAGAATAAATTTGTGACTTATGACTAAAGTAAAATCCAAATGAATTATACTTTAGTATTACATCTTCACCTTGACATAAACAGCAGTTTGATGTTTCTGTGTTTATTATTAAAATCCTTATTGTTCTGAATAAGGATAATTTGTGGAGTAAATGTCAGGCAACACAGGAAGCAAAAAGAAAAACGAAACATTAATTAATTCCAACATTATCTGCTTCATGTAGAGATGATTGTACCCTTAACTTTTTACAGTAAGATGAGACTACCAGCACCAAGGTCCTCTGAAGATACTCTGTCTATATATGCCATGGTTTGGAACATTACCCTGCTGAACACCCCATAATGCCCTGTTTTCAGTCCCTCTCAGAAGACACCAGATATATTTAAAATGTCGGGATATTTTAACAAGGTTCCCAGGGCCTTCAGAAGAGATACAAGCCCACAGCATCACAGATCCACCACTGTACTTAACAGTGGGCATGAGGTGATTTTTCCATATATTCATTTATTGTTTTACAGCAGACCCACCTGAAGTCTTTGCTGTTGACAAACTGGTTCTGAGTCTCATCTGACCAAAGCCTACAGTTCCAGTTAGAGCCCAGTAGAGTTTAGCAGACTCCACACGTTTGTTTATGACCAAATCGTTTTTTTTTTTTTCTGGGCATAGCTCCCAAACATCCAACTGCAGATGGTATCTAGCAGTTGTTATGAAGACTTGGTGACCCCAGGATGCCACTCATTGTTGCAGTTCTCTAACAGTGAGCTTCGGAGATGTTTTTCTTACATCTCCTGCCGTCCTTCTCGCTGTGTTTGTTAAACATGATAAACTTTGGTCTTTGTCCCCTCTGTTTGGTAACAGTTACAGTTCAGATTTTTTTATTGCTCTGAATATTTCCCTGCTTTTAAGAATCAACACACATCTGCCTTTGCGATCCCATTTTGAAGAAAGTCATGGAAGTTAAAAGGGTATGTATTACTTGTAAAAATAGCTAGAAACTGATTAAACTACATGATGTGAAATTTCAGCATCGAACAGCATCAGTGAATGATGATCCTGCATTACAGTCAGAATGCAAAAACCCCACAGATGTTAACCTGTAAATGTTGTGGTGTTGTACCACCTTTAAAATCGGAGCCAGTATGGGCATAGGCTGTGTGTCTGGTGCTCAGCATTAACTACAGTAAGGAACACAACATTAGGTGTACATTTATAATCACACAATTTCACCCATTTCTGCAGGAGAGAACATCATTGTTAATTATTCTCGGATCTGCAGCCAAATAAACATCCTGATCTTATTTTTGAATGAAAACCGACTCAGGTCACACCTGATATAAAAGAGTTGAATATGAAAACCTCAACAGATTCTCAGAAGCATGTTCAACAAGTCTCTTCAACCAGTGGACAGATTTTCAGTCTTCTCCATATAAATCAGCAAAGCTCATGACACACCCTTGTTAAATCCTACTGACTGAATTTGACCTGCTCCTTGTCACTACTAGAGGTTTTTTTCTCAGATACAAACTCAGAACATGATGAGCAGAATATGAAAACATTCCTCAGGCCGAGCATTTCCTCACACAGGAACCCTGCAGCGCTTTAACAATAGAGAAGTCGAGCAGTTTGGGAGAGGTTTTTCTTTATATTAAACATCTCCAAAAGGTTAAACACTGAGCCTTCAGCTTGTTCAACCTGTTTATGGTATAAATTGAACCTAATTTGGGATGAAGGATGTTGCTCATTTCTGACAAAGTTTAACAGATAAATATTTAGTGCTTTTGACTTTCAAATTCTCAACAATAACATTCAAATAGTTTTCATTCCCTTTTTGTTAGGGCTGCGTCTCCACATTGACTGAACTGGTTTGATGTACAAGTCAGACATTATGTAATATTATTCGTGGTTCTGTTGATTTTCTGCTTGGCTGCCTTCCTGGTGTGAATGCAGGTGCTTTTAATGCTCACTGTAGCAGATTATATTTTCTGCTTTTGGGGATTTGAACATTGCACCATTTCGGTCTATGATTAAGTATTATCTCAAGGGTAACAGTTTGGAATAACATGACACCCGGAGTATTATCAGTTGCAGAGATTTCCTTAAAGTGCCCGACATCTCTGTTACAAAAAGTGCAGAGCAGAATAACAAAAGCAAAACATAAATGTAGAACTGATACATTTTTGCAAAGACCAGTTTTTTTATTCACTTTTTAATAATAAAATTTTTCTACATGGAGCAGAAATAATCCTTTTACGTCTAAACGCCAATTCTTTTTTTATATCTTCGATGAAACCAGTACATTTAAATGTAATTAAATATTTTGTACTTTGGGGACCTCTAGTGGTTAAATCGGGAACCACACTGCGCAGACTGCGTATAATATCTTCGCCAACCACCATGAAAAAACAAATGATAGGTATGCATCACAGAGAAGTGAAAGTATTGTATTTAGTTTGATTAAAACATACATAAATAGTTCTGGTTCCGGAGGATGGGTCACATAGCAGTTAAGAGATGAATAAAAAGCAGCATATTTCCCTGAAAAGCATGTATGATGCTGTTGAACATTCCCATGTTTGTTTGCAGGTTGTGCAATCAGCTACGGATATTATGTGATGCCAGACTGTTGGGTGAACAGTTGGCTTCATCAGCACTTTGTTCTCATCGCCATCGGGAACTCGCTGTTCTGCACCAGCATGTCCTGCTATTCCAGGTAGGACTCTCTACGCTCTTCTGAATGATTGCAGTTGAAATTACTTCCACTGATAAACAGTTAAGTACCTAGAAGAACTTTGCTCAATAAGGCAGTTAATGGTCTTGAATATATTTTGGTCTTTAGTTTTAATCAGCATTTAGTTTCTATGCTCTGCTTAAAAAAAAAAAAAAAAAACTCCCGGAAAACCTGAGATATGCAGAAACTGTTGACTCCCTCAAACTATGCCTAAAAACATAACTTTTTACTGCAGTTGTTGATGAAAGGTCTTTTTTTTTTTTAGTTACTAGCCATACAATTGTTTAGAATGTGTGTTTTACTGCTTGTTTGTACAAATGCACTAACTAAATATGAATGTGGTTCTTTTAACGTTGTTCCCTTTTGTGTGAATCGTCCAATAGATGCTTCGCAACACCATCACTCCACTCATTATGCCACTGCTTTTACCCTCTAGTGCACGTTTTAGACTTGGCCTTGCAAATGAAATCATTATTATATGAGTAGCTAATCTCCATGTGGACCGAATTCCACTGGGATCTATGTTACTTTTGTGTTTCATTTAAATGTTGTAGATTGTGCTGTTTTTAAGTGTGAACAAAACCCGCCCAGTGGAACTCGGTTTAAATTTGAAAAGTATGACTCCTGTTTGCTTGAGAACGGTTCCAGTGTGTTTCACTTAGGTTTGCATTCTGCCTGTAGCTGAAAGTGTCTGGAACAGCATTACAGCAGCCATGTGGCTCTGAAACTCCCCATAGAAACCCAAATAAACTGAATTCTTTTAGTTTCAGCAGCCCTAAAACCAGATTATGTAAAAGCAGTTTGGGTTGTTCAGTAAAAGAGTTGGTTTGTCCTACAGAAAATCTGCATCAGGAAGATTAAAAGTTTTGTTTTTTTTTGCACAGATTTGTGGAGCTGCAGTTCCCAAAGAGAAGTAAAGCCTTACGAACAGGAGCGTTTGTTGTGCCATTTATATTCGACACGACCCCTCTGTTTTACAGGGTGAGTCCTTATTTTTCTTCTCAGTTTGAAAACATTTATTGAATTATGTAAGATTTCAGACCTGATTAGTGCCAGGCTTTAATGCATTTAATAAGACTTTGGCCGACTGACCCACGATCTGAAATCCTTTCTTCACTCAATACAAGCTAATTTATGCCACAAGTAATTCTATTTTCAGGCACTGAGTTGCTTCTGGGGTGGCGGCAGCCCAAGTGACGCCTTGTCCAGCCACTCTTGCCACCTCCTCTTCGCCTTCCTCACCTGTTTTCTGTTTACCGCCCATCTCCCAGAGAGGCTGGCGCCGGGGCGCTTCGACTACATCGGTATGTCCAAATCCGCTGTTTGACTTAGCATCAAACGAGCTGATTTCTGAGCATTAATTAGAGAAGCAGCCAAGAGGCTCACAGTAACTCTGCAGGAGCTGCAGAGATCCACAGCTCAGGTGGGAGAATCTGTACTTAAGACGACTATTTATTATGCACTCCACAAATCTGACTTTTATGGAGGAGTGGTAAGAAGACACCTGTTAGAAGTCCTGATTGCAGTTTACCACAAGTGCTTTTCCTCAACGGGAACAAGGAAAATGTTCAGAGCTGATGGGAAGATGGATGGAGTGAGATACTGGGCGATACTTGACAAAAACCTGTTATAAGCTGCAAAAAACTGGGGCCAAAGTTCACCTTTTAACAGGACAATGACCTACAACATACAGCCAGAAGGGGAGAGTTCAGATCAAAACATACACCATCCATCCATCCATTTATTCAGCTTATCCGGGGTCGGGTCGCGGGGGCAGCAGAGAGACCCAGACTTCCCTCTCCCCAGCCACTTGGGCCAGCTCATCCGGGGGAATCCCAAGGCATTCCCAGGTCTTCCTCTGGGCCTCCTCCTGGTGGGACGTGCCCGGAACACCTCACCAGGGAGGCGTGCAGGAGCCATCCTAACCAGATGCCCGAGCCACCTCAACTGGCTCCTCTCGACGTGGAGGAGCAGCGGCTCTACTGAGTCCCTCCCGGATGACCGACCTTCTCACCCCATCTCTAAGGGAGAGCCCGGACACCCTTCGGAGGAAACCTATTTCGGCCGCTTGTCTCCGTGATCTCGTTCTTCCGGTCATGACCCAAAGCTCATGACCATAAATGAGGGTAGGGACGTAGATCGACCGGTAAATCGTGAGCTTCGCTTTCTAACTCAGCTCTCTTTTCACCACGAGAAACCGGTACAGCGCCCGCATCACTGCTGACGCAGCACCAATCTGTCTATCAATCTCCCGCTCAATTTTTCCCTCATTCATGAACAAGAACCCAAGATACTTATCCTCCACTTGAGGCAGGACCTCCCTCCCGACCCGGAGGAGACACTCTACCCTTTTCCGGCTCAAGACCATGGCCTCGGACTTGGAGGCACCGATTCTCATTCCGGCCTTTTCACACTTGGCTGCAGACGGCTCCAGTGAGAGCTGTAGATCACGAGCCGATGAAGCCATTAGGACCACATCATCCGCAAAAAGCAGAGACGGGATCCTAAGGCCACCAAAACGGATCCCCTCAACACCTTGGCTGCACCAAGAAATTCTGTCCATAAAAGTTATAAACAGGATCAGTGACAAAGGGCAACGTTGGCGGAGTCCAACCCTCACCGGAATCGTTTCCGTTTTCCACAACATACACGTGTTCTAATGGCCCAGACCTAAATCTGAGAATCACAGACCCTCTGCATTCATTGTGACCAAGCTTCATGTTTTCCAAAGAAAAGTATTTACAAATCTCAGTCTTAATATGGTGGAAAGTGGGTAGAGACATAACCCAGAAGAGCTGCACGTCAGGGAACAGCTAAAGCTGGTTTTACAAGGAATTGACCAAGAGGCTGAACACAAATGCTCGTCACATTGTCCAGGTTTTAAATAACGCATAATTTTCCTGCTCATTATGACCTCCTTTGTGTTGGTCTGTCATAGATTCCCTACAAAATACACAGATGTTTGTATTTAAAGTGAAAAAGTTTAAACGGGATGAATAGTTTTGTTGGGCTCTTCATCCTAAGAGAACCATTTGGGAAAATCTGGCTGCGTTATTTAGGGTAACTCCTTCCAAACATGCGTGTAACTGTTAAATAATGTCTTTTATCTTAGCCTGAACTATACTGGCTCGACATCAGACGGGTTTTTAACTTTTTAACTGGACACTATGTAAACTCCTCAGACTGTTTCTTTGCTCTCTGCTTTTTGTTTCTCTCAAGTTTCATTGTTAGAAATGATAAAGGAAGCGGAGTCGGTTTACAAGTGATGCCAAATAATAAAAATAAACATCAACAGAGGGTTTATAATTCAGCCTTTCATTATTTAATCCCACAAACATTACATTCAGATCAAAAGATTAAATATGTTACCAAACAGGCTTAACTTTGCATTAATACAAATCACAGAATCTGGATCAAAACATTACATTTTGATGATTTTTAGGGAGAATATTTTGTTGTTTATCTACGTTTTAATTCAAATGATTTAATTTGTTCTAATTTAGATCAATTAATGAAAAGCCCTCAAGAGTCAACAGGATATTTATATAAATAATAAGGTTTTCTGTCTGTCAGGAGCTATGTTTGTAGAAACCTGCAAGAAATATCTGAGCTCAAAATCTTGTCTGGAAAAGCAGTTAAAAAAAGTTTGAATTGAATTGAGGGTTTTTTAAAACAATGATTATGATCAAATAGTTGCTCTTAGAAATTGATCATGGAAACATATTTGCTTTTCCAGCTTTGTTTCCTTATTCCTGTTCTGTAAAGGTTGTCTCCTTCTATCTGTCTGATGTTAGGCTGTGAAACATTATTATTTCTCATAATAATTATTAAAAGTAATGCATAGTGAACTTTGTGTTTGTACTTGAAAAATCGGCTAAAAGCTACTAAAAACCCTGTAACTTTATGTCCCATAGAAGTGGGAATGTCTGAATTCTGTCATATTTAGACTACCAGCGTTTCTATGGATTCACATGGATTTTATTCCAAAATTCACTGATGTATTCATTTTCTCTGAAAGCATAATAGGGCAATGACATGTAAAAATGTGCTGCAGTATTTCAGATCTTTTCTTTGAGAATCAGACAGACTTTATTATTTATGAGTCATGAGAAAAGAGAAGAGATGAATAGGTTAGCTTCATTTTTAGCTTTTAGCTGCACAACAGGAAGCACAAAGAAAATCTCAAGCGTTTCATTGGACTTAGAGGAGCATCTTTTCACCTGAGAATGAACTGGTG
This sequence comes from Girardinichthys multiradiatus, assembly GCF_021462225.1. Lineage (NCBI taxonomy): Eukaryota > Metazoa > Chordata > Actinopteri > Cyprinodontiformes > Goodeidae > Girardinichthys > Girardinichthys multiradiatus. The sequence goes on from NC_061796.1 coordinate 45,347,897, forward strand.
AGTTTCCTCAGTGAACCATCTGTTTCCATCACTAACAGGCCACAGCCACCAGCTGTTCCACGTCAGCGCCGTGGTGGGAACCCACTTCCAGATGGAGGGTGTCATAGCAGACATGACGTCTCGGAGGGCGTGGCTCCAGCTCCACGGATCAATGCCATCCTTCCTCGGGACCATCGGGGCACTCACCGTCAGCCTCGCCCTCAACCTGGCCGTCATCGGCATTTTCAGCGCTCCATTGCTGTGGAAAACTAGGCCCAGCTCCAGTCAGCAGCACGCCTGCAAGGAGCAGTAAGGGAACATTCCCAAAAACAGGACTCATTGACTTTCCAAAGGAAAGGTTTGGCTGTTTGTCAGCTCTCAGTAGTGCTGGTTTAACAGTTTTCTCACTTAGTTCTTTTAAGTACTTGTGTGTGTACTCAGCGGCTGAAGACCCTGTTTCATTTATGAAAGCCTTTTCCTGATATGGTTAAGGTTGATGAAGGCTACGGGTTGAAGGAAGCTGTTTTATTACAAGATCCATAATGCAACTTTTAACCTCAAACTGGAAATAATTGAGTTTGAATTCATAAAATTTCTTCTGGATTTCTAGAAATTCATCTGAAATATTCCTCCTAACTGAACTGATGGGTTGGTTGGGTTGTTCTGTGAGCATAACGGCTCCATAAAATAATGCAGATTGGATCGGCAGCTCTTAAACATCCACCTATTGATTCCACCCCTTGCTGACGGGAATTGATTTTCAGAGCCGTGCGGTTCTTTTTCTTTCTCCTGATTGCCTGCCTCATTATGAACCACACAATCTACCCTCAACCCGGGAGGGCCAGAGAAATGTGGCGGTGCAGCGGTGATTAAAAGACAGGTACCACTTTTCATAACGCGACCTCTCGTCTTTCCCCAACGGTCTTCTAGGGTTCATGTCGGGATCAGACGGCGCCGTTCCCGTCAAATTCTCCCGTCATGAATTTCATTCGTAACGTCTCTGGGCTGAAAATCCAGCCTGGCAGGAATCTGATGCTTATTAGATTCTGACCTTTAACACATTTGTTTCACAATACATTGGCAATATTAAGATGACAAAGTGGAGGTTATTTATAATTATTAACATTCATGATGGTTTTTGTGAAAATGCATTGAAGCAAAATCTTTAACAGCTCAATTGCTTCATATCTCTTAACCCAGGTGATTCTTACATTTACCACTGAAATAATTTCTTTTAAGATATTTAATGCTCATTTTAGGCGCAAAATTTCATAGTGAGGGGAGTTTTTTTTTTCTGTATCACATTTATCTTAAAAGAAAAATGTTCCGTCGGCTCATTTTTATGACCTTAATGAGGCCAATTCTGAGAAAAATAATCCAGATAATAAAGCAATTATTTTGTAGCCAAAACTGTTTCCTTAGTGCAGGGTTTCTGATCTGTGCGGAAAAGTATGGAATTTGGTTTTAATATTTTCCGGGTCTGGATAAGATTGACATGATGGGAAATATGGATTTGTAAAAGTAAATTCCATGGATACCATGCATCACTGGGCTAAATAGAAAACATTAAATGGAAATCTATGTATATTTCTTTTATTATAAAAGAAAGTAAACGGAAATGGAGGGCCAGGTTCTAATTTACAAGATCATTGTGTGTGCAGAGGTAATGTTTTTAAATGTGTTAAACTTTTTCGCAGTTTTGAAACATAATATTTGCCAAAATCATAAGAAAACTGCTGACATTAACCATTTCTTAAAATGAATCATCTTAATGAAAGTTTAAAGCCGATGTTTAAATGTGGGGAAAACCAACCAGAAAATCAGGAAAATAATCTGCAAGGTGGACCCTGGCATTATACAGAAATGGAAAATGTTCAGGAATCCTACATACAGTTTAGGAAATGGGTGATTTCTAAAAACTCTTTTTTTTCCCCACTTGTTTTAGGAGAAATTTTAATCTAAATGAGCAAAAATAATTTTAGAAACTGTGAAACCGACAGCAGGAATAACCGGAACGGATAGATAATTGGAAGCTGGTTGTTGCAGATCATTACAGAGTAGTTGTAGCATTTACATTCTGCAGGTTTTCAGTATTCCTCATTTTAATTGGCACATGAGCTGAAATCTTTATAGAACAGGTTTCTTCTCCGGCAGTAATGCCAGCTCTTTCACTCACTCACTCACTCATTCATTCACTTGTTCATTCACTCGTCGTCTTTAGTGGAGCGATTCAACCAGTGGGGTAACTGTACGTGATTTGATGGGAATGAGGTGCGGTCCAGGTCCGTGTCGGACGCTGAGGTGGAAACGCTTGATGGAAGATGAATGAGTAGAAAACACAAAGGTCACACACACTTTTCTATTTTTCCAGGGGTACTGTGCAGAGTTTCAGGTGGCAGTTTCAGATTATAACACTCTGTGTGTATTTTTTATTTGACCACCTCTCCTGCTGCTCAGTGTTGATCCAGTTTCATCATGTTGCAACAATCCATCTTGTTGATTTCACGGATATTCGGTGGCGTTGCTCTCATCTTTCCTCCTTTCAACTGTTTGACGGCTCAGACGCAATGAGGGGCTGAAATTTCCATATCAGCTGTGGAATTCTTCCAAACTGCATTATTTCGACCAGAAAATTAAACCTCACCGACTCAAACATGATTAGATCACTGTAACTTTTTTCCATACAGCTCATCAGTTCGGTCTCTGTGGACAGAGAAATGCACGTTGTGCTGGGCGCCTATGTTTTGGCTTTTTTTTTATTTTTATATACAGCGTATCAAAGGATTCTTTTGATCATATGTAACAAAAGATGAGGTCAGTAGGATGATGATGTTGGAGGTTAGTGGAAGGACAAACTATTGGTGCCTTTTTAAAAAAAATAAAATAAAGTTTTACACAACTGTTTTTAAAAGAAAATCAGAGGGCTCTTAAATGGTATAAATTCTTATTTACATTTGTTGTGTATCATATATAATTTGCTTCTTTGTTATACTAGACATGAATAATAAATTAAGGCTTTTATAAAATTAGCTACTGTCACTGGAATTATTTTATAGACATTAAAACAAACTGGTGTCCTGCATTTTTAGACCAATTAGTCCTTATAAATGCAGCTGCAGACTGAGCAGAAAAATAATGTTGCCACCAGTGCAGAGCTATTTGAGCACTGGCAGCAGGCGCATGTGTGTGTCTGTATTCATGCTGTGGAAAAGGCTTTTGGAAAGGAAGGGCAGAATTGATCCTACTTGGTCCAAGAAACGCATCAAAGACCGAGATGGACCGCAGAAAGCTGGTGCAAAGTTATTTTCCTTCTGATAGTTTAAGGCCTCTGGAGAAGAAAGTGTGAGAGCTATCATGACTCCGTTGTCGCAAACAGTAAATCATCCTGATGAAGCCATGTATGAACCTGAGTAGTTGTGTGTTTGACCACCAGAGGGCAGTGCAGAATAAGATGGGCGACTTCAAGCAGATTGTCTCCAACCTGGAAAGAACTGAGGTGCAGGAATCAGGAGATCCTGAAGATGTTTCTGCAGGAAAATCAGATGTTGGATCAACATATTTGGTGTTGAAGCAGGTTTATCATTGAGTAGATAAGCCCTGAAGTTTATTTGTAGTTATTTTATTTTGATTATTTAGATTTTATTCAAGTTTATTTTAATTTTCTACTTGCATTTTATGCTTATTTTAATGAATTTTATTTTAAATTTATATTCTATATTTAAATATATTTTAATTTTGGACATTCATTTTTCTTTGGGATAATTCCTAAGTTATTGCAAATATTTGACCCTAAGGGATAGTTTCATATAATCAGAATCCAATAAAATACTGTACAGGCAAGCAGTGTTGGGTTTTTAAAAGTGTCCACGTTTCTTTATCAAGTTGTGTAGTTTTGTCTGTTTTGCCTTTGATTCATTAGGTTCCTTTCTTTTCCTACTGTGCGACCTCACAAGGTGGCCTGCAAAGCACAAAGAGTGGTTTATTATTAGCTCTAGACACAGGCCACAATGAATTGGCTCTGCCATTATCCTAAAAGGAAAAATTATTATGAGAAATCAATACCTTGTGTGTGTACATTATGAGATGAGGTGAAGGACTGAAAAGAAAAGTTTCCTCCTGCAAAGCTCTAATAGGACTTCCATTTTAAAAATCGCCTCATTTCCAGCTCATATTATCCTCCATATTCAACATGCAACCAGGGTGGAGCCTCGAGTGTTTATTAAAAAAGGTTCATTCTGAAACCACAAAGGGAGCCTTTAAGGGGACCAGAGACAAACGCTGCACACTGTTCTAATCCTATCTGGCCTGAATCTGCTTGTAAGACACTAGAAGAAACAATACGCCAGACACGAGTCCTCCAAGTGTTTTTTTTTCACCGATGGCCCCCCTTATCAACCAGCACACCAGGGAGGAGGGGAGAAAGGGATGATAGCATTACTCACAATCCATTACCCCTCCCCAGAGACGCTCTGCATACAGAGTGATGGAGGGTGGGGAAGGAGGGAAGTGGAGGGAGTGGGATTTTATATTTTTTTGGAGGGTGTTTGCTGGAGGGGTGATGGTAAGGCAACATGAAACACGATTATTCCTTTTCAATAACCGTCTGCTGAGCGTCCCATAGAGACGTCGTAGGTTGCTGATTAGTTCGTCAAAATAACAGAAGGCTCTTGAATAGCTTGTTAAGACGTCTAACTTTAAGTACAGACAGCAGCACTGATCATTATTTGCTCTGGAGAGTATCTTAATGATGGATTGACTGATGCAGAGGGACTCTTTCTTTTCAAAGAACTTTATTTTTAAAGCCAGACAATATACAAAGTGCCGGAGGAACAATAAATGTACAGTCTGAGTCAGAGGTTTACCTACACTCACCACAAGCACTAAAGTTTTGATTTCATTCTTTATTTGAACCTTTTTTTAACTAATCTCAGTTGTACTGATTTTAGCAAAAAAGACCCAAAAGCAAATGAATTTACTGTGGGCTAAAATTATACACTCATCCCAACTACATTTGGGTAATTTGACTCTTCTTGACAGAACTGGTGGAGTTTATTTGAATCAGTTGGTTCAGTTTGGGCTTTTCTAGTCATTTTCAGCAGGGTTGAAGTCAGGACTTTGGGAAGCCATTAAAATGACTTCTGATGTATTTTTGGGATAATGTTCTTGTTGAAACTTCCAATTCTGTGTCCAGGTTTTAACCATCTAGCTGTGAGGGGATCGATTCCAGTTCATTAGGACATTTTGCATGTTATAAATGTGTCAAATTACAAAATTATTTATTTGGCTTGTAACTTTATCCTCCAGTGGCCTGCAAATAGCTCATTTATTTATTTCAGGTGTTTTTAAGCAGGAAAACATCTAAAACAGGTTGGACTTGAACTGCCCAACCATAATCAGGCTGTTGATTTGAGGTGATGGAGAATTTGGACGTAGTAGTCTTCTTTCATTGTAGCATCCATTTTGTGCACTGCATCAGATTCATTTCCATAATGTTGAAGGTGTTTATATGTAAGCGGGGGCTTCTATCTTGTCGGCACCCTCTCAGGTCTTAGTGATTTAAAACTAGGGCATACTAGGGGAACTAATTATCCTGAAGTCTGCACTTGTTTAGAAATTGCGCCAAGAACTCTACAGTGCTGCTCCTTGGAGCTTCTGTGGGTTCCTTGAACGGTTCTGAGTGTTGGTCAGCCCAGTGATTGCCGTCAAATAAATCATTTTAATCTGTAAAGAGAAACAGTCAGCTCCAGTCAGTCATTATCAATAACCAGAAATGAGTAGTACTTGGCCTTTAGGTGAATTTACATGATATGTTTGAGCTCGTGTAAATTTGATGTTTTGTTGTATCGACATTCCAGCCTAAATGGAAAATAGATATATCAGGAAAGTCCAAAAAATATGAATACATTGTTTGTTATAAATGTATGTAAACGTCTGATCTCTCCTGTACATAATTCAGACAGTAATACAGCATATATACATGTATTTACACAAGGCGTTGCAGTGGTTTGTACACCTAATCTTTTTTTCTCCAGCTTCACTTTCAGTGCCATCTGTCCCCCCTCCTGGAGTCGCTCTTAAATCCATCTGTTGCCTCTCAAACCATCTCTGGCTTTCACCTCCCCACCATCCTGCACCCTTACTGGATTTCACGGCAGTGCTTTGATTTTTTTTTCTTGCAGTCACATGTTAAAATGTTGCTAATTTGAACAAAAAGCCATTCTGGGGTCCATATCGCAGGTCTAACCGCAGCTCTGTGGAAATGTTTTTCTGTCCACATCTAATGTAAACACGAGGGTTAATGTATCTGGAAACTCTTTCTCCACTTAATATTCAACAAATCTGTTTCTTTTTTGAAAAATAATTATATGATACAGACAATCTGACACATAAAAAACAACCTTTCATTGGGATTTTCGTATTTACACTTGAATGAAACCCCCCCTCAGATCAGCGTGTTATAGAAATACCTTCCTGCTGCATCCAAATCCATAAAATGTAGGCATGTTTTTTTACATAAAATAACTGTAAGCTGCAATATCTTAGAAAATCTCATCTGAAATGAGGTGGCAGCAACATAAAGCTATTATTTTACTTACCCATGCACGTCCCATCACACTGAACCCACAGCAGATAAACTTTAAACACTTTAGTAAACATTTGACATTCTCCAGACAATCTCAGGGCAGAAAACAGGACTCTGAGTCGAGTTGAAATGTTGCATAAAGCTTAGCTCCAAAATAAAAAAACCGACTTGAATGGAAGGAGATAAGCTGTGACCAACATAAATCCCAACGCTTTGAGTCTTCGATTTCTGCCTTTTGGCCCCCTTTAACCCAGGATGTCCAGGTACACGGGCGGGTTCTTAACCAGCTCCAGCAGGCGGCTGTGGATGTCCTTGATGACCATCCTCTGCTGGGGCTCCCTCTGCCAGCAGCCCTGCATCAGCAGGTACACCTCTTTGGGGCAGGTTCGAGGCCTCTCCAGCTCCCGTCCCTGAGTGATGCATTCAATGGCCTGTTGGGATGGAAAAACAAAGACTGATTCATTAAAACAGGAAAAAGACTCTTTATCCTCTGTTCCCACGGGCAGATATTTTCACTGTGAGACTATGCCACCGCAATATTATATTTATGTCAGATTTATTACAGAGTTTTTACTGGGGTTCTAATAAATGTGAAGGCTGTCATAAAAGCCTTGAAAATTTGGATGTTTCTGTGTTTAATGTATCTTAAACAGGCTGTGTGCTCACTAATGTTTCCTTGTAGGCCCAGCAGTAATAAATCAACAGTGTTCTTCTGTATGCATCCAGTGAATGTATTGATCTACCCGTCTTTGTGGTGAGAAAGTGAAACCACAAGGCTTAGTGTAAGAAAGGTGTCTAAAGAAGCTCGCTTTTCAGGGTCTGAGCCCCACAGGCAGCATTGGTGGTAAAAGCACTTTAAAACAGCATAAACCTTTGTGAGGGATTTTTGGCTCAAACAAAGAATTTCTAATCACATTTAAAAGAAAAGCCAAACACACTGGATAATCTTCATCATAGCTAATGTAACAGTTTAATGTGTAGTCTGCTTACAGCAAATGCTAAAACCAAATGTAATTTCCAATCGGAAGAACAGAGGAAGGAAAACACCCATGATTTACGTCCATAATAAGTTTTTTTTTATTTTTTATAAAGCTGTTAGCTTTTGTGCATCAATCTACAAAAGCAAGGACCGCTTGGGCAACTCTATAAGAAAGTTTCACAATGTTTCCACTAGAGAGAAGCTTACATAACCGGCAACACTAAGAAGGTTCAACTACCTCTTCATTTTTCAAAAACTGAAGAGGACCCCTCTGCATTCAGATCTGTTGCCAATGAAGCAATGCAACAGATTTTACAAGTCCAAAGTAAGTGGGGAAAATAATTTAGTCTCATGAAAATTAGAGAGTTCATCCTCTTGCAATTCTAAAAATGAAAAATCAGGACTTTTGCAAAAAGAGGTTAACAGCAACAGAACAAAAACGCCACACATGGCACTATACTACAGGTCCTTCTCAAAATATTAGCATATTGTGATAAAGTTCATTATTTTCCATAATGTCATGATGAAAATTTAACATTCATATATTTTAGATTCATTCCACACTAACTGAAATATTTCAGGTCTTTTATTGTCTTAATACGGATGATTTTGGCATACAGCTCATGAAAACCCAAAATTCCTATCTCACAAAATTAGCATATCATTAAAAGGCTCTCTAAACGAGCTATGAACCTAATCATCTGAATCAACGAGTTAACTCTAAACACCTGCAAAAGATTCCTGAGGCCTTTAAAACTCCCAGCCTGGTTCATCACTCAAAACCCCAATCATGGGTAAGACTGCCGACCTGACTGCTGTCCAGAAGGCCACTATTGACACCCTCAAGCAAGAGGGTAAGACACAGAAAGAAATTTCTGAACGAATAGGCTGTTCCCAGAGTGCTGTATCAAGGCACCTCAGTGGGAAGTCTGTGGGAAGGAAAAAGTGTATCAGAAAACGCTGCACAACGAGAAGAAGTGACCGGACCCTGAGGAAGATTGTGGAGAAGGGCCGATTCCAGACCTTGGGGGACCTGCGGAAGCAGTGGACTGAGTCTGGAGTAGAAACATCCAGAGCCACCGTGCACAGACGTGTGCAGGAAATGGGCTACAGGTGCCGCATTCCCCAGGTCAAGCCACTTTTGAACCAGAAACAGCGGCAGAAGCGCCTGACCTGGGCTACAGAGAAGCAGCACTGGACTGTTGCTCAGTGGTCCAAAGTACTTTTTCAGATGAAAGCAAATTCTGCATGTCATTCGGAAATCAAGGTGCCAGAGTCTGGAGGAAGACTGGGGAGAAGGAAATGCCAAAATGCCAGAAGTCCAGTGTCAAGTACCCACAGTCAGTGATGGTCTGGGGTGCCGTGTCAGCTGCTGGTGTTGGTCCACTGTGTTTTATCAAGGGCAGGGTCAATGCAGCTAGCTATCAGGAGATTTTGGAGCACTTCATGCTTCCATCTGCTGAAAAGCTTTATGGAGATGAAGATTTCATTTTTCAGCACGACCTGGCACCTGCTCACAGTGCCAAAACCACTGGTAAATGGTTTACTGACCATGGTATCACTGTGCTCAATTGGCCTGCCAACTCTCCTGACCTGAACCCCATAGAGAATCTGTGGGATATTGTGAAGAGAACGTTGAGAGACTCAAGACCCAACACTCTGGATGAGCTAAAGGCCGCTATCGAAGCATCCTGGGCCTCCATAAGACCTCAGCAGTGCCACAGGCTGATTGCCTCCATGCCACGCCGCATTGAAGCAGTCATTTCTGCAAAAGGATTCCCGACCAAGTATTGAGTGCATAACTGTACATGATTATTTGAAGGTTGATGTTTTTTGTATTAAAAACACTTTTCTTTTATTGGTCGGATGAAATATGCTAATTTTGTGAGATAGGAATTTTGGGTTTTCATGAGCTGTATGCCAAAATCATCCGTATTAAGACAATAAAAGACCTGAAATATTTCAGTTAGTGTGCAATGAATCTAAAATATATGAATGTTAAATTTTCATCATTACATTATAGAAAATAATGAACTTTATCACAATATGCTAATATTTTGAGAAGGACCTGTATTTAAAAAAAAACTCAAATACTGTAGATTGTGTTAAACTTGAAAAGAAATAAAAAAGCAAGACTCATCTCAGATCCTACAGTTAGCGTGTGAAAGTTCATGACAGGAGAGTTAGAAATATGCTAAACTAGTACAACTTGTTTAAAAGTGTTGAAACAGAGGCTCTTCTCTCTAAAACTAATATGGTGGCATGATTTAGGTTTGCAAAGTTCCTTCTGAATGAAGCACAAGTTGTCTGGAACAATGTACTTTGGATAGATAAAACCAAAGTAAAGATCTCTAGTCTTAATGCACAGTAACATGTTAGGGGAAAACCAAGCACAGAATATCAGCACAAATACCTCATTCCAAATGTACAGTAGTGCAGGGTTGATGATCTGGGCTTGTTTTGCAACCACTGGACCTGGACACCTTGCAGTCATAGAGTGGACCTTGGACTCCTCTGTGTACTAACGCGTTCTAGAGTCTAATGTGAGGCCATCTATCCAACAGCTTAAGTTTGGTCCATCAACAGGACAATGATCCCAAAAACAGCAGCTAATCTACAACAGAATGGCTGAAAAAGAAGCTAATCAAGGTGTTGCAACGGCCTAGTTAAAGTCCAGACCTGAGACTGATTTAAATGCTATGGTGGGACCTTAATAGAGCTGCACAGAAACTAGTGTCTGCTAAAGTAGGCCCAAATTCCTCTACAACGATTAAGTGATGAATATTCGGTTTTATTTTCTCTGTGTATTACTTTTTCCGTATCTCAAGCCACCTACACTGCTTGATCTCACTTTCTGTAAACTGGAAACTTAGAAAAAAAGAGAAACCTCCACAACTAGAAAACTATTCATTTCTTTAGCCCTTCCAACTCTGAAATCATAGCAGAACTTATAAACTGTCTTTAAACATACAGCCAGTTCAGGATTCACCTCCACCGCTTGAACAATGCAGGTTTTGGAACAGCATACTGCACCTCTTGCTATTTTCAGGAATCTCCTTTTTTCAGCTTTTCATCACACTGCATTGCTTCATGTTGTGTTGTTTCGTTTCAATCTGGCAGATAAATCTGTATGATGGACAACCAACATCAACATATCTTAATGTGTGGCAGATAACCTGTAATTTAGGAAGTGCCAGTCATTACAATAGAGGACAAACAGAATTGTCTATGTAGATCAGTGACAACATTCAAAAGCTCTGTAGTTTTTGACTTGATATATTCTATAGGACCCTGGGATGGTTTGTTGACAGTCACGTTAAAAATTTATTTAAAGTGCACAATATCAAGCACCATTTGATTCAAACCTCATACACGCTGGTACATTAACCAACGTCATCAGCCAGTAACTAACAACAAATATTCCATACACAGCAAGGACCGTGGAACCGATAAGGCTGGTAGGGTCTGGACCCAAATCTATTTTTTAGCATCTTGTAAAAGAGAACACAAAAATAAAGTGAGAATTCTAATGGATCATTGCATCTAAACAGCCAATTGCTTCCGGTGTCAGCATGCGAACAGAGTACACGTAGGAACCAACTGCTTTTAAGCCATCCATCTCTATAACATGTGTTTAGTGCTTTGAACAGTTTTGACTCATTTGTGATGGCTTGTAAATGCAGAAAGGGGAGTAAGAAGAAGGGCGCTAGCTGAACACTGAAGGCTATGAACTTGTTACTTCAGCAGTGCTGAGAGAATTTAGTGTCTGAATTTAAATCTTCTTTAACATGCTCAGCTCCTAGCTAGACCAGGTACGACAAGCCCTGCAGGAATAGGTTGAGAAGTCCCGCCCTTGGAACTTGCAGCTTGCAGCAGATGATTTGAGCCGGTGGGTTGCTAACCCTGAAGACCCGTGCCACTCTTCGTGAAGACAACAGTAAGCAAAAGTACAAAGTCCGTTACCTGAAGAGCCATAGCAGGCATCAGAATATCTGCATCCTTAGTCTACCGGAAGACACTTAAGTGGACACCCCACTCACTTCTTCTCTAACCTCCTCTGTGAGCCATTGGTTAAATAGGTGCTTCCAACTCCACCTGAGCTTTTTAGATCGCACCTCTCCCTCGCAGCTAAGCTACCCGCAGGGTGCCCAACTCACCTTGTGATTTCTTGCCTGCACCAGTACCAGACCAAAGATCTTATCACCCAAGAAGCCAGGAGGAGAGGGAAACTCGACACTTGAGATGCATCCATCCATACTGCAGAGGACTACAGTACAGATCTCCTCAACAGGCATGACGTTCATGACAGTTCTTGCTTGAAGCCAGCTCTTCTCTTCCCAGTCCGACTTTGTACGACCACAGCCCAGTGGTACCAAAAAGCTTTTCAGCTGCATGAATGAGGCTCGACAGTACATTAAGATGCTTCCAAAATCTCTGGATGACTCATAAAGGAATGCTACAAATTAAACAGTGACATGGAATGTTAGAGGTTTAATCATCCACCCCATATTAATCACATCTTCTAATACAGATGATGAGAATTTCTTCAAACAACTATTTTCCTCTCTACCAGACCTTAATAAATATTCCATATCCAACAGGCTGATTTCAACTGTTGGTTAGACGCAGCTCTAGTCCGCTCATCTGTTAAAAGTTATGTTATAAACAAATCTGCTTCAGGCATTCTATCCTCAAATAATCGATTGTTTTATTACTGACACTACTGCGCCTACCAGAGCATAGTTTTGTCAGACAACGCCCCGATTAATATCTCCCTATCTCTTCCACATCTACCTCTACAAGCTGGGTAATGGCCTTTCAATTCAACGCTGTTGTCGGATGAAACTTTTGTAAAGTCTATTCAAGATGAGATCCGTTTTCCCCAGAGATTTCCGGCCTTATTGCGTGGGATGCCTTTAAGGTCTATATCAGGGACCAGATTATGGCAGAGTCCTTATTAAAAAAACAAGACTTGACCTGCTGACCTCCTACTCAGCCCAATGTTTACTTTTGTTTACCGTGACAAAATAAATGAAATTACTGGCAAGCCTACTCAAGGGTTCTAAGTCAAGGCAAACTATTTTTAAAACCGCGCTCTACACTTCACAATCACAGACTAACTGCAACACGATCAACAACTTTCTAACTAAACATACCATTACTGAAATTCACAAGAACTGCTAACCTAAGATGTCTAGTGTCCTGGGTGACTATGCAATTATAGAGCAAAAATAATATATCTTTTCTGGCTGTGCTTTATTCCCCACTTTCGTTCTTCTCATTTAACTCAGTTTTAAACCCTGTAATGAAACACTCATTGAAAATATGGGGCCAGTCTAGGAAATACTTTAAACTCCAGGGTTTTTCCTCTCCAAGCCCCATTGCATCTAATCAGTTCTTTAAACCATCTATCCAGGATAGTGTGTTTTTACACAGTGGCACAGTCGTGGACTTGCTCACTTTAAGGACCTTTTCACAGGCAATAAATCAGCATCATTTCAACAACTTAATAAATACAGTATACCACCATCACACGTTTTCTGATATTCACAAGCCAGAAATTTTTGTCTATTTTGCATGCATGAGGAAAAGTTCCCAATAAACAGACGATTAAATGACAAGAAATGCATTGGCTTACAAAGTGACACAAGTCACGGTTCACATCAACCAATGCGTGCATCTTTCTCATGCAGAGAATTACTTATTTACAGCTTTGTTTGCTAATTAGCTTTTACCTATAAATGAAAAAACAAAAAATCACAGATTTTTCAGGACAGTTTCAACTAAAGATGAAAGCCGCCCCCACCACCCAACTGCAAAATCTTGGTCGAGTTGTAAATACAAAGCTCCACATCTGCCTCTCCTTTAGTGTTTCATACTACCGGTGCTTCAGATTCAGCCCCTCCCAACAGATGATGCTATGCTTATCGTTACAGCTCAAGGTCTCTTTTCAGCGGACCCTGGCTTCTCTGTTAGGTTCACTTTTTGGAAACATTAATAAGTAAAGGATTGCAGCTGATTATCTGCAGTGATGCAGCCCAGACCTCTGTGATAACAGGATTATCTGTAGCTGGAGCAGTGGATGCAACTCCTTTAACAGCAGGACTGCATCCAGAAGGTTCACAAGCTTAGAAAGCTGATGAACACCAAGGTGCCCAAAGCTCTTCTGACCCTTCACCCTCTAAAACGTTTTTTTCAGGTTAATCAAGTTTGATGTTCCTGCACCCATGCATAGATCTTGGTAACAATGGATGTTTTAGAAGTGATTCTGTCCAGCATAAAGACAGGTGAGAGCGGTGAGTGTGACATGTTTAATGCTATCAGGGCACCACAGTTCTACACAGTATTTTATGGCCAAAGCATTACATACATCCGATTCTTAATCTATAAAAAAGTCCAGTTTGTTGATGGACCCACCATTGTCGGCAGTAGCAACTTTAACTATTTTGTAAACATCTTCCACAAGGTTTAGGACTGTGTTCATAGATGGGAAAACCAGAATTGCAGCCTCCGCTCTAATTCAACCCAAAGGTGTTCAAAGAAGGTTGAGGTCAGGACTATGTGGGCCAGTCAAGGTTCTCCACACCAAACTTTATACACCTGCAGCCATGGAAGTGATTGGAACACCGGAATTAATTGGTTTGGTTGTGGGAACCAATATTTCTGGCAACATAGTTTGTATAAATATTATAAAAAATAAAATCTAGAGAACTTTAACATAGTCTTGATTAGTAGTCAATGAAGCATATTGTTAAATTGTAAATTGACTATGTGACGTCTTTGAATTTTTATTTTCTTTTACTAATAATGATGTCAGTACCATCATCTAACTGTCTAGTACCATGGGCAGCAGCACCTCAGAGATCCGATTGAAATTAGACTGGATGACTGCTGATGTTGACTAAGAGGAGTAAGTCTGATGTAGGCATACTTAGTCATTATGACCATTTTAAAAAATTTTGAAATCCCATTTATCAAGAAAATATATATTCAGCATTAAAAGGAAGCTAAATAAAAGCATATTTACCTTTTTATTAACATCAAGAACATTGTTGGACAGTTTAAACAGGTACATTTAGCCTTTTATCCTGCTTGTGTCAGGGTTTGTGTAGAGGAGGACCCCGATATGCAGACGAGCAGGCAGCATGACGGTAAATGAAAGGATTTAATTAACAAAAACTTACTACAGAGGGTGACGGCAAAAACAGACATGGGCAGGCTGGCAAACAGGCTCGGCATGATCAAAAAGGACAGACATGAACAGAGACGGTGACCCAAAATGTTTCCGCGAGGAATGAACAGAACAGGTGTATATATGGAGCAAGAACCAGGTGAAATGAGGAGACTGAATGCTAGGTGCAGGTGAACTGAATGAAGACGATTGAAGACAGGAGAGAACAAAACATGGCTGGAGCAAAACAAAAACTCTTGAATACAAATTTAAACACAACTACTAAACCATGAAACTAAAGCATAACCAGATCCAAAAAACCTAACTTGACAAAACATGAACTAGAAGACAAAAACTAAGCATGACCAGGAAAATAACAGAAGCATGATTCAAAACCTATCAAGAAAAATAATAATAAGAAGAAGAAGAACCCAAAAACACCCACAAATTATGACAGTTTGGTTCTACATATCAAAACCGCACTAGAGTGTTTTACTTTATATCATTTTGCACAACATATTCAGTACATACTGTATATTAAGGAGATGCTGTAAACCAGCACTGCTTGGGCTGAAGACCTCCCTGTCCTCTGCATTCATAAGATGGTTTGTGTTCTCCCTGTTTTTCTTTCCATAAAAGGAATGCCTGACTCACTGCTCATGTATTGTGGGTCTCTTTTCTGGATAAAATCATTAACTAAGCTACTGTTTCATCATATGTATGGACTTTCTGTGCTTTTACTTGCAAGAGAAAGTACTCCCAGTCCAGTGCTTGTTTGCCTCTCTTTGCTGCCTGGACATATTAATGGATTAATTGCCATTGTAATTCTGTTTACACTTTATTTTTCTTTCTCATAGGAAGTTGTTCCTTTCCACTGTTACCATATTCTTGCATAGAAGAAGGGGTTGCTGCAGTAACGTGATTTAAGACGGCATTTGTTGCTAAATCGCGCCATAATTTGGTTCCATTGAACTGAATAGCAAATTTAAATACAACCTAATTCTAATAAAGTTGGAACATTTTGTAAAACGTAAACAAAACTAAATACATTGATTTTCAAATCCTATTCAACCTTTATTCAATTGAATCCACTACAAAGTCAACATGTTTCATGTTCAAACTAATAAACTTTATTGTTGTTTTGCAAATATTCACTCATTTTGAATTTGATGCTTGCAACATGTTCCAGAAAAGATGGGACCAGGGCAACAAAAGACTGGGAAAATTGAGAAATGCTCTAAAAACACCTGTTGGGATCCTTCCACAGGTGAACAGGTTAACTGAAAACAGGTGAGGGTCATGATTGGGTAAAAAAGGAGCATCCCTGAAAGGCTCAGCCGTTTACAGGCAAGGATGGGTAGAGGTTCACGACTTTGTGAACAGCTGCATGAGCAAATAGTCCAACAGTTCACAAACAATGTTTCTCAACTTACAGTTGCAAGAAATTAAGGGATTTCATCATCTGCAGTGTTTGTGTGTCTGAGACAGCATGTTCCTGGGATAGGCCCGGGTCGAGTCTTGCTGGGCCAAAAAAAAGGGAAAAACAGTTCAGCTCTGGAATGAGGAGATGATAAGAGTAATGAAATTGTTATGGTACAACCGTCATGTAGACCGGTTTGATTTCTTGCAGCTGTGATGCTAGTCTTACATTCCTGTCACTGCACTTGAGAATCAATGTTGTACCAGAATTCGTGCATAAATAAATGATGGTAAATTTGATTGGTCAGGAGGTCCACATACACACTAATATTTTGTATTTAAAAACACCCTGTAAGAGCTGAAGGCAGGGAACTTCTGGAATTTTTGATGAAGATGTTTTGTGCATTGTGAGAAATAAAGGTTCCTCCCGTGAAGACTGGGAGGAGAGAGAACTCTGAGTTTTTGTGTTAATTGCTTTAGCTCAGTAGTAGGCTGCACTCAGTATCTCTGGAAGAAAGCGGCAAGGCTGAAAACAAACACTGAATGCCGATGACCTTCGACCCCTCAGGAGGCACTGCATAAAAAGACCAACATGATTGTGTAACAGATATTACCACATGGGCTCAAGAATACTTCAGATCCAATGTCAGTTAACATAGTTCGTCGCTACATCTACAAGTTAAAACTCTACCATGCAAAGCCAAAGCCACATAACAACACCCAGAAAGAGCACCAGCTTCTCTGGGCCCGAGCTCATCTGAGATGGACTGACGCAAAGTGGAAAGGTGTGCTGTGGTCAAAAAAAAGGGTACACATTTCAAAGGGTTTGTAAAAATCATGGACATCGTGTCCTCCGGGCCAAAGAGGAAAAGGACCATCTGGATTGTTATCAGCCTAAGGTTCGAAGGCCAGCATCTGTGATGGCTTGGGGGTGTGTTAGTACCCATGGCGTCATGGGTAACTGGCACAGCCGTAAAGGCACCAATGATGCTGAAAGATACATACAGGTTTTGGAGCAACACCTGCTGCCAAGTGCTGCATGGTGGTGCAGTTGCCTTGCAGCAAGAGGGTCCTCGGTTCAACTCCCTGCCGAAAGTCTTTTTGCATTGAGTTTGCATGTTCTCCACGGACATGTGTGGGTTCTCCGGCTTCTTCCCAGTCCTAAAAACATGACTGTTAGGTTAATTGGTCTCTCTGATTTGCCCTTAGGTGTGAATGGTTGTTTGTCCTGTGTGTTGCCCTGAGATGAACTGACGACCTGTCCAAGGTGTATACCAACCCCCTGCCCATAGACTGCTGGAGTTAGGTCATCAGCTCCCCTGCGATCCAGTATGGAAGTAGCAGGTATAGAAAATGGATGGATGGATAGATCAGCTGCCATCCAAGCAACGTCTTCTTCAGGGACGTTCCTGCTTATGCCAACAAGACAATGCCAAGCCACATTCTGTACGTGTTCTAACAGCGTTGCTTCGTAGTAAAAGAGTTCTGGTACTAGACTGGCCTGCCTGCAGTCCAGACGTGTCTCTCATTGAAAATGTGTGGAGCATTATGAAGCACAAACTACGACAACAGAGAGCCCGGATGGTTGAGCAACTGCAGTTGTTCATCAAGCAAGAATGGGAACCAATTCCTCCATCAAATTTTCAACAACTAGTCCTCAGTTCCCAAATGTTATTGAGTGTTAAAAGGAAAGGTGATGTAACACAGTGGTAAACATGACCTTGTCCCAGCTTTGTTGGAGCGTGTTGCAAGCATCAAATTCAAAATGAGTGAATATTGGCAAAAAAACAATACATTTGATTAGTTTTAACATTAAATATCTTGTCTTTGTAGTGGATTCACTTGGATTGAGGTTGAACATGATTTGGAAATGATTGTATTCTGTTTTTATTTACATTTGCTGCACGGTAGTGCAGTTGGTAGCACTGTTGCCTTGCAGCAAGAAGGTTTTGGGTTTGATTCCCGGCCGGGAGTCTTTCTGCATGGAGTTTGCATGTTCTCCCCGTGCATGTGTGTGCATGGTTGTTTGTGTGTTGCCCTGTGATGGACAGGCGACCTGTCCAGGGTGTACCCTGCCTCTCATCCATAGACTGCTGGAGATAGGCACCAGCTCCCCCTGCGACCCACTATGGAATAAGTGGTAGAAAATGACTGACTGACTAACTGATAAAGTCCCAACTTCATAGGAATTGGGATTGTACTTTGTTACTGTAAATCCTTCTCTGTTTTGATCAAAGGGCTGAGAAAGCATAACTAGGTGTTGAAATATTAAAAATAAAACTTAAAAATGACATTTTCTTAAAAGATCTTATAAAACATAGTAAGATAAGATGCTCACCTTCAGAATCCAGACATCCTGCCACACCAGTTACAATGTTTTTTTAAAAGCAGCATCACTATATACAGATCTGTGTCCATTAGCTGTGACCTCTGGGACAACTAAGAGCAGCCAAAATATGAACAGCCAGCCAGTAATGCTGCAAAGACTGATGCAGTTCATAGCCTAACACGGCTCAGTGAATAAATCACTGACAAGGATCAGAGTGAGGATCTCCATCAGAGTCTTTTTACTGCTGTTAACCTTTGCCTGATTAAGTGAATAGAAGAAGCCTGTCAACAGAGCCACTTCACACCAAAATGACCCATCAGTCAGGATCAGAGCTGAACACAGAGACTCCTAAAGACCCACTAAAATGCCTGCTGCCGCCACATCAGTAGTTTGGGGTGATTTATCTCTGCCGCTCAGTATTTAGGCAACATGATAATATCACCTGTCGCTCACCGGGCGAGACAGATTAGGATAACAAGGTTACACTTTATAGGCATAGGGCAAAAATGAAGCCAATGAGATTAGAATCGAGTGCAAAGGAAAAGTGATCCACCCTTCTCTGGAAAGAAGAGAGGCTTACGGCCTGTAATAGCCCTGCTGTGGTCACAGTGGAGACCCACTTCTTGGTGCTTAAGCTAAAAAGGCCAGACTGGACTGCCCTTAGTTAGTATGAACTTATTGATTAGTTCAAGAGTGCAGAATATGTAAGACTGCATGGTCTGAAAGTTAAATGAAAGAGTGAAACAATTCAGCCTCGAGTATCTGTGCTTATACAAGTTAAAAAGTAAATTTAAAGGATAATAATTAAGATTCAAAGATCTACAGTAGTTTATACATGGGCCGAGTTGAGATCATCATGCTATCAAAGCCTTGAGTTTTACTGCATTACGATATTTACATACATTTATTTAAAACACAAAAACAGCAATCACTCTCATTGCTGATAAAATTCTACAGCATAATTACACATATAGTAAAGTTATGTGTAACAATCATTTATTGTTATTTAAATGTATCACTTAAATTGCACTGAGCTGGGTTCTGCTGGAGGTTTCTTCCTGTTGAGGAGTGTTTTCTTTTCACTGTCACCCCCCACCCCCTTGTTCAGGAGGAGGGATTGCTGCCAAGTCAGTGACTCGATGCAACTGGCACACCATGACTGTCCATTTGTTTGGTGAATGGAAGTATTTCCAAACAGCCAACTTTATCTTTCTTGTAAGTGAAGTTTAATTACTTTCTCTCACCCAGCTGACTGGGAGTGTGCAGCAACAGGTGAAGAAGTAGCAGCACTTCTTCTTGGCTCCATACAGTAACAGAAACCTTGGCTCATTTCTGTAGTATCTCAATAACAGGGATGTAGGAACGTTATGACTGAAGCTTTTAAGGGTTTTGAAAGCATAACTTCTCAAAACCTTGGTACAACATGTTGGTGGTAACCAGCCCATGGGCAGGGCTCCATGCCATCCCGTCCAGTCAGACAGCCCCAGGAAGGTCAAGGGAGCGGGACCCCCATCAGGGCCCAGCCCCCTACAACATAATCTGAAATTACCAGAACGATTACTTGGCACAATAGCAACAGTACTACTATCCAATAACACTACAGTGATGTTGTGATGGCCAACTTCTTGGCTACACTCCAGTAAAGTTGAGTGACTCTCATGCACTCTCAATGTTTATTCATCCAAACACAATGACACACTTTAGTTTGCAACAAAGTTTTACTGAGGTGTTTAAATGCATGGGTTCTACCCTCACCGTTGTCATATCTCAGTTCTTCAGTAAAAGACCTTGATCTTTATAAGCGATTGGCATTCTTTCACGCATCATTCTGTGGGCTAAATGTAATTGTCAGGTGTGTATTAACCTGTTATTGATGAAGATATCTGTTTAAGCTAACCTCATGGGACCAGACAAATGCATTCAGCTTATTACGTCTATCATCATGGACATGGTTAGATCTCCAAATCTGTTTAATATCATTCATATAGAACTTTTAAAACATGAATTTACCTAATGTGGCTAACAAAGTAAAGCAGATAAATACAAACCACCAATAAAAACACAACACTATGTTTTTCTCATAAAATCTCATAAAATAGAGAGGGTCCTGGCTGCAGAACACAGATTGATGAAATAGACCAAAGTTTGTGGCTGCAATATGGCAAAATGTGAGCTTCAAGCTGTAACCTACTGAATGATAAATGGTGAAACACAGAGGTGGGGCTGGAATCACTCACTTTCCTGCACTTTTACTGTAGCCTGGCAGAAATGACATCACTGCAATCTAATTGGATGGTTCCCATGTTGGGCCCGGGCCAAAGATGTTGGGTGTCCGGGACAGAAACTAACATGGCAGTTCTGATGGTACCTCAGCTGACATTTCTGAGCTCTGATTTAGCTCAAAGTTTTATAAACGTCACTTCAGGTGAGAATTAGATACTCTATTTCAAGCAGGGCTTATAAACACCAGCTGGTAGTTAAAATCTGATAAAGTTTTAATTGAAGTCCATAACTGTGTTTTTACATTAATTTGAAGAATGTGAGTGTGAAAACAAGCAGCAGTAAAGGCAGACCCCTGCTGTCACACTTTAACTCGTAAGTAAAACCACAAACTACATTAAGAAGCTGTTGGATAAAAGAAAAATGTCTCCTTTCTGGATGTGTGAATCAGACAGGGCCTCAAACTGTTAGGGGTCAGAGAGGTGTCAGCGCTATATTAATGTTTACTACAGTTCTAGGTCTCCATGAGCCTAGTCCAAGTTCCAGATCAAAAAGTGGCTCTTTACTCCAGGCTGGAAAAGAGTTGCTGCTAAGTGAATACCATTTGTTTTGCCAGATTTGGTGTTTTACTCATGGAAACAGAACAAGCACTATCACCAGTTTGGCACAATAACTGGTTTAATGGAAGACATCTCTGAAACAATACATGGTGACTGGTTTTACTGGCTCATTTAACTCTTTAGGGGCAAATTAAGATGACGTTTCAATGTATCATTTGAATAATGATGTTTTAGTATTATCAAAGTTTTACTATAAAACTTACCATGAATATAAACTAGCATATACCATTACTATTATTATTTTAAAGATTCCTCAACCTATCTTTAAAAGTATGTGCACATTTTGTACATTTTTTAAATTAACCTACTCAGTTGCACATCCCTTTCAATCTGAGTATGCTATTTATTTAATAAATGTATTGTACTATTTTATTCTATTCTATTCAACTTCTGTTGTTCCATATGCAACATCTTTAGATTTGCTTCTGAAGATTTCAGTGATGCACTCTTTTCAATGTCTTCCAACCAAATAAATGGCAATTCCAGTAAAAAAGACAACCAAATAGTTCACAGGAACATGTTAAAGGTTTCAACATCACTGATAAATGAATAATTAAAAAGGACAGTTACATTTTGTTTAAACAGGTTATAGACAAATGAGTATATCACATTATTTATTCTTTTTACTTATATTTTAGGATTTTTATGAGAAGAATTGAAAAAATGGATAAAAAATATATTCCACTGAATAATTAATACTCAAAATGTGCACTAATAAACGACAGCTTACCTCACTGTTGGACAGCTGATACCAGGGCTGTTTGCCATACGTGAAGATTTCCCAAAGAACGACGCCAAAGCTCCAGATGTCGCTTTCTGTTGTGAACTTCCTGTACATAATGCTCTCCGGGGGCATCCAGCGGATCGGCAGCATTGTCCGACCACCAACCTGAGGATGAGGACACCCTTTCAAGACTATACTCAGTAAATATAGCTGGCCAGAGAAAATATTAAGGGAACTTGCAAAAAATGTCAAAGTTTGAATGTTGACGTAACCTTGATGCCCAGACACTTACCCGGTAGTAATCTGTACTGTAGATATCTCGAGACATACCAAAGTCTCCGATTTTCACCACATGACCTTCTCCCACCAGACAGTTGCGTGTTGCCAGGTCACGATGGACGAAGTGCAGCGACGCCAGGTAAACCATCCCCGAAGCGATCTGGGCGGCGATGTGCAGCATCTGGGGCAGAGTAAGCTGGCCCAAAGGGGGCATCTTGATATCTTCCAGCATACGAGCGTCAGGCCCATGAGCTCTGTGGAGGAAACAGACAGGTGCTGGATTTTTGCTATTATTGGTATGTTGGTTATTTAATGAGAAAATGAACCCACTTACAGGTCCTTCTCAAAATATTAGCATATTGTGATAAAGTTCATTATTTTCCATAATGTCATGATGAAAATTTAACATTAATATATTTTAGATTCATTGCACACTAACTGAAATATTTCAGGTCTTTTATTGTCTTAATACAGATGATTGTGGCATACAGCTCATGAAAACCCCAAATTCCTATCTCACAAAATTAGCATATTTCATCCGACCAATAAAAGAAAAGTGTTTTTAATACAACAAACGTCAACCTTCAAATAATCATGTACAGTTATGCACTCAATACTTGGTCAGGGAATCCTTTTGCAGAAATGACTGCTTCAATGCGGCGTGGCATGGAGGCAATCAGCCTGTGGCACTGCTGAGGTCTTATGGAGGCCCAGGATAGCTTCGATAGCGGCCTTTAGCTCATCCAGAGTGTTGGGTCTTGAGTCTCTCAACGTTCTCTTCACAATATCCCACAGATTCTCTATGGGGTTCAGGTCAGGAGAGTTGGCAGGCCAATTGAGCACAGTGATACCATGGTCAGTAAACCATTTACCAGTGGTTTTGGCACTGTGAGCAGGTGCCAGGTCGTGCTGAAAATTGAAATCTTCATCTCCATAAAGCTTTTCAGCAGATGGAAGCATGAAGTGCTCCAAAATCTCCTGATAGCTAGCTGCATTGACCCTGCCCTTGATAAAACACAGTGGACCAACACCAGCAGCTGACACGGCACCCCAGACCATCACTGACTGTGGGTACTTGACACTGGACTTCTGGCATTTTGGCATTTCCTTCTCCCCAGTCTTCCTCCAGACTCTGGCACCTCGATTTCCGAATGACATGCAGAATTTGCTTTCATCCGAAAAAAGTACTTTGGACCACTGAGCAACAGTCCAGTGCTGCTTCTCTGTAGCCCAGGTCAGGCGCTTCTGCTGCTGTTTCTGGTTCAAAAGTGGCTTGACCTGGGGAATGCGGCACCTGTAGCCCATTTCCTGCACACGCCTGTGCACGGTGGCTCTGGATGTTTCTACTCCAGACTCAGTGCACTGCTTCCGCAGGTCCCCCAAGGTCTGGAATCGGCCCTTCTCCACAATCTTCCTCAGGGTCCGGTCACCTCTTCTCGTTGTGCAGCGTTTTCTGCCACACTTTTTCCTTCCCACAGACTTCCCACTGAGGTGCCTTGATACAGCACTCTGGGAACAGCCTATTTGTTCAGAAATGTCTTTCTGTGTCTTACCCTCTTGCTTGAGGGTGTCAATAGTGGCCTTCTGGACAGCAGTCAGGTCGGCAGTCTTACCCATGATTGGGGTTTTGAGTGATGAACCAGGCTGGGAGTTTTAAAGGCCTCAGGAATATTTTGCAGGTGTTTAGAGTTAACTCGTTGATTCAGATGATTAGGTTCATAGCTCGTTTAGAGACCCTTTTAATGATATGCTAATTTTGTGAGATAGGAATTTTGGGTTTTCATGAGCTGTATGCCAAAATCATCCGTATTAAGACAATAAAAGACCTGAAATATTTCAGTTAGTGTGCAATGAATCTAAAATATATGAATGTTAAATTTTCATCATGACATTATGGAAAATAATGAACTTTATCACAATATGCTAATATTTTGAGAAGGACCTGTACAGCTGGGGGATTGTATCCTGAGGGCGAAGTTGCTCAAAATGCCCCCAAAAAAGTCCTGGACCACAAACTGATTTGAGATTTATTATTATTTCTGTGAATGGTCAAAAGCTGCTCTAACTTAAAGATATAATAGAGAGGAAAACCTACTGTTCTATTTATTCTTACAAAATATTAACAGCTAATCTACAACAGCGGTTTTTTGCTTTGGACCTTTTCCCCACTACAATTAAAGTGCTTAAACCTGAAAAGTTTACAGGAGATTTATCATGTAATTCCTTTACTTGTAGTGACATCCCACAGGTAAACTAATTTAGTCACATTGTTATACAATGTTTTACCAATAAAGAGCACCTGGTGTAGTGTATTTTGTCTCCAAGACAAGTCCAATACTGCACGTTTACTCTGTGGCTGAGTGTAAAAGATTTTAGTGTACTTTGTTTTTGTCACAATGGAAATGAAAGAATCAGATACAAAAAAAGAGGTCTACCCATTATAATTAATGATAGCAATAATAATGATGAGGCAGCTGTGTGTTGATCTCCATAAGTCATGGAATGATTACAAGATAATAGCTGCTAACCTAACCGTGCTTCACAGCTGGAGCAATAATTAAAAGGTTTAAAACTCAATCTGTGACAAACAAACCAGGATGTGACTATAGCAAAGAGTGGCATCATGGGAGTCACCTCTGCCTTCCTCCCTCCCTGTTGGATGGACTAAGGGTGAGTCAGGTTTAGCCTAAACCAACTCAGTTATGGTTGAGGTGCAAACACACCCTCCATTTCTGCTACTTGTGCGACCCCTTCTCTTTCCCAATGGTTATAATAGGTCTGACAGAGACGGGTACCCTCAATCCTTGTGGTTTCTAGTATAACAATGGCCACCAGTGAGCTCTAGATGGACAAACCTTATCAGTTTATTATTTTACATAGTACCCCTACACATAGCCCATTCTAAAATGGCCAAACTGACACTCAGTAGTTTAACCTCCCCAACAACCCTACACCATTCCAGACCCTTTGTGAAGTGCCTTGAGACGACATGTGTTCTGAATTGGTGCTATATAAATAAAGCTAATTTGAAATGCTGAATTGAACCAAGTCTCCATAATAACTATCAGATGATGTCAACCTACAAACCAGTTGCTTTAAAAGCAAAATGTGTCTGTCCTGCCATAGCAAATGTAGAATTTATGAAAACTCTACTGGGACTTTGACTAAAACTTTGGTCAGATGAGATTAATATCGAGCTTTACCTAAAACAACGGACAAATGTAAAGCACCTCTCTCACTGTTAAGTTTAGTGGAGGATATATGATGCTGTGGGCTTCTTTTTTCTTTTAAAAATGCACTGGGAACCCTGTTAAAGTACATGGCTTCATGAGCCCTAAATTAAGGCATTTTTAATAAATCTGGAGGCCTTTGAGGGAAAACCGAAAATGAAAAGTCATTGGGTCTTGCAGCAGGATATTGGTCCAAAACGTATGTCTAAAATACCACAGAAACGGTTGACCAGACACAAAATCAACCTTCTTTAAAGGCTATCTCAGTCCCACACAGTCATAGGAGAGGTCCCAGGACTCTGGACCATCCAGAGAGGAATAGTCAAAGACCCCTCTCTCTGTAAACCCCAACCTCCTAAAAGGTTACTGGATACAAAGTACTAACAATTATTTCTTAAGATGGAATTCGCCCCATATTACGTGTAATTTATAACAATTTTAAAGTTTTGTTTTTCTAAACTTTTCTGTGAGAGAAGATGCTACTGCAGCAAAAGACAAGATTGTTTTCAAGCTTTTCACACAGCTAAACCTGCAGGGCCAATAGGTCTGGAAAACGCCATAAATGCATAATCTGTACACAGTAGACTGAGTAAGAACCTGGCAGACTGTCCCACACTGGTACCGATGAGAACATTGATATTAAACAGGTCTCACAATAGAGCAAATAGTCATCCAAACAGGCATAGTTGTGCCTTATATTGTTAATTTCCTGCCTTTTTCGACAGATGACAGCAATGTTTTGACAAACCCACAGCATCCCTGTGTGTGTGAATGTGGGTTTTTATTACAGTTCATTGATTTTACAGACACTATTATCCAACTGGACTTAAAATTGAGGGTCATAGAGGAGCATTGAGAGTTTATGACACTGAAATATTTTCCAAGAGGCCTTCAGCACAGAAGGATTCAGTCATACGGCCTGAGAGCTACAGAGCTCATCTCCTCACTCACAGTTCATTCATAAGTAATGCTCTCTATAAACCTGTGATTTCTGTTTATTAATTGTGTTCCAGACATTTATAAAGACGAAAGCTTCCCGATGTGTGCGAACAAAATTTAAAGCTCACTTTTCCTGATCGGAACAACAGACATGGCACTTATGGAAAATTGTAACGGAGGTGGAACAACAGCACTGTGGACTAGTACTGAGTACACAGCCCTATTCAGTAAATTACAATATTATTGAAAAACTAATTTCAGTTAGAAACTCAATTCACTGAGTAAAGCATACTATACAGATTAATCACAAACAGACTGATGTTTTAAAGCCTTTATTTCTGGTAATTATCATTATTTTCTGCTTACAGCTAATTAAAACACTAAATTTAAGATTTGAATATTACATCAGACCAATAAAAACATTACAGATACAGAAATGTTAATGAAAACTTTACCTGCTTAAAGGTTGATATTTTTAAAACGTACTTTAACCTGACACACGACCCTTTGGAACGCATATTGTAATTTATTGAATACTTCAATGCAACTTGTACATTTCATACATAATAGTTGATATCTTGGGGTTTGTATTTTAAGAGCTGAACCTGAGAGACATAATAAATGTAGACAAGGTTACATGGACTTCATGGTTCAAGAACCTGCAGGTCCTTGTAATAAACCATCTTCTATTGGCCGTTTATGATTATAAAAACACTCAGATTGGCCTCTCAGCGCATTTGTAATTACGGCACCAACCTTGGGTCACCTGAGGGACAATGACCTCAGCAAGCAATCTGCAGATTGAACACTTCTGTCATGTCCAGAATGAGCTCTGAGAGCATGACTGACGAGGTCAGCATGACCACGTCACAATAAAGCCATTTAAAACCAACGCTTAATAGAAAACACGAGGCTTGTAATACGCCTACAATTGATTTGCAATAATGTAATTCAGAGATGCAGAGCACATTAACTCTCTGTTGTTGATGTGGATCATGAACACCCACTCTGACATCCAACTGCCTAAATGAGCAAATCACAGCTGATGTGTCTCCATGTGTCATCCATCCATCCTAATCTCTCTCCTCTCCGTATTACAAAGGAAGTTGTCTATACAATCCCTATTAGTTTAAAAGGCAGGTGGCAGGGTGGGAAAGCAGCTGCACCGTGGGGCTCTCAAAGATTTTACCCACTCTGTTTTCTGGAAATGTGATTTCGAACCGTCCCTGAATGTGTATCTCAGAAAAAGCCTGTGCGAATGCACACACGTGTGGGTTTTTTGAGGCACGTGTTTTTATTTGCAGTCTATCTCCTGTGCAGGACACCTGGCATCCTGTATTAACTCCGTCTGCTCTGATAGTTTCTCAGATTGTTTCCAAGGTACCAACTGAGCTCTGATAGGTTTGCCTCCCTTTAAGACCTTCTGCAGATTTCCAAAGAATTTTAAAAGATAAAACAATACATCTCAAGCTTTTCGGTCACTGTTAAACAACAAGTGTTGTTTACGGCATCATTTTGTACATGACCCTGTAGATAATAAAATCAGTTCAATGTGGTGCCCCAGCAGATGTTTCTGCATTTGCTCAAAAGCTAAAACTGGTTGTATTTAGTGTTTAATATGAAGAAAATCGTCTGAAGGTGAAAGTCTCTCTGTTTTGCCATCATTACTCTAAGCCCGTCTTGCTAATAATGAAACTGCCCTGTGCCTTGACTTGCTCTGAATCACACCCTGGAGCTTTAGCTCTAACTGCATCTCCTTTAGTCACTTTAGTCCGCTCACACAGTAAGCAACCATTTACATGAGCAGAGTAAATAAATTATATTCTATCTATCCTTGAGTCAAATCATTCAGGAAGATGCGGAGGAGTTTAAAAGATCTTGTTGTCTTGTTCTTAGTGATGGTCAATCAACAAGAGAACTGATTTGGCCAATACTTCCACCGGTGATCAGCGGGTGAAATATAAAAAAATAGGATGACTTTCCTAGTCCTTAAATGCACACAAATTAAAAACTTGCAGTATTTTCAGTCTGTAAACACATCAAGCGAAAGCATGCGCTTTGATTAGTGTGAATTAGGTTTAGCTGCCTGTGCTTTGATGTGTAAATGGGGATAATCATGTAATTCTTTCAATTTCTCCTAGTTTGAAAACTTTTCTACCAGCAGCATGCTTTTTTGTTTTATGTTAAACCCCTTAGAAAAACACATCTTAAAAGACCAAATCAGCAGGTTAGCCCTGAAGCAAAACCAGGAATTGGTATCAAGCCTGACTGGTGCATTTCTATTCATTGGTGGTGAACCAATCACCCAGTGACTGGAAATTTACCAATTCAGCCTTGATCAGTTCTGACTTGTAGTCTGTTCATTAAATGCATCAAAATGTAAAAATCCCACTTCTTTTAGTATGTAAATGTATCAAGAAAAAATGTTGTCTGATGCCATTAAAAGGGTTTGTAACATGCTTAGACGCATAAATGGTAAAAAAAAATCTTGCAGTCCACTGCTACCTCTATTAGGTATGGTTAATGTCTGTTTTATTTAATTGTTAAATTAATTTCAGTTAGTGTGTATTCTAGTCCTTAGAAAGAAAATCGGAAGAGGCCAGAAATGACAGAGCAAGCAAGATTTCAGTTCATCTCTGTTACCTTATTTATTATCTCAATTAACAATTTTTGTTAGTTGTATTTTATTGAAATATGGCCTGGAACAAGCGGTCAAGCTTGCAGTAAGGACATTTTGTTAAAAAATGGACAAAGCAAATTTACAATTTGCACAAAAGGTCAGACAGTTTCTTTTTTCACGAATGTGCCTAACAACAGCTTATGTGCAGATACAGGCATGGGTGTACTAGGCTTTACCAAAAACACTTCAGAAATGTCCTTCTAGATTTAAATTTACATTAACATTCAGTCACTGAAAGTGACACAAGTAATGGACAAATCAAGCAAAAAGATGAAATATTTAAGATTTTTACTTAAAAAGATGCAACATTATTTTTATATCATCTGATAAAAATGTAATAAAAACAGGCTATATTTCGCTTATCTTTATTGCTCAAACAGACTCAGATTCAAAATGAATTACCTATTTCACTTGAATTTGTTTGATTTCCAATCTAAATGTAAGATCGTCAACTGTTTTTGCAGGAAAATTGGACTTAAATGAAGACATGGAACAAGATATAAAATGTTGAGTTTTTTCTCAACTAAGCCAGTAATAAAGCTACAATAACAGCTGAAATCCTGACGTCAAGGGAAATTGGCAGTAAATGGAAGCTGCTGTTCAAGGACTATAAAATCAGACAGGGGTTGTGTCTGCTTTTTAACAAAGCTTCAGAATATCGAAAAAATATAGAAAAACCTTCATCATACATTTCTAAAACGTTCTGCGGTTCTTTTAAAGC
Organism: Girardinichthys multiradiatus; assembly: GCF_021462225.1. NCBI lineage: Eukaryota > Metazoa > Chordata > Actinopteri > Cyprinodontiformes > Goodeidae > Girardinichthys > Girardinichthys multiradiatus. Next base: position 45,377,770 of record NC_061796.1, read on the forward strand.
AGCTACTTATATTGAGAATAAGAGGAAATACCAAGAATGAGACATTTAAAAGACCCAGCGAGAGGGAACCTGAGTGGATACTCGCCAGCATGTGGCCTGCCATTACCTGCAGGAAAGTCTCAATGCATGAATCACATACATTAGAGCTGTGAAGGTTTGATTCGTTAATGGAGCTGGTGTGTGATACAGTGATAAGTTGACAAGGAAAATAAGATAAAAAAAAGTAGGGAGTTAAGTTTATAAGTTTCAACTTTTGAAATAGCAACAAAAGCCCAGAAAATACATTTCATAGGAAACTGGTTTCAAAATGAAACCAGTTTCAAAATGAACTTAACATATTCTGTAGTAATTAACAAGCTATGAACAACAGCTGTTGGAAAGCTGCTAAAATTAAACCTCTATTCATAAAAACCACTTTTAATTTAGATGTCTTGTTTAAAGACAAAGCAAGTCTGCCTTTTGACCATTTACAAAGAGGACAAATTCAGTTTGAAAAGCTCAGCATCATAGCACAGAAAAAGCCTTTGTTAACATCATAAACAACCTTCTCATGGACTCTATTGTTAAAGTTGTGTATTTATTCGTTTTTTGGCAGGGAGTTTAGAGCGAATTTACAAATAATCATATTATTATCATAGTCTATAAACATGCTGACCCCATCAGAGCATTCTCTGACTTTAACAGCAGTGTAACAATTAGCAGAGTCTGCAAATTTGATATTGGTTTTGATTTTATTTTTATACACTAAAATAAATGTCCTAATTTTCCATGTCACTACAGATTAAAATGGACAAACCTATTGTCTGCTTCCACCAAGCTGGTTGTAAAGCAACAGTTTGTGTCAGTCTGTATTATTATTTAAGCTTTTTTACAAATGCAGTGTTTCATTTTACCATTTTTACTGAAATAATAAAAAATGACAGTTTACTCCATCAACCACAGGCACTAACAGCTCTTACCAATATAAAATGAGTAACCTCTAAACCTTCGAACTTTATGCATGGGTCATTGTGCTCTGAGAGTGCTGCAGCTTGCAAAGAAAATCCCTAGAAAAGCCTTAAAAACCTGCAATTTATGTCGGAGCATGGGAACACCAGTATGTTGAAGCTGATGCTTGAAATACAGAAAAAAATGAAACTTTGTTGAACTTTAAACATGAGCCAAATGAGCGCTCTAAACAAACTGTTTACATTAAGGAGAGAAATGTTAAGGTCAAATGATCTGCCTCCAGCTGGTTCTATTCAACAATTTGGAAACATTCAGTCTCACAGCTAGAAGATTGTTTGACTTTTTTTGCTGAAAGATTACAATTATGGGTTTAATTATTTCTTCATTCAATCAGCTACATTATTATTCCACCAGTTCTTCCAGCTTTACTGCAGATGAAAGGCATGATGGCTGTATTCCACTTAGCTGCGTTAGACTCAAAGTCTTGTATTGTGAAAGCTGGCTCACTGCTGGGAAACATTCTTTCTGTGCTTTTGCTACTCTGACACATTTGCTATGAAGGTGGTGGTGCTGCCTTTCATTCAATACTTTTAGGGTCTAACCTTCCCCAGCATGAGGATCAACAGTTTGGGCAGCAGACATTCGACGGCCCACCGCAGAGACTGAATGTGTGGTCTTCTACGTACCGAAGGAAGCGGTTGAGGTCTCCATGTCTCATGTACTCAAACACCATGGCCAGTGGTTCTCCGTCTGTGCACACGCCGTAGAATCTCACAATGTGTTGATGCTGAAGGACCGTCAGCAGCTCTGCCTCCCGCTGGAAGTCCTGCCGGGTCGACTCGTTTGCATCCTTCAGAGTCTGAACAAACAATGGTTGTAGCTCTATACCCACTGGAGAAATTATTTTCAGAGCAACATGCATGTTTCAGCACAGTATTATTTAGCCTCTGGGGTGTTTTAGGCACCTTTTGGGCACTTTTCTTGTTTTGAAAGACAAAAAGTGCCCAGTAATAAAACGAGGGAACCGAGCTCAGGAGCTACATGGGGATCTTCAGCTTCCTTACAGTCCTCCTTAGCTTTAACCATATAAAGAAAATCATGTAAGTAAATTATGTTTAAATTTAATGATCATTTGAAAGACTAATTTAAGCAATTTTTGCTTGTGTTTTTGTGCAATATGTGCATGAAATGTCAAAAAAGATATACACTTACAATGTCACTGGCAAATAAACCAGCTTTTGTAAACTCAGTTATGAGAAAAATTATTTTATTTAATTTTAATTATTTTATTATTTTAGACAAATGAATATATTGTATACAGAGCTTCATATTATTTTAATTCAAATATCCCAGACATTTAGGATTATACTATGTTTTAAAAAGACTTCAGATTAACTTTATAATTGTTTTCCACAAATATGTGATGGAGTTTATAGATTTTATATCAAATGAGGTCAAAAGAAAAGAGGAAGACCTTTGTACTTTTCCCCTAACTTGCACAAATATTGATAAAATGTCAACTTTAAACTCATAATTTGGCAAACTATCATTATTATTTACCTAACTGTTTAGATTTTAAGTGGGTTTAATAGCTCTAGATGATATTGATTTGGTTGGAGAGATGGTAGAAGTGGCTCTTTTGATCCTCAAATCTTACTTTACAAACTGGTTCTACTGTGGGACTCATCGAGGGTCCATTAATGGAACACATTTACTTCTAATCCCAAATCAAAACTGGTCTGGAATATAAAACAAGCTAACATTAAGTTTGAAAAGTTTAGAAAGATGTTGATCCATGTTTAGAACTGGGTCCATTCCAGAAAACCAACCTATTTAAATGAACTATGTTTGGTCAAATGTCCAACCAGAGTTATACACGAAGCTTGATGATAGCTACAGCTGGCTGTAATCCCACACATACACTGAAAAGATTAGAAAATAATAGTGTACGACGGGCTACTACTGTTACATCAGAAAGCAATGCACCACTGTTATTTTACTTATTTGTATGTGATGTTTTGAAAATCACATTAAGATATTTTTACTTTTTCCTGTTCTGTTGTGAACCATGAAAGCTTTAAAAAAACATTCAAATATTTTTAAATAGTAGATAAAAGCAGGATGTGTTGTAGAAGAAAAAACATTGTCTCAGTGTTGTGGGAATATTTTCTCACTTCCTTATGACACCTTGATAAAGCTGAGTAGCTATGTCTTAGAAAAGCCAACGTGTGTGATGAATGGACTGATAAATGTGAGCAGATGCATATTACATCATCTTCTTGCATATATTTTTTTCCTCTGTGGTTTGCATCAACCTGTCGTAACATAAGCTGTATTTTAAACCACCTGACATTCTTTTAACAAAGATGGCTCACTCGAAAACCGCTGAACGCTATTCCAACAATGCAATGCAGGAGAAAATAGCTGTAACAGAAGATGTAAAAGTCAGCAACCCAGGATGAGGATCAGTTCTATCTGTATTTATCTTTCTATATCTCTCCATATATGTATATATAACTAATTTCTTAATATTAGCTTGTTCAGCTTATAAAATCTGGCAGGTGGAGCAACAATGGAAATTGGAATTGGCTATATTTGGGAGCATTTGTTTATAATTACTTTATTGAACTAATTAAGCTTGCTGGGAAAAGCTTAAACACTGTTCTTTTTGATGGCAAAATAGAGGTTCTTCTTTGGGGCTGCCCTCTTTAGGGGTCACCACAGCACATTATCTGCCTTCATCTCACCATATCCTGAACATCTACTTCTTTCACACCAGCCCACTTCACTATATCCTTCTCTCCCATCCCAGCTCCATATTTGACAGCTTTGTGCAATATATCACAAATTCTGGAGATTTACATTAAAAAACATGGGAATATTTTGAGGCATTTGTGCAAGTAGGATTTAAAATAAAATAAAAAAGACTAACTGTGTTGCAGAAAAGTTTTTGTTCTCTTTACCACAAACAGTGTCTTTATAGGACCACACACTAACGGCTGACATTTTCACTGTTGCTGCAAATGTTTAGAGCACATTAGCTGTTAAACTGCTTCAGAAACAGCATAGGGGACAATGTAAGATTTCCTCACCTTAATGGCAACCAGCATCTTGTCGCTGTCGGGGCTGAGATTTGCGCACTCTGCCAGGTAGACTTTGCCGAACGCTCCCTCACCTAGCTCCCACTTCAACACAATGTCCTTCCGCTTAATGTGCTGCACACCTGCCACAATTAGAAAGAGAAACAGCTGTGAAGGATCTGTTGCTGAGATCTGTTGATCCAAGACGTTTTATAAGGGGTTACATTCTTATAAAGCCAGGGTCCTAATCTGCCTGAATAGTTTCAGGTTTGCTGATCCTCCTAAATAATTTATTTCCCAAGGTAAAAAGGCATCATTTAATTCTTTAATTGTTGGATATTAAATCATCAATGTCTGCCAATATCAATATTTTTCCATTACCGGACCTCTTTTATTTGAAAAATATTGTTGATGTTTATGGTGATGTGGTGTTGTGTCTGTATGTACACAGTAAATATTTGTCCTCATACGGATTTCCACTGTTTTTGCTTTTTTTAAATCACCTTTAAATGTTTCAGATTATCAAATTCATTTAATATGAGACAAAGCCAACCAAAGTAATACAGTTTCCAAATGAGGATCAAATTTATTAGGGGAAAACTGATGTGAAAAGATAAGATAAGATAAGATAAGATAAGATAAGATAAGATAAGATAAGATAAGATAAGATAGACTTTTCTGACGATCTGACAATGAAAATTTGTTACAGCAGCTCCTAGTACCACACAAGTAGGAATGTGCAATCAAAGAAGAACAAGGTAGATGTGCAAAAAAAAGTAGTAATAATAAACTAAACTAAAATAAAATAACGTAATTCCCCCATAAACTAATTAACTGGCTGTGCTACCCTTGGCAGCAGCAACTGCCTTCAAGCATTTATGATAACTGGAAATGAGTTTTTTAGATTGTGTCATGGAATACTAGGCCACTTTTCTTTGCAAAATTGTTTTAACTGAGTCACACTGGAGGGTTTTTGAGCATAGATGACCTGTTTAAAGACATGCCATTGTATTTGAGTACAAACGTTGACTAGACCAATCCAAAACATTTTCATTATGTTGTTCTAGCTGTTCTGAACAGGACTTGCTGGTGTGATTTGGATCATTGTCCTGCTGCAGACTGACGGTCATATGTGTTCGTTCTGAGAAGAACTCATGGTTCCTTCAGTTACAGCAATTAGTCCAGGCCCTGAAACAGGAACCCAGCCCAGACCATTACACTACCATCATTATTTTTGACAGAATGTCAAAAAGGGGTTTGTCAGAATTAGATAGATTTTCTGAAATGTGTTTGTTTTTCATCAAATGTAACGGGACACACACATTTCAAAAAGTTCCAGTTGTGTCAAATCAGTAAAACTCTACATCAAAACTCTTGGAGATCAAAAACATTTTGGCAAATGTGAGATGGGCCTATGGGTTCTTTTGGGTCAGAAGTGGTTCTGACCTTGGAACTTTATCATGGAGGCCATTTTTGCCAAGTCTCTCCTCCTTTTTACCCTGCAGCATTTTAGATGTTGTTGTGGGTTCTTCTGTGACCTCCTATATGTCCCAGATGCCTCTTGGAGTAATTTTGGTGGGTCAGTCACCTCTCGGCAGGTTCAAAACTGTTTCATGTTTTCTCTATTTGTGAATTATAGTTCTGACTATGGTTCACTGAATTCCTTAAATCTTAAACAAACCTTTGTAACTCTTTCCAGACAGGGAAATGCCAATAACTTTGTTTCTTATCTGTTTTTCAATTTATTTAGAACGGTGCATGATGTGCTGCTTTTTGTTACCCTTTAGCCTACTTCATGTTGTAAGACAGGTTCTGTTTAAGTGAGGTCTTGCTACTGTAGGTCAAAAATATAACAATCTGAGCAGCGAATGATATTGGAGTACTGGATTGGACAGATTTTTACTAGAAGTGAAAATGCACGTTCATTCTGATGGTAGTGCTAGAGGAAGTCACAGTCTTCATGTTGTACAACCATCATCTAGAACTAACATGGGTAGAAATGAAAACAGACCACATCAATATTCAGTTCTTCTTCAAATGATAATGGCCATTTCAGCAACCTAATGGCAGCTCAGACACATTACTGCCCCCAACAGGTCATTTGTAGAAATAGAAGACTGTGCAAACCGACTTTGACTTGTGAGTTTCCACTTCAACATTTTACTCACATATGGCCAGTGGGGGGTACTAATCTCCTGGACTTTAAAGCAGCTACTACAGCAGTAGATTGTTTTATAATGCTGGTAATTAACTTGCAAAATTGCAATAAATATACTTACATAGGACATCATGAGAAAAAAAGGAATGTTTTCATGAACATGATGTTCTGTTGTTTTTCCTTTTAAAGTCAAAGAGTGATTTTCTTTTTCACTTTAGCGGTTTTTACACCCTCGATTTATTGTTTCCTCTACAATTAGAGTGCTCACACAGTGAGACTGCTCTGTAATTCATAGAAAAGCAATAAAAACACACCGTAAGAATCCATCTGAAAGCCTTTTAAATATCTTAGAAATTGTTAACTGATACATTAAACAAAACTCTAATAAGAGCAAATTCATTCAACAGAAATTGCACCGGCACTCACACATATCTTTGTCCTTGATGATGCCACAGAAGTACTGCGGATTTTCCACAAAACTTGATAAACCAGAATCTTCATCTGAAGAAGGCGGGCTGGTTCCAAAGTTCATGAAGCGAAGTGAGACTGCCAGGTCATCCTCGGTACCAAGAACTGATGAGCCTAATGAAACATAAGACACAAGCATGACTGAGGGATACATGACACCTAATCAGTCTCCAACCTCTTTTGATTGCAATAGCCAACAAAAGAAGCAATTCAGGACCAATTTTTCCCTTCTAAGGGACAAACATACTCTACTACCAACTTGGCTGCCCAATTGTTGGTACCATGGTGACAGATGATGACAAGCTCTAATAATCACCATCATCAACCATGCAGCAATCAGGCCACATTGAAATGGGGGAAGAATGACCATACAGGAAGCCTGGATGGTTAGCAACACCTGACTATGGCAAGTATTAAAAGCCAAACAAGTGGTGCCCAAATTGTAAAATCCACTCAGCAAGGCAAACCACAGAACCCCCAGAGTCCAAAACAGATGAAAATGGAACAACAACGAGGGAGCCCAGAGGAGATGGAGGGAAGGAAAGAGGGAGCACGGTCCACTTAGGCAATCAGGCACACTTAGGAGCTCTGAGTGAAGAGAGAAAAGGGTGGGGTGTCCACACGGACCTAGCTTTTCCTCCAGCCATCCATCAATCCATCCATCCATCCATCGTTTTTAATGGCTCTCAACACGTGGCGGTGGGCAGCGGAGGTCTACGCTGTAATTAAGGCACTTTCCCCAACAAACAAACAGCAGCTGCCTGTGTGCAAAGTTACATCACTCTGAAAAATCTGTATTAGTCCATTACTTCCCAGAAAAAACAGAACCATCTCTGATCCCAAACAGTAGCTTTGTAGAAACTCTTATGGGTAAAGAAAAAATTCTTCTGTGTACAATTGTTTTCTACTTTTAACTTTGGAGTATAGGCTACATATACACATCAATTTATTGGCAACAGAATCAGACACTTTTTTTTTAAATCAAATGACAAAATGTAATTCTGTGCATAAATCTGGTACCTTCATTAACCAAAAATGTAAAAACAAGTTTGAGTTATGAATCATGAATTTATGAAAATTATTCAATCCAAATTAAACTAAATTTATTTATATTTATAGTCAGTACCTATAAAAGGCTAAAAAATAAAGCTAATTCTATTGCCATTTAATTCACTCAAATACGTATTCTCCCCACTGTAGTCCAAATTTTATTAAATAGCATTTTGTACATAACTTAATTTGTTTTGATTTATCTTTAGTTCTTAAGCTTTTATTACTAATCTGACTTCTTTTTTCCAGAGTTTCTCCATTACAGGCAGTCATGATAGAGCATCTTGAGTCGTGAAGGGGGCTTTTTGGTTTATATTTCATATATGTTTCTTGGTTTCTGTAAAGCCCTTTCTGTTGCTTTTTTGTTTTATAAAAGTGCTTTAGAAATATTGATTGATTGTAAAACTTGAGAAATATGAGCAACTTTTATGAAACACCTTACTAACCCAAACTTGTGCCATGACAGTAAAAATCCCACACAAATGCTTGAAGAATAAATCTCAAACTAGCTTTCACATTACAGCCAAAGTGAGTATTTCCATTTGCTCCAAGGTCTACAATTTGTTGAGGAATGAAGGTTTCATGTTTTTAGGCTAATGGATGTCTAAAACCTTTTTTCTTCAGTTTAACAGAGGGATGACAAAGGACACAGCTTTAAGGAACCACTAAATAGCATTTTTCCACCAAAGAAACTCTTCTTGAACCTGTTCGGTTCACGTGTCTTTGAACTTTGGTGTTTTGTTGAGCACCGACGCACATTTCCTCCAGATTTGGGAACCAAGTTTGACTCATCAACTTTGGGCGTTACACAACGTGGGGGGGAAGCATGTTAGCGAGACAGCAGAGCTTGCTGAGCTGTGCGCAATGTTGCTTTTAATGCAAAAAGAGAGCATCCTTACACTACAGTTAGTACAAAAAAGGAGACGGTGACTCCGTGCAAGACCAATGGTATGTACAATGTTCTCATCTGCATATGTTCAGCATCTACAAGTGTAACGGATACCAGTAGTTATACAATGCATGTTGAGTGCATTTTTGCAAACATATAACATGTTTATTCGGTTCATTCATGGTCTTCACCTCCGTACTTGTTGCTTCTATTGTCTGCAGCTGCGACCGGCCCACGGGTGACGTTGCGGTTCACAGAGTAGAACCAAGGTTTTTGCGGTGCTGGACTTGTACCAGAGTTTGTGCTCTGAAACCTATATGTTTGTCGGTGGAAATGCATCAATAGTTGGAAATCACATTCGGGAACTGGAACGGGCTCCGAATCGCGTTGGTGTAAAAGGGGTAAAAGGTTTTTTTTAATGTTCCTACAAAGCCAGGTGAGCCAGTTCTCTGTGCTTAAGTTGTTAAAAAGTTTGAAACGCTTGCATGCAGTAAAAAGAACAACTTTGTGTGTCTACTTACGGTGAATACCAAACTTGGGTGGCTGACCACACTTGTTAATGAGCAGAACCATGATGAGCAGAAAGGTGCAGGCAAACACTGCGAGACCCACAGCAACAGACACCTGTCAAACAAACACAAAGAGGTTTGTGGCCAATAAGTGAAGTCTTTGTGTTTTGCTATGCTAACCAGGCATGTGCTAACCACCTTAGAATGGAGGTTGTTGTTCCAACTGACAGAGCAAGGCCAAGTAATATTTATCTGCTTTGGGTGTATAGCAACCATTCACAGATGAGGAGTCAATCAAGCTACCAGTAAAAAATGTATTTCATTATTTCATTTCAACAACATGAGAGTTACTTCTGGCTCGCTGTTATTTTGGCACTGAAACTACTTAGTTGTGGTTTCTTCATGACTGGACCACCTTACCTACTCTTTACCTTCTAAAACAGTTTATGCTGCATTACTCACTGTATTACAGACCAAGAAAGCCTTGATATTGAATATTTAACCAGCTTTTATTGTAGTTTTGGCAGTTTCTTGCAATATGCATAATGCATTCAGATATTGTGAAAACAATAATTTAGCAATTTATTGTACAGCCCTAGAACGTATTATTTTAAGTTAATTAACTAAATTTAGCAGGTTTTATAGACCTAATCTGACTTAAAGGGTTCACTTAAAGGCATATATGCGACAAACTTTGTTCGTATGAAAACAAAAATATTAAAAATATTAGGCACCTAAGCCATTTTTAAATGTTATGTTTTATTTTTTTATTTACTCTGGTTTTGTCTCAAAAAGATATATAAAATGTGCCGTGGCTAAATCTAAAAAGTTGTGAACTTCTCAGCAGACATGAAGACAACACAGACATACCACAAACACCCAACTCTCCGGATTCTCTGTGACGTCCATATCCGGTGTGTTTGTAAGACCTGAGAGGGAGAATATGAAAACACAGGAAGTCAGGACTGGGAAGACATACAAGCAGTTTTAGTCATAAAGTCAGCTGAGGACTTACTTGGATCCCCAACAGGGACTAGCATGAGGAAGGCAAGAGAATATAAAACATGTTCATGAGCAAATAAATTCTTGGTTTTATTGGTAGACCAAAAAACAAAATCACAAATGTTTTATCTGGAAATGATCTTGGAGGGACTACTTGTTGCAAATTATTTGCTGCTAAAAAGTTTAAATTGTATCTATAAAGATGTGTGATGCTGATTATGTAATGTTTGCTCGATTGTCCAACAGCTGGTAGTTCGGATTGATGGTCAATCACAAAACATTTTCAAGAACTCACCTGGAATTATCCCCTCAGGATCCAACGGATCAAAAGGATTATCCATAAACATCCCAATAGCTGTGGCCTTGTCCGTTCCGAGTTTGTTCTCAACAATCAGAGTATAGTTTCCATTGTTGATGTGAGTCGGCTTGTTGAGGAAGAGGCAGCCGTGCTTTACTGACCCATCACTGGAATCTGGGATTAACTGCATGTATACATACATGCTTTCTTTGAATAGAACGCCATTGTACAGCCAGGTGATCTTTGCCTCAGGATTGCCATCCACAGCGAACGGGAAGCACCAGTTGTGCTGCGGCACAGCATCTTTCAGGAAGATGATTTTAGCTGGAACTGCAAGAAGATGACAGGTTCGGAAATTCAGATGAGGTAGGAGAGAGAAATGTGTTTTCCAGTTGTTTCCATACACTCTTCATTTCTTTGTATTTACCTTTTATAGTTCTGTTTGAACTTTGAGTTTTCTGGATCATTTGTTTGTACAGTACCACTTTATTTTAGATTTTTTTTAGAGTTCTCAGTTTGTAAAGCAACTTAACGCTGAATCATTTGGGCATTAAAGCCCTCTGAACTTAGGGGATGAATCACTTGTATGTCTGCAAAAAACTTCTGAATGGAACTGTTTTCATGAACTCTTCAAGCTTAAAATGTTTGTTTTCTACCAGGAAACTTGAAATGCTTGAACTGAGTGCAGCTTATTTTGGTGGCATTAAACAAGCTCCATTTAGGAGTGAATGGCTACTGCAAACAAGAAGACAAAGGTTGGTTACTTAATTGTGTACACACAATTCTTTCTGCCCCTACTAAACAATTTTTTCTGACCACCATACATGTAAAAATATCGGTCCCATTGAAGTTTTCAAACTATGGCAAACAGCAGATTAAATGCTGTTTTCCATAGTTGCTGTTTTAAATTAAAATCCAGTATTGATGTCTTATTGCTGACTGAAATTAAAAATCTAGTCTAACAAGCTCCATTTCAGTCCCAAACGTCAGGCTTTTTGTGCCACAAGAGCAGAAATATGATTGAATGAGAGACACTTGTTCTGACTATGAACTTAACTCCATATTCTCAACTGGTAGACTATGAACATGATTTCATTTAATTTTAATTTAAGTTCTTGTTTATGGTTAAATGTAAACAAAATTTAAATGTTTCCATTTTTTTGTGGAATCTCTGAAATATCACAATTTTACAAGTAAAAAATAGGAGTTCGGCTCTAAGAAACTGATTTACAAGGAGCTGTTTGTTAAAGACCTAACTTGCAGATACTGTTCATCCTCTGTACATTTCCTGATTTTCTTTACACATGTCATGGCTGGATCAGACTACTTAGGCCTGTCTTTCAGAATTACAAAGACCTTATTAGTGTTGAGGTTATTGCACAGTGCTGTAAATGTTTCCATTTCGTGTTGAAAGCACACCTTTGTCATACATAACACAGTTGCATGGTGTATTTTCCCTGTAAGTTTCCATGAATCAATGCTCTCCATCTGAACTGTAAACCTTTGCTGACCTGCCATGAATAATGAATCCTGGTCGTCGTCGTGCTCCCAACCACAAAAACTACCTGGAAGCTCTTTCCTGGATATGAACTTACAGGAAATGGCCCCATTTAGATCGAACACAACTCTCAAGTGCAAAGACCCTTCACTCTGGCCTGGAAATCTTGCTGCTCTTAACCTGCAGCCCTGACCTCGAAAGTGCTTTTATAAGGGGGATACCAGCCCATATGCCCCAGTACTCTTTGCACTCTGAAGTCCATTGCACTGCAGTGGAAATTACTGCTATTTATCACATTTAACTAATTATCCCCTGGTAGTCTCTTCTGATTTTACACTTCAGGGATAAAAAAAAGCTAGAATTATATTTTACAAACGTGCTGCTTGTCACACTTCATCTCATATTTAGACAATGTGTCATTTGAGATCTGACACAGTTAAGTCTGGAAAATTTTCTGGAATTATCACATACAGGATATTGCCTAAATTCAAGATAAAATTACTATTATTTTGCTTCTTTTATTAAAACCACTTTACTTGCAGGGTGTAGTGGGTGCACAACATTCTGCTGCAATGCAATCTAAAATTTGTAAATTTGCACAGGATCAAAATTATACATACAGTGCATTCATCCAGTCTGACCAATATTAAGAAAAGTCTTTGAAAATGCAAACAAGATCTGGAGCTCACTGATCAGTCGTCAGCTTTTATTGTACAAACACTGCAGCAGTCTCATGTTTCGACACCAGTTGGTTGATGGTGCATGATGGTGCCACTAATGTTAGTACATCTTAGGTTTGAAGGCCTCACCTCACCTCCTTGTTATTGTGGCCAAAGATCTCATACTTTGATTCATCTGACCATAAACCTTCAGTCCAGAAGGCTTTTGGCTTTTCTATGTGGGTAGATCTCTCTTAGTGGACAACTGCTCAGGCTGAACATCCAGCCAAAATTACACCAGAAGCTCTCTGATGGCTACAAAAAGCATGTGTTTGTGGTGCAACTTGCTAAGGGATATTTTCCCAAATATTGTGGTGGATGTTTGTATATATTTGACCCTGTACATATAAATTTGACCCTTTGTATATTGAAGAATTTTCTTAAAGCAAATTCAAACTTCAAACCAAATTCTTCTTTTTAGAAATCATTAAAGACAAATGCTGCATAATCAAAAAAATCATTAAAACAATAAAATGAGTATACAGGTCCTTCTCAAAATATTAGCATATTGTGATAAAGTTCATTATTTTCCATAATGTTCGTTCGTTCGTTCGTCGTCTTCCGCTTATCCAGGACCGGGTCGCGGGGGCAGCAGACTCAGCAGAGACGCCCAGACGTCCCTCTCTCCAGACACCTCCTCCAGCTCCTCCAGGGGGAGCCCGAGGCGTTCCCAGGCCAGCCGAGAGACATAGTCCCTCCAGCGTGTCCTGGGCCGTCCCCTGGGCCTCCTCCCGGTGGGACGTGCCTGGAACACCTCCCGAGGAAGGCGTCCAGGAGACATCCGGTATAGATGCCCGAGCCACCTCAACTGGCTCCTCTCGATGTGGAGGAGCAGCGGCTCTACTCCGAGCTCCTCCCGGATGGCCAAGCTCCTCACCCTATCTCTAAGGGAGTGCCCGGCCACCCTACGGAGGAAGCTCATTTCAGCCGCTTGTATCCGTGATCTCGTTCTTTCGGTCATGACCCAAAGTTCATGGCCATAGGTGAGGGTAGGAACGTAGACCGACCAGTAAATTGAGAGCTTTGCTTTTCGGCTCAGCTCTCTCTTCACCACAATGGACCGGCACAGCGCCCCCATTACTGTGGCAGCCGCACCGATCCGTCTGTCGATCTCCCGCTCCATTCTTCCCTCACTCGTGAACAAGACCCCGAGATACTTAAACTCCTCCACTTGAGGCAGGAACTCCCCTCCAACCTGAAGAGGACAAGCCACCCTTTTCCGGTCGAGTACCATGGCCTCGGACTTGGAGGAGCTGATCCTCATCCCAGCCGCTTCACACTCGGCTGCGAACCGCCACAGCGCATGCTGTAGGTCTTGGCTAGAGGGGGCCAGCAGGACCACGTCATCCGCAAAAAGAAAAGACGAAATCCACTGGTCCCCAAACCAGACCCCCTCCGGCCCTTGGCTGCGTCTAGAAATCCTGTCCATAAAAGTTATGAACAGGACCGGCGACAAAGGGCAGCCCTGCCGGAGTCCAACATGCACTGGGAACAGGTCCGACTTAGTGCCGGCAATGCGGACCAAACTCCTGCTCCGCTCGTACAGGGACCGGATGGCCCCTAATAAAGGGCCCCCGATTCCATACTCCTGGAGCACCCCCCACAGGGCATCACGAGGGACACAGTCGAATGCCTTCTCCAGGTCCACAAAACACATGTGAGCCAGAATCGCTTCGAGGCCAACCGGTAGTCCTTCTCCATGGCCTCACCGAACTCTTCCCAGGCCCGAGTTTTTGCCTCTGCCACAGCCCGGGCCGCAGCACGCTTGGCCCCACGGTACCCGTCAGCCGCCTCAGGAGTCCCACAAGCCAACCACAGCCGATAGGACTCCTTCTTCAGCTTAACAGCATCCCTTACTGCCGGTGTCCACCACCTGGTTCTGGGATTGCCGCCACGACAGGCACCGCAGACCTTACGGCCGCAGCTATGGGCAGCAGCATCGACAATAGATGCAGAGAACATGGTCCACTCGGACTCTATGTCTCCAACATCCCCCGGGATCTGGTCGAAGCTCTCCCGGAGGTGGGAGTTGAATACATCCCTGGCCGAGGGCTCCGCCAGGCGTTCCCAGCAGACCCTCACTATGCGCTTGGGCCTGCCAAGTCTGTCTGGCTTTCTCCTCCTCCAGCGGATCCAACTCACCACCAGGTGATGATCAGTGGACAGCTCAGCCCCTCTCTTCACCCGAGTGTCCAAAACATGCGGCCGAAGGTCTGATGATACGACAACAAAGTCGATCATCGACCTCCTGCCTAGGGTGTCCTGGTGCCAAGTGCACTGATGGACACCCTTATGTTTGAACATGGTGTTCGTTATGGACAATCCGTGACTAGCACAGAAGTCCAATAACAAAACACCACTCGGATTCAGATCGGGGAGGCCATTCCTCCCGATCACGCCTCTCCGGGTGTCACTGTCGTTCCCCACGTGGGCGTTGAAGTCCCCCAGCAGAATAATGGAGTCCCCGGGAGGGGCACTATCCAGCATCCCCAACAGGGACGCCAAGAAGGCAGGGTACTCTGCACTACCACTCGGCCCGTAGGCTGAAATGATAGTCAGAGACCTCTCCCCAACCCGAAGGCGCAGGGATACAACCCTCTCATCCACTGGGGTAAACCCCAACACGAGACGGCTGAGCTGGGGGGCAACAAGCAAACCCACACCAGCCCGCCGCCTCTCCCCGTGGGCCACTCCAGAGTAGAAGAGAGTCCAACCCCTCTCAAGGAGATGGGTTCCAGAGCCCACGCTGTGCGTGGAGGCAAGCCCGACTATTTCTAGTCGATATCTCTCGACCTCCCGCACAAGCTCAGGCTCCTTCCCCCCCAGCGAGGTGACATTCCACGTCCCTAGAGCCAGCCTAAGCATCCGGGGATTGGGCCGCTGAGGTCTCCACCTTCGTCCGCCACCCAATCCTCTTTGCACCGGTCCCTCACGGTTCCCCCTGCAGGTGGTGGGCCCACTGGGGGATGGCCTCGCGTCTCTCGTTCGGGCTTGGCCCGGCCGGGTCCCACGAGGAGCAACCCGGCCACCATGCGCTCTCCGACGAGTCCCGACCCCAGGCCTGGCTCCAGGGTGGGACCCGGGCTCCGCCGTACCGGGCGACGTCACGTGCCTCAATATTTTGTTCTTCATGAGGGGTTCTTGAACCATTCTTTGTCTGACCCATCACCTAG
The DNA here is from genome assembly GCF_021462225.1 of Girardinichthys multiradiatus. Taxonomy (NCBI): domain Eukaryota; kingdom Metazoa; phylum Chordata; class Actinopteri; order Cyprinodontiformes; family Goodeidae; genus Girardinichthys; species Girardinichthys multiradiatus. The sequence goes on from NC_061796.1 coordinate 45,393,562, forward strand.
AGCCTGTTTGCCATGGGAGACCCTACCAGGGGCATTTAGGCCCCAGACAACATAGCCTCTAGGATCATTTGAGCACTCAAACCCCTCCACCACGTTAAGGTGACGGTTCAAGGAGGGGTTTTCCATAATGTCATGATGAAAATTTAACATTCATATATTTTAGATTCATTGCACACTAACTGAAATATTTCAGGTCTTTTATTGTCTTAATATGGATGATTTTGGCATACAGCTCATGAAAACCAAAATTCCTATCTCACAAAATTAGCATATCATTAAAAGGGTCTCTAAACGAGCTTTGAACCTAATCATCTGAATCAACGAATTAACTCTAAACACCTGCAAAAGATTCCTGAGGCCTTTAAAACTCCCAGCCTGGTTCATCACTCAAAACCCCAATCATGGGTAAGACTGCCGACCTGACTGCTGTCCAGAAGGCCACTATTGACACCCTCAAGCAAGAGGGTAAGATACAGAAAGACATTTCTGAAAAAATAGGCTGTTCCCAGAGTGCTGTATCAAGGCACCTCAGTGGGAAGTCTGTGGAAAGGAAAAAGCATGGCAGAAAACACTGCACAACGAGAAGAGGTGACCGGACCCTGAGAAAGATTGTGGAGAAGGGCCGATTCCAGACCTTAGGGGACCCGCGGAAGCAGTGGACTGAGTCTGGAGTAGAAACATCCAGAGCCACCGTGCACAGGCGTGTGCAGGAAATGGGCTACAGGTGCCGCATTCCCCAGGTCAAGCCACTTTTGAACCAGAAACAGCGGCAGAAGCGCCTGACCTGGGCTACAGAGAAGCAGCACTGGACTGTTGCTCAGTGGTCCAAAGTACTTTTTTCGGATGAAAGCAAATTCTGCATGTCATTCGGAAATCAAGGTGCCAGAGTCTGGAGGAAGACTGGGGAGAAGGAAATGCCAAAATGCTAAGAAGTCCAGTGTCAAGTACCCACAGTCAGTGATGGTCTGGGGTGCCGTGTCAGCTGCTGGTGTTGGTCCACTGTGTTTTATCAAGGGCAGGGTCAATGCAGCTAGCTATCAGGAGATTTTGGAGCACTTCATGCTTCCATCTGCTGAAAAGCTTTATGGAGATGAAGATTTCATTTTTCAGCACGACCTGGCACCTGCTCACAGTGCCAAAACCACTGGTAAATGGTTTACTGACCATGGTATCACTGTGCTCAATTGGCCTGCCAACTCTCCTGACCTGAACCCCATAGAGAATCTGTGGGATATTGTGAAGAGAACGTTGAGAGACTCAAGACCCAACACTCTGGATGAGCTAAAGGCCGCTATCGAAGCATCCTGTGCCTCCATAAGACCTCAGCAGTGCCACAGGCTGATTGCCTCCATGCCACGCCGCATTGAAGCAGTCATTTCTGCCAAAGGATTCTCGACCAAGTATTGAGTGCATAACTGTACATAATTATTTGAAGGTTGACGTTTCTTGTATTAAAAACACTTTTCTTTTATTGGTCGGATGAAATATGCTAATTTTGTGAGATAGGAATTTTGGGTTTTCATGAGCTGTATGCCAAAATCATCCGTATTAAGACAATAAAAGACCTGAAATATTTCAGTTAGTGTGCAATGAATCTAAAATATATGAATGTCAAATTTTCATCATGACATTATGGAAAATAATGAACTTTATCACAATATGCTAATATTTTGAGAAGCACCTGTATTAATGTTTATGGTGAGTTAACTCCTGATCATAACTGCTGGTAAAATTAATAACACTTTGTCAAATTTCCCTCAAAAGTGTTGCTGTGAGTTGGGAGATTCACAGCAGGGATTCTATGAAAAGGAATCCACATGTGTAGCATGAATCAATGACATGAGGAGTCACTCAGCAATAAACTCCCACTGTTCTGTGAGGTAATTAGAAGTAATTAAAGGGCCAGCGGTTAACGGGTGTCTGTCCACCAGTGGGGCTGATGTTGATAGATTAGCAGCACTAACGCATTTACAGACTGCCAATCAACGTGGAAGAAGCAGTTTTCCGGGGTTGGAGGGAAAAGTCCATTAGCACAAGCTCAAATCAGATCTATGCATGGGTTATCCGCCCCATTTTCCTGATGTGTATTATCTGTCCCTTGATGCTCATGCAGCTGATTGGCGCCCCTGTCATTTTTAGCTTTATTTTCTAATGAGTGTCATTGAGTTAGAGATATATGGTATTGTTTGGATAGTATTTTCAGTAATGTATCACTAATGCATCTGAATATCTCGTGTGGGACTGGGTGCTGTTGTTTCTGGGTGTTGCTCACCGTCCAGATGCACTAATGCATCTGAAAGTGGAAAACAGCAGCAGACCCTCAGAGTCAAGCTCCATCTGTAATTTAAAAGTGCAGAATAGATAAGGTGGCGGAGTTCTTTAACAGCAAGATGAGGTAAATTCACCTTTCTTTGTCCTCTCATTGTATGCCTACATTAGATGACAAGCTGTACATGCAGCACTTCACTCATATTATTTTCACACTTCTCACCAGTCGCCAGATTGAGTGGCAGAGGACAGAGAGCTCCATTAGAAGGATGGTGGGTACGTACCCATATTTGTAGAGGGTGTATTTAGAAGAAATCAGTGCAGTGCATTTTTCTTTTGTGCAACCGTCCACCCTGCCTGCAATACAAAAAAGGTCCCAGTATGCTCTCGCCCTCTCTCCATTAAGGCCAGTGACTTGCATTGAGCTTGTGAGCTTTCAGGAGTGCAGCATTTTATTTGGCAGGCACTTACACTCAATGTCCAATTGCACCATCCCCTCGTTGGGCCCAGCTTGGTTCTCAGCCTCACACGTCAGGTTGTGCAAGTTGTCCTTGGAGGAGACATTGGTGAGCTGAAGAACGAGATTTAACGTGGAGCCCATGATTCTCTCCTGCAGTAGCCAAATGACAGACAGGATGAGGTCAATGAATCCAGCCATAAAGACATGTTGCTCACTTTTTGTGAATACATAACAAAATAAGTATCTAATGAGAATTACCATGCAACCATGGCCAGATACAAATGATACACTTTCTATATATCATTTTCAATGTAATTTTATTTGTATTTTGTATTTAATTACTAGGAAGGTTTTGTCGTATGATGCAACTGTAACGGAAAGAAATTGCAAATAAAAGCCTTTTCTGCAATTGAATTACCAGAAACAAAAATGTTGCTATGTGGGTCAAACCATGTTGGATATTATTGATGTTATTTAAAAACAGTCGTGTTTTAACTTTGCATAAAGTTTAACCCTCACACCATTGTTGTCTGTTTTCTCATTCTGATCTGCACCTTCTGCGATTTAACCCCCAAAACACGTCTTAAAACTGTGTTTTTTTTTCATTAAAATTAGCTTGAAGTTTAATTTGTACATTTTTACAATTGAATGTATAAGTTAGTAAATGCACAACAATGTGTTTAAGATCAGCTGATTCCACTAATTAGAAAAAAAAAACTTTTCTCTCTAAGATGAATGTACCATTGACATATTCAAGTTCAAAGTTTTTGTAAAACTCTGCACACAGTTAGCTTCCCTGAGGAAACACATTTTAGCAGCATAGTGTTTATATATCTGCACCTAGCTCTAGTTACCCCCCTTCTAGATTTGGTCTGTTTGCTGATGAAAAAAAAAAATAAGAATGGATCCTAGGTTCCTGGTGAGTCTCCCCATCAGGTGTGATGGCAAACAAGAGTTCTCTGAGGTTGTGGCAGTCTATTATCAGTGTCTGTCCATTAGGGTCCTGAGTGATGCATGCGGTAGAATGGTGGCCACAATGGCAGGAATTAATGGGGCAGAGGCACATCTGTGTGGTGTAGTAACCAGAAAGTGTAAAGCTGGACTGACCACACTGTCCTCATGCCAAGGCTACAACCTCATCAGACGGTTGGAAGTGGCCAAGTAAGTTATTGTAACGCTCTTGGCACCAATCAATAATCTCATTGTGCAGTTGCAATGAAAAACCCACCCTCTTCTTGGCAATAAAATATGCATCACTCTCTTTACACATGGAATCCTGAAGTCTGTCAAGAGTAGGAAAACACAGGGAAAAGAGCACAGACCTCCGAATTGTGCCCAGACGTGGCTGTGCTGGTTGATGGGAGACTAAAGGCAAGTCTTTTTAAGGCTAAATAGACATGCCAGCCTAGGAAAGGTAAAGTCCCAGTGTTAGGGGGAAGCAAAAGCACAAGCAGTGCCTAAAAGGCTTTAAAATATGATTCAACAATATATTTTACAACTTAACATAACCACCGTAGACTGCAGAGCCTGAGCTGTTCAGTGAAAAACAAATAAGTTTGGATTTTTACACAGGATTACTTCTAACTGCAACCACCAAGGTATCCACACAGCTGAACTGGGTTGGAACTAAGATGGCATGTTCGGTGCTGTGAGGTTCATCTGCAGGTTCTCATGCTGCTAATGAGCTGATGAAAGTCAGGTTGGTATATTCTCCTCCACAACAAGGCTGAAACTGATGGTGGAGGAGCAGAAAGACATTCCACAGATAGTCACATAGTAAATGAAACATACTTTTGCAGACATGAAACTTCTAGAAGCAGCAATATGGTAGGAGGGCACGGAAAGCAGCACTAAGAAAATCAGTTTTTTTCACTAATAACAAATTAGCTGCATCTGTACTGGTTTGATACTAGAATTAGGTTTTCAACATTTTCAGGTATTCAGGCCCATTTGAATGGTTATGGTGGGAGTGAAGACAGCATAAAAAATAGCCCAGGCTAAAAGAAATTCATTAAACTTTTTTTAGCGGTACTTTGCATGAATACAGACAGATACAATACAGATGTCCTAAAACTTCTTCCTACCTCGGTAGCAAAGTTAGAGGCAAGTTTTTCAGTTTGCCATGTCACATTGGGGGTGGGACTTCCTGTCACATGACATTCAAATGTGAGGTTTCCTCCTTCTTGGGTCTTCAGTTGAGATGAGACAATGGTCACCCTGGGCAAACCTGGGATAAACGAAAAGACAGGATGAGCACAGGTTAGCAGTGTAGTGGTAAACTGTTAAATCAGCACTTTATTTTCAAAGCATTCAGGAAACAATGTGGGGACACACTCACAGTGGTTAAAACTGTCCAACTAGTTTGTTTCATTTCAGTGCTCATATTTATTTGCATTTATGGAAAGTAAACAACAAATAGTTAATATTCTCACATCTGTTGGATTAAGGCTTGTGATTTTAAGCAATGGCTGAACAAAAAAAAAAACATCAATCCACGATCAAAAAGTTAGGCATCTCCTGCAATGTCTCCATCTGGTTTGAAGCTGTTCATTAATCTTCAAATTTCCAGCTTCCAAACGAAGCACCAAACAATGCAACTAATAGAAAGAGAAATGTGAAACTCACTGCAGTTACTGATCACCAACGAGCTGAGGGGTATTTCCTCATCATCGGACAAGCAAAACAACATTTGACTGTAGATGTCTCCACGATCGTCGTACTGCCACTGCTGCAGCCAGAAGAGGTCACACGAGCAGATGAGAGGGTTTTCCCTTAAAATCCTGAAAAATAAGGCACAGGAAAGCCAACAGGTGGTGGCTTCAGATTTGCCATATAACTCTTTATAATTTAAATTAGTCATGACAGCACAAGCTCAACCAAACAAATAGTAACCAGTAACCTCTCTACAGCAAAGCCAACAAAAAAAATGCTATCTCTATTTAATGTAACTCAAAGTCTGGAAAACCTCAGCAGAATTGCAAAGAATCACAACATAAGACCGCAAACAAACTAAGGACCATCCATCCATATGTCCCTCTCCTTATCGATGCTCTCCAGCTCCTCCTAGTGTCCTAGGTATTTCAAGGTCAGTGGTGAATAGTGGTCCTTGCTAGGAGACTGGGATCTGCACCAGTGACTCCTGGCAATAGAACATACCCATCCTAATCAGATGCTCAAACCACCATCAATGGAAAAGAGTGACTCCCACTGAATGATGGGTCTCTTTACATTATCTCCAAGGCTGACCCAGCCACCCTTTGGTGGAATCTCATTTCAGAGGCTTGTATGTAGGACCTCATTCTTTCAGTCAAGGTCCATATCTTATAAGTAGACACTCACACCTAACTAATAAGAAGTATTCTGCCTTTATCAGAAGAGAACAATGACCTCAGAGTTAGTGCAGCTTTGGTTGTCTAGTAAAAGAGTGTTTGGGGATTGATCCTGTGAGGTGGGAGCCAGGATTGCTTTTACAGGTCAGCTATCATCTTTATAACCAAAGCAAGAACCCTGATCGCATTCTTAGAGATCCGCCTTGAGTACCTCAAGTCTCTGGATGTTGTGGTGCTGTCATGGTTGGACCTGTTGGACTCCGGCGGGGCTGCCCTTATTCACCGGTCCTGTTCGTAACTTTTATGGACAGGATTTCTAGACACAGCCAAGGGCCGGAAGGGATCTTGTTTGGGAACAAGTGGATCTCGTCTCTTCTTTTTGCAGATGATGTGGTCATGCTGACCGCCTCTAGCCAAGACCTACAGCATGCGTTGGGGCAGTTCGGAGCTGAATGCGAAGCGGCTGGCATGAGGGTCAGCTCCTCCAAGTCTGAGGCCGTGGTTCTCGACCGCAAAAGGGTGGCTTGTCCTCTTCAGGTTGGAGGGGAGTTCCTGCCTCAAGTGGAGGAGTTTAAGTATCTCGGGGTCTTGTTCACGAGTGAGGGAAGATTGGAGTGGGGGATTAACAGATGGATTGGTGCGGCTGCCGCAGTAATGGGGACGCTGTGCCAGTCCGTTGTGGTGAAGAGAGAGCTGAGCCAAAAAGCAAAGCTCTCAATTTACTGGTCGATCTATGTTAGCTTCACCTATGGCCATGAACTTTGGGTCATGACCGAAAGAACGAGATCTAAAAACCAAGCAGCTGAAATGAGCTTCCTCCGTAGGGTGTCTGGGCACTCCCTCAGAGATAGGGTGAGGAGCTCGGCCATCCAGGAGGGGCTTGGAGTAGAGCCGCTGCTCCTCCACATCGAGAGGAGCCAGTTGAGGTGGCTCGGGCATCTATACCGGATGCCTCCTGGTTGCCTTCCTTGGGAGGTGTTCCAGACACGTCCCACCGAGAGGAGGCCCAGAACACGCTGGAGGGACTATTTCTCTCGGCTGGCCTGGGAACACCTTGGGCTCCCCCCGGAAGAGCTGGAGGAGGTTTCTGGGGAAAAGGACGTCTGGGTGTCTCTATTGAGTCTGCTGCCCCCGCGACCCGTCCCGGATGAAGCGGAAGACGACGAGTACAAGTACGAATACGAGTATGGGAATCGTAAGCTGACTCACAGGTTGAGCAGAGGCAGAAAATGAAACACTCTCCAGCTGATGTGTTCCAGAGAGTTTGACGCCAGGTTCCTGCAAAACAAAAAGAAAACACATAAAACAGTTTGTTAAGCGATACCACTGCAAGTTATATTATTGTGCACTGAACAGGACTACAAAAAACAGATCAGTCATTTCTAAACAGTGCAAGTTAAGGAAAAAATCAACTGAAAGATGTTTACTTTCCACTACCTTTTAGGTTTGACAAGAAGTGTAAATGTTTCCAAGAAGACAAACTAAAATGAGCATGCTTTAAAATATGTACAGGTCCTTCTCAAAATATTAGCATATTGTGATAAAGTTCATTATTTTCCATAATGTCATGATGAAAATGTAACATTCATATATTTTAGATTCATTGCACACTAACTGAAATATTTCAGGTCTTTTATTGTCTTAATACGGATGATTGTGGCATACAGCTCATGAAAACCCAAAATTCCTATCTCACAAAATTAGCATATTTCATCCGACCAATAAAAGAAAAGTGTTTTTAATACAAAAAACGTCAACCTTCAAATAATCATGTACAGTTATGCACTCAATACTCAATACTCTTTTGCAGAAATGACTGCTTCAATGCGGCGTGGCATGGAGGCAATCAGCCTGTGGCACTGCTGAGGTCTTATGGAGGCACAGGATGCTTTGATAATGTCACAGTTTAATGTGTAGTCTGCTTACAGCAAATGCTAAAACCAAATGTAATTTCCAATCGGAAGAACAGAGGAAGGAAAACACCCATGATTTTCGTCCATAATTAGTTTTTTTTTTTTTTTTTATAAAGCTGTTAGCTTTTGTGCATCAATCTACAAAAGCAAGGACCGCTTGGGCAACTCTATAAGAAAGTTTCACAATGTTTCCACTAGAGAGAAGCTTACATAACTGGCAACACTAAGAAGGTTCAACAACCTCTTCATTTTTCAGAAACTGAAGAGGACCCCTCTGCATTCAGATCTGTTGCCAATGAAGTAATGCAACAGATTTTACAAGTCCAAAGTAAGTGGGGAAAATAATTTAGTCTCATGAAAATTAGAGAGTTCATCCTCTTGCAATTCTAAAAATGAAAAATCAGGACTTTTGCAAAAAGAGGTTAACAGCAACAGAACAAAAACGCCACACATGGCACTATACTACAGGTCCTCTTTGAAAATGCAAACAAGATCTGGAGCTCACTGATCAGTCGTCAGCTTTTATTGTACAAACACTGCAGCAGTCTCATGTTTCGACACCAGTTGGTTGATGGTGCATGATGGTGCCACTAATGTTAGTACATCTTAGGTTTGAAGGCCTCACCTCACCTCCTTGTTATTGTGGCCAAAGATCTCATACTTTGATTCATCTGACCATAAACCTTCAGTCCAGAAGGCTTTTGGCTTTTCTATGTGGGTAGATCTCTCTTAGTGGACAACTGCTCAGGCTGAACATCCAGCCAAAATTACACCAGAAGCTCTCTGATGGCTACAAAAAGCATGTGTTTGTGGTGCAACTTGCTAAGGGATATTTTCCCAAATATTGTGGTGGATGTTTGTATATATTTGACCCTGTACATATAAATTTGACCCTTTGTATATTGAAGAATTTTCTTAAAGCAAATTCAAACTTCAAACCAAATTCTTCTTTTTAGAAATCATTAAAGACAAATGCTGCATAATCAAAAAAATCATTAAAACAATAAAATGAGTATACAGGTCCTTCTCAAAATATTAGCATATTGTGATAAAGTTCATTATTTTCCATAATGTCATGATGAAAATTTAACATTCATATATTTTAGATTCATTGCACACTAACTGAAATATTTCAGGTGTTTTATTGTCTTAATACGGATGATTTTGGCATACAGCTCATGAAAACCCAAAATTCCTCTCTCACAAAATTAGCATATCATTAAAAGGGTCTCTAAACGAGCTATGAACCTAATCATCTGAATCAACAAGTTAACTCTAAACACCTGCAAAAGATTCCTGAGGCCTTTAAAACTCCCAGCCTGGTTCATCACTCAAAACCCCAATCATGGGTAAGACTGCCGACCTGACTGCTGTCCAGAAGGCCACTATTGACACCCTCAAGCAAGAGGGTAAGACACAGAAAGACATTTCTGAACAAATAGGCTGTTCCCAGAGTGCTGTATCAAGGCACCTCAGTGGGAAGTCTGTGGGAAGGAAAAAGTGTGGCAGAAAACGCTGCACAACGAGAAGAGGTGACCGGACCCTGAGAAAGATTGTGGAGAAGGGCCGATTCCAGACCTTAGGGGACCTGCGGAAGCAGTGGACTGAGTCTGGGGTAGAAACATCCAGAGCCACCGTGCACAGGCATGTGCAGGAAATGGGCTACAGGTTTTTTGTATTAAAAACACTTTTCTTTTATTGGTCGGATGAAATATGCTAATTTTGTGAGATAGGAATTTTGGGTTTTCATGAGCTGTATGCCACAATCATCCGTATTAAGACAATAAAAGACCTGAAATATTTCAGTTAGTGTGCAATAAATCTAAAATATATGAATATTAAATTTTCATCATGACATTATGGAAAATATTGAACTTTATCACAATATGCTAATATTTTGAGAAGGACCTGTACGTTATTTTTTTCATTGAACTCCGGTGCTGTGCTGGGGCCGGGTCAAGCTGGGAGCTGATTGCTTACCTTCAGAACAATGTGTACCTGCTCTGAATTACCCTCAGTGGAAAACATTAATGCATCCAAATTGGTTCTGATCAATTACCCTGGCAAGTATTTCACACCGACCGCGACCAACATGCATGAGCACACCTCTGTTCAGTGCTTGGTACATTAGGCAATTAGTCCACATTCACAAACAGTTCTTGTTAAAGCAATGCCATTCTGCTACAACTGGAAAATATCTGCCCAACACTTTAGTCATGACTTCAATACATCAGCAATGATGCAATTTACATTTATTAAATCTAGTAACAACATAGCTTGTTTCTTTTCACAGACTCCAGTGATTCTGACTGCAGAAAGTAATTCTGTCTTGAAAAATTTGACGTAGTTATAATGGTTCAAATTTGTGTAATACTTTAGGTACCCTATAAAATGCCAAAAGTATTTGTCTATCTACATCTACATGTACATGAACTATGATGACATCCTATTCTTAATCTATAAGGTCCAATTTGTTGAGGGACCCACCGTTGCTAGCAACAGCAACTTTAACTATTCTGTAAACATCTTCCACAAGGTTTAGGAGTGTGTTTATAGTTAGCTGAGAAAACCAGAACTACCGCCCCGACTCTATTTCATTCCAAAGGAACAACCCAGTACCGATGATAATATTGAGAGACACACAGTGGTAAATGACTCATTTCTTCCTCGGTTGACAATTTATCTAGTTTCATCTATGAGTGGAACTTCAGTTGCTCAACCGGAAGCAAAGGAAAAGTGATGTAACGCTGTGGTGAACAGGACCCTGTCCCAGCTTTGTTGGAACGTGTTGCAAGCATCAAATTTTAAATGAGTAAATATTTGCAAAAAACTGTAAAGTTTATTAGTTTTAACATTAAATATCTTGTCTTTGTAGTAGATTTAGTTGCAAATAGGTTTTGAACAGAATTTGCAAATCATTGTTTTCTGTTTTTATTTATGTTTTACAACTTCCCAACATCATTGGAATTGAGGTTGTAGTTATAGACTTTACTTTTGGGGTTCTTATTGAAAACCTATAACCAGGTTTAGGGTCATACAGCGTTATGTTTGACAGTTACTGGCTTTTCAGGCTTGGAGTTTACTTATACTAAATCCTAACCTTTTAAAAACGTACTGTGCAGCTCAGTAAAAAAATGACTGAGTGCTTTGAAACATCTATTATAGTCTGGGAATTTTTAAAATGGAAATTGTGTAGGAATGCTGTAAGTGGAAAGCCCGAAAGAAAAAGAAAGAAGCCCAATTGAAAGATCTCCAGAAAGCCACCAAAACTAAAAAAATAAAATTCAGCTCCTTGGAAGCAAAAAGGTTCAAAATGTAAAAAGTAATTCTCATTTTTACTTTTGCATACACATAATTTGATTAGATAAATCAAACAGTTATTATTGTGCATGCCAGGGCCTCCCTGTTATTGTTACTGTGATACAATGTCACATATTTTTTGGTCAATTCTCTCAGGCCACTTAAATATCATCACAGCGGTGCTCAAATGATCCTCAGACTTTGAGAGGCTGTAAATAAACCTCCCTCAGAAGATGACAGAAAGCCACACTAGGGAGCATGTGCATTGAAACCAATACATAATCACTGTGACAGGGCCATGGGTTCAATTATTTGTTTTCCTTGCTCCCAAAAGTTCATGTCAGACGGGTTAGCCATTGGGGCTTATCCATTACCAGCTCGATTCCACCTGGAGTCCGTAGGGGGAGAGCGGAGCCGGGAATAGCAGCTCGATCCCTTTCAGCTACTGTTGAGCAGAAATGGTATCACATCTGGAATGTTTGTGTGTAGATGAGAGCAGATAGAGAAATGGTTTAACTAGACTATTTTTTAGTTTACATTCAGACCTTCCTAATCTCAGAAATACATCTGTCACAGAAACACCAAACTCCACCAAGCATAGCTGGCCCCTCTCCCACAGTGAAATATTGATTAAGTGATAATGGACCCTTAGTGGAGTGTATTTATTATGCATCAGTTGTCGATAATCCGCCAAAGTGAGCGAGTAAAAGGTGACTGGTGGATGTCTTCTCCAATTTCTTGAGCCTCCCTGCCCCCTCCGCCTTCCCGACCATCATCACTTTTCCCTCGAAACCCGCTTGTCTTTCAGATAAACAACACTGGACATGTTACACACGCTCAGTAAAACGATGATGACAAGATGGTGCCGATAAGCCTCAGCTGCTCATGAAAAGACGGATCTGATGGCTTCATTTGATATGTTTCGCTGAAGATGTGAGGCCAGATGGTTTGTAAGGAACAAAAATGAAAACAATATTAATGTAACGTAAAATAAGTTGTTGTCTACATGGTTTCCAGTTTAATTGCTCATACAACAGCAGTATGTTTCCAGGATGCAGAAATTATCTGGCAAAATTATATATAAAGGCAACTGATTCATTTTTTTATTTGCTCATTTCATGATTAGTAGTCTATGGTGCAAAAATATTCATACTCCTTGAATGCTTTTGCAATTTATCATGTTAAAGTTCTATGTGGATTTTTTGAGCTGGACCAACTCAAAGTAGTGAATAATTGTGAAGTGGAAGGAAAATCATGCATTATTTTATTTAAATACAGCAAGAACCCTGTTGGAAGCTAAGAAAGACCTGAGACTGTGATGGAGGTTAACTGTAAACATACATCAAGAGCTACAAAGACATGTTAGATCAAGGCATGTTCATGTGTTAGAATGTCAGAAAGTCCACACCAAAATCCAATTGAGAATCTGCATAAAGACTTCAAACTTATGCTTACCGATATAGTAGAGCTATTTTTCAAAGAAGAATGGGCAAATATTTTACTGTAGATGTGTAAAGCAGGTAGACACGTGACCCAGAAAAACTGCTGCTGAACATGCAGCCAAAGGTGGTTCCATGACATCTGGACCCATGGGGGCATAACAGACATGCATGCCACGCCTGATTTTTATAAATAAAATTTGAAAACCATGTCTCATTTTACTTTCCCTTCACAACTATGTAGTACTTTCTGTTGGTATAAAAATAATATAATAAAAATAAAATCTTAGCAAAATACATTGTTGTTTGTAGTTTGTAGGATGCTGTACTGGTGACACTGTTGGGGATTTATTCATAATTGAAGGCATACTGAACCAGCATGGCTACCACAGCATCTTGCAGCGGCATACTATTCCATCCGGTTTGCGTTTAGTTGGACCATCATTCATTTTTCAACAGGACAATGACCCCAAACACACCTCCAGGCTGTGTAAGGGCTATTTGACCAAGAAGGAGAGTGATGGGGTGCTGCGCCAGATGACCTGGCCTCCACAGTCACCGCACCTGAACCCAATCGAGATGGTTTGGGGTGAGCTGGACCACAGAGTGAAGGCAAAAGGGCCAACAAATGCTAAGCATCTCTGGGAACTCCTTCAAGACTGTTGGAAAACCATTTCAGGTGACTACCTCTTGAAGCTCATCAACAGAATGCCAAGAGTGTGTGGAGCAGTAATCAAAGCAAAAGGTGGCTACTTTGAAGAACCTAGAATATAAGACATATTTTCATTTGTTTCACACTTTTTTGTTCAGTATATAATTCCACATGTGTTAATTAATAGTTCTGATGCCTTCAGTGTGAAGCTACAATATTCATAGTCATGAAAATAAAGAAAACTCTTTGAATGAGAAGGTGTGTGCAAACGTTTGGTCTGTACTGTATGGTGCGATAACTCCTCTTCATCAGTAAGGACACTTACACGTACTGCAGCTTGAGGTTGTTTTGAAAAGCGTTTGCAGAAATTACCCTTAGTTTGCATGATGTGATGGTGCTGGAGAGGAAAAGAGAGAAAAATAAACATAAATGTGCAACATTCTGAGGCAATACAACTGAAATACCATCATTTTTGTTCAATCTCACCCAACTTCTATAACATTTTATCACAAACCTGACTGAATGTAGAAAATATTGACCAGTCATGTCAACTGTACATTATTATAAGAAGCATATATGTTTTTTAAGAACAGAAATTAAAGCCATAACAACAGGAGAGAATTGATTATATTTTCCAATTCAACCTTTATCCCAAGTTTTAAAGGAGAAATAAATATATACTACTTACAGATTTTTCAGCTCTCTGTAGCTAGCAAGGTCAATCTCAGTTATAATCTCCAGACCTGCTTGGTTTTCAATGTAGCTAATTAAAGGAAAAAAAGAAAGACAGAAAATAAAAGAGTTAAGACACAATTTCTCATGACCATAAGCTTTTGTTGTTGTTTGATTAAACCCATTGTTACGGAGAAAATAGAAAACAGGTAAAAGATTTAAAAAGCAACATTATTACATTTTCGTGAGAAGAACAAAATAAATACTCAACAGAAGAGGATATTTTAGTTCAATGTCAGGCTGAAACAAACAACTTAAAAGGGTTCACTGCAGAGCTGGAAGAAACAACGGGTTAGAGTTTAAAAGAACAGGCAAAAGAGAATATGGCATCACTAATCTTAGAGGATGTAAAACATACACATCGAAAAATAAAATCACACGGCTCTTATCATTTTGATGTCTTTAGATTCAATAGCAGAATATGGAATCATGAACTGAAAAACATCCTTTGCTGAAGGTTCTCTGGTTCAATTCTTGTATGGACGTCTCTGATGAAAAATAATGTTCTTCATCAAACAGGTTCTCTGGTATAGAAGCTGACAAGTCAGATTTGCTGGATGAATATTTGTGATGAAATATTTCTTTTTTCCAGTTTGTACCAAAAGATCCGGTCTCTCTGACGGCCATGTCATTGAGCCGATATGAATTCCTGACCCCAAAAAAACGTCTCTTGTTTGGTGGATAGATGTGAAATCCTCTTAGTACTGATAAAATAAGAAAATATCCAATACAGAGACTGAATGCCACCTACCCTGCCTCTTCAACTGGCGTGCAGCCTCATATCATCAAATCGGTTGGATTTCTTCAGCCAATCACCTATAAAGTTTTCATTAAGCTGCTCTCACGCTGTTTATCTTTTTGTGTATCCTGGCATATCAAAAAACAAGTGTGACATGGGTCTAAATATGGGAGAATTAAGGCGATTTCGTCGAAGATCAACTCCATGTCATTGAAATATGTGTTTAGCTTTTGATGCACCGCTCTTATGAATAGTTTGTACATACTGAGATCAGTGGTGTGGAATTCATTGTGTTCTGCTGAGTCAGAACTGGGTATGTTAGATTTCAACGACATCACAGTCTCATTTTAATATTTTATTTTTTCAAATTAAAAGTATCAACTAATGGTATGGCACTTAAATTTTAATTCTCTATCAGTGCCCCCAAGTGGTCAGACAATTATTTGTCGAAATGATCAGATAAGTTTCAGGGTGTATTCACACCTGCCACGTCTGGTCAGTTTAAATGGACCAGAAATTTGTTTCTGACCACTTGGTCACAACCTTTTTTGCAGGTGTGAATACACTCAGGCGAACCCTGGTCCAGACTAAATAACTGGACCAAAACTGAGTGAAATCATTGAAATCATGAAATCTCCAAGAGGAACAGGGCATGGATATGTCAGTGGCTCGCTGTCTGTTGGCTTAGACATCTTTGGTTTCTAGCTCACTTGAAGTGTCCCGACTTGAGTCTAATAGAAAAACTATGGACAGGGTTAAAGATTATGGTATTAGTAAGGTGCTCATCAAAAGAGATATATATTCAAAATACCAGCAGATACAAGCAGAAAGCTGCTCTGTAATTATAAGGTTTTACTGCTGCAATGATAATTAAGAATTTTCTGCTGATTATTAAGAAGAATAAACATAATTTCAACATGCCATTTTCTAATATAATGTAAATAAATAAAGATTTTTTTTTAACTGATTCACCTTTTATATTGTTCTCTATCTTCTATCTCTTAAGAGATCCCAGTCTCCTTTTCTATCTCAAACAAACTTCTTCTTCTGTTTTGTAGTGGAGATGGAACCAAAGCTGAGACGTACCAACATGGTATGTGCATGCTAGAATGAATTTAATAAAAATTCTAAAGGCTTACTAAAACAAGAAGAAACAAAAACAAACAGGAATCACAAGTGGGCAACAGTAAACCACAGTGCAGATGGGGGACCTGACAAAGAAGTGAGTTAACACTGGCTTCTCTTATACTGGGTGAGTGAACTGGAAACAGGTGAGTCTAACTGGTGGCAGCTGAGAGGAAAGCAGGCAGCTGCTGTAAAGTGAGATAAAATTACTAACAGGGAAGAGAACATGTGAAAATAAAACAGGACACAAAAGGATTTCGTGGACCAAAAGCAAAAGACTAACACTAAAACAACAATCTAAACCAACACACAGAAAACAAACACCAACACAGCTGAACACCATTACTGACAAATAATCAACAACCCAAAATAATCCAAATCCAAACCCAGAGACACTAAAACACAAAGGCCCACAGATTAAGACCCTTTTTTTATGAAGAAAAATTATTTGAAACTTAAATCCGCCAGAGGTTTGAATATTTTGGTCTCAATATATAATATATAATATAGATTTTTTTTATGACAATCTTACTTTATAATTCATAAAAAAAATATCTAACTCCAATGAAAACTCAGCTTATGAATTGGTCTCTTTAAAGGGATACAGAATAGTTTTTTTTACAGGTATGAAACAGAAGTAGGAAGGGTTAAAATGGCAATATTTGGCTGGAGAATAGGGACATAAATTAGCAAAATGGCTAAGTCACATGAAGCTGAAGAAAACACACCTCTTAACTCTGTAGCCATTATTAATGCTTGATTTACAATGAACGATTTGAAGCCCAGTTTCACATTCAAAGTCAAATACTAGAGTTCTAGGTGCAGCCAAGGGCCGGAGGGGGTCTGGTTTGGGGACCAGTGACGTGATCCTGCTGGCCCCCTCTGGCCGGGACCTACAGCATGCACTATGGTGGTTCACAGCCAAGTGTGAAGCGGCTGGGATGAGGATCAGCTCCTCCAAGTCCGAGGCCATGGTTCTCGACCGGAAAAGGGTAGGTTGTCCTCTTCAGGTTGGAGGGGAGTTCCTGCCTCAAGTGGAGGAGTTCAAGTATCTCGGGGTCTTGTTCACGAGTGAGGGAAGAATGGAGCGGGAGATCGACAGACGGATCAGTGTGGCTGCCGCAGTAATGGGGACGCTGTGCCGGTCCGTTGTGGTGAAGAGAGAGCTGAGCCGAAAAGAGAAGCTCTCGATTTACCAGTCGACCTACGTTCCTACCCTCACCTATGGCCATGAACTTTGGGTCATAACTGACAGAATGAGATCCCAGATACAAGAGGCTGAAATGAGCTTGTAATATGGAAACTACACACAGTGGAGGATGTTTCAACAGGCTCATAGTGAGAGAGATCTCTTCAACAGCCAGTTAAACAACACAGACTGAATCATTACCTGAGTTGCTGTCAAGGACACAGACACAAATGCTGAGATAAAAGCAGAGTTTGAGTTGTAATGTGGCTCCATTCCAGATAAACAAGCTAAAGATGCTGCAGATCAAAAGGAGGGAAAAACTCTAAACAGAGCTGGGAAGCAGGGGGTGGGTGGCTAAAGTTGACTTTTTCACAGCAAGTAACAAAAAGCCAAAAACAAAATATGACAAACCAACCAGGGAACAGAAAAACAAAACTGAGGCTGACCTAACGTAACAGGGATGTACGTTGGCCCACGGACATTCAGCTGCAAGATCTTCATCAAACTAAACACAGAAAAGGGATCTGACTGGTTTCTGCTTGATGAATTTTATCTCTAAGCACAGAAAAAACAATGGTGGAGGTGGAGTAGCAATTTATAAGGATAAGTTGTTGAACATCATAGCCCTGGATGACACTTCAAGTGTGAATGGAAATATACTTAAATTCATTACAATAGAAATTAGTACAAAATTAAGTAGAAATGCTATTAGCTTCTAAAAAAGGTAAAAATAAAGATTCACTGTTTTGTCCTCAGTAAAACATGTAATTAAGGAGATTTTAAAACCGCTACATAAAATCAGTAACCGTTTATTTTACACTAGTTCATTTCTTAACAAAATAAAAATAGCCAAAGTAATTCCACTATCCAAAAATGGAAAATACCCTCAATTTTCTAAATACTACGTATCTCTGTTACCACAATTCTCAAAACTTTTTGAAAAAACTGTTTAACAGTAGACTGGAAACATTCTTAGAAAACTGCGAATTGATTACTGAAGGTCAATATGGTTTCAGATCAAAACGATCAACAACATAAGTCATACTGGAAGTAATAGAAGACATAACAACTACTACTGGTGATAAGAAAATTGCTGCTGGAGTGTTTGTTGATATTAAAAAAGCTTTTGACACAATGAATCAAAATTTACTGTTAAAAGATGCTATGGGATCAGTGGGCTTGTGTTACAGTAGGTTAAAAGTCATGTAAGTGCCAGACTGCAGTGAAACCAGGCGATGTGAGTTCTCATTGTTTGCTTGTAGTGTTCCACAAGGGTCATTTTTGGGTCCTAATGTCAAAGCATCACTACAACTATAAACTAAGATGGGTTTTGAAGGAGGTTTTTAATGCTGACAAGCACTCTTTATCGGCAATGGTAAATTGTTCCAGAGAGTTGGTCTTGAAGGCATGGTCTAAGTTAGTTTGTGGGAAGAGCAAAACCATCTAGTTCGTAATGGTTAATGGCCTGCAGTTGTACAGCGCTATATCAAGTCTGAGGACCTGAAAGCGCTTTACACTAAAGTCATCCACACATTCACAGTGGTGAGCTACAATGTAGCCACAGCTGCCCAGGGGCAGACTGACAGAAGTGAGGCTGCCATGCAATCGGCGCCACCAGGCCCTCTGACCACCATCAGCAGGCAAGTTAGGTGAAGTGTCTCGCCCAAGGACACAACGACTGAGACGGTTGAAGCAGGGGTTCGAACCGGCACACAGGTTACAGGATGAACCCTTACCACTGTCGCCACCATCAAACTAGACTATATGCTCTTGTTGGGGAGGAAGGGTGGATCACATATATAACACAGCCAGTCTTTGCTGGAAATTCCAGCAGCTTCTTCAATCTTGCTGTTTCAGTCTTATCTTTGCATCAGTTTTGGAGAAATGTTCAGTTTTTGTATGCCCCTGTTGTCCCATATTTTCTCAAATTATCAGTGTCTTCACCGTGCCATGGTGTACTATATGATAATGTGTTATTTTGTTGTACGCTTCTCCTGCATGATACCTTTGTATTTGTATTCAATTGTATTGTATTTGTATTCAAAATTATTCATTTGTAAAACGGACAACGCATATTTATGAACACAATGTAAATATGCAAGAGTATAGCCAGAGCTAATTTCCATTTTCCTTTGCCAGGCAAAGCCAGCCACACAAAGCAACAAATTAAGTAAAAAAAACAAAACAAAACAACAGAAAAGGACCAAGATCTAAAATTGATCAAATCACTACTACTTCTGACTAAAAAGGGAAAAAAAATCATGATTGTCTAAAGTTGCTAAAATGTATCGCATAGTCTACAAAATATCCACACGGTAACGGCAGTGTATATTCTCACAATCAAGTTTTATTTAATTATTAGACATTAATCCAATAAAGAAATTAACAGAAATTCAAAATCAATCTGCAAAAAGGTTTTTGTAACTTTTTGTTTTTCTCTGACAATTTGTTTTCTCTCATTAATTGCACAGGAAATATGTCCACCCCATGATCCCCCAGCTTTTAGGGCCATCTTTAGCTGCAATACCTCTAAGTAGTTGTTTTCTGTCTGACCTTATCAATGTCTCACATGTCCATGGAGGACATTATTTAGGTATCCAGAGGAGTTCAATAACTGCAAAGTGCCCAAGTCCCGTTGCTACTAAACAGACCAAATCATCAACCCTCTTCCACTATGTTCGACACTTGGAATGGGGTCATTGTACTTTATACATCTCTATTTAGGTGCCATCTATCTGAAATACATTGTTCCAGAGGTTTTGTGGTTTATTTAAAGGCAACTTTGCAAATTCAAGTCGTTCTGTCATATATAAAAAGAAGAGGCTTTCTCCTTTCATTCCAAACAAGCCATACTTTTGTTGCCTGTTCTATCTTCAATTTTGACTTTTATCATACTAAATGAGGTCTGTAGAGCTTCATTTCACATAGTTTGAAAATGGTCTTATAACCCTTCCCAGACTAACGAGGAAACAAAATTGCTTTATAAATGTCATTGCTGATGTCTTCCCTTCCTGGCATTGTGTTAACACACACTTGTACGCAACAGACAAGCAAACTGCTGTTTTTAAAGAGATCATTATTATGATCAGCTGATCAAGTCAAGTCAAGTCAAGTTTATTTATATAGTGCATTTCAGCAACAAGGCACTCAAAGCTCTGTACATGAGGAAAAACATTACAATGATACAGAAAATCAAACAGAAAAACAAATCAAATGGCACTAATAATCCTTGGGAGTTTACTGGTAAGAGCTGGTTCTAATCCAATCTTTCTAATAGAGGTAATTAGCTCATTAAGTCCTCTGTGGTAAAGAATTAATCCGGTGCTAGAAGAAAAATTGTAATATTAATCCTTGAGGTCGCTGGAATGAGGCAGCTGTGGTCCCATCATTCAAATAAGCTGGGTCACTGGTATAAAACAGTTTTAGTCCAAATTTTCAAATACTAATAATATTTGGCTTTCGCTGGTAATCCTTCTGAGAAATCTGAAAATCAGAATCTAATCAAATGCTCCAGATCAGGAGCATTTGATTAGATTCGATGTCCCTGTTAATTCCCATGGAAGCACCATGGGGAGAACTTTTCACATTTTTTCACACACAGCTCCTACATTTTTGCTTTGTTTGTATTCAGTTTCTAATGAATGGAATATGATGTGTATTTTTTTTACATAGATTCATTTAGTTTTCCTCTGTCTTGTGTTGCATTTATGCTAACTTTTACTGCCAATTTATTGTTAATCATTTTGTTGCTACATTTAAATAGTTATTTATTCGATTACTTTTGAGCTATTTATTTTATTTCTCTACCTATGTCCTCTAAAGTTTTGCTTTTATTCTGTGAAGCTTTTTTAAAATGTATTCAAATGTGCTATAAATAAATTTGACTTAAGGCGCAGCTTGTGGTTCTCTCACTCTAAAGTGTGAAGAGTAGAAGGGGGATATAAAAGGATTGCTTTAATAAAGATATTTTCTATTGTGTACTTGCTGTACTTTCAGCATGTGGCATTGTTTCAACTTTTCACTTCCATGTTTGTCAGCTGTCACACACAAAACGTTTATATTCATGTTTGATTGACCCACGCTGCTGTAATGTGATTACAGGGCAGGTGGGCCCAGGATCGCCCATCGGCCTTACTTATTGGATTGAACCAAGTGGGTCGTATATCAACTATTGTTCCTGGATGGGGGCATTGACTGGCAATTCACAAAATTGAATTTATAACTCTGTGTATGATAAATTTCAGCCTCGGTTCTGCAGTTAATGGGCCCTTGTTTGTTCCATGGATCGCCTTTATTTCCCTGCACTGCCAAGACGGAAAAGTGTTGTTGTTTGCTGGCATGTAGGAGCAAACAGAAGCCCGCTCTCTTATTGATTGAACATCTGAGAGAGACTGTTGAGCTTGAGCTCTGTGAAATGGCTGCAGATACAAGGAAATACCTCAGAGGTAGGGGAGAGTGGAGGAAAGAAAGAGGAAGAGAGGGGCATATAGGTGAATGAAATTGGCAGTAAATTGACTTGCCCAGCCGAAAAAAAGCATTTCACAAATGTAGTTCCTTCTTAACAAGTGCTAATTGCACCGATCTAGGTCCAGGAACAAAGAGAGAACAGTGTGTTGGTGCAAGGAGTGACATTTAGTTTTTCATGCTGGAACTGATGGTGGGTTGCTTAATAATACAGCAGCTCTCTTTAAATCACAGGTGGTCACTTTCTGCTGCTTTTTCTGAGCAAAGTTTTAAAAAGCCGTCATTAAATAGCAGTTCTCTGCTGTGGACGTGCTGCTGCTGAGGTAGAAGTCTTCAATCTTAGCCGCGTTTAATTCAAACTCATTCCCACTGTGGTTAATCTGTCCATCAGCTAGGTAATTCTAGAAACATGTGACACGTTTGACTGCAAGGATGCACCAACATCGATGTAAATCATCCTTTAAAATAAGAGATCATTTGCATTCTGTTTCAAAACAAATGAAAACTTAAAAGACAAAAAAATCGCATTTTGGCAAAAAGTAATTACCTCTTTAGTTTTGGCAAATCACATCTTTTAGGACACAAAGAGTGATGTTGGGTTCATTTTAGAAACTTAATAGCTTTTAAATACAGAAACATTGTAGTTTATAGAAAAACCGGAATAGTTTGTTTTTTTTAAATGCATCATTTTGCATTAAAAATGTTTTTACACAGAGCTGAAATCTTGTTAAAACAGACCTGTAGGAACCGAATCATCAGTTACTACAGGTCTATCCCAACAGCAGAGGGGACTAAGGTCCTTTCAATCAGGCTGAAAACATTACTGTTTTCAACAATCTTCACATAAATGTCAAATTTGTTTTTATCATGCCTTAGCTTTTTAATTGTGTCAAATTTGCAATTTGATTATTTCTTTCTTTTTAAGTCAAGCTTAAACTTTACTGATATTGGTTTATGTAATGCTTTAAATATCATTCTTTTTATCTCTGTTCCTTTTTTTAACTGTAAAGCACAGTGAATTATCTTGTCTGTGAATGGATCTATATTATTAACCTTTCCATGCCTTGCCTAGATTCTCGCCCTACTCATGAGTTTACCTCATATTGAGGGGATCCACATTTGAGAAACACAATGAACAATTTGCCTAATGTGCAATTTATTAGTGGAAATGGTTTCAAACATGCAGACAACTTGCATCACGCTAAGCATGAGCAGAATTAATCTTTTGTCAGAAATAAATAAAGAGTTGTTCTAAATTCAACCTGATTACTCAATAGCAATGTGATTTTCGGGGTTAGGTTAGTCTTCTATGCTAACACTTGACAAGGTTTTAGCTCTCACTCGATCTTCTACTTCCATCGTCATTCACCAAGTTTTCCTGACACATGATCAATTCAATAAGCTACCAAACAATACAATCCTTCTTTCTGAAACAACTCAAAAGTCCAAACTGATCATCCCATCACACCTAAAAGCTGCTGCAAACAATCCCACAGCTCTGAATTAAGACAATCTGAGCAACTTTAGCACAAGCTAGGAGTCAGGGACCAGAGAAATCAACTTGCTTACTCAGGTAACATGCAAGACAGGTAGGAGCCCATACTCACATTTCTGTCACATTCTCACTCTCTTGAAGTGCCAGTGGCGGGATGGTGCTTATCCCATTGGGCTCTAGGCACTGCAGCATGGCAAAAGAGCACCGGCAAGCAGACGGGCATCCTCCCAAGGTGGGTGCAGGCAACAGGCTTAACAGGGTGAGTGCCAGGGGCAAGAGAAGCACCAGGGCCCTGGGTGCAACAACCATCTCTTTAAACGAATCTCTCGGGTACTGCCTGGGAGATAGCAGGAGTTGGTGTCTGAGTGGTTCACCTAATGAAGAGGTAACGAAGAGAGGTGGAGAGCTTCCCCACACTCCTCTCTGGCCTCTCTGGCAGGGTTGGGATCCCAGCTGGTCAGGGTTTGATAGGGAGCCACAGCTGTACTGAGCAGCAGGAGGGGCAGGCACACAAGCTGGCTGAAGGCCCTTAGGGACATGCTGGTGGTGGGCTGGAGCTTCTCCTCTTTACCTCCCTCTCTCCTTCACCATTAAGGGAGGAGCAACATATTCACATGGGCCTAAGTCACCAGACACCTCCATGAGCATGATAAGAGGTGGGAGGAGTTGGAGATTAGGGTGTGTGACCAGACCCAAGTCCAGGGCTCCTTCTCCTGCAGCAGTATTGCTCTGCACTGATGATCACTGATTGTTTAAGAGTTCAAGACTGTTGGAAATTACAGATAATTTAAAAGCATATGCATAGAAGTGGGTGTGGGCATTTGCTGCAAACTCTGTGAGCAATGCAAAGTCCTCTATGTCTTTAGCTTCATGTGCAATCACTGAAACATGTATTACCCACCCTCACAAAACTTAATTTGCATTTCACTCATCGTGACCTGGAAAAGCTTGCCTCTCTCAAGGCCTGAGCACCTTGCTGTAAATTATAAGAAACTAATCAGACCTGATAAGAACTCAACCTATCAGTGAATGTGACCCAGTTAAGGTGGAGGATTGCAACAGAGTTTATTGAAAAGACAGATAAAGAAAACACTTGCTGCAGTTCAGGGAATCAATAAAACAGAAAGAAACAGAAAACAAAGAAGGTAGACACAAGACGCCGATTCCAAGACAAAAGAGGAGACACAACCATTCAACTGAGAACAGAGAAAACCCTGATATATCGTCAGGGACAATCATCTAAGTAGAATTCAGGTGTGAACAGTTAAGGAACCAAGACCTGTGATGGAAAGAAAAAACTCCTGAACTGGACTTAAATGAGTCATGAAGTCACATTGCAGATGCTGGAGGAACTGCTCCTTCCTTGATCCATAGTTCAAACCAAAATATTCAATGTGTGAACAGAACACAGACGATGATAAGGTAGTAGTGCCTAATACAGGGGTACTTACAGAGTACCTATGGGGTACTGTGGGAGTAGGCTACACACATAATTCTTCAAGAGTCAAGAGTCTTCATTGTCATTATGTCACCATAATGAAATTTTTCGGAGACACCGGCTCAAAAAATACATATGTAGTGCATAGACATAAAATTAAAAACTCTTACAACAATTAAAAATACTTCTAGAAAAAGAGAGCATATGTACATGGCATGTGGGATGTAGTATTTAGTATTTACATAAAGTGCAGCTTGTGCTGAAACAGTCTGAGATGGGCTGGTTGTCTGTTTGATTGTCAGCAGGGATGTTTAGTGTCGGCAAACAGGGGGACAATTGCCTTCACAGCTTTGGAAAAGAAACCTTTTCTGAGTGTATTTGTTTTTGATGTGATGTTCCTAAATCGTTTTCCTGATGGAAGTGGGAAAAACGGTGCATTGTCTGGGTGGGTGTGGTCTGTAGCAATGTGTCTGGCATAAACTGAGTCCAGATCCGATAAACAACATCCCACAATCCCCTGTGCTGTCCTCATCACCCATGTTAAGTCCTTTCTCTCCTGTGCCGTGTAGCTCAGGATGCTTTCAGTTTTGGCCCTGTCAAAGTTTGTGAGCAGCTGAGCAGAGAGTCCAGTCTGTTTCAGGTTTCTGAGAAAGAAGAGCGGTTGTTGAGCCTTCTTTACCAGGTGTTCTCAGTCCAGGAGTAGTCAGAGGAAATGTGAATGCCCCGGAACTTTATGCTGTTTACATGCTCCGCCACCTCCCCCTGTATGCAGAGAGGAGCATGTTCAGTCTTCCTCGATGTGGACCTCCATAGTCCACTATGACCTCCTTGGTCTTGCTGGTCTTCAGTCTGAGGTTGTTCTTACAAGCATATTTAAGAGACAACCATGGGTATAGGGTGCCATTAGGGGATGGCCATGAGGATATTCTCAGTGTGTGTATAGTGTACTTGAAAGGAAGGGTATGCAAATGTTTTCTATGGGGGTACTGACAGGACAACTACAAATTACAGATTCTATAGGACACTTGGTAGGAACAGGGTAACTATGAGAAAATTACCCAGTTACTTATGTGAGAACTGATAGGGTACTTATGGAAGTCTCTATGTGGTACCCAGGAGGGTACTTGCAGGGTTCTCATGGTGAACTGGCGCTATATAAATAATACAAGTTGATTTGAAAACATAATGGAGGACGTCATTACATGTGGAAACCCATTCTAAATAGCACTTCTATTTTATTTTTATCATTTGAATGGGCTTGCTTTGCCTTAACAACCCTTATTGTTTGAGAGATTCTTAGAAAAAGGAACAAAACTTCAAACTATCACATTTTATAAAATATAAATCTACTTTCGTAAACTCTTCCATATTGATAGATGAACTCTACATGCCTTCACTGACCATCTGTCAAACCCAACAAACGCTAACATCAGCCTGGTGCAGAGACCCACCCTGTCCATCGCACATATGCTTTCTATATGATCAGAGCCCCCCCTGGACACATACTGTGCTGTTCCACCCCCATCCCTCTTTGCCCCTCTGCACATCAGCAGGGGTCATCGTGTCCCAACCACAATTACTGGCCATAAGCCCAATCACTGTTTTTGCTGCTGTCATCAAAATTATCTGCTGGCTTAATTACTTTTCCTTTTATGCCTCCTTTTTTCTCAGTCTTAGCTCAGCAGATATGGAGAGGGACAAGGCACCCATTCACAGGGAAAGTGTCTGAGAGCTTTAGAATAGTGGTTACAAGCAAAAAACAGCATGGGAAGCAACATATCATGCAAAAAAAGCACATGGAAACAACATGCAATGCAAGCAGGATACATTACCTTAATGTATTTTTGTTGCTCCCATGTTTCCCAGCTACATTTGGTCTTTTCCTGCACTTACATACTTGTGGCACACATGAGCTTATTTATAAATACACTAAATTGCCAAACGTATTGGGTCGCACCACCAAATCAATGAATTCTAGTGTTCCAATCGCTTCCATGGCTGCGTGTGTAAACAGTTTGGTGTGGAAAAACTTGACATACCTCCACAGAGTCCTGACCTCAACCTTCTTCAACACCTTTGGGATGAATCAGAGCAGAGGCTGCAGTTCTGGTCTTCTCATCTAACTATGAACACACTCCTAAACCCTATAGAAGATGTTTACTGAATAATTAAACCTGCTGTTGATGGCAATGGTTGGTCCATCAACAAACTGGACATTATAGATTAAGAATAAGATGCCATCAAAGTTCATGAACATGTAGAAGTAGACAGACAAATACTTTTGGCAATATATGTCTTAATGTGTTGTTCAGTTTTGAGCTGTCAAGGCTTTCAGGGTATTCCGAGAAGGCCCCTAATTGCTCCCAAAAACAATAATAATGATAATAATTTAAAATGTAATTGAACAATTAATGAAATAATAACATTTATGACACAGTTTGTTTAAACTTAACTAAAATGATTAGAGAAAAGCTTCTCTGTCATAAAACAATGTTAAATGAGCCTGTGTTTTTTTCTGAAAGTGCCAACAGGAAGATACAAACTTCCCACAGATTATTATTTTTCTTTTTTTCATGATGATTAAACTATGGAAGAGTATTAGGACCACTGGAGAAAAAAAATTACAAGTCTGACCTTTTTCTCAGAAAAATAATACTCTTCTGTATTAAACCATAAAAAGATGAATGGTTAAAAAGGCTTTGTGTAGTATATGCTGATTTTCAGCTCTAGATTTGTCGGCCTTTTTTAGGTCAGCCATTGGAAAACATGAACTCAGATCACAAACCTGTGTACAGTTTGGATCAGGACGTACTGGTTCTAGAAGAAACATGTGGACCAAGGTAGCTGCATAGAACAGGAAAGACGATACTCTTTTTTTAATCAAAGCTGCACCAAACACTAAAACACAGCAGACTGTTTTAAGACAACAATCACATGACACTTTTATGACTAAATGGATGGATTATTGACAGATTCATCCAAATAAACATAATATATTCAGTTTCCACTGAGGATCTATGCTGAGTAAAACAGATTTTTGTGCTGTTTTTGCTGCAGTAATTTTATGATAATGTGTAGTCATGCCATTGCTCTTCTACACAGTGTTTTATGGCCACGTCACTTCATGGGACATTCAAGTACACCTGGGAATTGGAACATCTATCTATATTGAAATAAATCTAAAAATATATAATCAAATTATTTTGGTAGAGTTACTGTCTTATGTACATTTGTCTTAAATGATAAAGTCTGGCCAAAACTTGCTTATATAAAGTGTATAATAAATTTTTTAAAATGCTGTAAAAAATGTATCTAAATGTAATCAACATAGTCTAGATTAAAAACTAGCAAAATTCAAATGCATAAACTGTAGGACTGTTCTACTGCAGCATCTATGAATAATTATTTATTCAATTATAACAAGGTTAAACTTGCGCAGCAGCTCCACAGAGTTCAGGTCCAAACTACACTGAAGCATGCTCATGTGTGCAGTTAGTCTCTGGATGACAAGTCTGCTTCGGGGCACTTAGTCTATGAACAAATTTTGAAGTCACGTTTTTGGAGGAATTACATTGTGTTTGATGTCAGAAGGAACTCAGCAGACTCATTTATTATCTGTTCTTTAAGGTGTTAGGCCTTGTATGTGACAATTCAGAGGAGACATAGGCATAAAATCACTGCGTAAAATACCTTCCAGGGAAAAAAGTGTCAATCAGCATAATATATGCCTAAAGTACAGAGTCATTCCAGG
Organism: Girardinichthys multiradiatus; assembly: GCF_021462225.1. Classification (NCBI taxonomy): domain Eukaryota; kingdom Metazoa; phylum Chordata; class Actinopteri; order Cyprinodontiformes; family Goodeidae; genus Girardinichthys; species Girardinichthys multiradiatus. The sequence goes on from NC_061796.1 coordinate 45,421,856, forward strand.
TTTTGTTTTTGTTTGCTTCCACAGAGGGTTACATTACGACTGGATTTACTTTGTCTGGTAACAATTTGATTTTATTTAGCTGAAGCATTTCAAAAGTGGCCAGAAGAAGAAGTGACTGGAGTTTTGGTCAAATGCTATTATCTAACAAAACCCATGTACAGCAGTAAAACGCATGAAAACGGTCAGTTATAAATGAATGATGGCGCCGCAGATGGTCGCCTCGGCGTGTTGGTGCGCATTGTTTTGTTTTGTTTTTTGCTTTAAAACGGTCTTCTGTGATGGTACCCGGAGTTCTCTCACCAGAGAAGAACTCATGAACATCAGGGCTACTACACCAGAGGAGTTATTTCCAACTTTTCTGCCTACTGCTCTGGAATTTTTGGACATTTTGCACTGTTCTCCAGACCTGGAAGCCTTCATCATAAACTGTAAGCCTTTCTATTCCCCCCGTGAGTTCGCTTCGTTCATCCTCGTCGGTGTTTACATCCCGCCGCAAGCTAACGTGCAGGTCGCACAGCGCATGCTCGCCGACCAGATACTGAGTGTGGAGCGGACCAACCCGGACTCCTTAGTAATCGTCGTTGGCGACTTTAACAAAGGTAATCTGACCCACGAACTCCCCAAATATAGACAGTTTATTAAATGTCCGACCAGAGAGGACAACATTCTGGATCACTGTTACACCACCATCAGAGACGCTTATCACGCCGTCCCACGTGCTGCACTGGGCCAATCCGACCACATCATGGTCCACCTGATTCCTGCATACAGGCAGAAACTAAAGCTCTGCAAACCTGTTGTGAGGACGACAAGGAAGTGGAGCAGTGAGGCTGTGGAGAATCTCCAGGCGTGTTTAGGCTGTACAGACTGGGATGTGTTCAGGACTACTACCAACAGTCTGGACGAGAACACAGAGGCTGTGACTTCCTACATCAGCTTCTGTGAGGACAGCTGTGTACCATCATGCACCAGGGTGAGTTACAACAACGACAAACCCTGGTTCACAGCTAAACTCAGAAGGTTAAGACTGGATAAGGAAGAGGCCTTCAGGAGTGGGGACAAAGACATATACAGAGAGGCTAAGTACAAGTTTGGCAAGGCAGTGAAAGAGGCCAAACGACTGTACTCTGAGAAGCTCCAAATCCAGTTCTCAGCCAACGACTCTGCGTCTGTCTGGAAAGGGCTCAAGCAAATCACCAACTACAAGCCGAAAGCCCCCCACTCCATCAACGACCGACGCCTCGCCAACGACCTGAACGAGTTCTACTGCCGCTTTGAAAGACAAAGGGACAGTCCTGCAACCATCCCCCACGACGCCCCCCAACAGCTGCAGCCACAATCCACCACCCCCATCTCTCCAACCTCAAGAGGGGCCTTGGCACCTCCAACCCCCACCCTGAAGTTCCCCCCCACCAGCCCCCTACCCACGCCGAGGACGGCTCTTTCCATCCAGGAGAGGGACGTCAACAAACTCTTCAGGAGACAGAACCCCCGGAAAGCTGCTGGTCCGGATTCTGTCTCACCAGCCAGCCTGAAGCACTGCGCTGATCAGCTGTCTCCAGTCTTCACAGACATTTTTAACACCTCACTGGAGACATGTCATGTGCCAGCCTGCTTCAAGTCCTCCACCATCGTCCCTGTTCCCAAGAAGCCAAGGACCACAGGGCTTAATGACTTCAGACCCGTCGCCCTGACCTCTGTGGTGATGAGGTCCTTTGAGCGCCTTGTGCTCTCACACCTAAAAGACATCACCGACCCCCTCCTGGACCCCTGCAGTTTGCCTACAGAGCCAACAGGTCTGTAGATGATGCAGTCAACCTAGCCCTTCACTTCATCCTCCGGCACCTGGAGTCCACAGGAACCTATGCCAGGATCCTGTTTGTGGATTTCAGCTCTGCCTTCAACACCATCGTCCCAGTTCTGCTACAGGAGAAGCTCTCCCAGCTGAGTGTGCCCGACTCCACCTGCAGGTGGATCACTGACTTCCTGTCTGACAGGAAGCAGCGCGTGAGGCTGGGGAAGCACGTCTCTGACTCCCTGACCATCAGCACCGGTTCCCCCCAAGGCTGTGTTCTCTCTCCTCTGCTCTTCTCCCTGTACACCAACAGCTGCACCTCCAGTCACCAGTCTGTCAAGCTTCTGAAGTTTGCGGACGACACCACCCTGATCGGACTCATCTCTGATGGTGACGAGTCTGCGTACAGATGGAGGTGGACCATCTGTTGGACTGGTGCAGCCAGAACAACCTTGAGCTCAACGCTCTAAAGACAGTAGAGATGGTTGTGGACTTCAGGCAGAACCCAGCCCCATCCTGCCCCCATCACCCTCTGTGACTCCACAATTGACACTGTGGAATCTTTCCGCTTCCTGGGAACCATCATCTCCCAGGATCTCAAGTGGGAGCCAAACATCAGCTCCCTCATCAAGAAAGCCCAGCAGAGGATGTTCTTCCTGCGGCAGCTGAAGAAATTCAACCTGCCAAAGACTATGATGGTGCACTTCTACACAGCCATCATTGAGTCCATCCTCACCTCCTCCATCACCATCTGGTACGCCGCTGCTACAGCCAAGGATAAGGGCAGGCTGCAGCGTGTCATTCGGTCTGCTGAGAAGGTGATTGGCTGCAGTCTACTGTCGCTCCAGGAATTGTACACCTCCAGGACCCTGAAGCGGGCAGGGAAGATTCTGGCTGATCCCTCCCACCCCGGTCACAGACTCTTTGAGACTCTCCCCTCTGGCAGGAGGCTGCGGTCCATCCGGACCAAAACCTCACGCCACAAGAACAGTTTTTTCCCATCTGCCACCAGCCTGGTTAACAAAGCCCGGAAACCACACTGACATTCTCCCTTTCCCCCACACCCCCCCTTTTTTTGCTGACAGGACACCTGTAACCTGTAACTCTATGCGTTACATTGACTCTCAGCATGGACTCCTGCTTTATTTGCACTGCCATACTTGCACAATGATCACCTGCACTGTTGTACTGCTCTTGCATCTTATACTGCTCTATATTTACTCTCACTCACTTAAAACTGTGCACATATATTTATATTATATTGTAGATATGTTTATACTGTTTAATTTGTACTGTATTGCACCGACTACGCCAAAACAAATTCCTTGTATGTCCAAAAACGTACTTGGCAATAAAGCTTTTCTGATTCTGATTCTGATTCTGATGTTATAAATGAAGAGCTCAATAACAACTTGGTGACATTTTATGATGATGTGATGATACATTTTCGAGTTATTTCAATATATGTCGTTTGTTGTAGGACTTGACTTGAATGCACCATGGAATTAAACAAAACTCCATGGGGCATTGACAGATTCATCAGTCTACTGGGTGGACTGCAGCGCAGAGCTGGTGTGAAAGCCTTTCTCCATGGGGAAGTCGGCTTGAGACAACATCTGGTAGAGTAGGCCCAACTGTGAGAAACATGACTTGCCACAGAACATAGCCATTCCCAAGAGATATTGCCACTGATTTTGGTTTTTCTTTTTTGCATATCAAAGCAAAGTTTCAGTTTACATCATTAAAATCGTGATGACCCCACCACTAATGGATCTGTTTCATTTTCTGTTTCAGGTCGGCCCATTTGTGGCATGAGGCCCATCTGGGCCCGGTGTGCTCCTGCCCTTTAAAGGAGATATTTCAGGCAAAATCCACTTTCGTAGCCTTTAAGTACATTTTGTTGTGTACTTGGCATCTGTAGGAGTGCTGAAAAGTTAAATTTAGTCTCTCCAGTTGTTGCGGAGATGTCTTTATGTTCTGTTTGGGTCATATTTTTCATACCGTTCAGTTTTCTCTATCATCTGCTACGTTTTTCCAACTGTTACGTATTTTCTGCAGAACAGCTAAATAAGGTCATGGACTTCCGGCTGATCAGTTTAACATCCACCATATTTATTTCTCGCTGCAAATTTGTAGTTTAAGCTCAAGTATGCCTACACTGAAAGAGGATAAGTTTGGTTCAGTTGGGTGTTTTAACCCGCACAACTCATTACACCGTCCCCCAGAATCAGAACCTCTTCGAAGTGCCTGGTTATATTTTATTTTTCAAGGAAATGTTCCCACATCAGTGGAGAAATTCCCATTTCCCACACTTTAAGGGTGAGTTCTTCAGCAACCTCCTCCAGTAACAAGAAGGATTTGCTGGAAGCCTTCATCTGATTAAAGGGTCAGTTCCTTCTGTCTATGGAAACGATGAACACAGCAAAATGGTAAGATACGAACAACGCTAAAATGACAGCAAACTTTATTTTAGACATGAATTTATTATGTGTTGATATGACCTACTGGCCATTGTCCTGATAGCAGCGTGCATCAGAAGGCATCGTGCCTTCTGCTGATGTCAGTGCTCCTGAGGACAGAACCGTACTGCGTGTTTTCAATAGTATTATTACAGTTTTCAGTCTTTTTGTCTTGTTTCTGCGGTGCTAGATAATTTTTATCAAACTATCAAAATGTCCGCACTTTGACCTGTAGGGGGGCGGGGTGTGAAGGGGCTCAGTAGCATTTAAAGAGACGGCACCAAAACGAGTTACTTTCAGACGCACCTCAGAACAGGTAAAAGAGGAGCCTGTGGAGCTACAAGAACAAGGTGTTCAGATCAAAGCATTGAGGTTCCACTTTGTATAGATCACAACTGAATGATGAAGTGTGAAAAGGAAGGATTTAAAAGCCTGATTAGACCCCTTTAAAGTCTACTCCTGCCGACTCTTCAGTATCGATCTTCTGTTCAGTGGAAGTTCACTCTGGCCTACTCTGATGTTTCGTTTTGGTTATGTCTGGGTTTTTGAACCCACATCCATGCATTGCAACATTACTGACAACTTATCAAACATATTACCATTTTGATCAAGTTAGAATAAATGAGTTTCATAAAATACTACCACCTTGTGCTGTCTACCTGAGTTTGCTACGTTCATTGAGCCAGGCTGAAACACGAGTACAACAAAGTCTCACTTGTTGTTTTCCTTTAAGGTTTATAAGATTAAACAAAACTGTTAAGATAGATAAGAAAATCGGTCTTACACCATGAAAAGCTAGTATTAGAATTTCTTTCCATGCATCTCTGAGAATTTAGTTCTGATACTTAAAACCTGAGCGCAGTTGGGTTTTCCAACAGGACAATGATCCGAACTTGTTTTGGAATGCAAATGGCGGGCTAACATTAATTCTGGACATGCCTTCTCAAAGGCCTGACCTGAACCCCTATTGAAAATGTGTTAACTATACTTAAAAGCTGAGTCTGTGCCAGGAAACCAACTAATTTGAAAAATATAATTTCAGATTCAAAGAGTGGGCAAATATCTAGCCAGTAATTATCAGACATTCACAAAATATTTCTGGTACCCTCACTCGGTACATACATTATCAAATTCTTCACTCACCAAGGTGGAGAAAACACAGACTTTGGTCCGACTTGACAGGATAACCTAATTCATTTGCAGCAGATTTGTAAGCTGCACATCTATGACGTGTAAGGATTATGATTATTGATTCATTCATTCATTCATTTTCTAACGCTTATTCCATAGTGGGTCACGGGGAAGCTGGTGCCTATCTCCAGCAGTCTTTGGATGAGAGGCAGGGTACACCCTGGACAGGTCGCCAGTCCATCGCAGGGCAACACACAAACAACCATGCACACACTCATTCATACACCTAAGGGCAATTTAGAGAGACCAATTAACCTAACAGGCATGTCTTTGGACTGTGGGAGGAAGCCGGAGTAGCCGGTGAGAACCCACACATGCACGGGGAGAACATGCAAACTCCATGCAGAAAGACCCCCGGCCGGAATCCAACCCAGGACCTTCTTGCTGCAAGGCAACAGTGCTACCAACTGCGCCACCATGCAGCCCATGATTAATTAATATTTATCAAAAATTATAATTAAAAATCATACTTCAGGAAAATACTTTCTTAACCAAAAATCATTACTTACGAATATAAATCAGAGTGTACTCTGGTGTTGTGATTAAGGGCTCAAAGCTCTTAATAATTACAATTAGTAGCCAATAATTTATCATTATTAACCCAAAACCACTAAATGTCACTGTTTATTCAACCGCTTCACCGAAGGTGGGGGAACTTCGACCTTATTTTGACAGATAAGTCATGTCCAACTTCTGCCTCCTGGCTGTTTAGGGATCAGCCGGACAAAACACACGCACCTTGCTGATCGCATCCGTGCTGCGCAATTCAGCAACACTTGCTCAGCAAAGTAAAACAGCTCAGCATGAAACACTTCAATCAGTATTGCATGCAACAAGTTGACACCTTGGATTAACTACTGGTGATTCTAAATCACCTTAACTATGGCTCATCCTGCCCAGACCTCTAAATGTACCTATCCGGTTTAATATAAAAAATGGACAACATTACTTTGACGTTGATTTCTTCTCTCCACCAGTTGAGGATGTGTCAGGTCTAAAGAAAAACGGGGAGCGGGGGGATCACGCGTCCATGATCAACTCAAAAGAAAAATGATGAACTTCTCATCCGTCCAAAAGGGGAAAATATGAAGAACCGTTTAGTCGACTGAATCACAAGGGGAAGCTCATCTCATTGGAAATAAAACCTCGGTGGGTTTTTTCACCTGCGCCGGATGTCGGCGTGCTCTTCGATCGGTATATGAATCTTCTGACCTTCTCGTATCAGACAGATTTCCAGCTTTGAAGGTCTTCCTGGATTGGCCGTGTTGAGTAAAAGTTCGCCTGCGAGCTTTTGTTTCTTCAGATATGCGCCTTTGATGCGTCATCCCGTGAGACATGCTGGAAATGGCAACGAAAGTTTATTTTCAACGGGTTTTATAATACCGAGTGATGTCAGAGCTGCGACGTCTGTTGAGCTGCGCCACCAATATTAAAACAAGTGTCTCAAAAGACAAACGACCCAACAATAATGAAGATGGCAAACAAACCTACAGAAAAATAGAAAAAACTTGTCAGCGCAGTAAATTGTAAACCAAATGGCAAATATAATTTATCGAAACATAACATAAATAATCTTTTGGGTATGCTTGTTTACCTGCCCCTGTCATTTGTTCACCTCCAGCCTTGAAATGGATTCAGCCAAATGAGAGGGGAGTAAATTTAGTCCCACTTCATTCAGGTGGAAGACAGAGTAACTCTTGATGAAACAGTTACCAATTACAGAAAGTGTGTTTACTGCCCACACATACAGTATCTTCGGTTTCCTTTAAAAATATCTTTAATTAAATTTAAAAGACTGAAAAAGCCCTTAAGATTGTCAGCTGAACTCATAAGCAGAATATGATAGAAAACAGTTGAGTTTTTCATGAGATGTTCAGAAACATAAAGGATACCTTATTCTTATGACAGAAATAAACCACAAAAAAAATAACTTAATGGAGCACATGTGATAAAGAAGGCATCAAGACAACAGTCTAATATTTTGTTTAGACTGTTGTCTATTTAGACTGGTTTCCATTAAGCCACAATCCATTATACAATCCATACCATTAATTTAAAACAATCTAATTTCCCATGAGCCATACGATTATTTTCATCTTGTCTTCATTTAAAAACTGTGGACATTTGACAGATAAGCTTGGTCTCATATCTCTCTAGGTTTTTAATTGGATTACTGTTTTTATGTTCCATATTGACTGATGGACCAAGCAGAGGTTAATTGCAACACTTGGCTGTCAAATCAGTCTCCGTTTTCAGGTCAAAGATAAATACGCTGGTTAGGAATCCACCCACAGGGTACAGGCACAGTCCATGTTACATCCTGTTTAGGAGACTTTACCATCTTCCCATCCCTATCTCTCTGTCTCTTATAGAAACATACTTCCTCCAACCAGAACATAAACCATCAGTTGTTAACGCTAAGATTCAGGGGTGTTGCTGGATATAAAGTCATACTTGGGCACAGTCCCGATTTTTGGTTAAAATGAATCAGTATTTGCCTCCCCTGCCGCCACTACTGTCATCAGAATTGGGAACAAGACTGGAACCAGTGGATGTGTAATGTTTTCATTCTATAATTGTCCGCTAGCTGCAGAAGAAAACAAGATATACAGAGACAAGATGCAATGTGTCCATCTTGTGAAATATTTCTCAGGTAATAACAGTTATTAAAAGGTTAAGTCCTCTCCTTTTTGACCATAAAATCCGTTAACCAGCATTTATACAAGTATAAACATGAGGGGAATGTCCAACCGTCATCAAGAAGATGGGATCTGTAGCTCAGAGATGAACGTGAAATTGATAAACAATCCCAGAGCGAAAGCAAAAAGACGTTGTGAAGATGCTGCTGAAGCTAGCAGAAGAGTGTCATTAGCCACCGTGAAACAAATCCTGTACAGACATGGGCTGAAAGGCCATTCAGAGAGGAAGAAGCCATTACTCCTAAAGCATTATAAAAAGACATGTTACAGCTTACAAATAAACTCAGTGACAATTATCTTAATTTGTGGAAACACAACCTGTGGACTGATGAAACTAAAGTGTTTGGTCATAATGTCCATCGTTACCTTTGGAAGAACCCAGGGGGAGGTTTGCATCCTGAGAACACCGTTCCAAATGTGGAGTAGAGGAGTGGCAAAACCATGTTGTGTTGGTATTTCTCCTGCAGGAAGGACTGATGCAATTCACAAAATATATGTCATCAGAAGGAAAGAATAATATGTGGAAATATTAAAGCTAAATTTCAATAAGACAGGAATTTAAAACCCGGGTGCAAATGGGTCATCACTAAGCCCTGATATCACTCCCATAGAAAATACATGGGCAGAGGTGAAAAGGTATCTGTAAGCAAGGCAGCTTATGAGTCTGGTCGAGTTACACCAGTTCTCGTACTCATTGTCTTCCGCTTCATTTGGGACCGGGTCGCAGGGGCAGCAGACTCAGTAGACACCCAGACGTCCATCACATCCAGTCTGCGATTCAGCTCATGTAACATCTCAGTCTGAGTGTTGAGTGCTCTCCAGATCCCATCATACATGCCAGGCAGCCTTACAATGACCAGAACAGCTGCCGACGGTTTTCGAATTTCTCGATATGCCAGGTAACCGCCAACTCCAAAAAGCAGAAATCCTGTTATTAAACATCCAATTATATACACATCTTCGACATCCTCGACGGACATTATCGACAAACACACAATTCTCCACTTCTGCCAGGAGTCCATTGTGTATCTGGAGAAAAATGTCCCATCTGGACTAGAGGGTTCCCCTTCACCCTGTCTTCTCGTCGAGAAAATTTGATCAATTGCATTGAGAGACCAGCTGATCAAATCCATAACTCAGAATTTGGAAGATATGCAAGAAGAGGCTCCAAAAAAAAGACAAGACACAGAGCTAAAGCAGAGTAGATATGGAAGGGTGCGGGAAACAGAGAAAAAGCGTCCTCCTCCACCGAGAGCAGAAAGAAAGAAACCAGACCCCCTCCGGCCCTTGGCTGTGCCTACCGGTGACAAAGGGCAGCCCTTCCGGAGTCCAACATGCACCGGGAACAGATCTGACTTAGTGCCGGTAATGCGGACCAAACTCCTGCTCCGCTTGTACAGAGACCGGATGACCCCTAATAAAAGGCCCCGACTTGTTACTCTTGGAGCCCCCCCACAGGGAACCCCGAGGGACACAGTTGAATGCCTTCTCCAGGTCCACAAAACACATGTGGACCGATTGGGCAAACTCCCTAGAACCCTCAAGTACCCTGCAGAGGGTGTAGAGCTGGTCCAGTGTTCCACGGCCAGGACATGATGGCAGGTTTGAGGAAATATTTGAAGTATTTCTTCCACCGCCCGATAATGTCCCCAGTCAAGGTCAGCAGCTCCCCACCCCCACTGTAAACAGTGGTGGCCAAGCACTGCTTCCCCCTTCTGAGGCGCTGGACGGTTTGCCAGAATCGCTTTTAGGCCGACCGGTAGTCCGTCTCTATGGCCTCACCAAACTCCTCCTAGGCCCGCGTTTTTGCGTCTGCCACAGCCCAGGCCGCGGCACGCTTGGTCTTATGGTACCCGTCAGCCGCCTCAGGAGTCCCACAAGCCAACCACAGCCGATAGGACTCCTTCTTGAGCTTAACAGCATCCCTTACTGCTGTTGTCCACCACCAGGTTCAGTGATTGCTGCCGCGACAGGCACCGCAGGCCTTACGGCCGCAGCTACAAGCTGCATCGTCAACAATAGATGCAGAGAACATGGTCCACTCCAACTCTATGTCTCCAGCCTCCCCTGGAATCTGGTCAAAGCTCTCCCAGAGGTGGGAGTTGAATACATCCCTATCAAAGGGCTCCGCCAGACGTTCCCAGCAGACCCTCACTATGCGCTTGGGCCTGCCAAGTCAGTCCGGCTTTCTCCTCATCCAGCGGATCCAACTCACCACCAAGTGGTGATCAATGGGCAGCTCAGCCCCTCTCTTCACCCGAGTGTCCAAAACATGCGACCGAAGGTCTGAAGGTACAACAACAAAGTCGATCATTGACCTCCTGCCTAGTGTATCCTGGTGCCAAGTGCACTGATGGACACCCTTATGTTTGAACATGGTGTTCATTATGGACAATCCGTGAAGTCCAATAACGAAACACCACTCTAATTCAGACACGGGAGGACATTCCTCCCGATCACTCCTCTCCAGGTGTCAGGGTACTCCGCACTACCGCTTGTTTAATGCTCGAAATGCAAATATCTGATGTCAGCTGTTTATAATATGATGAAGAGAGTGTATAAACTTTAGTTGTAAATTTATCCTGAAATTTATCCTGAAAGTTTGTATTGAATATTCATTTCGGCTGTAAAAAGGCATATTTAGTCCATAGTTTTTGTTCAGAATTGGTATCCGCAGGTCTGCGTTCACAAAAATTGTAGATTGGAAAATTGGCCTTGAAAATTGTGATCAGTGCCTGTCTTATTTTGACTGTTCAGGTTTAGCCTTTGCTTTTGTTTGGCCATTATAATTTTATAAATGCATACAGCTCCAATTAATTTCTATATTAGAAATTTAGAAAGTAAGCTTGGATAAACATGGATTTGATTATATGCTTTTGGAATATTTTTATCAAGTATGTTGGAGTGAAATATACTTTATTTAATTAGACTTTCATTAGCTTTTAAATATCTTCAGAACACATTGTTTATTTTATTAATAGTCATGTTTTTTCCTTTGCATTGCTATTTAGTCGTTTCTAAAATCTTGTTTTTGTGTTCTTGTTCCATGACTTTGATTTATAAATTATTTACTTTCCAAAATCGTACATTTCCTATGAATATGAATAGTTAAAATGAAAAAAATCATTCTGAGTGTCCACTATGAGATTAACTTAACTGATATTCGTATTTTGTTTTGTGGTACAAGTTCCAGACAAAAAAAATGTTTTTTTTTTTTTTTTATTCTACTGCCACATCTCAGTCTACTTATCAAAACCCTTTTTGTATCCAGGCTACATGAAGGCTATATGAAGTCATGTTGAAAAAAACAAATCAATAACATATACTATTCTTAAATGCTTTCCACCTTTTTTTCTTTTAAATCAACATTTATGACATGAGTATCTGCAGAGAGAGGCCATATTAAGAGGTTGGACACATGCAGACAGGAAGGCTTTGAGAGGCTGCACTACTGTCAGATCCTTAAACAATAATCAATCAGTTTCATATTTAAACCCAGCATTGAAGGCAATTGTGTATGAAGGGAAGAGTGGGGAGAGGAAAACGTAGAGGTAGAACAGACGGATGAGTAAAAGCTCTTTTGGATCAAGTACAAGGAAAGGCTTTTAGACGTAAATTGGTAAATGCACATCACTCACTTTTTTTTGTATGTACCATGTTCTGCTTCTGCCTCCAGCTTGTTAGCTGTGCATTGACTCACTAACAGAACAGCCATGGAATAAGTTATTTATGCTGTGAGCCAAACAGAATTGTCTAACAGATAGATTTAACAATAAATATGACAAAAGTATTAAATGTTCTATGAGTGATAATTTCACTTTGATTAAATGAGCATGCATGTTCTGAGAAAACTGTTTTATTGTGAAATATTTATCAAGTAATTGCTTTTATCAGCAGAACTAGAAACATGCTTTATTTTACAACTGACAGAAATTCATCAGCTTACAAAGTTGTCAATAAATATTGAATCAATTGCCAGTATTACACCAGTTCTCTTAGTCTTTGTTTTGAAGGTAATAAATTTGGTTAAGATGCAATTTTACCTATGAATTGTAACAATCTGTATGTGTTAAATAAAGAAAATCTGACATTAAAAAAGCCATGATACCTAAAACTTACAGTGCCTTGCGAAAGTATTCGGCCCCCTTGAACTTTTCAACCTTTTGCCACATTTCAGGCTTCAAACATAAAGATGTAAAATTCTAATGTTTTTTGAAGAATCAACAACAATTGGGACACAATCGTGAAGTGGAATGAAATTTATTGGATGTGTCAAACGTTTTTAACAAATAAAAAACTGAAAAGTGGGGCATGCAATATTATTTGGCGCCCTTGCATTAATACTTTGTAGCTCCACCCTTTGCTGCAATTACAGCTGCAAGTCGCTTGGGGTTTGTCTCTATCAGTTTTGCACATCGAGAGACTGAAATTCTTGCCCATTCTTCCTTGCAAAACAGCTGGAGCTCAGTGAGGTTGGATGGAGAGCGTTCGTGAACAGCAGTCTTCAGCTCTTACCACAGATTCTCGATTGGATTCAGTTCTGGGCTTTGGCTTGGCCATTCCAACACCTGGATACGTTTATTTGTGAACCATTCCATTGTAGATTTGGCTTTATGTTTTGGATCATTGTCTTGTTGGAAGATAAATCTCCATCCCAGTCTCAGGTCTCTTGCAGACTCCAACAGGTTGTCTTCCAGAATGGTCCTGTATTTGGCCCCATCCATCTTCCCATCAATTTTGACCATCTTCCCTGTCCCTGCTGACGAAAAGCAGACCCAAACCATGACGCTGCCACCACCATGTTTGACAGTGGGGATGGTGTGTTCAGGGTGATGAACTGTGTTGCTTTTACGCCAAACATATCGTTTTGCATTGTGGCCAAACAGTTTGATTTTGGTTTCATCTGACCAGAGCACCTTCTTCCACCTGTTTGGTGTGTGTTGGAGTTTTGACTCGGACTTTGCTCCTGGGAGATTTCTACAGTGTTTTATGCATCATAGTTCTCCTTTACCTTTAGATTTTAAAACCTTTCTTCAGCTATATTAGAGTTTAGAGTGGTGCATTTCTACCAAAAAACTGCTTTCATTTATGCAGTTTTAAAGGACGGCCTCTTTATTTTACTGTCTCGGAAAGTGGAAGCCTTGGTTGAATTGCCACAAGGTTGAGTGAGTAATTTCTACGAGTTCATAATTTCAACTAAATTACCCTGTTTCCGTTGGTTTTGAATTCTTTTTTTTTATTTCATTTTTTAGTGGTACAAAAGAGGCCTGTGGCCCTGCTACATAATGGGCACTTACTGTATATCATGAAGATGATGGTTTGTCCTCTGTAAAACATTTTATTTGAAAAGACCAAATAATGTTTATTTTACAATCCACAGGGGGTTTTAACCTCTCTGCTCTAATTAGTTATTATTTTTATAGTTTATACTGATTTAATTCATTAAATATTGACTAAAAAGAAAATGCTGCTTCTGAATGGGCAGGCATAAAATTTAACAAATTAGATATTATTCATATAATTTATCCCCTCCTTGAACCGCCACCTTAACGTGGTGGAGGGGTTTGAGTGCTCGAATGATCTTAGAGGCTATGTTGTCTGGGGCTTAAATGCCCCTGGTAGGGTCTCCCATGGCAAACAGGCTCTAGGTGACGGGTCAGACAAAGAGCGGTTCAAGAACCCCTCATGATGACTACGAAATCGAGGCACGTGACATTGCCCGGTACAACGGAGCCGGGGTCCCACCCTGGAGCCAGGCCTGGGGTCGGGACTCATCGGAGAGCCCCTGGTGGCTGGGTTGCTCCTCGCGGGACCCGGCCGGGCCAAGCCCGAACGAGAGACGCAAGACCATCCCCCAGTGGGCCCACCACCTGCAAGGGGAACCGTGAGGGACTGGTGCAAAGAGGATTGGGCGGCGGACGAAGGTGGAGACCTCGGCGGCCCGATCCCCGGATGCTTAGGCTGGCTCTGGGGACGTTGAATGTTACCTGACTGGGGGGGGGCCTAAGCTGGTGCGGGAGGTCGAGAGATATCGTTTAGAAATAGTCGGGCTCGCCTCCACGCTCAGCGTGGGCTCTAGAACCCAACTCCTCGAGAGGGTCTGGACTCTCTTCTACTCTGGATTGGCCCACAGGGAGAAGCGGCGGGCTGGGGTGGGTTTGCTTGTCACCCCCCAGCTCAGCCGTCTAGTGTTGGGGTTTACCCCAGTGGATGAGAGGGTCGTATCCCTGCGCCTTCGGGTTGGGGATAGGTCTCTGACTATCATTTCAGCCTACGGGCCAAGTGGTAGTGCAGAGTACCCGGCCTTCTTGGTGTCCCTGTTGGGGGTGCTGGATAGTGCCCTTCCTGAGGACTCCATTATTCTGCTGGGGGACTTCAACTCCCACATGGGAAACGACAGTGACACCTGGAGAGGCGTGATCGGGAGGAATGGCTTCCCCGATCTGAATCCGAGCTGTGTTTTGTTATTGGACTTCTGTGCTAGTCACGGATTATCCATAATGAACACCATGTTCAAACATAATGGTGTCCATCCTATGCAGGAGGTCAATGATTGACTTTGTTGTCGTATCATCAGACCTTTGGCCGCATGTTTTGGACACTCGGGTGAAGAGAGGGGCTGAGCTGTCCACTGATCACCACCTGGTGGTGAGTTGGATCCGCTAGGGGAGGGGAAAGCCGGACAGACTTGGCAGGCCCAAGCGCATAGTGAGGGTCTGCTGGGAACATCTGGCGGACCCCTTGGCCAGGGATGTATTCAACTCCCACCTCCGGGAGAGCTATGACCAAATTCCGAGGGATGTTGGAGACATAGAGTCCGAGTGGACCCTGTTCTCCGCATCTATTGTCGATACTGCCGCCTATAGCTGCAGCCGGAAAGTCTGCGGTGCCTGTCTCGGTGGCAATCCCCAAACCCGGTGGTAGACACCTGCATTAAGGGACGCTGTCAAGCTGAAGAAGGAGTCCTATCGGCTGTGGTTGGCTTGTGAGACTCCTGAGGTGGCTGACGGGTACCGTGGGGCCAAGCATGCCGGGCGGTGGCAGAGGCAAAAACTCGGACCTGGGAGGAGTTCGGTGAGGCCATGGAGAAGGACTACCAGTTGGGACCGAAGCGATTCTGGCAAACCGTCCGGCGTCTCAGGAGGGGGAAGCAATGCTTCGCCAACACGGTTTACAGTGCGGTGGGGATAATGCTGACATTATCGGGCGGTGGAAGGAGTACTTCGAGGATCTCCTCAATCCTGCCCTCACGCATTCCCTGGTGGAAACAGAAGCTGGGGACTCGGGGTTGGACTCTTTCATCACCCAGGCTGAAGTCACCGAGGTGGTTAAAAAGCTCCGTGGTGGCAGGGCTTCGGGGTTGGATGAGATCCGCCCTGAGTACCTCAAGTCTTTGGATGTTGTGGGGCTGTCATGGTTGACACGCCTCTTCAACATTGCGTGGCGGATGGGGATTGACCACAGTGCCTCTGGATTGGCAGAGGCACTGTGGTCCCCTACATAGGAAGGGTGACTGGAGGGTGGGTTCCAACTACAGGGGGATCACACTCCTCAGCCTTCCTGGTAAGGCCTACGCCAGGGTATTGGAGAGGAGAGTCCGGCTGATAGTCGAACCCCGGCTTCAGGAGTAGCAGTGTGGTTTTTGTCCTGGCCGTGGAACACTGGACTAGCTCTATACCCTCTACAGGTTACTCGAGGGTTCATGGGAGTTTGCCCAACTGGTCCACATGTGTTTTGTGGACCTGGAGAAAGCATTCGACTGTGTCCCTCGTGATGCCCTGTGGGGGTTGCTCCAGGAGTATTGAATCGGGGCCATCCGGTCTCTGTATAAGCAGAGCAGGAGTTTGGTTCGAATTGCCGGCACTAAGTCGGACCTGTTCCCGGTGCATGTTGGACTCCGGCAGGGCTGCCCTTTGTCACCAGTCCTGTTCATAACTTTTATGGGCAGGTTTTCTAGGTGCAGCCAAGGGTTGGAGGGGGTCTGGTTTGGGGACCAGAGGATTTCGTCTTTTCTTTTTGCAGATGACGTGGTCCTGCTGGCCCCCTCTAGCCAAGAACCGCACTGGGCCGGTTCGCAGCCAAGTGTGAAGTGGCAGGGATGAAAATCAGCTCCTCCATGTCCGAGGCCATGGTTCTCGACCGGAAAAGGGTGGCTTGTCCTCTTCAGGTTGGAGGGGAGTTCCTGCCTCAAGTGGAGGAGTTTAAGTATCTCGGGATCTTGTTCAAGAGTGAGGGAAGAATGGAGTGGGAGATCGACAGACGGATCGGTACGGCTGCCACAGTAATGGGGGCGCTGTGCCGGTGAAGAGAGAGCTGAGCCGAAAAGCGAAACTCTCGATTTAGCGGTCGGTCTACATTCCTACCCTCACCTATGGCCATGAACTTTGGGTCATGACCGAAAGAACGAGATCACGGATACAAGCGGCTGAAATGAGCTTCCTCCGTAGGGTGGCCGGGCACTCCCTTAGAGATAGGGTGAGGAGCTTGGCCATCCGGGAGGAGCTCGGAGTAGAGCCGCTGCTCCTCCACATTGAGAGGAGCCAGTTGAGGTGGCTCGGGCATCTATACCGGATGCCTCCTGGACGCCTTCCTCGGGAGGTGTTCCAGGCACGTCCCACCGGGAGGAGGCCCAGGGGACGGCCCAGGACACGCTGGAGGGACTCTATCGCTCGCCTGGCCTGGGAACGCCTTGGGCTCCCCCCGGAGGAGCTGGAGGAGGTGTCTGGGGAGAAGGACGTCTGGGCGTCTCTGCGGAGTCTGCTGCCCCCGCAACCCGGTCCCAGATAAAGCGGAAGACGACGAGTACGAGTAAGTGTACGATATTATTTGAGATTATAAAGTTTCCTAACGTATTGGTATAAATTGTTTAAATTACCGAATCCTTTCATAATGGCATCTATTGTCCAATTTAGTGATGAATAATTTCTACTGTGGAAAGGAGGGATTTTATGTGGACAAAAATCCACTTCTGTAACCCTCAAATACATTTTGTTGTGTACTTGGTGTCTGTAGGAGTGCAGAAAAGTTTCATTCAATCTCTCCAGGTGTTGCATAGTTTCGTTGTCCGATGAGCTAACCACCCCGTCCTACTTACCTTTTTCTAAGGGGATTGCTCAATCCAGCTCTCCATCCAACGGGTCTGGGCTTCCCTAAACCTGAAAGGTCTTACTAAGCAGGTTTGCTGGAAAATCTGTTTAACCTGGTGTCGGGAAATGACTCGCCTAACCTCTAACAGCCTATCTTTTCCAGAAGTCTCGCCCTTCTTCAACTGGTTGCTTGGACAACCGAGTAGCCCACAGCAGTCATCCACTCCTCAACAATCACTTCTGTTAATGGCTACTCATTCCCTATTTTACAACTTGCAATGGGTATATGGGTTAGGTTGATTTTAGTGGCTCGGCACGAGCCCCAAGGGCATTGTTTTAACAAATTTGGCTTAAGAAACCTATAAAAACCTCCTAAAATCATTTGGAACCAGGCAACAAGAATTTTTACAACCAACAAAAAACCCAAAAATAAGGTGACTCAAATAATTCACTGTCCGCAATAAATCTAGAATTTTAGTAATTTAGTAATGCTTCTGCAGGGATCAGTGACAGCTTAAAAATCACCAAAACCTAATAATTTGAATAATAGAAATAAATCAATCAACTTAACCTATCTTTCCCTAATGCTGAAACTGGTAAAGCTGAAGAGGCTTTGGAGACGGAGGCTCACCATGGATCCGAATGGAATGACTTCTCCAGTAGGTAACTAGTGATTGTCTGCTTGGATGAAAGGCAAATCTTCAGTTTTCTTCCTCTAAGTTGGACAGGATCTGATGCTAGGGGTTTCGATGGTCGAGTTGGAAAAAAAAAAAAAAGAATTAAAAAATTTTAAAAACAGAAACTTTGTTGGCATATGTTTCAAACGTCAGTAGCTTCCGGAGGCTGAATAGTTGCAGGAAACCTTTGAGGTGTAATTGAGGTTGGATCAGGACTTCCAGTAGCCTGAAACTTAGAGCAATCAGTTGTTCACTGACCAAGTTCACTTCAGTTGTCCTGGTAAAAATGCAACCGATGAAATTCAGATTCTAAATTTCGAGTTGCAGCTCTTCTCAGGGCACACAGATTGATCCTCTTTATAATACAGAATTTGTCAGCGGGGTTGCATCTCCGGTCTTCTGATTCATCTGTAGCTTCTTTCTCGGTCCGATCTTGTTCGCTGGTCTTCTGCAAGGAAACAACCCAGTTTATTTCTTTGAAACAGTTTTTACATTGCAGATAGCCTCACTGCTCATCTTCTGTTGCCGGGCAAGCTTTCCCATCATTGAGTTACGCGGTCACCGTGACTTTTCGGTGCTGTCTCCCAGCCTCCGTAGACAGAGTCATAAACAGCCCACAGCTGGCTCCCTGTGTTATGACTTTTGCTTGTTTTTCGAACTTCAGACTGATGAAAAACAGCGTGCACCTGGCTTCTCGTTTCTCGCTCCCATGCTTGTTATGACTTGAGCTTGCTCGTTGACCTTCCATCCATGCCCAGTTCCCGTGAAGCTGGCTCTTCTCTGCCCCTCCCGTCCTGATGATATGACTCTGCCGCCTCTGGCTCCCAGATCATGGTGCCCTCCTAATCTGCTCAGCCTCAAGCTTTCTAACACAGTATCTCTCTGCTTCTTGCTCTCACACCAGTTACAGCTAAAAAAAAAATCACTTCATTTTTATTCATACATCACAATTGATTAACATTACCCCTCTTCATTACATTTAATAATTGTAGAAAAATAGAAAATCATCATACGTTTTTCTTTTCTGATTATACTTGTAGTTTTCTACTTCTGAAAAAGATAAGACAGTTAAAGTTAATGTGTGACTCCATACAGGCCTCTTCCGTCCTCAGTTCCAGAGTGTGAAGATATATTCATTTTACTGTTTCATGACATCTTATCCATGTAATATAATCATTATTTATTTGAAACTCTAAAGATTAGGCTCTCATTTCATCATATGTGATTGTTGTTAAACTCAATCATAGTGATACACTTCTGCAAAAGAAAGAAGAATTAAAACATACACCAAATGGGCCCTCCAGACTTCATAGCTTTAAAATGTGAACATTTACTGTTGTATATTTCATTGATCTAATTATGAGGGTTTAATTAATTTCTGCATGGATACATGGAAGGATCTCACCTCATTTTGACAGTAGATTGGGTCATATTTTTCAATGGGATCTGTTTGGGTTATATTTTTCAATCTGTTGAGTTTTCTCTATTCTCTATTACGTTTTGTGAACTGTTACATCACAATATTTGCTACGGAACACCTAAATAAGGTCATGGACTTCCAGCTGATGAATTTCGCATATCCACCATTTTTATTTCTCACTGTGATTTTGTAGTCCAAGCTTAAATATGCCTACATTGCAAGTAGATAAGTAAATACTCAGTTGTTGGGTGTATTAACCCACACAATTCAGAACCCTGTCCTCAGCATCAGAACCTCTTCAAAGTGCCTGGATTAATTTCATGTTTCATTAAAATCTACCAACATCAGTGGGGTATTTCCTATTTCACTCACTCGTGCTTTCTACCCCTGGTTATTAATGGTTAATAACAGTCTACATGCAAAATTATTTTCTCCTTCACAAAATGCTAAAATTGGAGACATTTCTCGGGACAGCTCTAGCTGGGGACATATTGTCAAAAATTGTCCCTGGAAATCCGGGACGTCTGGTTACCCTACGATTGCAATGCCCTTTTTATAGGTCTGGACAGATCTCCGATTTCTCGCCTTCAAGCTATTCAGAACGCAGCAGCCAGACTTCTTAGGCAATCTAGTAGTCCACTCATGTCACCCCAGTCTTAAACTCCTTATACTAGCTCCTAGTAGATTTTGAAATTTATTTTAGAATTTTTGTTACTTACTTACTTATTTACTTACTTTATTTTGGTAAATTGTCCAAACCAAACAAAGAAGAAAAAAATTTATAACAATTAACAAACCCACAGTTTACCAAAAAAGGAATAGGCTGAAGCAAAGCTTATTCTTGGCTACCCTATTTTTTCTTTTACTTTACATCCTACCAGGATGTCTTCACAATATAAATCTACATAAAAGCTTATGATTTTATCAGTTTACATTTTAAAGCTCTTTTAAAGTTCACCAAGAAAGGACATACCTTAAACTCATCATTCAATTCATTCCACAATTTCACACCAATAACTGAAACACATCTAGACTTTATCTGGCTCTTCTCTTTTGCACAATCAAATATAAACTAACCTCTTAAATTATATTTATTCTCCCTTAGCTTAAATAATCTCTGAATACCTGAAGGAAGGCTATTGTTCAATGCTTTGTACATTATGTCCAGTATTTTTATATAAACAATGTCTTTAAATTTTAATGTATTACTTTGAATAAAGAGTTTATCAGTTGGTTCACGGTATCCCACCTTATTAATAAGTCTTATAGATTTTTTTTGCAACTTAACTAATTTATCAATAATTGTTTTATTTGTATTTCCCCAGATTTCTGAGCAGTAAGACAAATAAGGCATAACCAAAAAGGAATATGTAACAAGCCTTTAACATTTATTAAATCTTTTATTTTAACCAATATTCCAATAGTTTTTGCAACTTTATTTCTAATATATTCTATGTGAGGCTTCCAACTAAATTTATTGTCTGTAATAACCCCTAAAAATTTTGTCTCATATACTATTTCGATTTCAACATTTATACATAACTGTACATTATTATAGATCAAATTACCAGAGAATACCATGAATTTAGTTTTTCCTTCATTTAACGACAACTTATTGTAATCAAACCATGTTTTCAATTTGTATTGTCTGCAAACATTATAAACTTTAAAATACTGGATACTGCAAAAATATCGTTTAAATAAAGTATAAATAATTTAGGTCCTAGAACTGGCCTTGAGGAGGACCACATTTTACTTTGTCTGTTTGTGACTTTGTGTTGTTAATTTGCACATATTGTAATCTATTACTCAAGTAACTCTTTAACCACTGATATGTAACCCCCCGTAAGCCATACAATTCACATTTACCTAATAGTCGTGCACGGTCAATAGTATCAAATCCCTTACATAGATCAATAAACACACCTACGGTATTGAGCTTCTGGTCAACTGCTGCAACAATGTGCTCCACAAACTCCATCACAGCTAAATTTGTGGAGCAGTTGTTCTTGAAGCCGTACTGGTGTTCGTTCCGTATATTATATTTATTAAGAAACGAGTCCAGCCTTTTTATGAATAATATTTCCAAAATTTTAGAAAATTGTGGCAGCAATGATATTGGCCTGTAATTTGTTAATATTTGCTTGTCTCCACTTTTATGAACTGGAAAAACCTTTGCTATCTTCATTTTGTCAGGAAAGGTTCCAGTTAAAAATGATCTGTTACAAATATTGGTGAGAGGTTTAGAATTTTTTTTCTCACCTACAAGGCTCTAAATGGCCAGGCTCCTGACTATTTGGGTCAGCTTTTCCCTAAACACGCTGCTCCTTGTGGCCTTCAATCACAGGCCCAAAATCTTTCGGATGTTCCTCGCTGACGGCTGAAAACCAAGGGGAATAGGGCCTTTCAGTCTGTGGAGCCTAAACGGTGGAACAGTTGATCACTGCAGCTTCGGTTGGCTGACTCTGTGGAGGTTTTTAAAAATTAAATGAAAACTGTTTTGTTCCAACAGGGTTTTATGTCATGATTTTATTGTGTTTTTATGTAGATCTTAATGTGAGTTTTTTGTACAGTGCTTTGTGACTTCATGTCTGTGAAAGGCGCTTTATAAATAAACTTAAACTCAAACCATAAACTTTTCTTACTTATCATATTTTGTTCTGCAATATTTTAAAAGAACAATATTTTCTTAACTTATTGGCATTTTAAAACCAGGTCACAGAATAGAGTTTAAGTGAAGGCCAATGGGGTCTATTCGCCCTTACACTTTTGGATCCTGAGTATAATAAGATAATTTGACCATAGACTGAAAGCTGTCTTTCTCGACAAAGACCTTTTTGACCCTCCAAAGAATATTTAGAATATGGATGCTTCTACTGTGCAGAATTTCATTGAAAACGCCTGAAACAGGTTAACATTGCCTTTTATCTAGATGTAAAAATTTTAGGTTTTTTTTAAATATGAAGAGATATTGAATCAAGGATGTACACTGATGCCTAAAAATGGTTGAAAATATATCTGGTTAGAATGAGTTGGACCAACTCTTGTTTAGGTTAAAGTCAGACAGGACATATGGGCTGAAAAAGTTAGATTTTTACTGTAATTTTCTGTGTTATATAACAACAAGTTATAAATAGATCTTTGTGGACGTCCAGAGTTTGGAAATTAAAATCCAGAAATAAATTAAATTTCTTGATATTTTTATATTCCCTGTTTCTACTTTTAGAAAATATCCCGAAGCAAAGGCTGAAGGCATTTAAAAGCCTAAATACCTGTGTGGCCTAAAATGCAGGATGCATCATTGAATTTCAGACAAATACAACTCAAGCTGACATTCTGGTTCCTACTAAACGTAAAACTAAGTGTTTTTATTGCTTTTCTCTTCAATTTACTGGAAAAAAAGACAAACCAACTCTGACATTACACACATGTTGCCCTTTAGCATAATAGCTGGTCGCAGGTATCCTTAATCCTGCTACAACCCTCTAAAATTGTTTTTTTTATCTGGTACAGTTTGCTCAATAAAGCTCTTTATGGCAAACACAAAACAAAAATTAAAAAAGAGAGTTTTTAGCATTAGCGGTGAAACAGAAAACATGTAATTTCCTTGTAATGAGTAGGATGCAGAGTTAATTTTAAGAGTGTTTTATCAGATCTGTACATTCAGATGGAATAAGATACACAGACTGTGTTTGCCAAACTTATTATACCGTCTTTATCTACGAATCTGAACAGCACTGCCCCCGGACTCTTACCAGACACAGTCCTTCCCTCCCTGATCAATACACCACAAAGAAAGACAGGGTGTTGGGTGCAGCCGTCTCAAATTCTTCATCACTTTTCTTCTCATATTTATTTACACCACCCAACCCTCACCCATACTATTTTCCATGTGTTGCTAGACCAGTCAGTTCTAATTAGAAGTCTGTGGGTTCTTATCTGAAGGTCAAATTTTAAAACTTACTTGAGGGTGTATTTGTTGAAGGCAAAGCAGTGTTATGAGTGTTTTTCTGGTCTTAGTTATTAATGGGAAAGTAAGTATGCCGAAATTTGGATGCAGATTGTAGGGCTAAAACAAGAATCGAGGCAAAGGCTTGATTAGTGTGTACCACTAGTGTGTGTAACCGGATCTGCCGTCTCTGCCCCTCATTAGCAACAAGCCTGTGGACACCAGAGGCCTTTGGAGAAGCTCATGCAGATGAGTAGAAACCTGAGGAGCTGAGCTGGGAGTTAGGGAGGAGGCCGAGAAAGCAGAAGGGATATATAGAATAGCTTCTAAACTGCAACTTTTCTGGGATTTTTCTTGCTGTATAAACATTGATAAATTGTTCACTTTATGAGCAATTTTAGGTCTCCTGAAATGTTTTATCTTCAGATAAGCTAAGATAGCAAAAAAGACTTTCACATTTGATTTGACCTAGTTATGTAAGGGCTCAAGAAGGCATTTACATATCAGAGCAGGGATCCTTTTTTTACAGATTCACCTGAGCTCAAAATGATTCATACCCCTGGCAGACATTCAGATGGGCTGCACATGTTAAGGTGTCTTTTAGACATTGTGATGAACTATCTTTTAAAACCTTCTTCAGCAACATGGTCAACTTTGGTTGTCTTTCAAGTGTAAAAACACATCACCTAGACACACTGCCATTTTCTCAACATGTTGCCACTGCCAAGATGCATGGCAATGGCGTAGACAGGTCACATGTTATGTTTGCCCCAACACCTTTACTGCAGAGGTTATTATGGGCCCAAACACACCTTGATGTGTAGGGCTGCTGAAGTTGTTAGCAATGTTGCCTTACAACAAGAAGGTCTCGGGTTCAAATCCCGGCCTGGGGCTATTCTGCATGAAGATTGCATGGTCTCCCAGTTCATGTGTAGATCCTCTCCAGGTACTCTGACTTTCGTGTGCATGAGTAGTTGTTTGTCCTGTTTGTATCTGTGTTGTCTTGTGCTGGACTGGTACCAGTCCAGGGTATACGGCCTCTCACCAACTGAGATAGACACCAACCCTCCTGTGACCCAGAATGATTTAGTGTTTATAGAGAATAGATTTCCTGTTTACATTTCTTTAGAAGCCATTATAATAAAAAACGACATTAAAGTTGGTCTTATACTAGATAATTTACTTGTAAAGTTATAGCATATATAATTTTCCAATTATATACTGTATATAGTACGGTATATATTTATTATTGGATCTTTTAAACCTTCTTTTAGTTAAGGGTTTTCTTGAAGTCCAAACTGCATCAGTGGGTATTTTTATTTATGTCTCAGAACATTTTTCTGTGTTGCATATTGAGGAGCCTTTTAGATGCAAACATCAGCACCTCCTAGGCACACATGAAAGCTTCCAGAAAACACATGCAGGATGGTTGAAACACTTACATGTGTATGACAGAGGAGCACAAAGTGAAGTCAGGATGATTCATTGAGTCAATTATTTATTATGACCGGCCTCTGAACATAAACTTCCCGGAACCATTGAAATGGTTGATGTTGTTAACACTGGGAGCATTCTGTGACTCGTACAGAGCACGTCGATTCTCTGATGTCCACTCCTTTTAACTCCTTATGCATGGCTGGAACATAATAATTGTGCGCCGCTCTCATTCTCTGGTGCTCTGAGTTGTTAGATGAAAATAAAGCACGAATGCAGCCAAACAACCAGCTATGCAGATCGAGCAAATGGATGAACCACAACACTAGTAAGCAGCTATTCTTTGCATTAAAGCAAAGTTTATGATTACACTAAAGGTTAAAGGTACCAGGTCAGGTTTCTATATAAATGAGAACAGTTTAGTTCCCTAATGTTGTATAAAGTTTGACTGACTGGATGTATTTTCCAGATCTAAAGTAGATGTAAACACACACACACTCACACATATGTATTTATATATACAGGGGTTGGACAATGAAACTGAAACACCTGTCATTTTAGTGTGGGAGGTTTCATGGCTAAATTGGACCAGCCTGGTAGCCAGTCTTCATTGATTGCACATTGCACCAGTAAGAGCAGAGTGTGAAGGTTAAATTAGCAGGGTAAGAGCACAGTTTTACTCAAAATATTGAAATGCACACAACATTATGGGTGACATACCAGACTTCAAAAGAGGACAAATTGTTGGTGCATGTCTTGCTGGCATCTTTGTGATGTATCAAGAGCCACGGTATCCAGGGTAATGTCAGCATACCACCAAGAAGGACGAACCACATCCAACAGGATTAATTGTGGACACAAGAGGAAGCTTTCACTGCCAAGGACTACCGAACCATTCTTGAGGACCATGTGCATCCAATGGTTCAAACATTGTATCCTGAAGACGGTGCCGTGTATCAGTATGACAATGCACCAATACACACAGCAAGACTGGTGAAAGATTGGTTTGATGAACATGAAAGTGAAGTTGAACATCTCCCATGGCCTGCACAGTCACCAGATCTAAATATTATTGAGCCACTTTGGGGTGTTTTGGAGGAGCGAGTCAGGAAACGTTTTCCTCCACCAGTATCACGTAGTGACCTGGCCACTATCCTGCAAGAAGAATGGCTTAAAATCCCTCTGACCACTGTGCAGGACTTGTATATGTCATTCCCAAGACAAATTGACGCTGTATTGGCTGCAAAAGGAGGCCCTACACCATACTAATAAATTATTGTGGTCTAAAACCAGGTGTTTCAGTTTCATTGTCCAACCCCTGTACATCCATATTCAATACATTAGAATATGGGTTCAGACAAGGCTCGTTTGTCAGATTAAAAGCACTGTTTGAAAATAACAGCCATCAGCCATGTATTAAACATATTCTTAATTAGGCTGTTTCTGTATTAAAAAACGTATTTTTTTTTATTGGTCTGATGTAATATTCTAATATTAAATGTTGTGTAAGCAGAAAACCATAATTAACAGAAATAAAGGCTTGGAAACTTCTGTCTGTGTGTAATTAATCTATATAATGTGTTTCACTCGGAGAATTGAGTTACTGAAATTAATGAACTTCTCAATAATATTGAGGTTATTGAGTTTATTGTATATGACTCTATATATATTGAAAAGACCATCAGCATGAACCAGAGGTGACAGCCTTGAACCCAGCCCCAGATACCAGCCCAGATCCAGCTGACGATTGGGCTGCCCAAACCGGCTACTGCCCTTCTTCCTTTAGATTACATAAATTAAAACTCAGCTTTAACGTTCTTCAGATATCCAGATGAGACCATTCTGTCAGAGTCCTGCAGAGGTTCTCACAAACCTCAAGCTGAGCAATCAAAAAACACCCAGCTGTTAGTGATCAGTGATTTATATGAAGGCTGTATTTTTTGTGTTTGAAAAAAAAAGTAATGCTACATTTTAATCAAAGTTTGATATCCACTATAGCCGAGTGTATCTCTCAACATTTGACCCAGTTATATAGATGTCCTTGTTATTATTAACATTTATACAGCACAAAACATGTTGAGCCTTTTGTGTTGCTAAGAATGACTCTCCTTCATTTTTCTAGCGTGTTACAGTCACTGTTATCATGGCAGAAAAGGTTTTCTATGAAAATATGCAAAGAGATATTAACTTAACTTTGGCTTGGTGTGCAGGTTTAATTTAAAGAAATTAATTCTGGAGAAAAGCTAAACGAATACTTTAAGCAACAGAAGAGAAGAGAAAAATTAGAGATCACAAGAAGACTGCTGGCTAATGATTTATTTGTCCTGACCGCAAACACATTCAGCGACCCTCGGGCTACACATTCATTTCAATTCAACCAGATGCATCTTTTTGTTCGCTTAATGCTCAGACAGTAATGTGCTTCTGTATAATGGCCTGCCAAGGAAAATCCAGGAAATAGGTTGTAGAGCTGCCATTTTGGCAGGACAGATGGGAATCTCTCACCCACTGGGAATGGTGCCTCACCCAAAGCCTGGCTGGCAGTCACTGAAGTAAATAAAGGTTAAAAATAAAACTGGCGGTGAATAGATCTTTACAGCAATTATTTTAATCTAAGTACCACAATACAGAATATATAAATATTTGCTCTGTGGTGTAAAAAGGACACTGTAGATTTTTGAGTTACATCTAAAAAAGCTAGACTGTTACCAGACTTGAATTATTTCATTCAGAGTGATGGACTTTTACCACAAACAATCTTCAATCCCAGAATAATTCTGCACATTTTATCTGATGATAATAATGCTTGCACACAACCGTTTGCAGTTTGGTATGACGAATATGGCTCTCTGCCTATGGAGCCACATTGTGTTAGAGATTCACAGCTTTACATGCAACACTAAATGAGAGACCAATTTCTGAATCCATGGAAATAAAAAGAACTGAATCTCCAGTTGGCACTGGTTCTGAACCATTTCTTCTAAAACTGTCTCAGTTGAAAGTTCTGGACAATTATTAAAGTGTATACTCTCATCACCTGGATCCAAACAGAGTGAAGTAAAACATATCGGAAAGCTCAAACCTCAGTGTTTTGTTGCCACAGGAACAACCACCAGCATGTTGTTTTGACTTGTCAGTTTGTTTTGTTGAAGTTCTCTCCAGTCAGAAAAGGCTGCATTTTTCATTCTCACAAAAGATCATAGAGAGGTGGTCACATGTAGATTCACAAAGAAAGGTACTTTAACACAACAGGCTACAGCATGAAATAAGAAAAGTTATATAAAGTCCTTGTGGTTCCTAATGGGAACTGTTAAATTCACTAAAAGTGCCACTTGTGTCAGCATCAGGTGGGGTTGACACATACAAGGTAAAAAAATTTGATCTGGCTGGAAAGAAGTGAGCCCACTCACCCTGAGGTAAACGTCTTATCTCTGCTTGAAGGAAATATGAACTGCTACACACAAACCACTGACCCAAACTTTCACCTTTATTTTCTTAATGTAGGACTAACTTCTAATGAGCCCCAAAAGACAGAAAGGTACAAAACTGAAATTCTAATTCTAACTAAACTAAAAATTTGACAAGAGAAAACATGACAGAGACAGAAACACACATGGTGATTAAATTAAATTGAGAACCTGGTATTTTTGTCTTTTCCCTCATATTTTCTGAAAATGAATAGTTAACATTAAAAAATACCTTTCCTCATAATCTCACCTATTAGTCTTCTATATTCATTTCAGAGTCAAAAAGTATTTATAAACAAGTGTAAGGTAAAATAGTGCCAGCTGAAAGTTGCAAAAAGTGATGATGTTATTCAAATAAAATGTAAAGTGTCTCTGTTTGGTGGAGCCTTGAAGTTCTTCTATTATCAGACACACAACGTTGTCAGAAACATACCTGACATGTTTCGGCTTTATCAGAGGTGTCACTAGATGGTGATGATGTTATGTAGGGATGTTTAGGTATCAATGTATAACACAAAGCCCATCCAGGTGGACAGTAGCGACAGCCTTGTCTCCAGTTCTAATATGAGTTCATAAAGCGAACATTACTATGGGGAGGAAAATCTCAGCAGAACTGTTGTCTGAAAGGCAGTTTAGAGACGTATTAGACTGGACCTTTCCCAGAGATCTATTTATTTTTTTCCATCTGTCATACAACAAAGAGAAGCTGGTTGCCTACATGTGCCAGGGCAGATTTGCTCTACAAAAAGGATATCTCAAGAATCGCATGATTGACTTTATTAACTCAAGACTCGATAAACATCAAAGTAGACAGGCCACATTGCTGGAATAGTAACCTGTGTTTGTGTGACCTTCAGCAATTTAGAGTATTTGCATGTGTGTGTGGTGTGTGTGTGTGTGTGTGTGTGTGTGTGTGTGTGTGTGTGTGTGGGGGTGTGTGTGTGTGTGTGGGTGAGCATATGTGTAGGAACAAGTGTGTTAGACACCTGGAGCTGCACAATTGTTAGTGGCAAGAACAGCCACCATGAGCAGCGAAAGACACAGGTCGTCAGTGAAGCACAGGAGAAGCCGCTCCAGGCTAAAGAGACTATATATATATATATATATATATATATATATATATGTATGTGTTCAAAGCTTCTTGAATAGCGAAGCTTTCTCTATGCATTTAATGTTCAGTAGCACCCCCTGCTGATGGAAAACGTAATGTATGAAATGATCCAGTATGTCATGTTTTCATAGTTCATATTAACCTCTGGCTGTGACTAACTGTCACCATGACCTGTGTCACCTTTCCACCCTCTTTGGACATGATGACAGCAGTCCCAGAACTTGACCCAGACGGATCAATGACCGGCTCAGAGCACCATTGATCAGGGAACGAAGGGAGCATCGCTCAGTGAGCATGACCAGCAACAGATGTTATTTCTGTCAAGGTTTTACATAAGATGGCGTGATTGTCCAAAGCACGATTGTCTCTGTAAAATGGGCAGAAAACAAACACTAAAGTCTTGGTTTCCTAATTGCTAAGACGTTTACACAGGGTTTGTAAGATGGTCGATCAATACCAATGATTCAGAGACTGCCAAAACCTTCTTTCTCACCTTTGAACAAAACCTCCACACCTACATGTACCATTTTAGCCTGGTCTAGTGAGTTTTTTTCTCAAAAGAGCCTGCTGTCTTTAAAAGCAAATCCATTTCTCTACCACAAAGGATTCGAGTGGGGTGACCAACACAAGCAGCTAGCTCACAAGCATTGTGCTGTAAGGGATGAGCTAATGGGGTTCAGTTCTACTTGTTTTTCATTGAAGGAAAGTTTAATCAGTTTTTGGCAAACTTGAGCATTTCTGCTGGAGTTTATGAATATTTTTAATTGGTGTAGGGTACTGTTTCCATTAGTATTGGTTTGTCTCTTTCGACTTTCAGCTCAGCCACTATCAACAGACGCTTCACTTTTATTTTTAAATAACCTGAGCAGTGTCATTTTCCCTGGTGCTGCTGAGAAAACCAGCCTGATCAAAGGGTTTACATCGGCAGCATTCACCTTCATGCTGGCTTTTTCTTTATTTCAGTACAAAGTTAAAATTTCACTCAGCCGCTCACAGAGAATCTTCTGCCCAACCTTTTTCTAGCTGTCTTCTCTATCAATGCACTACATTACATTTATCAAATTTCTCTGTTATCTCCTTCTTTTTAATCCTCCCTGGCAGCTTCATATTTGTCCAGAACATTCACCATCCCACCTCTTCACATGTCCACACCATCTCAACCTTAATTTTGTAACTTGTCTCCTATCCATTAAGTGATCTTCATCAATTAAAATAAATTTTTCTATATATGTTTTAGGATCAAATTTGATTAAGGAATAGCACTAAAAGGATCACTTTAATTAATTATTGTATAAAATATTGTCAGAAATTGGTAATCAGTGTAAAAAATATTTATTTTAAAATTAACCAAACTATGAAAAACCTCCTAAGGGTTTAATTATGTGAAAGATATATTAATTAAACGAAGCAAAACACACTTTTAAGGAATGGAGAAAAATTAACCAAAACTCTTGCAGGAACTTTGACAAAAACTAGACAAAGATATTAAAGGAGACGATGCAAACAAACATTATGACAGATCTGACGGATCTGTCGTCCAAGGCCTCTTGATGGGTTCTCAGGTTCTTTCCTACCCCAATCTGATACAGCAGAACACTGTGAATTACACACAACTGATCTACAAATACATGCACTATTCAGATGGTCCGGTGACATGCAATTTCTAGTAGTAATAGTGGTAGTAGTGGAAATAGTAGTAGTATTTATCAAATGATTTTTTTTTTGTAACTGTTTCTTTTAAGGTGAAATGTATTTATTAAAACTTTTGTAGTTTATTTAGGATTTTATGGTATCGTTTCATTTTAAATTTAGATGGGGCATTTCCAAAAAGTCTTCTGTTTTTTTTATCTAATCAAAATTTGATCATTATATTTTTATTTACTTTAATTAGCAGTATTAGCATTAATGGGTGGTAGCTGTACTGTGTGTTCATGAGGGGATTGTTTTTAATCTTATTAAAGCTGTTTGTGATACTTTCAACTTCTGTAATACTGCCCTACTGAAATGATTTTTATGGTACGCTGTGCTCCTCAAAAAGATCATTTTATTCATTTCACATATTACATTTTATGAGTAGATGACACTAGATGATAGTTTTGTTAAAATAATATTTTTAATTGAAATATGTTAAATAAAATAGAAGACAAATATTTCTAATTTACTGGGCTTTTATTTTTTACATGGGGTTCAGTAAAAGCTTTGAGGAAGGAGTAGATGTTGAGGAAATGAAAAAGAAAAAACTGAAATAACAGAAGTGGTGCTAATTTAAAAAAAAAAATCAGAAGGAAAGAACGTAAAATAAAAAGACCAGAGTTGCAGCATCCACAGCAGAGCAGAGCCAATGATTTGTGGCTCTCTCCAGTGTGCTAGCGTTACACGAATGGCCCTCCAGGGCAGCATGAAAAGCCTCTTGATTGTTTGGAGTGGTAACAGGAGCTCCAAGCTGCTTGCCATGATAGATTTATTTACATTTCAGCGCCTGGACCCCACTCAGATAAAAAATGATGCGAGGTAGCCGGGGCATCAATATTTTGTAGTAGCTCTATTGTTTCATGACGATGACTTAATGCTGCTGATGATGCTGTATGATGCACTATTAAATGTTTGGCTGCAGGGCTACACATCAGTCGGCATTTATATCGAGACTGGAGCCTGTGCTGATATTTCTGAAATGGTTGAACAAATGTCACTGGGAGTCTGAAAGGGTTTTTCTCTCTGATTAACCTTAACTAACACTTAGTCAATGACTATTTAATGAACATAATTGTATTATCGTGAGGGACTGAGTGGAGTGAACTTCTTGGTTGTTAGACCCCTATGATTACTTTTGAGCCTTTCCAAAAAGCCAGGTCATCACTTCATTTCGTAAATGTTCGAGTCATTTATACGGAACCCCTGCTGAGCCAAATATTCATCCAATTGTTGAATCTAAAATGATAAATGGCCCTCAAGGATTTAATCTGTGCCTGCTATGTAATTATTACAAATCAGCCAATGAGTGTCGCATTCTCTTTGAGCTTTTAGAGTGCGTTTCTGACTGTGTTAGGGCCTTTTATGCTCTGCCTTGCTTAAGAGAAACCCCACAGAAGAGATCAATTCTAAATAACTCACATTTTCCAAACAGTCGTGGAAAACTTTATAAGCACAGTTGAACCTTTAAAATCTCTGACTTTCCTCCCAGGATGGTGTCCCTCCGCAGATGTCCACTGAGTGTTGGTCTGCTGGTGGAAAGTAACGAGTTTATAAACAGCCTCCCTTAAAGAAGAGGAATTATTGCAGATTCAAATACTACAGCTATGCCACCCTGCCTGAATTTAATTTACTGATGCATTTTGATCAAAGGTTTAATAGCTTTTATCATGGCAAGGTAGTGATTATGAGTGGGAGAAGAAAGAAACACTGCAGTCATGTTGTTTAAAAAGAGACCCTGAAGTGGGTGTAGTTTTCTTTCTCAACCACCCTCATTTTGTGGTCTAAAAAACTATAAACTCCACCATTATAACATTTGCTCCAGTGATACATGGGGTTTAAGCAAACAATATATATAATAGATATATAGTTTTTATATATAATCTATAATTGTCTGTGGCTTTAAGATGTGCTCACAGCAGCTTTATAATGGAAACTGAGCAATAAAATTGCAGAGAAGATGAACAGTTAGAGGAGCCCTGAAATAAACCCTGGCAGAGATTGGCAGAGGCAGTGAATGTAGACATTTTATTAATATTCAATCCAATTGTTGTCAGCTTTAAAATCCTCCCATATTTGAAACTGAAAAGATACTTTATTTAATACACTGAGTCAGTGCAAAAAATAGAGATATGGTAAGTTTCGCTCAGTTTCGCTGAAGGTGTACGTCACGTTCCCCATCAATCCAAACAGAGAATCCATCACAAATCAGAATTACAACCAATAAAAAGCAAGGATCACCGGTGTTGCTACGGTGAGCCTAACAACCAGGGCAAATTTAGAAGAAAAAAAGGATCTCTAAAGCAAAACTAAGATCTGCAAAAATAAACTGCAATCAGTCGCTGGGAAAGTTTTCCCTGTTCCATGTTCTCTCCTTTTGTGAATAATGGTCCTCACTGTGATTCTCTGGAGTCCAAATCCTTAGAAATATCATTGTAGCCCTTACCAGACTGAAAGATGTCAGGGACATTGTTTTTCATTTAGGCTAGATGTGGAACTTTTTGATTTTTGTGCCTACTTCATGCTCTCAGACAGGTGGTATTTAATTTACTGCTTTATTGTAGAGGTCATTAATTAATTAGGCCTGAGTGTGACAAGTGGAATTGAACCAAAAATGTGTTTTATTGCTATTAATTTATTATTTAAAAACAGAAATATTTCTAATGGCATAGGACAGGGTTGGTTTGGATAAATTTGTCCCTTAAATAGGAAAATCATCATTTCAGAACTGTTTTGTGTTTTCGGGTTATCTTTTTCTGATATTAAAACTTGATTGATAATCTGAACCATTTAAGTGTGGGAGCAAATACTTTTTCACAGCACCACATGTTGAAAAACAGTTCATAAGACTATAAAAATATGTGATAAAAACAAATAATGATAAATATTCAATAAGGTGCTTTTAAATTAAATGCTTAAATATTTGCTTTACATTTGCATATAAGACAAAAGCTCATAAGAAGGAGTCGAATTTGCCCAATATTGACATTGAAGGTTATCATTATTTACTTCCTTTAAGACGATTGTTTGTGCTTAAGCTACCATCAGCGCCTGTGTCTTGGACTGTAATGTTTCCATAAAGCGAACAAACAGAAACGGCCAACAGCGGGAGCAACATCCCTGAGCAGCCGGAAGACATCCACAAGCAGACGATTCTCAGTCTTAAGTGGAAGAGCAGCAGCCTCTCTCCCACTTAGGATAGAGGGCTATTTAGTCTGACAGCCATTAAATATGAATTAAAAACCACACAGGCCTCTTTGCCTTCGAAAATGTCATTACATATCTTTATGTCAGCCGGTTGTTGAATAAGCAGTTTGCAGTGGTCCCCCGGGGAAGAAGCTGGGGATGGGAGTGCAGAGAAGTGAAGTAGATGGAGGAAGGGGTGGAAGAATAGGAAGAGATAACAGGATGGGATGCAAGGGACAGATGGGTGGAGGACTGAGGGGGAGATAAGAAGATGCGTACAGAGATGGCGGAATAAAAACAACATGGATGGCAACATGTGAACAGGGAAGATGGAGAGAGCAGAGGAGGACTAACAAACAAGCAGGGCTCTGCTTTATCGGATGAGGCCCAATAGCAGCTAAAATGGAATCTACATTACTGGTCCTAACTGAGTGCAATACTTCAGGGGCTGGGCCCCGAATGGAGCAAATAATAGCGCAGGCTTGAAGTGGTGCTTCAGTCTCTCTCCAGTAGATGAGGGAGATGTGTAGGGGGACATAAGATTGATGGCGTGGGGGGAGCAGTACTTCAGAGATGCTAGCCTTCTTAGTATTTTCAGGGTTGTTAAAAATAATCAAAAAAGGGAAAAAAAAAAAGGTCAATGTGTGCTAGGCCACTCATTTTATTGCTCGGTGTTTATGGCGTGGCCCGGAGCTCAAATTGCCCGGCTGTAATTACACAAGCTGCACCTACAAATTGTGACACAATTGTTGAAGAAATAAAGACATTACCATTGGTCTGTTTGTTCTGGAATACATCATTTGTTGTCTTAATAAAGCTAATTTCCCTGAAATGTATCTCATATAGCCACACATTATACATTTAATGATGTTATTTTCACCCAGGGGTTCATGTTTGACCTGCAGACACACTCTGCAGGAAGTATCAGCATGAGGGGAAGGGAAAAAATGGCCATAATGCATTCTTTTTGTCCTAAATGATCACATTTAGTCAGTCAAACACCTTCTGCCATAGTGTGGCTTTAACAAAAGAACAGTAGAAAAGTGTTGTGCAGCAGCAATTCCTTCTCCCCAGAAGAGCTATATTTTTCAATACTGCACTGCAATTTGAGTTCAGTTTGCTGCTGGGCTCATTGTTTCTGTAGGAGCCTGAAGAAAATCCTACATTTCTGCTCTTGGCTCAGGAACAAAGAAAATACAGAATCGTGTTTAATAACTGGCAAATACAAATACATTTCTCATTCTTTATGGCACAGCCTTCTCCTTTTAACTGTATTTCTTTAGCATTAGTGGAATATCAACCAAAATATCACTTTTTTCACTGCAGCATCTAAGAAAAACATGCGGGAAATGGAAAACAAAAAAAACGTTTCTGATGTCCTATACTTAGCAGAGGAGAATTTTCATATCTCAGTTAACGGGATCAGGTGTGCAATAAGCATAAAGCAATTCCTTGTGACTTCAGGGTCATAATGGGGGTTTGTGGAGGACCAAAGCAGCAGCAGGACATCAGTAGGTGCATGATGGAATAATGGATGATGAACATATAACGACAGAGGAAACACAGGAACCAGGGAGGAGGCAACAGGGATTAAAGGCAGATGACCCGACAACTGTTGGACAGAAAACAGGAACCGAAATACAACTGAGGTGAAAGGAACTAGATGGAAAACAGGTGGGTGCAACTAACAGAAACACAAACAGGTGCGGATCATGACAACATCGTGCCAGCCATGGCCATCCTGCATATTTCTGACGGGACAATGAGTGGGACGTTCAGTTGCAAGTTTCACCGTACATGTTTTCACATCAAACCAAACTTATAGATAAATATTCTGTGGCTTCAGAAGTGTTCACACACCACATTAAAATGTAAGGTTTTTGTGATGTAGATAAAATGACAGCAAAATACAGGTCCTTCTCAAAATATTAGCATATTGTGATAAAGTTCATTATTTTCCATAATGTAATGATGAAAATTTAACATTCATGTATTTTAGATTCATTGCACACTAACTGAAATATTTCAGGTCTTTTATTGTCTTAATACGGATGATTTTGGCATACAGCTCATGAAAACCCAAAATTCCTATCTCACAAAATTAGCATATCATTAAAAGGGTCTCTAAACGAGCTATGAACCTAATCATCTGAATCAACGAGTTAACTCTAAACACCTGCAAAAGATTCCTGAGGCCTTTAAAACTCCCAGCCTGGTTCATCACTCAAAACCCCAATCATGGGTAAGACTGCCG
Organism: Girardinichthys multiradiatus; assembly: GCF_021462225.1. Classification (NCBI taxonomy): domain Eukaryota; kingdom Metazoa; phylum Chordata; class Actinopteri; order Cyprinodontiformes; family Goodeidae; genus Girardinichthys; species Girardinichthys multiradiatus. The sequence continues at coordinate 45,458,273 of NC_061796.1, forward strand.
ACCTGACTGCTGTCCAGAAGGCCACTATTGACACCCTCAAGCAAGAGGGTAAGACACAGAAAGACATTTCTGAACGAATAGGCTGTTCCCAGAGTGCTGTATCAAGGCACCTCAGTGGGAAGTCTGTGGGAAGGAAAAAGTGTGGCAGAAAACGCTGCACAACGAGAAGAGGTGACCGGACCCTGAGGAAGATTGTGGAGAAGGGCCGATTCCAGACCTTGGGGGACCTGCGGAAGCAGTGGACTGAGTCTGGAGTAGAAACATCCAGAGCCACCGTGCACAGGCGTGTGCAGGAAATGGGCTACAGGTGCCGCATTCCCCAGGTCAAGCCACTTTTGAACCAGAAACAGCGGCAGAAGCGCCTGACCTGGGCTACAGAGAAGCAGCACTGGACTGTTGCTCAGTGGTCCAAAGTACTTTTTTCGGATGAAAGCAAATTCTGCATGTCATTCGGAAATCAAGGTGCCAGAGTCTGGAGGAAGATTGGGGAGAAGGAAATGCCAAAATGCCAGAAGTCCAGTGTCAAGTACCCACAGTCAGTGATGGTCTGGGGTGCCGTGTCAGCTGCTGGTGTTGGTCCACTGTGTTTTATCAAGGGCAGGGTCAATGCAGCTAGCTATCAGGAGATTTTGGAGCACTTCATGGTTCCATCTGCTGAAAAGCTTTATGGAGATGAAGATTTCATTTTTCAGCACGACCTGGCACCTGCTCACAGTGCCAAAACCACTGGTAAATGGTTTACTGACCATGGTATCACTGTGCTCAATTGGCCTGCCAACTCTCCTGACCTGAACCCCATAGAGAATCTGTGGGATATTGTGAAGAGAACGTTGAGAGACTCAAGACCCAACACTCTGGACGAGCTAAAGGCCGCTATCGAAGCATCCTGGGCCTCCATAAGACCTCAGCAGTGCCACAGGCTGATTGCCTCCATGCCACGCCGCATTGAAGCAGTCATTTCTGCAAAAGGATTCCCGACCAAGTATTGAGTGCATAACTGTACATGATTATTTGAAGGTTGACATTTTTTGTATTAAAAACACTTTTCTTTTTTTGGTCGGATGAAATATGCTAATTTTGTGAGATAGGAATTTTGGGTTTTCATGAGCTGTATGCCAAAATCATCCGTATTAAGACAATAAAAGACCTGAAATATTTCAGTTAGTGTGCAATGAATCTAAAATATATGAATGTTAAATTTTCATCATGACATTATGGAAAATAATGAACTTTTTCACAATATGCTAATATTTTAAGACGGACCTGTATATCCTTTAGATTTTTTTTATCCCGTACACCTTCACTGAAAAACAAACATATCTGTAAAGGGGAAAAAACTTGTCATATTAGCAGAGATTCTCCTGACCCACATGCAGAATCACTCGAGGACACAGGTAAGTTCAAAAAGTTTAATAATCTCAAAGGAGGTCAGTCTCAGGTAGTTGCAATCCGGTTCTCAGTTTTACAGTCTCCTGGTAGCAAGATCTCGGAAGGAGGGGGTCAGGCAAAATCCGTGGTCCGGCAGTCTGAGGCACAATCTGTTGTCCGGCGGTCTAAGGCACAATCTGTGGTCCGGCGGTCTGAGGCACAATCTGTGGTCCGGCGGTCTGAGGCACAATCTGTGGTCCAGCGGTCTGAGGGGGGTCAGTCAGAAGGAGCAATCCCGGAGAAGGTGGAGAGCAGGCAGGCTGGAGGAATGGAATGGAGCTCCTAGTGGGCCACTCCAGCACCGCTATTATCTTCTCTGGATCCGACTTCACCTGCCCGCTCTCCAGGATGTAGCCCAAAAAAGAAACAGATGTAGTGTGAAATTCACATTTCTCTGCTTTTACAAATAAAAGGTTTTCAAGGAGTCTCTGCAGTACCAGTCGGACGTGTAACCTGTGCTCTTCAAGGGTTCTGGAAAAAATCAAAATGTCATCCAGATAGACAAAAACAAACTGATTTCCTAAACGGAAAAGAGTCTTTATCTAAAATAACTGATGCGGGAAGTGTTAATTGGGAGGTTTGTGTGTTCTGATCACCCACCAAGACTCCCGTTCTCATTGGCGGGCTCCCCCTTATGGCCACGAGGAACAATTTGCCACAAAGTGGCCTGCCTGGCCGCAGTAAAGACAAACCTTACAATCAAAACGCCGCTGTCTCTCCTCTGAAGTTAGCTTGGCTCGCCCAATCTGCATAGGTTCCTCAGGAGCCTGGGAAACCTGGGGTTTGGGTATCAAAAGAGGCACGGAGGTGGGTCTTAAAGGGCTCTGTTGTCTCCTTTCTCTTTTCCTCTCCCGGAGTCTGTTGTCAAACTTAATGGCCAAGGCAGTTAAATCCTCTAGGTTCTCTGGTTCGTCCCTGCAAGCCAATTCATCCTTGAGTTGTTCATTTAATGCATGATCAAATGCTCCTTTTAGAGCTTGGTTATTCCAGCCAGAAGTGGCTGCTAAAGTACGGAAGTCAATAGCAAACTCAGCCGCAGTTTAGACCCCCTGACTCTGCCCCCAGAGTTTATGGGTTATCTCAGGACCTGACTCAGAACTTCCAAAAGTCTGTCTAAACTCTGCTTCAAAATTTTGGTACGTCTGGTTCAAGAGTGACCGTGCATTAAATTCAGCTTCTGCCCATCTGAGTGCTCTCCCCTGAAGTAGTCCCACAACATAAGAGATCTTGGAGGCATGGTCAGGGAATGAGTGAGGAGATCTGCAAAAAACTAGAGAACACTGTAGCAAAAAACCTCCACATTTTCCGATCTCTCCAGCGTAATGGTCGAGAGTAGGTGACGGCACCTCCCTCAGACGAGGAACCTGGGGTGGAGACTCAGATGGGCCGGCAGTTGCTCTGGCTGTATGGGGGGGCTGAGCACAAGAAAGAAGGTGGTTAGACAAACCCTGAAACGAGGCTGTTTGCTGGTCTAACCGCTGCACGGTGTAATGTTGTTGTTCAAAGAGCAAACTGAAACGTGAATCCTGCTGAGAGGATATCTGGGATGGTTCTAAGGATCCCCTAGTGGGCGATTCTGCTGGGTCATACTGGCCTGATGCTTCTGTCATATTAGCAGAGATTTTCCTGACCCACATGCAGAATCACTCGAGGACAAAGGTTTAATAATCTCAAAGAGGTCAGTCTCAGGTGGTTGCAATCCGGTTCTCGGTTTTACGGTCTCCTGATAGCAAGGTCTCGGAAGGAGGGGGTCTAGGCACAATCCGTGGTCCGGCGATCTGGGGGTGGGGTCAGAAGGAGCAATCCCAGAGAAGGTGGAGAGCGGGCAGGCTGGAAGAGTGGAACAGAGCATGCCGAGGCAGCAGTGAGATTAAGTCTTGGGTTTCTGTTCAACGGTGACAGGAGTGAATCCAGGGTGGTAATCCAAAAACCTGAGAGCAAAAAACACACGAGGGGGTTAGTTTAAAGTTAGACACTGGATAACAAAAAATTCAGCCAAAAAACTAGGAAGCTTGATATCTCGTCGGCTTTGCGTTACCACTCAACGTGGAGCATCAGGCGAAGAATGCTTGTCCTACAGCTCCTTAAAAACGCTCCAGCCCAGATTGGATACAGGTGTTCACCACGCCCCCCGGCATAGCCTATCTGGGAAGACAGGAAGACACACACAGTAGCACAACACAGATTGTGACAAAACTCCAGTAAACATGTAACGAAAGTGTGCACAACCTCAGACAAGATGCTTTATGCACCTTTTCATTTTCAGCCTTCAGTCTTCTTTGTTAGGACTCTATCAGAATTCCTTATCACCTTTGCAAGACTGGTCCTCTTTACATCTCCATGAATAAGACTGTGAAAATATCTCATCTTCTTCTGGTGACTCCACAGATTTTTGAGAAATTGAGCTCTGCACTCTGGTTGGGCAGTGCTAAGACTTTTTCTTTCTTCTCATGGAGTCATTTTTTTGTTTGTTTATTCGGGAGTAAGCTTGAACACACTCTCTTTTTCTTCAGATTCCTAGAAAGCATCATGAGAATTTGGGTCTAAACTGACTGCTACTTGAACCTGATTTTTTTCCACTCTGACAAAAAAATCAGTTGAAGTAAGGTAACCCCATATCATGATGCTGCCACCACTATGTTTCACTGCAGCCATCTCTGTTGTCTTAATGTCAAACGTTCTCTAACATGGTGTTGGGAGGTTTTAGCCAGGCCTGGATGACTTCTTTAAAAGAAAAGTCTGTGGTTTTATAATTCTGCTGCTTAGTCCAGACATATATGGAGTCTAGAACTTAACCAGTACTTGGCAGAAATTCCTGCAGGTCCTTCAGTGTTGATCTCAGCCTCTTGGCAGTCTTCCTGACCTGTTTCTGTTTTGTCCTTTCATCCATTCTGGAGTAACATCCAGTTTCTGTAATATCACTGTCCTTCCATATTTTTCCACATAATTGTTGACAACATTCATGCTGCTATGGTATGCTTGTTGTGCATTTCTTCTACCTTTCTCTTGAGTGATACATTTGTCCAATTTGATACTTTTGAATGCTGAAAATAAATCAAAAGCTACTTCAACAAAGTTGTAACTTAGGGATGCCCACATTGATGCACATCCCCTGGACCATGATTGGTACTAATACTAATTTATCCTGAAATTACCATTTTCTTGATTTCCACAAATTTCCCACTTCCGTTTTTGCAAAAATAGTTCTCTACTTGGATGTTATTAAAAATTGATCAGCCAATTTCTTTTAATGTATCTCTATGCTGGACCTGGACCAGCGTCTAGTGAACTGGCTCACAACCTTGAACAGGACTTGGAAATTACAGGCAGAGATTAATGTCCTCCACAACATGGATTTTTTTTTTAAATTGGTTAAAAAAAAGGAGAAATTGTTTTTCCACACTTGTTCTGCGTCGTCCTATTTTTTGAAACTTAAAAAATGTGTTGAAAAAACAGGAAATAAAATAAGGGTTTTGTATGAATCCAGCTCTGCGTTAACTATGCTAAGGAAGTTTTATTGTATTTTTGATGTTGTTAATTTTAAAACCGTTGCCACCTACTGGTATCAGGTGTTTCAGAAATTTTGTTTGAATATCAGAGGCTACAGTATGTGGATTGTGGTTATGTTTAAAAGTTTAAAAGTATTGTATTTTTTGCTTAGACACACATATAATCAGAATATCAGGGCTGAAATTGATTCCACCCTATAAGCTGAGAACAGTGTATTCAGATCTGGGTCTTCTTTAATGAGAAGATTGTTTCCAATAATTTCTAATAACATGACTAATATAAGAGCTTTTATTCATTTTCATTTTTGAGTTAAATGGGAACATCTGAAATTGCCAATATACATCTCAATATACATCTCACATGTTTATTGCACTGTTTTACAAGAGATGTAATTATATTGATTATGTGGTCCCCCATTTGTGGATTTATGTAATTACAATAACTGCATTAATTAACTAATGATGTGGGAATATTTTATGGATACTTAAATCACTTGTCTGTAATAAGAATATTTATTTAACAACAGCAGATTGTTTTCCTCACTGCAAGGGAACCACAATTTATATCATGAACAATAAATTTTTGTTATCCTTCAACTCTCTTTCTACATCCTGCATGCAAAAGCTTTGCTCAACTTCTCAAAGAAGTTAACTAACAGAAAGAATCTGCATCCATTTGATGCATATTTTCCCAGCAGACTTATACTGTACAAATGGTGACACCAAGCAGACAAAATAAAAAAATGCAAGCACATTTAATCTGAAATAAATCACTCCATAGATTTTGACTATTTGATGTATTTTATGCATTTTAGGTGCACGTGTGAACGTCTTGAGGCAATTAAAAAAATGTAATCTCCTTATTCGTGACCTTGTGGCCTATGCTGCAAGCACACTATTCATCCATCATTTTTATTAAATGTCTCGTCTCGTCGTCTTCCGCTTATCCGGGACAGGGTTGCGGGGGCAGCAGACTTAACAGAGACGCCCAGACGTCCCTCTCCCCAGACACCTCCTCCAGTTCCTCCAGGGGGAGCCCAAGGCGTTCCCAGGCCAGCCGAGAGACATAGTCCCTCCAGCGTGTCCTGGGCCGTCCCCTGGGCCTCCTCCCGGTGGGACGTGCCTGGAACACCTCCCGAGGAAGGCGTCCAGGAGGCATCCGGTATAGATGCCCGAGCCACCTCAACTGGCTCCTCTCGATGTGGAGGAGCAGCGGCTCTACTCCGAGCTCCTCCCGGATGGCCGAGCTCCTCACCCTATCTCCTAAGGGAGTGTCCTGGCCACCCTACGGAGGAAGCTCATTTCAGCCGCTTGTATCCAGGATCTCGTTCTTTCGATCATGACCCAAAGTTCATGGCCATAGGTGAGGGTAGGAACGTAGACCGACCAGTAAATTGAGAGCTTTGCTTTTCGGCTCAGTTCTCTCTTCACCACAACGGACCGGCACAGCGCCCCCATTACTGTGGCAGCCGCACCGATCCGTCTGTCGATCTCCCGCTCCATTCTTCCCTCACTCGTGAACAAGACCCCGAGATACTTAAACTCCTCCACTTGAGGCAGGAACTCCCCTCCAACCTGAAGAGAACAAGCCACCCTTTTCCGGTCGAGTACCATGGCCTCGGACTTGGAGGAGCTGATCCTCATCCCAGCCGCTTCACACTCGGCTGCGAACCGCCACAGCGCATGCTGTAGGTCTTGGCTAGAGGGGGCCAGCAGGACCACGTCATCTGCAAAAAGAAGAGACAAAATCCACTGGTCCCCAAACCAGACCCCCTCCGGCCCTTGGCTGCGTCTAGAAATCCTGTCCATAAAAGTTATAAACAGGACCGGTGACAAAGGGCAGCCCTGCCGGAGTCCAACATGCACTGGGAACAGGTCCGACTTAGTGCCGGCAATGTGGACCAAACTCCTGCTCCGCTCGTACAGGGACCGGATGGCCCCTAGTAAAGGGCCCCCAATTCCATACTCCTGGAGCACCCCCCACAGAGCATCACGAGGGACATAGTCGAATGCCTTCTCCAGGTCCACAAAACACATGTGAACCGGTTGGGCAAACTCCCATGAACCCTCGAGCACCCTGTAGAGGGTATAGAGCTGGTCCAGTGTTCCACGGCCGGGACGAAAACCACACTGTTCCTCCTGAAGCCAAGGCTCGACTATCGGTCGGACACTCCTCCTTACCAGGGAGGCTGAGGAGTGTGATCCCCCTGTAGTTGGAACACACCCTCCGGCCCCCCTTCTTATGAAGGGGGACCACCACTCCCAGTCTGCCAGTCCAGAGGCACTGTCCCCGACCGCCACGTAATGTTGAAGAGACGTGTCAACCATGACAACCCAACAACATCCAGAGACTTGAGGTACTCAGGGCGGATCTCATCCACCCCCGAAGCCTATTAAATGTATTCTACATTATACAGTTAAATTCTTCTTTTAATGAAGACATTGAAGACATGCGTCTAATAATCAGAATCAGCTTTATTGGCCAAGGTTGTGCACACGGACAATTAATTTGTCTTTGGTTCCACTTTGCTCTCAATGTACAGGCATTTTAAATATAATATATTTAAGATTTGGTGATAAATAAGAAAAACAACTCTTTGTATATATATATATAGATATATAGATATATACTGTACATTTATATATATACCCGCTTCATCTGAGACCAGGTCGCTGGGGCAGCAGACTCAGTAGAGACACCCAGACATCCCTCTCCCCAGTCACCTCCTCCAGCTCGTCTGGGGAAATCCCAAGGCGTTCCCAGGCCAGCTGAGAGACATAGTCCCTCCAGCGTGATATATATACATATATACACATATGTATATATGTATATCAGTTGGTAGCACTGTTGCCTTGCAGCAAGAAGGTCCTGGGTTCAACTCCCGGCCAGGGGTCTTTCTGCATGGAGTTTGCATGTTCTCCCCGTGCATGCTTGGGTTCTCACCGGGTACTCCGGCTTCCTCCCAGAGTCCAAAGACATGCTTGTTAGGTTAATTGGTCTCTCTAAATTGCCCTTAGGTGTAAATGAGTGTAATACACTAATAAACTAATAATTAGGGAAAACCAATGCAAACATGGAAAAAATTTGGAAACGTTTAGTTGTTATAAACTGGAGACTGAGAGGTTGTGATATTAGACAAGCTGAGGTTGCAGAAAAACAGGCTTTATATTTTACATTTCACTAAAATCATTAATAACCCACTTCTTTCATATTGTTAGCTTCTAATTTTTGCCTCAGTCCAGTGAATCTTAGAATTATTCCTTATTACTGATTCCTTATGGTTTTATACTCTAAGCTGGAAACTAACCTTATGCAATGACATTTGTTTATATCTTATACTATTAAGACTGACATTTCTGTTTAGTAGCTTTAGGTGGTATATTATTCAATGAAGTAGCTAAGGTTTCCAAAAAACTATTTCACACAACAGTGATGAACCTGTTCTATAAATTTCTGCAACATTGCTTTTTTAATGGTCACCTAATTTGCATATTGAAACAAAACCATTTTTGAAGACTTTTCCATAAACAAACTAAAATGAAAATATAAGGAATGTTTTACAGAGGCCTGCTGAAAACAAATGTTTTACCTTTGAAAAAGCACTTTAGATTTAATTTGTCATTCATAAATCTTTAGGTTTACTTCAACTTTTTTATTACCCATGAATTTGCTCTCTAAATACCATTATTTTCTTAAAACAGGTCAAATTAAACAGTTAGTTAGCTTCCTAAGATAAACTTTAAGCAACCCATTCTATGTGTAGTAGTAATGTCTATTTGGTTCCTCTACCATAATTTCACTCTGTCCTAAATTCTGAGTCAGTCCTAAAGAAATAATCACAGGGGAAAAAACAACCACTACTATAATACAGGCATAAAGCTAATTAATCTCCCAGCTGCAGGACATTAAGCAGCATGAAAACTCAGCTGCAAATGCCACTTCAATCAGTTAAAGCTTTTGAGGTGATGTATATAATCTCATATATTCCCATTGTCCTGAAACAAGTATTTTTGTCAGAAATCCAACATTTCTTCATAATTTGCTTAGAGGAAAAGGCATTAAAAGGCTTGTCCTACGCCAGGGTATTGGAGAGGAGAGTCCGGCCGATAGTCAAACCTCGACTTCAGGAGGAGCAGTGTGGTTATCGTTCCGGCTGTGGAACACTGGACCAGCTCTATACCCTCTACAGGGTACTCGAGGGTTCATGGGAGTTTGCCCAACCGGTTCACATGTGTTTTGTGGACCTGGAGAAAGCATTCGACTGTGTCCCTCGTGATGCCCTGTGGGGTTGCTCCAGGAGTGTGGAATTGGGGACCGTTTACTAGGGGCCATCCGGTTCCTGTACAAGCGGAGCAGGTGTTTGGTCCGCATTGCTGGCACTAAGTCGAACCTGTTCCCGGTGCATGTTGGACTCCGGCAGGGCTGCCCTTTGTCACCGGTCCTGCTCATAACTTTTATGGACAGGATTTCTAGACACAGCCAAGGGCCGGAGGAGGTCTGGTTTGGGGACCAGAGGATTTTGTCTCTTCTTTTTGCAGATGACGTGGTCCTGCTGGCCCCTCTCTAGCCAAGACCTACAGCATGCGCTGGGGCGGTTCACAGCCGAGTGTAAAGCAACTGGGGTGAAGATCAGCTCCTCCAAGTCCGAGGCCAAGGTTCTCAACCGCAAAAGGGTGGCTTGTCCTCTTCAGGTTGGAGGGGAATTCCTGCCTCAAGTGGAGGAGTTTAAGTATCTCGGGGTCTTGTTCACGAGTGAGGGAAATGAGTTTCCTCTGTAGGGTGGCCGGGCACTCCCTTAGAGATAGGGTGAGGAGCTCGGCCATCCGGGAGGAGCTCGGAGTAGAGCCGCTGTTCTTCCACACTGAGAGGAGCCAGTTGAGGTGGCTCGGGCATCTATACCGGATGCCTCCTGGACGCCTTCCTCGGGAGGTGTTCCAGGCACGTCCCACCGGGAGGAGGCCCAGGGAACGACCCAGGACACGCTGGAGGGACTATGACTCTCGGCTTGCCTGGGAACGTCTTGGGCTCCCCCCGGAGGAGCTGGAGGAGTGGCTGGGGAGATCTTTACTTCATAAGTAAAAATTATTAAAGTAAAGCAAGTAGGGAAAAATACATAACTGCAATTTATCATTTGTTATTTGAAAACAGTTTTACAGTTAAATCAGAACAACAAATGTATTTATGAAATATTAATTGAATGCTTCGGACCTCAGAATAAGGTGATGTCCATCCAACCAAACAGCCGAAATAACAAAGGAGAGTAATCAGGAGCCGTCTATGGATGTCCTTAAGTGGCCCAACCAGAGTTTGAACCTAAATTTAATTGAACATCTCTGGACAGTTCTATAAATGGCTGTTTAATGACGCTGCACAAACTTAAAAGTAGAATTTCTAATTGGCCATATTCACTGTGCTGTAACATTAATCTTTTCCTTATATCATCATAGTGCATCCAACAAACCAACTTGCTGCCTCTTCATTAGAGCTGTGAGATGTTTGGAAAATATGCAACTGCGATATTGTTGTTTTAATATTGTGTACAATAATGCAATTAACCCACATTTGACTAACTCTTCTCTTTCTTTTCTGTCATTATGATTTCCCCGCCACATGCCATGCACTTAAGCATTTCAGACACCCAAATCTGGGTCAGGTTTGGGCATCACGGGCAATTAGAGTTCTTCCAGCTGGCAAAATATGTTGTTTGCATGCAGAGTGTTAATGCTTGTTGTTTGAACTATAGCCTGCCAAACCCAAGTAGTCATTTGCAATTTCAAAATTTTATACAATTTGGATGACATCTGCGAATTGATGTATTGTGCGGTCGTTTTGTAGATTTTCTCCTGCAGATCAATAAATATTAAGCCATTTTTCAGGTTATTTTTTGATTGGCTTATATAGTTTTTTGAATGTATGAAGGAAATAGATAACGCTGCAGACAGGCTGTTGCTATACTGACTCTGTGATCAATCAGTATAGCATGTCACTATCAGGTTGAGTAATGGAGAGCAAAATAAGCTCCTTAACCTATGCTTCAAATAGATATAATAATTATATGCACACAGATTCAGGACAAGACAAGCTGCTCCATTCCTTCGAGCTCATTGAACCCAGTCTTCATGTCCAGAACAAACAGCATGTATGTTTCTGCTGAGCGTGAGCACACAGTGGTCCACAGCTCTACTTGTTTATTTTTCCCCTGCATTGCTCTGTTTCGTGAGTTTGTGTATGAATGTATGGATGTGTGTGTGCTTTCACTCCTGTTAGTCCACTTAAGGGCCTTTGGTTTCAGAGGAGGCCATTGTATTTCCTCCATCGCCTAGCAACCATCAACAAGGCCAGTGGTCTATTGTTGCGGAGGCTGAGCAACTGAATTGCCTGCTGCCTGTTTCTACTTTTCAAAATTGTACTGTAATTTCACAAAGTGGTGTTTCAGCATTAGAGGGAAGCAGCTGCGCTCCAAATTGGAAGGCTATGAAAATTGGGGTAAGCTTCGTTTTTGGTGGTTTCGCTTCAAAAAAATCAAACAGACACAAAAACCACAGAGAAGACAATCAAATCATGCGTGGCAGGGGGAAGACAAACACATTGATTTGAAATTGGTAGCTCAACCTATGCTGTGTGCATGTGAGTCTCTGACAGGGAGAGACAGCAGAACAAGAGTTAGAAATACTGAAATTATCTGCAGGTTTGCTGCTTTATAGTTTGTTGAAATGTATTTTTTGGAGATATAAATCTAGAAAGACAGGCAGACAAAGAGCTTAAGAGAAGGAGGGTGAGAGACGGAGAAGTGGAAAAATTGGAGAAAATCGGAATAGATATGAACAACATGTAGTGGGCGGGACTTTGGTGCCGGAAAAGGTTTATGGGCCAGATTTTTCTCTGTGATGTCACGTTTACACAGTTTCCTTGAATAGCACCTGTGTGCATGGGGGCTGTCTGTCTGTCAGTCCAGAGTAAAAACATAACCCGTGCCAGCAAAAACACATCTATCAGTTGTTCTCCGCCAGCCAGCCGAGACAGAACATGCTTTTCCTCCGCAGAGGCCATCGGTGACGGTCAGGTCTGCAGGTCTTAGACCCTCAACTCTCAATCATTTTGTCATCTTTGCTGAGAGCCAGCATACGTTTTTAAAAACATTTTTGTTTAATTTAGTTTTCTTTCTTTCTCTTTTTGTAAAGAAAATTCTTCTTTTTGTGCTCCTGCCATCGACCCCCTGTGTGGATGACCCCAGGTGTCCAATTCAGAAACGGTGAGTGGAAACAATTTCCCCATCAGTGAAATCTATGCTTCCTGCATCGCTCTGTGCAGCTTCATATTGTCTGATTGTTTTTTTTTTCCACTATAAAATGTTAATTCTTATTCTAATGAAAATTTTATTCACTTCAGCTCATGTTTGTCTCATCATGTCAGTGTCGCTCACTTTCGCTCACGTACATCTTCTGTTTACATATTGCATTGCTGCAAAAACCTCTGATGTTTATTCTGACAAATTTGGTTTACTTTGTCATGTAAATTCTAAATACAACTAGAACAGAAATTATGATTTTTCTCAAAAATGGCACTTTTCTACCATCATACATGCTGAAAACAGGCACATTTGTGACATACTTTGGATTTATGCAGAAATTAATTCCAAAAAATACACATCTGGGCTGTTTACAAGCGAAGATCAATATACAGACTGAGTCTTGTGAGATGGCAGTATTAGAATCCCAAATCATGGTGCGTGGTGAAGAGGTAGTGGTGCGCACCAAATGCAGAGGCTATGAGTCCTCAACACAGCCGTTCAGGGTTCAATTCTCGACCCTGAGACCTTTGCTGCATGTCTTCCCCCTTCTCTCTCTGCCCATTTCCTGTCTATGTACTGCAGAACAAAGGCCATTATTGCCACAGAAAAATATCCCAAGTCATAATAAATGTTTTCTGCTATAATTAGAGATACACCAGTTGTCTTTGAGGTCTGTCCACCTGATTCAGATTTTGGCCAATTCTGTGTTTTTTTACCCTGAGAACTAGGACACATAAAAGAGAAAAAAGAAACTGTGTTGCATGTTCCTTGATAGAGATAGTAGTTTTGAATCTAACAGAAAATGAAGGAATTACAAAATCTTCCCTATAAGCTTTGTCTGATTTTTATTTGACTCCAAAAAGTAAAGTACATACAGCTGGTTGTTCTTAGTTTTGATGGATTCAAAAAATACAAATAAATACAAAATTTTTAAGTATTTAATGTGCCAATCACCGATCAGAGCCGGTCGGGTGGAAATTTTCCATTATCGATAATTGGCTGATCAGTGTACCTCTGCTTAGAATTAATTTTCCAAAAATCAGAAGTAAAAAAACATTAAGGTCACTAAATGACTTGATCGAATGCAAGATTCCCTGATCAGGTGGTAATTTGTGAAAGGTGTCCAAATGTAATCATATATAGTGTTGCTGCATTGTTAAAACCCTTCAGATTAGTCTTAGCTTCTACATAAACTGTGTCACATTCGGCGTTATATTGTCTGAATCCATCAGTGCTGCCTGTTTCCAATCAAGGTGCCAATAAGAAACAACAGTGTCTGTGCTCAGAGGCTGAATTTAAGCGTCTGCTGCAATAAATTACTGATAATCATCGATGCCATTAAACGCAACCATTTTCCAGCAGTTATGTTAAATCAATGCAGGCACTTTCAGATTGTGAACTGGACATCTTAAAGCAGGGGATGCAAATTCCTTCTGGTTATGAAGCCTTGTATGGCCCATTCCAATAACAAATGAATGCAAGCTGTTGGTAAATGAAGGAAAACAATAAACGCTAAAGGACTTCTTTTTATTTGTGTTTTGCAAATGAACAACTGAGTCTAATCATCCCAAGCAGGGGAAACATAAAACATTTGGCATTTTATGAAATGTAACAAAATTTGTATAAGTTTGCAGAGTTTCCTTAATTACTAGAAACATCACTAGAAAAAGAGAAAACTCTTAAAGTGTGATGAAACGTTAGCACAGCTTAGAGAAAGATCCTAGATGATGGGTTGATCATGCTTCCATTTATTCCTGCTGTGTAAATGATGGACAGCTGAGCTCAGCTCTGAGTGCCAGCATATCATCAGCTGCTTTTTTCTCTCTGTTCCAGCTTTCAGGGCCACCATCAGCGCCAAACTTTGGATCAGAGCAGTTTGCCTCGGCAGATAACCCCTGGCTCTGCTTCATGCTTGTTGTCCTTCCTTCAGGATATAGTCCTGTCTTCAGACACTGAATCTCTCTGAATCAAACATTTGAAGCAGAGAAGCTGAAGGTTGTGCATGAAATGGTGAATGAAAGATTGACCATGCTGTAGGGTCTGAGCAGATTGTTTCAGAAAGTTCTGCCAGCCGAATGATTTAATCTCTGCGAGGACAAGTAGAAGGCTGTCCAGGGCTGCCAGTTCTGCTGTGAAGCGGCAGCCTGCGGCCTTCAGCAGGAGAAAAGCTTGAAGGAGAACCGCCATCAAGGTTTCCTTAAAAGCTTTGCTGTCTAAAGACTTGTGTTGGCCCAAGGAGTGACGCTTAAATTTCTGAAATTTCCACTGAGATCAGCAGAAAGGCAGTCAGAAGATGTGTCTGATGGGTCCCATTGGTCTTGAGCAGTGTGGAAGACTAGTGATTTTGTTGTTTTGTGTTTGGACAGACAACAAGTCATTGTCTCCCTCCCTGCTTTGAGAAACAAACACAATGAAACTATTCTTCTGTTCCCTTAAGTGGCATATGGGCAGAAGGGACTCGACTTGATCAAATCTGCAATGAAGAATCTGCTCAAAGGGGTTTTAAAAAGTGTATGAATAATCAATCACACTAAGGATTTTCTACTGGAAACTGAACAGTTTAGGCTGTAAAATATGCACTGCATTTAGTTTTTGTTAAATATTTAAAAGTTAAAAGACTAAAAATATTACTGGCAGCATGCTTTCGTGTTCTTTAGCGTTCTTAAACATTTTTTAAATATGTCAAAGTCTTTACACAGTTGTTGAAAACATTTTAGGTAATAGATCTCTGTTTTCTGCATGGCTGGAGCTGCATCGGCAGGATAAATTGATGTCTATTTATGTGATCTGGTAAAACAGGCATTTTTATCATTTATCATGTTAATTATTCATCGAAGTCAACCCTATCTGTTAATATCTGCTAATCTAATGATCAGTTGTCCACATCGTTAACAGGACTCAGCTGTGTTTGATAAGCCACTTCAGTTTATCGAGCGATGAATGACGGAGAAGCCGATAACCTTCAGGTTAGAGGCAACACAGGCAATAAATTGTATTGCAGTGAGCAAATCAGATGCAGATACACTTTTATCTTTATCACCTGACCTTTTTTCGAAATGAATGTGAACACATAGCAGAAAACACTCGTGACTTTCAAACCCCTTTAATGATGGAGTTTAAGCCTCTCAGCAAACTGAAACAGAAAAGTATGACAGCAACCAGTCTTTAGTATTCTGAGCAGATTCTGAGCTCCGGTCCATTTTGGGTGTTACTTCAGCCAGACTGAACCAACAGCTGCAATATTTACTGGGGTGGCAGCAGGGCCTTGGACTGCTCCATCACCTGCTGGAGGAACTTCTCCATCATGTCACTCAGGGGCTTCACCTGAGCTTGGAAGTTGTCCGCCAGGGGCTGGACCTGAGCACTGAAATCATCTGTCAGGGGCCGGATGTGCTCCTCGATGTTGGAGATGAACGGCTTGACCTGCTCCTGCAGCTTGGCGGCTTCAGCCTGGACCTTCTCCACCAGAGGCTGGATCTTAGCCCTGCTGTCCTCCATGTATGTCCTGTGGCAAAGAGACACTGGGGTGAAACATTTTTCAAAATTTGTGCAATTCGTGTAAAAGAAACATTTACCTATCAAAGCACCGACTATGCATCTTCTAGTTAATGTATTATTTTCATGTGAAAAAATGTATCATTCATATCTATATTCGTCCTCATGTCAAAATATCTTTTAAGACTTGCTGCTGTTCTACACATTAAATGTTACGTTGTTCTGCACTGCAGAAAAACAAGTAAAAATAAAGTCAAATTTGTAAACTGGGAATTGTCTCTTTTTAGGTTTCAGACCATTCAGGATGTTAAGAACACATTGTCTTAAAAATTCATACACATTTAGCACATTTTTTCTCATTACAGCCCAAACTACATTGTATTTTCTTGGGATTTGTTTTTATGTTATAAACCAACACAAAGTCGTGCATAATTATAAATCTGAAAAAAAAGAAACAATGTTTTCATTTTTTTTCTTAAATAATCAAATCCAGTACAACAAACTGGCATCAGAAGTCACAAATTTCATAAATAATCTGTATAATTTATTCTCAGTACAATCCAGTTGTTCTGGTCTAAGAGGTTTCTTAGAGAACATTAGTAAACAAACTGCATCATGAAGACTAGTCAACACAGCAGACAGCTCAGGGAGAAAGTTGTGGAAAACGTAAAAGCAGAATTAAGTCAGTGAAACAATATGCTGAGCAAGGAGAGCGCTAATCAGATGAGCAGCCAAGTGGCCCGTGGTAACTCTGGGGAAGGTGCAGAAATCCAGAGCTGAGGTAGAAGAACCTGTTGACAGCTCAGCTATTTAACTCTGCACTCCACAAATATTACCTTTGTGGAAGCAAGAATTTCAGTGTGGAGTTTGCACACAGAGTTTCTTTGTCCAATGCTATGTGTGGTGGAAAATGTATTATGATTCGAGTGAACAGACTTTGTAAAATGCCTTTTGATGACCTGTGTTGTGAATTGGTGCTATATAAATAACCAAACAGAGGTGAATTTTTTCATCCACTTCACAATTATGCTCTTCTTTGTGTTGGTCACATAAAATCCCAATAAAATAGCTTGTTTGATGTTATCAGGTGAAACAGGTGAACGGGTTCAATTCTTCTGCAGGGCACAGTGATTAACCTAAGGTAGATTCACCAGATGACTGGCATTCATTTAATTCAACAATAGAACCATTGTCCTGAGTGTTCTGTCAAAGGAGACAGCTAACAGGAGTAAAGCAGGGATTCAAATAATAACTGGCTAAATGAACCTTGGACTTACTGGGCAGTGTTGGTCATCTCCAGAGCCTTCATCTTCTCCACCATGTCCTGGGTTGCAGTGGTGAAGCTGGCAGACATCTCCTTGAGGAGCTGGGTGATCTTGTCCACCTCGGCTTGGACCTCACGCTTCACCAATGACCTGGCCTCAGAGCCTGGGGGTGCACAAACTCCTTTTTAAAATCAGCATTGCTTCATTTGATCCGACACAGAGTAAAGACGAACCTAAGGTCTGAGACCAAAGCGGTTTTCAGACTTTTTAGGGGCTTTAATGTATCAGCATGCACCCTAAAGTACAAACATTGGTTTTATTTCTGTTAAAAATGCCTTACCATGGGTGACCGCTAGCACAACGAGAAGAGTGGCGACAAGAGAAAACTTCATGGCTGCAGAGGAGTAAGACAAGCCTAAAAACGATAAAAAGACGAAATCTCTAAGAAAATCTCAGCATATTCAGCTGCACATGTAATACACTCTCATCTATTATTATTTAATAGTGTTGAAAAGGAGCAGAGGGAGACTCACCTTTACTCGTGGGGTTCCTGGACTTGATGGTGCCCTCTCTCAGAATGTCAGAGGCTTTTATAGCTACTCAGGATGAGTTAATCATTATTACTCAGAACTTAATCTCTTCCAGTGAGAAGATGTGGCATTAAAAGGTCAGAACAAGCACTGTGCTGGCTGAACCTTGATGTTTGACACAGTCCATGACAAGAAGGATACAAAGTCCACTCTGTGATACGAGCCTCTAAACAGAGACAATAAATTCTTCATCGCAAGCTCAAAGCTCCAACTTGATAAAATCGGGTCCACAAGAAACACTTGATCCGATTATATCACTTTAATGATACATTTTGCTTTTGTTTCTAGACATTTAAAACTCTGTTTTAATTCACTCAACTAAAGGAGTACTTTCTGCCTAAAGATCAAGGTTTCAAAGGCAAAGCAGATCATTTTTATTTTAAACACATCAAAATCACAGCTTAGCGGCTTTGGAAATCCATAAATGTGTGGTGATTACAAGTTCATGACATTCATCATGGGCAAAAATGTCATATTAGATGTGATCTTTTAGTGATTTGTTTGAACTGGTCTTAAACGTCATAACTTCAAGAAATGTAAAAACAAGAATTGGGAGCACAAGTTTAAAGTTAATGTGTTTTTTCTCTAATTCAGACAGGGTTGAATTTTAACATACATGCTATATATTTACACTCTCTCTGATATTTGATCAAAGGTACGTTAGCCGGGTGCACCTCAAACACACACTCAGCACACATTCGTTGTGGCCTCCAACTGGGTGGTGGAGCAATTGGTAGTGCAGTTGTCTTGCAACAAGAAGGTCCTGGGTTCAAATTCCAGCTGGAGCCATTGTGAATGGAGTAACAGCAAGAACAGAGATATGAAAAACAATCAGGAAAACATGTGAATAGAATTTTGCAAATATTTTCTCAACAATTGGAGGCAGAACCTTTGTACCTTTTGATCCTAAACAGCGTCCTGCACTGAGAGCTGAGAGCTGAGCTCATTGTTCTGCTCTGTATAGTGATGTCAGAGTCCGTTCTACTGAAACATTTCATGAAACGAATCACCTCAGCTCATGACAAAGTCTCAGATCCCATTTACTCCCTCCTATCGGCCGTTACCTAATAATCTGCAGCAGCTCCTGATAAACTCATCACACAGAAGAAAGCAGCAGATTCTCTCCACACATGATCTGCTTACTTTACAAGAACATTTGATCTGCTGGTTTATCTATATTTTCTGACATTCACGCCTTATGTCTGTGATTAATTCTTTGCACATCTTTAAGTCATTTTGAAGGCTTGTTGTTGCACAAACATATTTCGCTCCTCTCCTTTTTCACATGCTCACAGCTGTGTGCAAGGTTGGACATTCATGGCATCACTATGGCAACCTGCATTTCTGTCTGCTTTTTTTAAGTCTTGATATTGTACTGTGCTCCTTCAGGAACAATGAGAGTAATAAAACGATCACAAAGAAAATCTCCGGCTGAGTTCATTTCTGAAACTGCATTCGGCTCTGGGAGGCACCTACAAGAGAACGTTGCTTGTTTTGAGACTTCAAAATCTGTCTTTTTCTAATCTTTAAATTTCTTTTCTTTACCTGTACTACAATTAACATGTTATTCATAACATCCTTTGGGTTGAAACACACCCAGAATCAGAATTCACTGCAATGCGGACTTCTCGTTTATTGCGGACCAAAAGGAAGTGCTTCAGGTTTAAGGTGCCATCAGGATTAATTAACTTACATCAGATACAGTGTTGTGAAAATGTTAATTTTTCTAATTAAACCTTTATTTAACCAGTTAAAAGACACATTGAGATCAGAACCTTTTTCACAAGGGTGACCTGGCCAAAAACAGCAGCAGCACGTGTCATTTGCTTCAGATTTATTCTGATTTAGCTTTTTTGTCACATTTAAAGCATTCAACTTATTACACAAAATATCATATTAGACCCAAATGAAAAACTTCAGTTTTAAGGGGGTTTGAGCAGGAATGGCCTGTTTAAGGTCACTCCACACCATCTCAATCCAGTTTAGGTCTGGACTTTGAATAGGCCCCTGAAAACCTTAACTGTCGTTTTTGAGTCATTTAAAGGTGGACCTGCTGGTGTGTTTCTACTGCATAGCTCAGGTGTACTTGAGTATTGGGGTTATGAGGTCATGAACTAATAGCCGGACAATCTTCTTCAAGATTTTCTGTTAGGGAGCAGAATTCATGGTTCCAATAATTACTGCAAGTCATCCAGGTCCTGAAGCAGCAAGGTAGCCCAACACGTCAGGAAGATGTTCTTCATCTGAAATGCTGTTAGTTTTGCAGTAAACATCATAACCCAAATGCTTTTCCAAAACACTTTTATCTCAGTCCGCAGAATACTTTCCCAAAGGAAAGGGTGGATTACATTTTCAGTAAGGGCCAGCTTAGTTTGGATAGCTTTTTCCTCTCAATACAAAAAAATAATCATTTGTAAACTGCTTTCTGTGTTTACTCGGGTTATCTTTGTCTGATTTTAAAATTTGTTTAATGATTTGAAACATTTAAGTGTGACAAATAAGAGAGCAAATTCTTTTTCAAAGTGCTGCAACAGTTTTAAAAGAATTTTTAAACAGCTATAAGTTTCTTATGTTTTAGGGTCAATTTAGATGTTTGTATTGAATCTTAAGGTGATGTTTAATGTCATACTGTGCTTTAAATGTTTTTATAAAATGCATTGAAGCGTCATATACAGTTTCATTTCTATATTTTTTTTAATTCACCCAGGCTCATTTCACTTTTTGTCAGAACTCCGGTGTTTATGTCACTATTCTAGATTTGGCTTCGATTAGATACAGATTTGTAATGTAAATTTCATTATTTATGTATTTTTATTTACAGTTGTGTTTAAAAAAATACTCCCTTTTTAATATTACATACAAGGATATAGTACTTTTCATCTGTTTTTTTTTTCAGGTCCTAAAGTATTTGCTTTTAAAGCATTTAAGCGTATTTGCACTATGACAGCCTGTTTTTTGTTTTCCTTTATAAAAAAATTGTGTATACATACACATACTTGTACATGCGGTTTGTTTAATCTTTATTTTATCTATATAATTATTTAGATAAATATAATAAAGGACTAAAGTTCCAGCAGGACATCAGAAACTCATCCGTATGTTTATTCTTAGTGGAATCGATTACTGCAACGGTGTCTTCACAGGTTTGCCTAAAACGTCAATCAGACTGCTGCAGCTGATCCAGAACGCTGCTGCCAGTGTCCTCACTAGAACTTGGAAAGTAGAAAACATCACCCTAGATCTAAAGTCCTTACACTGGCTCTCTGGACCTCAGAGAATAGACTTTAAAATGCATCTGTTAGTTTATAAATCACTGAATGGCTCAGCACCAGAGTACATTAAAGATTTACCTTCCAGACCACTTATTGGTCCTACAGTTCTAGTCTACTCTGCATCCTCAGAACCAGAACCAAACATGGAGATGCAGCATTCAGTTCTTATGCCCCACTTATCTGGAACAAACTTCCAGAAAACTGCAAAAATGCTAATTCCCTGAGTTCTTTTAAATGAAGGTTAAACATCTATTTGTTCAGAGTGGCTTTTGATTTTTCTATTTAAACTAAATGAAACATCATTAATTTCAATTAGTTTTCCATCTTTTCTTTACTTTCATTTATCATGCCACTACAATGTACTTTTATCATCATGTCAAACACCTTGAATTGTCTTGTTGCCAGAATGTACTATACAAATAAACTTTCCTTGCCCTATATTTTATATGCTGTGAACGTGAAACCTAAGTCAAATTCCTTGTGTGCGTACACAATCTTGATCAATAAAACTGATTCTATTTCTTCTAAGAGGAAAAAAAGCATCCAGGAGCTAATAATTAAATATACTTCATTGTTTAAACATCATCAATGTGATTAACTCTGTAAAAGCACGACGTCTGGTAGTTTGTTGCTGTGGATCATACAGGTGTATGTTAAGGCAATGCCAGGACAGAAATATAAGGGGCATAAGGCTATTTTAAAACAGTTTGAAGTTCATAAATAAAAATAAATATTAACATGAGGAAAAAATCTAGAAACAGGTTCCAATCTTGCCAGGAGTGGATGTCTGGAACGCACACCTATACAGGTCCTTCTCAAAATATTAGCATATTGTGATAAAGTTCATTATTTTCCATAATGTCATGATGAAAATTTAACATTCATATATTTTAGATTCATTGCACACTAACTGAAATATTTCAGGTCTTTTATTGTCTTAATACGGATGATTTTGGCATACAGCTCATGAAAACCCAAAATTCCTATCTCACAAAATTAGCATATCATTAAAAGGGTCTCTAAACGAGCTATGAACCTAATCATCTGAATCAACGAGTTAACTCTAAACACCTGCAAAAGATTCCTGAGGCCTTTAAAACTCCCAGCCTGGTTCATCACTCAAAACCCCAATCATGGGTAAGACTGCCGACCTGACTGCTGTCCAGAAGGCCACTATTGACACCCTCAAGCAAGAGGGGAAGACACAGAAAGAAATTTCTGAACGAATAGGCTGTTCCCAGAGTGCTGTATCAAGGCACCTCAGTGGGAAGTCTGTGGGAAGGAAAAAGTGTGGCAGAAAACGCTGCACAACGAGAAGAGGTGACCGGACCCTGAGGAAGATTGTGGAGAAGGGCCGATTCCAGACCTTGGGGGACCTGCGGAAGCAGTGGACTGAGTCTGGAGTAGAAACATCCAGAGCCACCGTGCACAGGCGTGTGCAGGAAATGGGCTACAGGTGCCACATTCCCCAGGTCAAGCCACTTTTGAACCAGAAACAGTGGCAGAAGCGCCTGACCTGGGCTACAGAGAAGCAGCACTGGACTGTTGCTCAGTGGTCCAAAGTACTTTTTTCAGATGAAAGCAAATTCTGCATGTCATTCGGAAATCAAGGTGCCAGAGTCTGGAGGAAGACTGGGGAGAAGGAAATGCCAAAATGCCAGAAGTCCAGTGTCAAGTACCCACAGTCAGTGATGGTCTGGGGTGCCGTGTCAGTTGCTGGTGTTGGTCCACTGTGTTTTATCAAGGGCAGGGTCAATGCAGCTAGCTATCAGGAGATTTTGGAGCACTTCATGCTTCCATCTGCTGAAAAACTTTATGGAGATAAAGATTTCATTTTTCAGCACGACCTGGCACCTGCTCACAGTGCCAAAACCACTGGTAAATGGTTTACTGACCATGGTATCACTGTGCTCAATTGGCCTGCCAACTCTCCTGACCTGAACCCCATAGAGAATCTGTGGGATATTGTGAAGAGAACGTTGAGAGACTCAAGACCCAACACTCTGGATGAGCTAAAGGCCGCTATCGAAGCATCCTGGGCCTCCATAAGACCTCAGCAGTGCCACAGGCTGATTGCCTCCATGCCACGCCGCATTGAAGCAGTCATTTCTGCCAAAGGATTCCCGACCAAGTATTGAGTGCATATCTGTACATGATTATTTGAAGGTTGACGTTTTTTGTATTAAAAACACTTTTCTTTTATTGGTCGGATGAAATATGCTAATTCTGTGAGATAGGAATTTTGGGTTTTCATGAGCTGTATGCCAAAATCATCCGTATTAAGACAATAAAAGACCTGAAATATTTCAGTTAGTGTGCAATGAATCTAAAATATATGAATGTTAAATTTTCATCATGACATTATGGAAAATAATTAACTTTATCACAATATGCTAATATTTTGAGAAGGACCTGTAGAGATGAATTTTCCTCTCTGATGTCCCACAAACATGCAGTCCAGTAGGTGGCAGTAAAGTAGCCCTAATACCGGAAAAAGCACATTCTAATTATATACAGGCAGAGACATCCAGTCCAGTAGGTGGCAGTAAAGTAGCCCTAATACCGGAAAAAGCACATTCTAATTATATACAGGCAGAGACATCCAGTCCAGTAGGTGGCAGTAAAGACCCAATGCCCAGAAGCTGGTGTACACAGACCGAGGCATCATGGCGGACGTGTTGGATCTTCATGAGGCGGGAGGCGAAGACTTTCCTATGGATGAGGATGGTGATGGTGATTATATTCTTTGCACTTTTACTGACACATAATTTGTTTATCGCGGTGTACAAGTTATGGGTCAGTTATACTTTTCTGTGAACGTGGAAAACTGGCAAAAGCCACTCTGCGTGTTGGCAGGCCTGAGCTAAGCTAAGCTAACAAAGCTGAATGCTATTTCATTCAAACGCTCTGCGTCTGTTAGCTGCTTAATCGGGCAGCTGCTTTTCAGATAGTTAAAGACTACATTTTAAAGTATATTTTCAGGTGTTAACGGCTTCTTCCTTGAATTTTTACCTCTAACGTAAAAGGCCAACAGTTATATGAAGTGTGACTGAGATTAACCGCCGGTTAACCGAACGCAAATCTACCGAAGCGCAATTGTAATGTCTAGTTTCTGGTTTGTAGTAAGTAAAACTTTCCTTATAGTGCAGCTTTCAAGACATAGATCAAGAAGTTCTGTATAGGAGAAAACTAAAAATATTAAACATCACTACGTCGTAATAGGTCGTTAAAAGCAATTGTGGATCGATGAGCCGCCACACAGACCGTTTCTTCCTCCGGGCTGTTTCTCTGTTGAACATTTAATAGAGTTTCAAACAGCAGCATACAGACGTTGCAAATGCACCTTTTTATTATATATGTGTATATTGTATATTTGTATACTCTTTAATGCAAAAACCAGATAGCAAAGTGTACCGGAGTCAAATTCCTTGTTTGTATGTACGAACCTGGCAATAAAGCTGATTCTGATGAGTTGAAGTTGTTTTTGTTTACATTGAAGAGTATAAAAAAATAATATTGTTAAACTTAGTTTTGTCATAGGTAATGATTCATTTATTTAGTTGATTGTTAAAGCAGTTTTCTACATTGTCTGATGTCTCAACCAAAGCTTTCTAGAGCTGAACTGTCAGCAAATCAGATCACAATGACTAAGCTGGAGATGTGGCTACCTTAAAGTTTTTAATGCCCTGGTCAGACCTGGCATTAAAACGTGTCCTTGCTGATTCAGATCCTAGTTGACGTCTGTCCTCAGAAATTAAGCAAGCAGACTTCCAGGTTATAGATATAAGCATGTCAATTAAAACAAAAAAAGCTGCATATTAACTTACTCGCTTGCAACAATCAGCTTCTCATCACACCTATGTTAGCCAATGAACACAGTGCAGTATAAAAGTTACTTCTATATGTGCTTTTCCATGAGCCACTTTAGAAGGTGGGACCCTGAGAGCAATTGGCTCCAAAAAATGCTAAAAACAAATCACATACTACAGAGAAAAATCACTGTACAGTGTCCTCATATCTAAGCTTCAAGCTTTTTATAGATGATGGTAAATTGGGCATAAACCTTTGACATCTAAACCAACATTTGGTCTTCTTTTGAAATCATCTTCACAATAACTGCTGCAAACCTCAGCTGCAGAAATGTTGACAATCCACCCCTAATGGAGAAAACATATCACAACAATTTTGAAATCTATGCGTTGGCTAGCATGGTTACTTTAAGGATTTATTTAGATCTTGAAAGAGGTCAGTATATTTTCCGGACTAAAGATTATACAGATTTTTTTTCTTTTAAATGTTGGCTCTTCCTCCAGCACAGTGTGATTTATTATGTTGACTGTGGTAAACACAGAAACAGGTAGACCCAAATCTCCTGTTTTCATCTGTTTTGTAATTCAGGTGACCAGTACTTCCCTTTAATTCCCAGAGAAGCCAGAACAATTGTGATCTGAATTTAAAAC
Source organism: Girardinichthys multiradiatus (assembly GCF_021462225.1). Classification (NCBI taxonomy): domain Eukaryota; kingdom Metazoa; phylum Chordata; class Actinopteri; order Cyprinodontiformes; family Goodeidae; genus Girardinichthys; species Girardinichthys multiradiatus. The sequence goes on from NC_061796.1 coordinate 45,483,584, forward strand.
CCAAAGAAAAACAGCATATGGGCCAGTAAATAAAATAAAAATAAATACCCATCATAATTTATCTGTGTCAGCCATCAAATCCCCTTTGAGCTTTTCCACACACCGACTTTCTCTTTCTCTCCTCAGAGAGCATCCACAAGCTGAAAGAGAAGGCCAAGAAGAGAAAAGGACGAGGCTTCGGCTTGGGTAACTTTATGTTCATTAGATAAAGCCTTGCTGAGCAGTTAGAAACTATGTTCTGTGATGTTTTAAAAAAACATGTTATGGATTTCAGAGGAGGGGTCCAGGTCCAGAGCTAAAGAGGACTATGATACTGTGGAGCAGGATGGGGATGAGCCAGGTCCTCAGAGATGTAAGTCCTAAAGACTTTACTAAACCTTCTCCGACAGGTTCTTGAAGAAATTATTTGTCGGTGTAATCTGTTTACATTTTTTCCTTCTTTACTGTCAACTTGTTTGACTCCAGTTGTTTTTTTGTCATTTAAGTACTGGGGGACTGGTTTCACCAGTTAGCAGATCTTCTGCCCACGTTAGACTTTTGACAGATATTGCAAAACAGTTAAAAAAAAAATATTCAGCTTTAATTTAACATTTAATTTACTTAGTTACTATTATAACTAAGGATACTGTATATGTATAAACTTGATGTCTGTATGTTGTGAATGCGTGAAACCAAAGTCAAATTCCTTTTTTGTGCACACAATTATGGCCAATAATGCTCATTCTGACTTGGCTGATTTAAATTTCATAAGAGCCAAACAAAGTAAGTGAAAGGATTTAATACCTTTTTTAATTTGCTGTAGCTGTGGAGGGTTGGATCCTGTTTGTGACGGGTGTGCATGAGGAGGCAACAGAGGAGGACATCCATGACAAGTTTTCAGAGTTTGGAGAAATCAAGAACCTGCATCTTAACCTTGACCGAAGAACAGGTTACCTGAAGGTAAGAAAATTAAACCATGACTCTCAGTGTGTCATTTTTTGAATTATGACTTTAATGCAGTTTCACACCTTGTGAAAAGTTTGTTCTCACCTGTTTCCCTTCCTTTAAAAAAAAACAGGGATTTTCTCCTCATAAATTAAACTGATTTTTTTCTATTGGCTGCAATGTATATCAGACATTTAGTGATAGTATATATAACTTTAAAGTGAATGATTACGCAGGATAATAGTTGCATTGTGATTGTGTACTAAAAAAATAGACTGAAAGTAAAATTGTCTAATTATAACGACAAATAGTTTTAGTTGGTTTACTCCACAAACTTTCCTCAGTTTAGGTTAATTGTAAAATATTTTCTGATTAAAACACTCATGGGTTGCTTTACTAAAGAAATAATTAGTTAGTTTTAGACCTCTGTTATTAGAAGTATCTGTGTTGACAAACCTACATGATCTGACTTATATTTCTGTTTGAGTGTCATCGTTTTGTTTTTCTGCTCTCTGATTCACATCCACCAGGTGGCAGCATTGCCTTAGTTGTGTAGCCAGAACTGACTATAGGGATTTATTTCAGGGTTGTTGTGCTTCCTTCTGCTAATTATTTTATTTGGTAAAATACTTCTTATAATTCCAGAGTTGGATAAAAAAAAAAAATATGAACAAATGTGTCGTATTTTTGTCCCGATAATCTATTTAATGCTTTTTCTCAGGGCTACGCACTGGTAGAGTATGAGACGTACAAAGAAGCACAGGCAGCCATGGAGGGACTCAACGGTCAGGACCTGATGGGCCAGACTATAAGCGTAGACTGGGCATTTGTCAGAGGACCTCCTAAGAACAAGAGGAGGTGAGACATCTGGTTTTATTTGGTTTTTATTTTTTAGTAGTGCTTCAAAGTATGTAACTTAAAATCTTTAGATTTAGTCAGCCTCATATGTTTTATCATGCATTTATGTTTATATAAATATGCTACTTTGTCAAAAAATGCAGCATTTTGTTCAGTATAGGTTTTTATTTTAATATTTGTTCAAAAGTAACAGTGTACATTAAATAAATAAGTTAAATGTAAATGCACTGTGGTTCGACAACATGCTGGTTTTCATTGGTAGTCCTTATGCCTGATGTGTAAATCCAACATAATGTGACTTGTGTTGTCACAGGGGGGGTGGACGGAGACGCAGCAGAAGTCCAGACCGGAGACGACGCTGAGTGGAAGCGGAGTTTATCCATTCATGTTGGCGGGCAGTTTCTCAGTCTTTCATTTAAAAAAATATCTTGCTATTCTTTCACTAATTTTTCAGCTACTGTTGTATTATTATACAGAGCAACTGTACTGGACATAAGGCGCTCTGCAAGAAACAGCCGGTTTAACTGCACCATTTGCAGCACATTTGAGTCTTTTAGTGAAGGTTTGGTAAACACTGAAAACCAACTTGGTCGTGCATGTTTATAGTTTCCGTGATTCCTCAAAATGTTTGAGTTTGAATTTCATTGTGATTGTTTTGTGCTTTTACAACCTGGGGACAAATAAAGTTTTAAAAGATAAATGCGTGCCTTGTTGTATTTTATGCCACTTCATTGTTAGAAGGACGCCAGAATTGTCCGGCCAATATCAGTGTTTTTCAACATACGTTGCCTGATAACAAACGATGCACATCTTTAGTGAATCAAATTGTTAAAAGCAGATGCCACCAGTGTCTCCGTGCTGCTAGTTTGATGACAAGCCTTCAATCAGCTCAGCAAGGAAGGAGTTCTGCACTGCAGGAGGATTTAGAAGCTTAGGAGTCAACGATTGGCTTAAAAATATTGATTTCAGTTACAAATAAATTGACGGTTTGGGAGGAAAAAAAATATTAACCAAAAAACCTCTGGTTTTTTCTTCATACGGGTTTCTTGTTCAGTTTTGAATTTGATTACTTTCCAAAACTAGATAAGTACGGAAAAATAAAGAGATTTAGAAATGGAACAATCACCATGCATCTGTCCATCAATCCCTGTTTATGCACCTGGTTTTCTAAATGTCCAATATTTTTCCATCAATTCATCTGTTAGTCAATTATCCAGCCAGCCACCCATCTATCCCTCTTTCTTAGTTGGGTCTTTTTTTTTTTTTGTCCATTAACCTACTCATTCATCCATCTGGTTTTGCTACCATCCATTATTCATTCTTCTCTCAATCTGTTTATCCCTCTATCTGTGACACAAATGTCTTAACCATCAGTCCATTCATCTGTTTGCCTGTCCATCTGTCTATTCATCCATCCTACCATCAAACCATTTGTCAATCAAACTATTGTTCCATCTGTCCATCTAGCTCAGTACATCTTTCTCTGTCCATCCATTCATCCACTCATCTAGTTTTTGTACTGTTCACTACTCATCCTTTCATCCATTCATCTATTGAGCCATCCGTCATCCAACTGGTCCCTATTACTTAGTATTTTCTTTACACCCATCTTTAGATCCTCTGGTTTTCACTAACATCCATTTTTCATCTAACCATTGGTTTTTGTACTATCCATTCAACCGTCCATCTAATAATTAATTTAAGCTTCTATCGTTCTATGATGTTTTTTTTTGTGCTCACCAATTTTATATTCGTTTGGATTTTACCATCCAATATTCATCTGTTTCCATCCATAAATATATCCATACATACATATTTTCCTTACGGTAGTTGGTTTCCGTATTTACAGCCCTACCTTTGTAGAAATTTCTGCCAAGACTTATGTTTTATATTTATACTTTAAAAGTTGGCAAGACCAGAGAGAACTCTGGGAATTTGAGTCTGGAAAGCTGTGGCTTTCTGGCTTGATAGAAACATGTAGGAACCCTGTAAATATCGGCATCGACCATAGAAAACGACATCAGTCGACTTGTATGACGACGGTTTTACATCATCTGGGATGATCTCATTCATTGCTTTTTGTCAACCACACGGCGCCTATAGGCTACTGGGACAAACCCAGCAGCCGCTGCTCTCATTTGGTGTTTACTCTAGTGGTGAAAATCAGTCAGTGTTTGGGCATGTTCATTGGCTAATGTCTACATCGGTTCAATCAGCAGGAGGCCGTGATTGGCTCATCCGGTCGCGTGGGCGGGTACAAGCCGTGACTTGACGTTGTTGTTGTAAGTGTTAGAGAATTACTTTGTCGTTGATGGTCCGGTTTGGGATCCCGTGCTGTGTGTAAGCTGTGAATATGTTTAAAAGTTAAATTTCTGTTTTTGGGGGGTTATTCGTGAGATTTACAAGTTGGGACTTCCTGGGAAACTTAATGGCACGATGAGAAGTACATCTGCGAGGCCGCTGAAGGTAAGCAGTAAGAGGATACTCCAGCTAGCAGCGTTAGCCTGGGTTAGCTTCTGATTAGCGTGAAGTAGCCACTTGCTAGCTAAATGTTACGGCTTGGTGTTCTGACTGAAAACAAAATGCACCCCTTCGTTGTAACCAGCATTCATGCCCGTATATTGTACGCTTTCCGCGAATACTCCCATTATTTTTGGGTGAATGTAAAGTTCGGGGGTTGTATGTAAACGGAGCATCATTCTGCGTTTGAACGCCTCAAATGCGTTTATGTAAGCATGTGTATTGTTCGTAGATGTTTCAAAGAGTAGTCATAGCTACAATAGCTTCATCGCAAACTGCAACCGTCTGCAAATAAAATGCTTCCTGGACATTATTTGTAATAATTTAAACCACATGTTCCTTATTTCTGCCACACTTTATTTTATTTACAACCAAAATGAAGAATACTATCATTTGATTTCGTCAAAGCTGGCAGTCACGATCCAGAACATCGGAAAACCGGTGTGTGTTTAAGGTGCAGGCGTGATGTAAGGTTTATTTAAAGCACCAGCTTAGCGGGAAATTACCCGAAGTCACTGTTTACACCTGCTCACGTGTAAGTCCTAACCCACAATCAGAACAAGACGTTTTTATCAAGTCCATCAAACTTGGATCCTTTTGGGTCACCTGAGTTCACTGCACCGTGTTCGGGTTGAAACCTCGACTTGGTTATTTGCCGTCATTTCCAGCATCTCCTCCATATGAGAGAGGCAGGATTGAGTTTCTCTGGACGTTGAATTATTCACCTCTTGTAGTTGTGGAGGCCTTTGTTTTTTTGGCAGACGTTGGGCTGATGGTCAACACAAGAAGTAGGGCAGTGGTTTTTACATGGATTGTACTGCATTTGGCCAGATGGGGCGGCTTATGTTGTATTTGGTGACATTATGCAGGACCAAAATGGATCTTATATCTGAGCCTAACTGTTGGCTTAAGCAGCAAAGAAAATGATCTATCAAACCCTCCCATTTCTTCAATCTATTCAGTGGATAATCGCTATGTTAGCAACATTTTCAGTTGAATGTGCCTGGCTTTGCAGACTTCCATGTCCAAGCTGTAGGGCACAGAGGAGGAAGATGACCTTTGTCCCCAGGGCTGTCCCATCTCCTGAACTCAAAATCTGAGAACATTGACACAGCTACATAAATTCACATGTCCGAAAGTCCACTTTATAGTTTTTATTATTGATATTTTTACCTGTGCAAAGCGACAGTTGTACTGTATGTGTTGATCTTTAGGACAGTTCTATGTGTTGAAGCTATGTTCTTATTATTTTAAATGACCCCCTGGGGACAAATCGGAATCATCCATCTAGATAAGGGGTGTCCAAACTTGGTCCTCGAGGGCCGGTCTCCTGCATGTTTCAGATGTTTCCCAGCTTCAGCACACCATATTTTCATCGATGGCTGAGTAACAGGCTTTTGCTGAACTGTTAAAGCAGGAAAACAATTAAAACATGCAGGACACCGGCCCTCGAGGACAGACTTTGAACAAGCAATGCTGACAGTTTTAGCATTTTCAGTTTACAGACCCGAAGATATATGCAAATATAGATTCGGTGGAATTAGCAACTTTTCCTCTGATCGGGGAATTACTGAAAAATCAATTTTGTCTTCGATATGCATCAAAACTCCCATCATTGTTGTTCTATAAACGCGTCAACAAGCAGTGTGTACTTTCCTGCACTTTTTGAGTGAAAAATAGATCATGGTTAGAGAATAATACTTTAGGGAACACCTTATGCAGGTGTTTAAAGAGTTTCTTTCCGATCCCGAAGCAATCAGGATACATAAAATATAAAGAATACCTTTAAATGGATGTTACATCCACTGTTTAAAAACCACATCTATGTACGAATGTAGCAGTAGAGACTAAAAAACAATGAGCGACTTCCACACATTACCCAAGAACCAAACAGAAACATAAACCTAATTTGCTTACCGAGTTGTATACTTTTATGTGTCATTTAAATTAGTTGTTCCTGATGTAAATTTGTGGTTCAGAATGCCCTCTGTGTCATGCACCATTATTCAAAGGGACTGTGGTAAGCAGCCTCCAATAACCTCAGTTAAAAATTAAAAATGGCGAACGTGACGCAATCAACCAAAGTAAACGTTCTTTGAAAAAAGCTTGGTGCAGGTAGAAGGATAGCTTTCTGCTGTGAAACCTTTGCTTGTAGTACCTTTTCTAACCATTTCCTTAACTTGTATTATTCCTTTTGTATTTGACATAGTTGCTGATTGTTGCTTTCTCAGTGAACATTGTGTTTCAGTGACTGCTGTACTTGTGCATCTTCTGCAGCACACAGGGTATGAAAATGTAACATTTGTCTCTCACCGGGTTCCCCAAACAGCTGTTCACCGCCTGTTTGTGTATGAGTGTGTCATGGATCCAGTGTCACTTGGTGAGCCAGGCCCATTTGGCCACAGAGCTATTCCCTTAGGGTCCTGAAAGCGTGGTCAGATTAATAATTGGATAAGTGCTTCCTCAGGTTAGTAGGACAATGCATCACATTTATGATGAGTCTCCACGTTATTCTGCAGTGTTCAGCCTGCAGCAGGCGTAAGCTAACACTAGAAGCTGCTTCTTTAGATTAATAAAATTATGTTTGAAAGCCCTCTTCTCTGCAGGATGCACCATAAATACAGGATTAGATGCAGTAACCAGTGGAAAACAACTTTAGTGTTCACATTGTCGCAGCGAAGAAGCCAATTGACGGTTTGTGTGTGAGACAGCCATTATTGAAGCACCTCAGAGCCCCACCCTCCCCTGCATGCCTGGTTGCCAGCCAGTCTGTGACACAGCACCTTGCTTCTGGTCCAGGCAGCTTGTGTCATTGTGGAGAAACTCAGAACCGAGGCACCTGTCTGGATGTCTTTGGCTGATTGACTGCGGATCTTGCAGCTGTACTTGTTGCTGTGGGATTTACATAACTCAACTTGTCATCAAATAGTAGAGTAATACAGTTATTACATCAAATGAAATGGAGTATAGCCTCATGGTGAAAGTGGAACAGCCATAACCCAATACACTCCCATAACAGAAGCTGTGGTAATGAGAGCGTGCTGTATCAGTTACTCTCTCCAGTTCGCCTTTTCCTTCTCTTCATGGACTACAGAATGAGGACTGGATATTGATTGAGTTTGCTGCTGGGGTTGAGTGATTAAACAGTCTCCAGGTTATGTTGCAGTTACATTTTTGTTGAGTTCTGGAACAAGAGTTATACATTATCAGCCATTCTGTTAGTGGAGACGGCAGCCTTTATCTCAACGTATTTAATATAAAAGCTTCTCAGCAACCAAGGTCTGAGAGGAAGGAAGCTTAATGCCTGGACTCTCTCCTGAACTGTTTTCTCATGCTGATTAGGAAAAATATTTCGCACCATCTCCATAAATGGACAATATGTTTGTTTGAGGAACAAGAGTTTCTCCCCACAACAACTCATTAGCACACTATTCACACTAAACCCCAAATATTAGTGCTTTACTATAGAGTTGGGTGTACTTAAAATTACAATGTATTGCCAGAAGTGTTTGTCAGTCTGTCTACTTGTACATTAACATGAACTTTGATGACAATCTATTCACAATCAGCAAGGTCCAAGGTATTCCTGGTATTTTAGCTTCCTCCAAAGTCCAAAAACAAGCTTGCTATGTTGCCTAGAAGCTCTACATGACCCTTACCTGTCAGTGTTTGTGTGTGTTGGCCGTGGATAGAAAGGTGACCTGTCCATGGTGCACTCCAGCTCTCGGCCAAGGATTTCTGGGATAGGCTTAAGTCCACAATGAATGAACAAATGTATTTAAATGCTGACAAATGCCAGAACTTTTTAGAAATATTAGGTTAAAGGTTACAAGGTTAGGTGAGGCTTGAGTAAACCACACACAACAGACTTTATCCTGGTAACAGTTTCCTTGCATGTGCTCAACCTGGTAAAATAGTATCCAGAATCAGAGGTCTACAGCTTTGCAGTCAAAACAAAGGTCCCAAACCCGTTCTGTACAAATATAGACACTGATCACGAATGGATTTTGTGGTACCCATAGCAAAGACAAAGACAAAACAGGAAAGGGTAAGGTACTGGTATGTTGTGCTTAAAATGTACTTGAATGCAGCATCTGCCCAGCAGTGGTCCTGCTTTAATCTCCTGCCTTATTTGGCTATCATCTTATTGGTTGCGCAGACAGCCTAAGATGCTTTATGTGGTGTTACTTCTTCTGATAAAGATGTTATAAATTCTTGGTAGAGCAAACACTGTCTGATAAAATGATATCTAGTTGGATGTGAGACTCTTGATAGTCTCTCATATTTTTGAACCCAATCCAATATGGCTGGTTATTGAAACACAGTTACTTCAATGGATAAATACCCATAAGATAAGAACCTACTAAACATGACGGATGGGTTTGAACTTGAGGCAGCTGTGAAGGGCTGGACTGTGTCTTGATGAGTTTAGTTTTGGATGTACTACTCCAGCTTGCAAGTGGAAAAATATTCGTTTCCGGTTCAGACTTAGAAATGTTGCCATCCTCAGCCCAGGCCCGTTAAAAACAAGACAGCAGGAGTAATCCCACACATGGCCTAATGATGAGCCTGTTATCCTTAATGACGTCACCCAGAGTGGCGTTAGGTCGGTCCTCGGTGTACACGGCCTGGCCTGCAGCACATGGGGATTCACATGAGTCAGTGCTGTCTGCCTGCAGAGACAGAGGATTAAATCTAGAAGAATCCAGTGAGCTTCAAAGAACAAGAGTAGACCTTTTAAATCTGACTTTCAGCTCATAGAATAGTCTTATTTTTAATATTAATGTACTTTTAAAAGCAGATTATTCTGCTTTTACTCTATTCTTTGTGTTGCAGAAGGGGAGAAATCCCATTTGATTGTTGAACAGCTTCACCAAACATTATGTTGATGTGGAATAAAAAAAAAGAGCCTCATATTCCTTCAGGCTTCATATATTTATTACATCAGAAGTCATTGCTCCAGCCTTTTAAATGTGACTTGTGTAATAATAAGCAATCAATTTATATACAAAACAAATGTGATATTTTGGCATCATAATCAACTCCCTGACATTAAATGCTACAAGGAAAGCTGGAATCCAAGAAAACTTTAAAGTTAGAGGAATTAGGAAACTAAAACCAAGCATATGTGGCTTTGCTGGGAATGCTCCAAAAATCACATTAATCACTGTTACTCCGGTTATTCAATCTTGATATTCCCATAAGGCAGCATTGCTTGGATGGATGCAGAGGCTTGTGTTTCTTCACTAAGCAAAAAAATGAACGTGGAGCCCTATAGGACTGAACCAGGACTTCTCATCCACAGTCTGGAGTTTAGCTTGGCAGCTGTCCTGAAAACTGAAACCAACACTTACTCTTCAGCAATTTATCCATCTATCTCTGCACTGGTGATCCCTTAGCGGGAGAACATCATGCTCCGTTTTCTCTAGACAGCACTGGATAAATGCTCCTCCTTCCTTCTTTAACTCAGACAATACATACTTTTATCCATCAGTAGCAGAGCTAAGTTAATCCAAAGAGTTTCACAAATCAGAGTTTCTTAGCCAAATTCTGATCTCCAGTCTTTTTAAAACTTTGACCCGTGGATAGCAAATTTAGCTGATTCCGACTTCTCTTCCAGAACTATGATTACCAACCTGGAAAGTAATTGCTTTAGCCTTTCAAATTGGTTCTAACACTTTTTATGCTTCTGCTGGCTTCACTGTTACTGAAAATACCTAACTGTGAGTCTTCTTCCCTCACTAAGTACTTCCATGGCTCATGGCCTGGTCGGACCTGGTAATGCTCAGGTATGGTTCGTTCACCCCCCTTGGGTTCTGTCTTTGTTGTAGCACAACCATGACTTGGTTTGCTGACTGAACTGTGTCCATCACCGCATCTATAAAAGGTGAAATACCTCCTTTTAACTTATAAATATTGGATTTTTTTCCTGCATGACATTTTTTTGAAGCATAGACCAATTGAGGGACATTTTCATTGACTTCATCCAGTTTCAGATAGTGTTGGATGCTTTAGCATTTCGTGGTTATTGTTCGGCTTCTGACTGAAACTGCTCAGTGGAATGTGGGAATGCCACGTCTGATCCTTTAAAGCCTTGTCCACAGGAGCCGGCTTCATGTGGCTGTTAATTAGCACTCTGTGAGCAGTGATTAGTGGGCCGGACTGAACACATTAGGAACTTCTGAGGCACCTCTGAGCACAGAAACAACAGCTAAGGTTGAGAGGGATGAGTAAAAAACCCAAACTATAATGAGGTTGTAGCATTATACGTTCTGGAAAGCTTTTTAGGGCCATGTTTCTTTCAGTCCACTAGTTTTGTCTTGATTGATCACTGAATCATGTGACTGCTGAACTGTCAGCACAATGAGGAAAATTACACATTGTCAGGTGGTCCCTATTAAAATAAAAGAGCAAAAACTTTCAAATGACATTCATGCGCTTGAAGTGAGAACATGTATAGGAGAATTAGTTTTATCTATAATTAAACAAACAAAAGCTTGTTCACGTTAGTATTAAAGACAAGTAGAGCCGTGGTCCCAGCTTTGTCTATTAGCCTCAGTCAGACCAGGCTCTTTCTTCCTTTTTAAAAAGGGAGTTTGTTATTTCATGTTGTGCAGAGCTTCAGGGAACAGAAGATTCAGACGTCTCTGCTGCATGCTCTGCTACACCATGACATCAGCTCTCAGGCACTGATAAACACTCGTGCTCCGGAGCTACTGGCCGGTTCAGTAAGCTGGATTTAGCACTTATTACTTTGCTTCAGTGAATATCGGCAAAAGCACACATTAGGCTTTAAGAAGCCACAACGAAACACACAACTTCAGACACAGTTTGTTGGAAAATGCAACAGACAGATCAGTTTTTATCTGAATTTTCATCAGATGACCAGCGAGATCAGGTTCTCTCCTTCCCAATAAGGAACCGGAGGCAAAGCAAAATTCCTGGGAAGATGTTTCTTCTAATGACAACGTGTTCATTTAACTGTGGTTGTTTACGAACAAAATGTGGTTCAACTTCTATATGATAAGCATGCCTCAAACACTCATGCGAGGAGAGGTGCTTCATGTTTCCATGACATAAATTGGCATTTTTTGGTACCTTAGTATACCTTAATATCGTATTACTGTCCAACCCTACCCTTCCTCCAACTGTTTCTGCACACAGCTGGTCAGCTGGCTGAAAGAAAGCTACAACACCTTCCCCTTGTTTAGGAAAAAGACAAGTTTGGGTGTTATTAAATATCTCTGGCTGCAACAAACAGGATGTCATGGTACCAAAGCTAAATAAGTTTTACGATGTGCATCACAGGACAGGTTTGCAAAGTGAAAACTACAGCCACATGCGAGCTACACTTTTTATTTCTCCACACTTTCCATCCTTTGTGTTTCATGGACTAGGATATTATTTTTAAACAAGATAAATAAAATAGCTTGCATAACTTTGTTTTAAAGAGCTTATTCCTCTTCAAAAAGTCCAAACTATATAAATTAAGTTAAATGCTCTTGTGTCGTCACATAGAGAGGGAAAGGTTCAGTCACACGGAACAGCTTCGGTTGTTTCCGAGCCGTCAAACAGGTTAAAGAGGCTGCAGGAGGGAAATGAGGCTGTGCAGATATTTCTTTGATGACTGAGGAGCATTTGGACTCCACCAACTCCAGTGGCATAGCCTCCAAGGTGGAAGGCATGGCGTTGAATCTCTGACATCAGCAGTGGGTGCACAGTGGTGTTGTCTTTCACATTATGCACCGGCGCTCCCCCCAGCTGGTGCTTTAGGCCCTCATCAGGGCAGAAAAGTGTCACCTCACGTATCTTGTTTGAATTTCGTTGATCTTCCTTCTAAATACGTTGGATGTTTGACACTTCTTGGAGTGAGAAGACTGTTTATGTACTTATTTGGGAAGAAGATAGACAATTGAGTCTGCAGCCACATCCAGATTCTGTGCTCCACTCAAGGCAAAATCCATATTGGATTTACATGAAGAACCTTTTTTTGAGCTAATGTTATTAAAACAGTCCATTTACCATTTTAAATCGAATGTCACTAATAGCTCTCTGGATGTTCTGTTTAACTGCATTTCAGTGGGTTTTATTGATTTCACGTCAGTGACCAGCTTGCTAGTGTATTTCCTTTTGTCTACAGAAATGGTCACAGTCCAGTTTGCTGTATTGATTTCTCTATGTAACCAGTTACAACAGGAAAGGTTACTGGGATTGCTAAGGTACCAGTTATGGAACCTTGGCGTTCTTTTAATTGTACATTTTTGTTTTTAAATACTAGCTGCATTAGTGCAGATAGGTTTGTGTATCTCATAAAAGTAAGTACATCTCCTTTCACTGAAACACTGAAGATAGGACACTTTGAAACAATGTAAAGTAGTCAGTCTACAGCTTGTATAACAGTTTAATTTTCCTATCCCCTCAAAGTAATTAAACACACAGTCATTAATGTCTAAACCTCTGGCAACAAAAGTGAGTACACCCCTAATTCTGCCCAAACTGTCAATATATTTTGTTGCCACCATTATTTCTATGTCTTATCAGACCACAGGACGTGGTTCCAGTAATCCACGTTCTTAGTATGCTTGTCTTCAGTAAACTGTTTGCAGGCTTTCTTGTCCATCATCTTTAGAAGAGGCTTCCTTCTGGGACGGCAGCCATGCAGGTCAATTTGATGCAGTGGGCAGCATATGGTTTGAGCACCGACATGCTGACCCCCCACCCCTTCAACCTCAGCAGCAATGCTGGCAGCGCTCTTACATCTATTGTCAATAGACAACCTCTGGATATGACGCTGAGCACATGTACTCAACTTCTCTGGTCGACCATGGTGAGACCTGTTCTGAGTGGAACCTCCCTGTTAAACTACTGTATGGTCCTGGCCACGGGTTCGCTGCTCAGTTTCAGGGTGTTGGCAATCTTATAGCCTCGGCCATCTTCATGTAGATAAAAATTTCTTTTTTTTTTTTCAGATCCTCCGAGAGTTCTGTGCTATGAGGTGCCATGTTGAATTTAACACATCTGCTCCTCTTTCACACCTGAGACCTTTTTGCAATAACGACTCACATGAAACCAGAGAGGAATAAAGGGTAATTGATCACAAATTGGACATTTTACCATAGGGGTGTACTCACTTTGTTGCCAGCGGTTAATGGCTGTGTGTTGTTTTATTTTGAGGGGACAGTAAATTCACACTGTTATCCAAGCTGAACACTGATTACTTTACATAGTTTTAAAGTGTCATATCTTCCAGGGGTGTCCCATGAATTAAAATATTTACAAAAATTTCTTGAAGGGAAGAAACGCAAACGTTCGTTGGCTTTTTCATAGTTTTCCAAAGTGGATAAATCATTTTAAAATACATTTTACTGACGAAAAAGCTTCGTCACACCCTCTAAATCAGGAAGTACTTCCTAATATGGATCAATACATAGCATCTGTAAGAGCACTGTGTGGAAATCTCTCAGTAATCAGAGAATAAATTAGTTGTCTTGTCAAAGACCGGAGTATGTGTGATGGATGTGTGACCATTTATTAGTAGCATAGATAAGTGGTATGTGGAGCACTTTTACTACAAAGATTATCCTTGAAGAAAACTTAGGTAATGAAGATTTCTTATCACCCACCAAAAGGTTTTTGTTGAAAACATTTAGACCCAAACCTATAAAGTATTTGGGAGCATATTGTCGATCAGGTAAAAAAAAAAAATGCTTTTTTTTTTTTTACATTGTGTGTTCTCAGTCCAAACGTCTAATGATGAACAAGTGTTTAAATGCAGCTGTTCTGATTTGTAAATCTATATTTCAGCTTTCTTTTTGTGAAGTGACCGAAAACACTTTTTAATCCCTCTTTGGGGTTCTGGTTTGTTAGATCCCCAAGCTACTGCTCTCTGACAACATTTCTCCTGACTTTCTCCATCCTAGAAGGTAAATGGCCATATAAATATTCACCTTGTGAACTCAAATTAGAGCTGGAAAACTTTGCTTTTCTAGGTAGACATTGTGATGTGCATTCATGCCTTAGTTCAGTGTTCCCAAAGTAACGTCATCACTTTTAATTAAAGCTGTTAAATAAATTGTAGCTATTGTTAGCTGCAAGCCTGAACACAATCTAAAAAGAATGTCAAAATAAAGATGTATTTCCTTTAAAGAAGAGAAGCACTGAGTCACATCTCTGCAGAAGCTTCATGGTAGCTTGGAGTATATCAGCACTGCAAAGGCAATCCTATGGTTCTGCATCATGCAATGCCTTAGAAGTTAATGGGCCTACAATATACGCCCTTAAGGATGAATCATCCCACAGACGATGGGATTAGCAGATATTTGTTCTGCTTTTTATTCAGACTTTGCTTTTTTCTGTTGTTTTGAATGTACAAAAACATATTCAGTAAAAAGAGCCTTCTTGAGCTCAGCTCTGCAAGGATTTTATCCCCTTTTTTTTTTTTTAAGATATTTTTTCGGCACTAGTGGCCTTTATTTTTGACAGTGTGTAGACAGGAAAGGGGGTAGAGCGAGGGGGAGACATTTGGTAAATGTTGCCGGGTTCGGGACTCGAACCCGGGACAGCTGCCTCGAAGACTGTAGCCTTCATATATGGTCGCGCGCTTAACCCCTACACTATCAGCGCCACGCCCAGGATTTTATCATGCTTCTTCCTCTCATCTTTCTGTTGGGAATTTTTTCTTGGTTTCGTTCCTTAGTCAGGCATTGATCCCTCTCCTTCCTAGCTGCAGCTCTTATGTAATGAGTCGGTGTGGGCTGACTGGGCTCGGTCATTTAACCAGATTACAGTGCACTAGACAAAGAGACAGCTGACTATCAAACATCTCACCACACCTTCATTTGTCTTCTTCCTCTGCTTTGGTTCAATGAACTGTAAAACAATTGTCTTTTTGAACTTTTAGTTTAGTACTTTTTAGAGACCTCATGATATGTTTATTGGAGACATTTCAGCCCTCACATTAACTCTTGCAGAATGGGGTGCATAACTTTCACAATTCATTTGTTCGTTGTATATTCAGAATAAGTGCCAGACCACAAGTTTGTTTCATCAAGCGATTTAGCGTCCAATAAACGAGCTCAGAGCTGTTTACCTTTTAACCTTAGGTAATAATGATCTGAAAGCTGTTGTCAGTTCTGTTTCTGGTGATGGCGAACCATTGATAGCTCATATTCACATTCATACACCATGGTACATATTTACATCAGCATTCATTTGAAAAGGAGGTAGGCAGAAGTGAAAACCTATTTGACTCTACCCTTTTCCTTTCATATGTAACTTATTTTACACATTATTCTTTATTCAACAAAAACTAATTAAAAAAAAACAATCAAAACAGGACAAAACGTTTCCTTTTGTAAGACAAGATGTAAGATGTCCAAATACATTATCTGTTAAAAAAAATCAATAAATGATGTTTGTCCAAATTACACGATTCATTTTAAAAAATGAAAACAAAAGACTCATTTGTATTTAGAAACATTTCCTTTAGCGTCCCAGTTTAAACTGCTTCTCTCTATCCTTACATGCATTTAGAAAATGTACATTAGATTTTTTGGAGCTGGCTTATGTTTTTACTTTGTTTTAATTCTTCTGTTTCATAATTTATCTCCAGCTGTTGATATTTTCATACTTTTTAAAGTCCTTCTACAACAATGGATTTTTTCATTCAGTTTCCATCTTTAATTATATCTTCCATCCCTCTCCGCAAACAATTTCATTATTTAATAAATTATTTATTGAATATTATTAGGGCCGAGCAGTAAGGCTGCAAGGGCCTATTGTAATCGTAGGATTTCTTGTTCTTTTTTCCGTTGCGTCTTCGCGGGGCAATTTGGGGACTTTGCCATGCACCAAAACGCGTAAGACTTTACCCAAAATTCTCCCCCACGTGAAATTATTGTTCCTTAATGTCGTCGTCAGTGGGCGTGGCCAAACCTCTTAGCCACGCCCCAAAACATGAGATACACCGAACCGTAAATTGTAGAGATTTGAAATTTGGCACACTGCTAGAGCTCAAACCGAGAAAAAAAGTATCTTGGGGTATGCCCCAAAATGCACAGGAAGTCGGCCATTTTGGGTCAAAGGCCAATTTTTGGCCATTTTTCACTTTCACTCACCTCGAACTTCAACGAACCCCTCCTAGGGATTTTAAGCTATCAGCTTCATATTTGGTCAATATGCAGTTAAGGCATTGGGGATTAAAATTTAACAAAATCGTGAGTTTAGGGGGCATTTTTAATATCATAAATCTCTCTCTCTGCCAATGTTCTCAGAATCATGAAGCTTTCCTTCCTTTCAACATAACCTAACATGTCCATTTCTGTTTCACTAACCTTTTATTGCCCAGTTTTGGTCCTACATTCACACACAATGTATTAAATCCATTAACTACTTCATTCATATCTTCAACACGGTTTTCATTGTCTAGAAAATATTGGGGATAGTCATTATTCAACTTTCTGTTTTTGAGTAAACTGTTTAATATGTTCCAAGTACTTCTTGTGTAATTTTTACGGTATTCAATTCTCATTATATTTGTCAGCTTATTTTTATACGTTTCATATTTCTTTTTTGTGGTTCTCTTTTTGGTGAATTCATAGTATAGTGGTTTTGTAGTCCTTTAGTCATCCAGTCTTCCTGTTGAATTTTGTTTCCTGTATCAAACAGTCTATCCTCAATAATGTCTCATATTCTTTATTACCACAATTTTCTTATTTATATTCTTTATTCACACAATTTTCTTCTTTAAAATCCAGATTTGCTGTGATAGAGGGGCAAAGACATAATATACAAGATATTAATATATTCATCTTTAATATTGATTTGCTAAATCCAAATCACTATAAATATCTCCAAAAATGAATACTTTCTGGCTCAAGGAACAAGCTCCCCAAACTTTTCTTAAAGGTTTCAATCTTCTGGTGGATCTGAATGTTCTGTTAATACAGCTAATGATTATATTTATCGTTCTTTCCATATTTATTTCAGCTGTTAAGCATTCCTTCACCTTATCATTAATAGTCGTTACCCTGTTTGCTTTTTTTGTAGTTAAATTTTTTTATCAAGTTTCTTTGGGCCCAAAATTGTTTCAAAAGTTTTTGTGGTTTGTCAGATTTGCAACTAAGTGCAGCTGCATAGTTGCCTACCCTGCATTGTTTAAAATTTAATGTTATTATAAGGATTTAAATATTAACTCGTGTGCATTTCTACAGGATTATTTACAGGTGTGTACTTCAATACAGCTGGGTATGCATAAAGTTAGATGGTTTATTGGTCTTATTGTGGTGCTCATTGCTTTATTTACAGGCTGGTAATATGAACATTTCCGGTACTTTGCACTGAATTTGAACATTTGGGTCATCCTTAGCACTCCTGTTACAGGTCCCACCAGTCACATTGCTTTCCCATGTTTTCTTACGTCCTTAATCTCATTACTCATATGGTTTTGTAATTCAGAGAGGGCGTGTTGCATTAGCTGAGATCACAGCAAAGGTTTATGTGATTGGACTAAAATAGAACTGACACATTTGTGTGGTCGTTTATCAAGGCCAAGCCATTACAGGCAGACGTTCCTCCTCATACCTCAGCTTCATTTGGTCAGATCTGACCTCAAAGTATGCGAAAGGAAAATGGGGTCAGGTCATGATGAAGTGGGAAAACTCCTCCTGTAATTCCAGCTCATTTTACCTTCTGTTGTAAAGGAAAGCTCATATTCTCAGACGAATGAAAGCCTGTTGGGACAAACAATAAAGGGGGCGAATCATCCGCTGCTGACAGTTCATGACGGTGTGGAAATGAAGCTGTGTTTATAAGGCAACTGGAAGACCAGGTTATGTGCAAGAATAACTCTGTGCTCTCAGTGTTAGTAAAACTCTGACAGGATGGAACATGTCACTTCTTAATTATTTCCCAGGAGTTTAATCCAGGTGCTAAATCTCCCATCTGCTGACCTGAAACTTTTCACGTCTGCATCATCAATGATTACAGTAACAGAAATCCCAGGATTTATCAAGCTTTTTTCTGGAGAGAAAGTATATATTGTATATTTGAGTTGCTTATATGCTGTGTTCGTGTTCCCCACAGGGAATGCTGTTCCAGACAGGCTTTACTTTGGTCCCATAAATCATTAGACCCAGTTTGTTGACAGAACCACATTTTTTTTTTAAAGATTCTATTGATGTATAGTGCTTTAGATTATAAGTAACCTACACAACAAATGATTATAGATGAGTTAATAGAAAACAGCTTTTTGCATTCGGTTGACTCAAGGTCTAGTTTTATTAGGCGCAGGACTGTTGATAAATAGTTTTTATTATTTACATGAATGTGTTGCAATTTTAATTGTAAATATTCTTTTCTAGATCTTCTGGATGTAATGAAACAATGACTTGAGTTCTGGTAGAAAAACAGGCTGTCACCAATCAAGCATTGGCCAGTTTCCAACAGACAGGAGAGAGGCATGGCACATTGTTTGCTTGGGTAACCACAAGTTATGTTGTTTGTGTGGTGGAGTGTGAAAAAGAAATGAAAGGATTTAGACAGTCACCTGGTAGCCTCACTTGTTTCTAAAACACACACATATGTTCTTGTAAGGCAGCTTGACCGACTTCAGGACAGATCCTGTCAAAAATCTCGGTTTTGGTTGTTTTTCTTGGTCTTGTCAAATTAAAGCTGCAGTAGGGAGTTCTGAGAAAACCTGGACTTGGCCTGAAAGCTTTAACAAGCACACCTTACAGGTCCGTCCCCCCTCCACTCTCTGCTGTGCTACAGCCCTCCCTCCACAGCGGAGCCTACCGAAGACATGCATCTTGCTTTTCGCCATCGGTCGTCTTCTGTTTACCTGTCTTTGTTTTCTGAGCAGATGCCACTCAAGAAATCAGCGGTTTTCGTGTAACGTTAGGTTGTTTCTTCGCTGTTAACACAGCTGCAGCACGCCTGTAATCTTTAGCTTGAACAACAGTATGTGTGGGTGTTGGAGGGGTGTGAGCAGCACGTACATGAGCGTGATTGACACTGCTAAAACATTCCTCCTGGTCTGATTGGTTGGTTCTGACCGGGAGCGGTGTATTTCTGCAAATGGCAGTAGAACCACTGGGATGAGCTTGATATTTGTTACAGATAATCTGTCAGTACATAGTGACAGTTTTAACAAAGTTACCTTCTGCAGTTTTAGGGAGTGGCACCATAACTGTAATGTAATATAAATGTTTTGAGCTAACTGTTTGGTTTTGGAAGCCATAATTTTGCCAGTATGTGTCCCAAACTAGACCTTATCCAGATTTAGACCTTTCATTGACAGGTTAGATGTTAATAATTTATCTTATTTTAGTTTTAATGTGTTCAGGTTAAGTTAGTTTTACATATCTGACAAACTTTAGGTTTTCATGTAATGGAGAATATAAAGCTCTAACTTTGAGTAAGTACTATACGAGGTCTAATGTGGATGGATGTAAGATCTGATATATTTTAATACTATCACTTAGTCTTAAATAAGATCCATAAATATTTTTTTTACTCAGTTTGTTATTTTTTGTTCAGGCAATGTCATGAGACCAGGAATTTGTCTTTTTAAATGAATCAAACTAGCAATCCTGTTTGTGGTTAGAATGCATTTAATTAAATAAGTGCTAAATAAAAAATAAAACTTCAAACCCAATGGACACAGTGGTGGTGCATCTGTAGTAAAAAGCAGTGGGAGGTTTGGTGCAATGATATTAAACATAAAGCAAATCAGACCAGCTGATCTTTCTGTTCAACTCAAGCTCGCACTAACCAAGACAGCCCAGAAGCTACAGCTCACCCTCAAATTCCAGCTCACAGTTTGTCTAAAAATATTCTCTGAATGTCAGAACTTCTCTAGTTTAGTATCTTTTTTTCTGCTCTCCTTCTGTTGTGGGATGTTGGGGCCATATAAACCAGTTTTTTCATCTGAAGCATTGCAACATAATGTTGCATGCTGAGGTCCAGCAGTGAATTGACCCTCCCATCTCACCAACGGCTGAAGCAGTGGACTGGTGACCTCCCCGTCTCCCTCTGAGATCCAGCCCGTTCTCCCAAGCCATCAGCTCAGCACCCACGTGTTTTCAGCAGCTCCTGTTATGTAAGCTATCCTGCCAGACAAAAGCTCAGCTATCGCAGATACAAATCACTGACTGGCCCTAGCTGGCAGCAGAGCTCTTAATGCAATCCAACATACTGATGTTTCTGCTTAGAATGTCTTTTTACTAGCTGAAATGATCAACTATACACATATATTCAACCCCAAACCCCATTGCTTTTGACTATCCCATCATTATTAGCTTCAGTTTTAGTTCTTCAGATGCCCGCTGAGACATAATAACAGATTGTTGGAGCAAAGCTCCGTCCCTTTTGATTTTAAAGATAAAATCATGTGACCACAAATGTTCAACTTGTTCCTTATTTGTGTTCCCAGATAATTTTGCTACAGTGTTTGCCCTCCGTCTGACCTGATCCATCAATGATTCCCGTTTCAATCATTCCTGTATCCCGTCTCATCCAAATTCATTCTCGATTCCCGTCCAAAATACCGCCACGATTTCTGACGTCCAAATTCAACCATGACTATCAATAAGAACATCCATGATTCCCTTTCTATGCTGTCCATATCCATGATTTCATCATGTCCCGTCCACATCCATCCATGATGGAAGCAGTCCAGGAGGAAAACCATATAACCCTTTCCCCAGTAACAATCTCCCAGCCTGGAATACCACCAAATGGATTCGGGAACCACCTCACATTACTGCTGCCATTGTAGAGGTCCAGTTGCTCCACTCTGTGCCAAGATACCCGTTGTCACTGGAGGCAGCTGTAGACCTGCCTCTCCATGAAGGGAATCTCAATGTGTGGACATGAACAATGACAAAGATGAGGTTAACGGACTCAAATCGACTGTCAGTACATAAAGTCCAGTTTGAAACTGTCATGTAAGTCAGGTTTGAATTGTGTTACTTATGGGTTTATGTCTATTATTTTTCTCTCCTATTAAAGGTTCATCTAACTTTCAAATATCTACTCGCATCTTATCAGACTAATACAGAAAAATGATTCATGTTTATAGAAGAATGTAATTCCACAAGCCTCATTGGGCAATGTGCAATTTATACTGACCTTTTTATTTGAAGATAAACGTTTATTAAGTGTGTGTGAAGGTGGGCCAAATGACATGACCTCAGCTGTTGGTCCACAACCAGACTGACTCCAGGACATTCTGTCCACAGACCTTTGGCTTTATCACCCTGAATATTTTTCTTTCCTGCCTCTCACTGATCACTACACTCAGCAGGGGATTCAATGTGATGGCAGCTAAAATCTTTAGGTCTGGAAGCTTGGATCTTGTTGTTCCTTTACTCCAGGTCTTCTTTAATATTTACCAAATCATCCAACCACAGAGAGGTACTCTTCATCGATTATCATTGTTTTGACCTTACATCTCCTCTAACCTCAAACACAAACGCTTGCGTCTGAAGTCAGAACTCTAACCGGGGCATAGGGATGTAGCGGTGCAGTATGTACTTAGTTCTTTGTATTTTACAGCGTTTGTCGTTGTTTAAAGCTGAAATTCAAATATAGATTGAATGATTAATTGCTCAGCTCTAATGTCGGGGCAGACTTTTAACCCATGCTGATTTTTAAGCACTTGCCCTCACACCATGCTACATCCCTACCTGATGCAACTTAACATCTAGGGCTGAACAAAAGCAGAGGAACATGGGAGAACGCTGTTGACTGTCTCTGTGATGATCTGTCTTCTAAAAACTTGACAAATTGTGAACGTACAGTGTTAATGCCTAAACCTTTTTATTTCTGCAAAGGTAAGCATGACTTAATGTGTTATCTGAATGCATGCTACATATATAATTACTCGATGTCAGAGATGCACCTTATAGCTTTTTTGGTTGATGCAGACTTCTTGAAAGGGACATGGCTAACCTCTGGCATAGTTTGCACTACAGGAACCCCTGAATTATTCTCTGTCCCTTTGACTTTTGTGAAGTGGTGCCCTTGATCATCATTACACAGTGTTATCTCCATTTGTGTGGCAGTCTGAATAAGATCAAAGTTTCTTTCCTTACACCGAAGTGTACTTAGTTAACATCAAAGAACTTTACAGACTGTGGGAATGTCGGGGCCCGGCTCGTGACTGATTTTTGCAGGGAAAGCTGCAGAAACCCAGTGCCGGCTCAGAAAGCCACTCCCTGTGTGGCTTTCAGTAAAGATAAAGAAAGTGAGGGAGGATGAGAGGCAAGAAGAATAGTGGAGAAGAGTAAACCCGTGAGTCATCAGCGCAGTGAAAGAGTTCACTGAGTCATAGCTGATCCAGAAGCACTGGGAGGTGTATGAGCTGTGGGACTGATGGAAAGAGATGACTGGAGATGGGGCTGGAAAAAGTGTCAGGATTGGATCCAGCAGCTTCTGAACTGGTCCAGTAATGACCTAGGCATAAAATAGGAATAATAGCCTGCAGTAATTCTTAAACGTTTACAGTCTGTTTGTTGCTGAAAATGGTTGAAAGTGGATAGTTATTTCGCAAACTACTCAATCAAATACGCCCTTAAGCTTATAATATGATGTAAAAACGGTTTGTAATAAGCTGTTATGATTTCTGTTTGCTGTTTTTTCTCTGTAAATTAAAATAGCTCAGATTTTTGTTTAATCTAGTTACAATCCAGCTTTCTTTCTTATCTGAACTGAGTGGTAGAGCTTCTCTTTGTACAGAATATTATTTCTGCCCTGACTGAACATCCGTTGATTCAGGGCTGCCTTCTGACTCATCCCTTCTGTCCGGCTGCTGCATCGATTGCCCTCTACATCCCTTGTGTCAACAGCCCACTGATGCTGACTCTCTTATTCTTTCGGTCTTGATAATGTCTCTACATTGATTTCAGTGGCCAACTGATGCAACGCCACAGTCCCTTCTGAGCCACCAATGAAATCTGAGTGGAGCTATGTAATCGATTTGAAAGCAGCCAAAGCATCGACAGCCACAATTATTCTTTACGTATAGAATATTATATACATAATTGAGTTGTTGAGATGAAAAAGATGTCAAATCGCCTGCACAAAATAAATTTTTAAAACATGTTGAGATCAGTAAATATAAAATATGATTTATGTGGTTTACTCCTAAGTGGGATTGGAATAGGCCTTCTATAATCTCAGGGTGTAAAATGTCATGTCTAGAGATGCGCTGATCAGTCTTCAACTTTCATAGCTTAAAAAAATAAGTTTATTAAAACACTTTAGTTGATTTTAATTTGATGTGTTGATCACCAATCAGAACACATCCAGAAAAAACTGGCTGATTCTGATCCCTTTGCTGTTTGTTTGGTGGAGCCTGCCATAAAACCCAGTAACTGACTGACATTTAAAGTCATTTTTTCTTTTTGCTTAGATTTGTCCCTTTTTGCTGTGATCAGTTTAACTTTTTATTAGAATTCGTGTATTTATTTTCCTAAAGTTGTGCTTTTTTTTTTTTTGGATAATATTATTGTAGTGGCAGGGCTTCGGGGTGGATGAGATCCGCCGTGAGTACCTCAAGTCTCTGGATGTTGTAGGGCTGTCATGGTTGACACGCCTCTTCAACATTGCACGGCGGTCGGGGACAGTGCCTCTGGACTGGCAGACTGGGATGGTGGTCCCCCTTCATAAGAAGGGTGACCGGAGGGTGTGTTCCAACTACAGGGGATCACACTCCTCAGCCTCCCTGGTAAGGCCTACGCCAGGGTATTGGAGAGGAGAGTCCGGCCGATAGTCGAACCTCGACTTCAGGAGGAGCAGTGTGGTTATCGTTCCGGCCGTGGAACACTGGACCAGCTCTATACCCTCTACAGGGTACTCGAGGGTTCATGGGAGTTTGACCAACTGGTCCACATGTGTTTTGTGGACTTGGAGAAGGCATTCGACTGTGTCCCTCGTGATGCCCTGTGGGAGGTGCTCCAGGAGTATGGAATCGGGGCCCTTTATTAGGGGCCATCCGGTCTCTGTACGAGCGGAGCAGGAGTTTGGTCCACATTGCCGGCACTAAGTCGAACCTGTTCCCGGTGCATGTTGGACTCCGGCAGGGTTGCCCTTTGTCACCGGTCCTGTTCATAACTTTTATGGACAGGATTTCTAGGTGCAGCCAAGGGCTGGAGGGGGTCTGGTTTGGGGACCAGAGGATTTCATCTCTTCTTTTTGCAGATGACGTTGTCCTGCTGGACCCCTCTAGCCAAGACCTACAGCATGCGCTGGGGCGGTTTGCAGCCGAGTGTGAAGCGGCTGGGATGAAGATCAGCTCCTCCAAGTCCGAGGCCGTGGTTCTCGACCGGGAAAGGGTGGCTTGTCCTCTTCAGGTTGGAGGGGAGTTCGTGCCTCAAGTGGAGGAGTTTAAGTATCTCAGGGTCTTGTTCTAGAGTGAGGGAAGAATGGAGCGGGAGATCGACAGACTGATCGGTGCGGCTGCCACAGTAATGGGGGCGCTGTGCCGGTCCGTTGTGGTGAAAAAAAAGTTGAGCCGAAAAGCGAAGCTCTCGATTTACCGCTCGGTCTATGTTCCTACCCTCACCTATGGCCATGAACTTTGGGTCATGACCGAAAGAACGAGATCCCGGATACAAGCGGCTGAAATGAACTTCCTCCGTAGGGTGGCTGGGCACTCCCTTAGAGATAGGGTGAGGAGCTCGGCCATCCGGGAGGGGCTCGGAGTAGAGCCGCTGTTCCTCCACATTGAGAGGAGCCAGTTGAGGTGGCTCGGGCATCTATACCGGATGTCTCCCGGACGCCTTCCTCGGGAGGTGTTCCAGGCACATCCCACCAGGAGGAGGCCCAGGTCACGCTGGAGGGACTATGTCTCTCGGCCGGCCTGGGAACGCCTTGGGCACCCCCCGGAGGAGCTGGAGGAGGTGTCTGGGGAGACGGACGTCTGGGTGTCTCTGCTGAGTCTGCTGCTCCCGCGACCCGGTCCCGCATAAGCGGAAGACAACAAGTACGAGTATTATTTTCATGGCAGACTTGCACATTTAGTGTTAAAAAAATGAAAATGAAATACTTCATAAACTGTAAGAGGACGATGATTAGTACAGGAGATCTCATGTGGGATTTTGTAAGTTTTTAATGCAACTTAACAATTGCATGTTGTGTATCAGATGAGACAGCACAATGAGCTCTAAAAAACAGAGGAGCTCGGTGTTTCTTGCAGCATGTGAAGACTGGAGGACAAGGCTCTTTCTTAGGTACGACTGTTTTAAATGCCAAAATGAATCAGGAATATCAAAGTGTGCATTCGTGTAAGGAGAGAAAACATTGTGACGAAGCAGTCTGCACACGCTTGCGTTCAGAGTTTACCCTGTCAGAAGATCTAGTATTTAACTGACTGACTGAAGGCTACAGCTTTCTGGCACACTTTTTCTTAGCATTTACATCTTTGCCTGCAGTTTCCTGTCTGGATAATGTTATGGCTACCGGGCACTGTGTTAAAGTTTTTAAGCTGTGACATTAAAAGCAGCATAGACGAAGGTCTCTATGTCCACCCTAAGACATCTCTAATCTCTAACAAAGAGGCGTAGTGTTGTCATTTAACAAGCCAGGAGTCTACACAGCCTGGTTTAACCTTTTTTGTTTTTTTCAGGTGTGGCTGGTACAGTAGCTCACCAGAGGACTGCTCCACCTCCTCCCTTGCTGTCCTGTCCCGGAGTGCAGAGTCCGGGTTTGTGTTTTCCTTCCCTTTTGTTTTTTTTATGTTTGGAAGCAACCACTCAACTTGTGAATTCATGATCACATGACCGTGGACATGGACGCAGTCCTGTCCGACTTTGTCCGTTCTACTGGAGCTGAACCGGGATTGGCCAGAGATCTTTTAGAAGGTGAGATATATCTTTACACCATCCAAAGTAGCCCTAAAATGTCTCCAACTGTGATTCTCTCACTCCCTTCCTCCCACCCTTCTTAAAACTGAACATAGGTGAGATGTCCTCATGTAGACGAGGAGTTCTATCACTGGAGATGTCCAGTTTCAGCCACTGTTTGTGTCTTACTATTAACTGGTAAAAACTGAGGGAAGCAAGGTATGGCTAAAGTTAAGAGGACTTGTGTTGCCTAGCAGCAGTGCAAGCTGCCAGTAGATACAGGTCCTTCTCAAAATATTAGCATATTGTGATAAAGTTCATTATTTTCCATAATGTCATGATGGAAATTTAACATTCATATATTTTAGATTAATTGCACACTAACTGAAATATTTCAGGTCTTTTATTGTCTTAATACGGATGATTTTGGCATACAGCTCATGAAAACCCAAAATTCCTATCTCACAAAATTAGCATATCATTAAAAGGGTCTCTAAACGAGCTATGAACCTAATCATCTGAATCAACGAGTTAACTCTAAACACCTGCAAAAGATTCCTGAGGCCTTTAAAACTCCCAGCCTGGTTCATCACTCAAAACCCCAATCATGGGTAAGACTGCCGACCTGACTGCTGTCCAGAAGGCCACTATTGACACTCTCAAGCAAGAGGGTAAGACACAGAAAGACATTTCTGAACGAATAGGCAGTTCCCAGAGTGCTGTATCAAGGCACCTCAGTGGGAAGTCTGTGGGAAGGAAAAAGTGTGGCAGAAAACGCTGCACAACGAGAAGAGGTGACCGGACCCTGAGGAAGATTGTGGAGAAGGGCCGATTCCAGACCTTGGGGGACCTGCGGAAGCAGTGGACTGAGTCTGGAGTAGAAACATCCAGAGCCACCGTGCACAGGCGTGTGCAGGAAATGGGCTACAGGTGCCGCATTCCCCAGGTCAAGCCACTTTTGAACCAGAAACAGCGGCAGAAGCGCCTGACCTGGGCTACAGAGAAGCAGCACTGGACTGTTGCTCAGTGGTCCAAAGTACTTTTTTCAGATGAAAGCAAATTCTGCATTTCATTCAGAAATCAAGGTGCCAGAGTCTGGAGGAAGACTGGGGAGAAGGAAATGCCAAAATGCCAGAAGTCCAGTGTCAAGTACCCACAGTCAGTGATGGTCTGGGGTGCCGTGTCAGCTGCTGGTGTTGGTCCACTGTGTTTTATCAAGGGCAGGGTCAATGCAGCTAGCTATCAGGAGATTTTGGAGCACTTCATGCTTCCATCTGCTGAAAAGCTTTATGGAGATGAAGATTTCATTTTTCAGCATGACCTGGCACCTGCTCACAGTGCCAAAACCACTGGTAAATGGTTTACTGACCATGGTATCACTGTGCTCAATTGGCCTGCCAACTCTCCTGACCTGAACCCCATAGAGAATCTGTGGGATATTGTGAAGAGAACGTTGAGAGACTCAAGACCCAACACTCTGGATGAGCTAAAGGCCGCTATCGAAGCATCCTGGGCCTCCATAAGACCTCAGCAGTGCCACAGGCTGATTGCCTCCATGCCACGCCGCATTGAAGCAGTCATTTCTGCAAAAGGATTCCCGACCAAGTATTGAGTGCATAACTGTACATGATTATTTGAAGGTTGACTTTTTTGTATTAAAAACACTTTTCTTTTATTGGTCGGATGAAATATGCTAATTTTGTGAGATATGAATTTTGGGTTTTCATGAGCTGTATGCCAAAATCATCCGTATTAAGACAATAAAATACCTGAAATATTTCAGTTAGTGTGCAATGAATCTAAAATATATTAATGTTAAATTTTCATCATGACATTATAGAAAATAATGAACTTTATCACAATATGCTAATATTTTGAGAAGGACCTGTATATGGTCTGAAAATGTGATGCAGCTGCAGTAGCTAATGCTGACATTTACCCAAGTGACGGAATGTGCCACTGGCCTTTGCATAAGATATGACAGCCCATCCTGCAATAACTTGTGGTAAATAATTAAACTCATTAACAATGCGTCATTTGCTGGCCATATAAAACAGGTGTCCTGTTGTCCAGTTGACTCAGACAAATGTTTTTGTCACTCTTCGCCTGTCTCTGTAGGTAAGAACTGGGATTTCACGGCGGCGCTCAGTGACTTTGAGCAGCTGCGACAGGTGCACGCCGGCAACCTCACGTACTCGTTCCCAGAAGAGCGGGTGTATCAGCCGTCTGAGAAGGAGATGGCCCGGGTAGGGCGTCCAGTTCTCCACCGACAAGACGAGGTGGTGCAAGGTGAGGCCCTTACTCAGCACAATCACTTAATGTTGCTTGGAAATGTAAAAAGTACTTTATGTTTGTCAGCTAGCGTTGGAATAATTGATCCTTTCATGAGTTGAAGCCAGTTTATGTTATGTTTGAAAAAGGTGCTGATTAGGTGTCGTGTTCTGTTCTGCCAGTCAAAGGTTGAAAGGTGTGGTTCATCTCCATCTGTGTAGTTTTATCTCAAAATTCAGTAAAGAAGTTAAAGATTGTTTTGTGGACCTGCTTTAAAAGTATGTCTATTTGAACAGAAGTGTGATAACATTTAGTTTGCCAACAATTGAAATAAATAAAATGCTCATTAACTGCATTATTCTAA
Organism: Girardinichthys multiradiatus; assembly: GCF_021462225.1. Lineage (NCBI taxonomy): Eukaryota > Metazoa > Chordata > Actinopteri > Cyprinodontiformes > Goodeidae > Girardinichthys > Girardinichthys multiradiatus. The sequence goes on from NC_061796.1 coordinate 45,512,366, forward strand.
AGTAAATACACATTTATTATAGTTTAATAGTTAGTCAGATGTTTAAATGAACAACTGAATAAGGAACAAAGGACAAAGTCTGATCATTGAGACATTTTACAGTCTCTGGTATTCATTTTGACTTCATTTGGTCACTTCCTCCTGATGAACATGTGTGTTAACATGTCGGAGAGGGAGCTGGACTTTTTAACCAGGACCATTCTTAAGACTGGCTCAGTTAGACATTTTTAATTTCAAATAAAGTCATTCTTTTTTGGGAGTGTGCACCTGGAGAATGGTAGACTTACAGTTTATCTGTAAAATCATGTAAGTCCAATAAAAAATCAGTTTTAACAGAAATGTAGGCCTTCTGAAAGTATGACCATGTACAGTACAGAACAGTACTGCATCAATGCAGCATGACATGGAGGTGATCAGCCTGTGGTTCCGCTAAGATGTTCAGGACGTCCAGGTTGCTTTAATAGCTGCCTTCAGCTCGTCTGCACCTCTGGTGTCTCGTATCTTCCTCTCAACAGAATCCCAGAGCTTCTCTGTAGCCTTATAGTCTCACCGGTTTGCTGTCCAGTCGAGCACAGCAATATTACGGTCATTAAAGCAGGCATTGGTACTTCTGGGGGAGTGGGCAGATGTCAAGTCCTGCTGGACATCAGCATCTCCTGGTAGACAGCTGCACTAACTGTGGACTTGGTGAAACACAGTGGACCAACACCAGCAGATGGCATGGCTCATGCCCTGGTAGCTCCTGAAGCTGTCTCCGAGTTTCCAACCACAATCTGTTCCCTTTGAAGCTCCCTAAACTCTTTAGCAGTCACCGCTGTTGCTTGTGCATCTATTCTACCAAACTTTTTCCTTCCCCTCAACTATTCATCATATAGTTTTCATTATAAAACCTGAATGATATAACCCCCTCAAAGTATGTACTCATTACAATCTTGTTATATACTGCATTATTAAAAATAATGCACTAAGCTTTATACTTAATTAGTTAGCAGCTGAGTTCATTGAGCTCGCCTAAATAAAAATATCTGGTCGCTGTTTGTTTCCTAGTAGTTTCTAGAAGGTTTCTTCCCTGCAAACATTTTCTCTTTGCTTTATCTGCCGCTGTGTTTCAGCGGCCTCAGAGAAGCGTCTGTCGAGGGGTATTTCTCACGCCAGTTCAACTATCGTTTCACTGGCCCGCTCTCACGTCTCCAGCACTGGCGGAAGCAGCAGCGAGCCGCTCCTGGACACACCGTTGTGCACTTTCCAACTGCCGGACCTCACTGTGTACCGGGACGACTTCCGGAGCTTCATCGAGAGGGACCTCATCGAGCAGTCCATGATGGTGGCGTTGGAGAATGCAGGTTAGTCATCTACTCGTGTGTTTTGCTGCACAACAGTTGCACGAAATTAGCGACTCTAAAAACCATTCAAATAAAGAAAGCATTTAATTTGATTAAAGTGTTTAGGAACTTGTAATTAATAATCTTTGTTTCCCGGGGTAAAAGAGTACGTAACACTTTCAACCCCTGTCCACTAGGCTGTACTCGGACACACATTTATCCTACCTCTACACACAGCGAGGCAGGAGGTAATGCGGGTGAATAAATCTCTAAAGCTCATTGCAGAGAACGTGAGCTAAAAGTGGCACTTTGAGGTTACTAAATATCTGTAACAATCATTAGACGTTCTAATACTGCTGACTGGTTGTTTATGTGACATGTCAGGACAAACCTTTTCTGTCCTACCATCACATGCGTAAATGTGGAGTTTACGCTTGTGAGAAAAAGCACCTCATGTCCACTGTTGGGTATGATGGAGGATCTGTGATGCTGTGGGCCTGTTCTCATCCAAAGGTGTCTTAGAACCCTGTCAGAGTTCCTCGCAACATGAACTCTTTCAAATACCAGGAGATTTTTAATAGAAATAACCTCTGCCAGAAACTTGATAATGGGTCATTGCTGTGTCATTCAGCAGGATAATGATCCAAAACAAAATGGCATAAATATGGAAATAAACCTACTTAAAAGGCTAACTCAGTTCCCAAAATTAAATCTGAGGGGATGAGCTTTAGAGAAGAAAGCAGCAGCAAGGGTCCAGCACTGTGGACCATCTAGAGAAATCATAAGAAGAAAAATGGATCCCTCCAACCTCCTGAAATGTTATTGGAGAACACACTCTAAGTGAGGTTTGGTAAAACAGGATTGGTCAACATTTTAACATCATGGTGCTACTGTGGGATTTCTTTTCTTCACTGAATAAATTTACTCAGCTTTTTACACCTCTTTTTCCCTGAGGCACCGAGGCGTTTTCTGTATATGATGAAGCATGCTGAGATCTTTGTTAGCATAAAGCTATTAATGACTTTAGGATAGCATCATAAATAAGTGTTGTTCTATACAGCATGACATTCAGAGTGTGTCCAACATCCCACCTCTTTTAAATAAGATGAGTATAAGCTTAGAAACACATCCCCAACAGCATGTTAAAATGTTCATATTATATAATTGGGACATTATCCAGCATGGAGAGTTACTGTCAGCACACTGCTCTGTTTGAAACATCAGCATGGGATTTAATGTTAGCTTTTCTGTCTGCAGGGCGTCTGAACTGGTGGACGAAAGTCGTTCCAAACTGTCAGAGTCTGCTGCCGCTGGCAACGAGTGGAGATGGAAACTGCCTGTTACACGCTGCCTCGCTTGGTGAGTCTCAAAGACCTTTTAGAGAAGACCCTCAGCATCGTTCAGGTTCACTCTCCATTAGCATTCATCAGGAGAGCTTCACTGGCTACTCAAGAACTAATTGCAGTGTTGCTGTGCACATTCACTTAGTCTTTGTAGCCCTCTGAGGAGTGCTTGTTTAGAGAAATTAATAAGACCAGAGCTGATGTGGACACATGATGTTGGACCTGGTTTTGTTCACCGGCTTAAGGTTTTATCTGCCAAAACTAAATGCAGATCTACCTTTACAGAATTCTTTTAATGTATTTGGGATAAAGAAAACATACAGAATATGTGTAGCTTAAATTTGCGAAATTAAAAACAACAGAGAAAAATCCACTGGTGTGTGTTTCTAACGTTTTACCACGCCGTGTGTTTCTGGTTTAGGTATGTGGGGCTTCCATGATCGCGACCTGATGCTGCGGAAGTCTCTGTATGCGCTGATGGATCATGGCCTGGAGAGGGAAGCTCTGAAGCGCAGGTGGAGGTGGCAGCAGACCCAGCAGAACAAAGAGGTCAGTTACACTGACCGCCTATAACTCTCAGCTGGATTTATTACGCTGTCGACTGGCACTAAATTACTCAAACATTTCAGATCTAATTAAAGTCGTTACTTTATTTCTCTGCCAATAACAACACATGCCAGATTGCAGCAGTAAAACATTTGGGAAGATGAATTGTTTTACAGTATCTATCCATATGAGCATACAGGCTGGAGCTCTAGTAACAGCTGCAGCAGCACTTCAAGTCCTTTCATTTCTATGGTTTTATATCTAAGGAAAAGTAATGTATGAACTTCAACAGGTCCTGAAATTATCTAAATCTAACTTCAAATGTAAAAAAACATAAATTCCAAACTACAAATTTTATTTAAGAAGACAAAAGATAAAAAATTAAATCTGCTGCTTTCTTTTAAGTTAACAGAGAAAGTAGAAACCAGGTACTGCCAAGAAGAAACAGCTGATTATCTGACCATCAGCATGTGTGAGCACCTCTCTGAAAGCAAGACTTTTGACACTCTGCTGCTCTCGAGCATATTGGTGTAATTTAACACACTGCCAAGGTGGAAAGGCATCAGCAATGCTCTCCTGCTGCCCATCAATCTGGGGACTGTTTCCAAACCATCTAAAGTTCATCATAGAGTGAAAGATTATTCACAAGGGGAAAACTGCCGAGTTTCCCAGGATCGTATGTCCCAGGAAATGTCCTCGGGCTGTGCGGTGTTTAGCTCCATCCTAGGCTGTAATCCTAGCCCAGATTGATGGGCAGCAATGAATGATTCTGTAAGGTCATTTCTGACATCCTACCGCCTTGGCATTCAGGAGTTCTGTAAGGTCTTAAAAATGCAATAATTGGCTCTGAAAAGTCTGAACTCAGATTTTCCACAGTAGGAATCCAGGTGGTAAAAACCTCTAGACAAAACTACAAACTCCATAAAACGCATCAATATTGAGCCCGGAATGAGACATTCTGGCTACCACATCAATCTGCGAATGAAAGCTGTCTTACTGCCTTAAAACTGTGTGTTTAGGCTATTAAAATCCAAACATTCATTACCAGCTGCTTCAGCATTGGAACATCCATATTTAATGAGGCTTGGCTTCAACACAAGGATTTCAATAGTTTGCCAAAACCCAATAATAGCTATGAATTTTAGTATAAACTGTAGGAGTTTAGGTAACCAAGGTGTGAAAACACCAATGTAAGTTGACAGAGTTGTATTTAGAATGCTTATGCTTTATAGTAAGTAAGTTATTGATTGAAATTATGTTTCATAAATCGTGTAGATCTTGAAATCATAATGGTCCTATATTTTTGAAAACACACCTGTGTGCTCAGGGCAGCAAACAGACAAACCTGCTTTTATAAAGGTGGTCACACTGGCTGCTACCTGCCCACTTAGGGAGTATTCTCACCAGGAAAGTCCTTTGGTCCGGACCAAAACCGAACTTTCTTTTTTTCCGTTTAGTGCGGTTTGTTTTCACATTGTACTTTTTGCAAGTGAACTATTACTAGTAATCAAAGCAACGCGGGTGACGATCATTGTTCCCATTGGACAGAAATGACGGGGGCGGGACAGAACACAGACCCGGACATTTAGGAAAACATCTGTAGACGTGCTGCGTGCAGCACCTCTGTTCTGCATATTTGTGCCGTTATTACAGCTGCAATATTATTGTGAGGCTGAAGAGCAGCTCATTCAACACAGATTTCGCGACATTCTATTTCTAAGTTTGGAACAGCATTAGAGAATGCGTGCTGAACGCCGAAGAAGACGCTGTGCTCTCCGTGCCCGGTCCAACATGCCCAGTGTTGCAACAATCAGCTGGCCAGGTACGATTTGAGTGTAACGTTCACCTTTGCTATCGGCTACGGTGGCTTGTTAAGTCCAAAGAGACGTACGTTATCTGCAGTTGGTTTGGATCGGGGTCGGTTCGTATTCAGACCATAAACGAACCGCACCAGTGTCCGTTTGGAAGCGGACTGAGACCACTTCAAAAGTGGGTTTCGGTCCGGTTGTTTGGTCCGGACCAGGGTTCGCTTGAGTATTCACACCTGCACAAAAGGTCCGGAACAAGGAGGGAAACGAATCCTGGTCCGTTTAAAGCGGACAAAAAGTGGCAGATGTGAATACACCCTAAGAAACTTTGGCTGCAGCAGGGGATGTACTTACTTTTTGTTTAACAGCTATTCCATTTTGGCCAAGCATTATTTAATAAAGGATCTCTGTGTGTTTTTTACTTTAAACTGTTATCATCATGACTGTAGACATTAAACGGTCTTAACCATATTTACTTACTTAAATCACTGTTTCCTCTTTTCTAATTTTGGACATAGCTGTAGTTATTTTTATCTTTGTGAAGCATTGCTGATGATTCTGTCTGATGCGTCGTTAATTTTCTCCCTCCTCCTTACTTTCCTTTGGTAAGAAACTATGAGCTGTAAATGTTCTGTACTGAGGCTCTGAAACAAAACAAACTGTTTGGACCTGTTTTAATTTTTTTACAGACTGTAAATTTTCTTATGAAAGCAAGCGTTGTGGTACAACAAGTGTGTTATTTAATGTGGCAGCAGACGCCCCCAGAGGAGAGGCCACACCAATAACTGGTTAATATTTTCTCATTCTTCCACGGCTGCTCCTGCACTGCGTTTATACGCCGTTTACTGACCGATCTTTTCCATGGGAAATCCTGCTGCTACTCTATGAACAGCACAGACGTTGTGCAGATGATCTGGGCTCCGTTGTCAGTTGGTAGCTTTGCGGTAGGACGGAGTAACGTCAGTGCATGCTTCTGTGACATTTGACACCGTCTCTCTAAATATCAAACTTGTGCACGTGTGTCCTTCCTGTCTCCCCAGTCCGGGCTGGTGTACACAGAGGAGGAGTGGCAGAAAGAGTGGAACGAGTTGTTGAAGCTGGCTTCCAGCGAGCCAAGAATCCACTACAGCACCAACGGCACCAACGGGTAAGGTCTGGCACGGACAATGCACTGACTGTTAACCCATGCCACTTAGTCACATGCTGCTTGTTTTCCACGCTCGCAGTCAGACAGAAGCGAGTCCCGTCACTGTGACAAGTCCTCTGAGATGCATGAACAGACAATACAACCACCAATCAAATGCAATAAATGTTGATCATGCTTTTTAATTGTTTCATGCTTCCAGGATGTAAGGACTTACATTATCGGATTCATTTCCAGCATAAACAAGTATGTGTTTGTTGTTTGTGTTTTGTTCAGGGCCGAGTCTTCTGAGGAGCCTGTTTATGAGAGTTTAGAGGAGTTTCACGTCTTCGTCTTGGCTCACGTCCTCAGAAGGCCCATCGTCGTGGTGGCTGACACCATGCTGAGAGACTCTGGAGGAGAAGGTTAGTGTCCAACACGCTTTTCATCTCATGGACACCTTGTAATGCATTTTAACGTGGGTTTTATGTGGGGGTCACCAGACCAGGGCCATCGTGCTTGACTTCTACACAGATTAACGATGTGCTTGCGTCGTCCAAATGAAGAAACGGAACCTATTCTCTAACTGAAGCAGGAGAATACTGACATGCCATCCAAAAACTGCCAGATTGTAAAAAATCGGCAAGCCCCACTTCATTTCGTCATATTTTCCTGAGCTCTGAAACTATTTCTTCAGGATTTCTGAAAGGGGTTTAGTTTTTTCTTTGGACTTTTTCTGCTTTTACTTTCATTTTCAGAGGAATGTTTTTTGTTTGAGGCCATTGTCTCTGGCCTGTGAAGCATTCACAGCATTGTGTTGTCAGATAACAGAACTTAGCAAACAACAACTTTATAAGTGGATCATTAGGCTGTCTGTCACAATCTCTTCACTTTCCTTTAGTGTAAGGAATGAAAAATGCCAAAGATAGAGTTTTAGAGATAGAAAAGAAACATTAGCTTCAGCAAGGTGATTCCCAGAGAGCCATTTCCTGAAAATGTAACATTGATACAGTTATTGGTTTTCTGATTGGTTTTCATGATTTTCAGACTCTCCTTTTGTCCACGTACTGCACAAAACACACTTTTTTTCTGTTGATGAAATAGAAATGGGACTAACTTGTGTGTTTATGAGATCCTGTTTGTAATTGCCTAAAGGTCCGCTTTAATATTGATTCTTTGGTACCACTGGAAAGACCAACACTCATCATTCGCTGCTCTTTAGGCCAGATGTAAAATTCAGTTAACATGGAAGGACATGACCCTCCCACACATAACCAAAGGTTAAACAATCTCAGAACCTTTTTAGTTCAGTAACTGATTCTGGTCATAAGCTTTGCACAGTGTGGAATACATTCCAGGACCTTTCCAGCAATGTTTCATATCTTCAGACCCATTTCCCATAAAGCTATGCAGTAGGGTACATTATTCAAGAAAGCTTTATCCCTTATTATTAAATAAGGACACATAGTTCGGTTTATTTAAAGGGAAGGATCTGGAGATTCAGTCCCACGGTGAAGATGTTTGATCATGTTGTTCAGGTATGAAACTGATCGTTTTCACACATTTTTCATCTGTTTTGTAATAATCCGCCAGACGTAGTTTTTAATTGTGTACATTATTATCTAGTGTGAATATTATTGTTGGTTTGTATGTTACTAATTCAATAAATACGGATATATTTATTATATGTATAGTTTTATATTGGCTGAAACAGATGTTAATGATGTTGAGATAAATTGTTTACTCATTCTTTACCTTTTAATTTTCCTGATCTTCATTATTGGAAACTGAGAATGTGTTTTTTTTATACGTGACCTCCTCATTTCTCTGCTGCAGCCTTTGCTCCCATTCCGTTTGGAGGCATCTACCTTCCGCTGGAAGTGCCAGCTGCCAAGTGTCATCGCTCTCCCCTGGTCCTGGCATATGATCAGGCACACTTCTCTGCCCTGGTCTCCATGGAGCAGAAGGACAGCTCCAAAGATCAAGGTGAGACTCTGCACCATTCATCACTCCTACCATCTACAGTGTCTCTGAAAGCTGTACCCAGTTCTACTGAATGCCAGGTTTTTAGGATTAAACAATGAGACCAGATCACTTTTTCCTCATAATTTCAACATTTATCCAGTGCAGTTCAAGTGGGCAACATACAAATATATCAGAGGAAAAATAATATGAAAAAATAGAAAGCTTGACTAACAGAAGTGTGTACAGCTTTACACTAACACTGGGTTGAAGCACCTTTTGACCCAGTTTCACACCTGTCCTCATTTATAGTAAATCTGATTCATCTGAAATAAAGTTCAGCTGTTCTTAATGATTTTCCAGACATTTACTCATCAGATAGTTTACAGACGAAGGATCAAAAACATTATATGGTCCAATATGATGTTATTATTAAATTATATAATTTCCCTTTGGGATTAATAAAGTATTTTTGAATTGAATTGAATTGAATATAAGAATAGAATTATAATTTGTTGTCATTGAGTGAGAAACTTCAGCTGTATTAGCAGCAAAGTGACAGAAATACACAAAATCAGCAATAAAAATACAAATATGATGGAGACCGTACAGCAAGTTAAATATATATACATAGAAAACATTCATTAAAAACAAAATGAATTTGCATTTATTTGGATTGTATAAAATCAGCAGTAATACCAGTGGTACTGTAGGGATAATGTCCACTAATGTTTCCTTGGACATTTTTTACCTATTTCTGTCACCCATAAACTTCTTCAGCTCATCTTTTGAAGTTACCACAGGCGAAGAGGACCACCATGTCGTGTTTCTGTTAACATCCAGACATGCAGATACGTTACAAACTGAGCATTTAAGCAGTGCAAATACTGCAAAATAGCTCAAACTTACTGTTGACAAGGTCCTGAACTTTAAATACTTAGACGGTTCGTTCAGATCAGTCCCAAACAGTCACTATGCTTGTGTCCCTGACACAGTCATACAGTAAACCATTACATGTAATTATAAGTTCTGCAGATCTTAGAGAAATAAACATGCATCTACGGATTTGCACAAAATGTATGTATGTGTATATTCTTTATATTAAACCTCCACTGAACCCATTAATTAAAGGTAGTGCCCTGGGAATTAATGAATTGGTTCTGATGTCAGGATAGTAATAAATGGATGAATTGTGTCCATGTGGACCGGTTCAGTTGGTGACAGTCAGCCTGCTGGTGTTGAATCAAGGGAGGAAGTGAATGTTTCTGCCTACATTCTGGGAAGATTTATCCTGGAATGTTAATGGTCACACTGGGCAAGGTAAACCTGAAAGGAGGAAAAGCAATATAACGCTCTTCACACAGTCCAAGCATTTAGTCCCCAGTTTGTCTTTTTTCCCTTTGTTGTCTCCACCAGCAGTTGTGATTCCACTCACCGACTCAGAGCACAAAATGCTGCCTCTGCACTTTGCCGTGGACCCTGGGAAGGACTGGGAATGGGGAAGAGACGACACAGACAACGTGATGCTGGCGAGGTAAATTACACAAAATAAAAATGTCCAGCTCTCAGGTCCCATGTGCTCAGTAGGTTCTCCTAAAAAGCTGTTCTAGAAAGGTCACAAACAATGCAAATAAAAAGCTGTGCCACATTTACGGATATGAGAGTGCACTGAGACGCCGTTGTACTTTCAGCGCCCGGCGTCAGCGTGCAGGGATCGGCCACTGACTAGAGATTAGAGATACCTGCTGACAGCAACAGTTAGATTAGCTCTAAATACCTTCAGTGAATAAACCGGAGGAGCAAGTACCAGAAATAGCAGCTCTTTGGAAAACAAACCTTATTTACCTCAGCTGCCGGTGTTCAGTGTCTTATCTTCAAGTATGTTTAAAGGTCATAAAGTTAAAAGTTTATTGCAGGATGTGACAACATTATGACCCTTGTGATCTATTTTCCAACTAGTTCTAATTTCTTAAATTATTGAAATACTAGAATTGGCATCTAAAATAACTCATTAAATTAGTTTTTTGTATACCGCCAGTTCACAGGTTCACCTTGCGGCATTTTACAATACAGACCAAATGTATGTATTGAAATATATATTCAGATCAGGACAGTCATATAGACTTATCATTGGTCAATTTTCTAAAGTTTTGTTCTTTAATCTAAGGAAGCCCAGCTAACTGCAGCACTCCCTCCGCTTGTGCAAGCATGTGATAACAGTGGACGGTTGCTGGCATAGCTTTTCAACACAGAACACAATCATATCACCATCAGCACCAGAATCCATCGAAAAAATGAACTTCATTTATTTTCTCTCCTCTTTATGCAGTGTGGCTCTCTCCTTGGAAGCCAAGCTCCAGATGTTGCACACCTACCTGACGGTTACCTGGCTGCCGCTGCCCTGTGAGGTAATAACAAGCTCTGCCCCCCAGACACACACACACACACACTTATGTAGGGTTGAAAAACAGAGATGCAGATAAAAAATTAATGAAGGGACCCCAAAGATCTGATGGACTTGATATGAAGCCAAGCCTTTGGCGTTGAGATTTTGTCTTCTTCATCACACTCGCCATCTACTGGCAGCTTCACAGAACACGTAGAAAACAAACTGCAGCTGATCATGTATGTCATAGTGTCACTCGACACAAAGGTTCTGCCTTTGATATTATTTATGGGAATTGTTTACCTCCCACTGGATTGATGAGTGAAAGGATGCACAACACAGCTAATTCACATGGTTCCCCTTAGTTTGTCACCTAGCTCTGCAGAGGCCCGTTATTGAACCATTCATTTGATTCAGGTGTGTTCAATCAGGGCAACAATTAAGACATGCAGGACACCGTTCTTTAGAGGACTGACTTTGGACACCCCTGGCTCATACACAATTGATTTAAAAGTACTCAGCCCTGTTATAATGTCTGGCTTTTATAAATTAACCAATGAGACCATCAAAAATAACTTCAAATCGTTTTCCCACCTTCAATGTGTCCGCATTCCTTCTTCTTGAGTTCACATTCTCCATCAATAATAGAGATTGAAATTAGCCTGAAACAAGGTTTAGATCTTCTAGTTGCATTTTCCTTCCTCCTTTGTCTAAAGCCATAGTTTGCAGACAGGTTACAAAGTATCTAAAACAACTGAACAAAGGTGTGAGCAGATTCAAAATGTCCCCAGCGTTATATAGAGCACGGTAGAGTAAGAGTCATCAGTAAATGGAGATAATTTGGGACAACTGGGACACTAAAAAGGAGACAGGTCAAGGAGGCCAACAGCAGCGCTGAAGGAGCTCAGGAGGTTTCTAACAAGAGCTGAACAGCTTGACTTCATGTGAAGAAGTTCTCCAATGATTCAACAGAAAATCATTTGGGTCACCCAAAGATGGGGTTGTCCTCACAATCTGATAGATTTGGTGAACCTTTGCAAGGCAGAGCGGGCAAATATTAGAAATCAAGGTATAACATGCTGATAGACTCCTAACAATGGACACTGAATGCTGCAACTGAAATGCATGTCAAGAAAGGTAGAAAAGTTCTGACAAGATTTAAGATGGTTTCATGGTGCATCCACACTTTTTTGGATGGGTTTAAATCTGTGGCGAAGTCTTTAGCTCAGGTTATAAATAAACTGAGTTGTAAAGTTAAATGACATTTTATTTAAAAACAAATCTGCTCAAACTTGTGTTTTTCTGCTCTGTTTGCCTGCAGCAAGCCCCTCTGGCCCAGCCGGAGTCCCCAACAGCTTCGGCGGGAGAAGACGCCCGGACGCCTCCCGACTCCGGGGAGTCCGACAAGGAGTCGGTCAGCAGCAGCTCCAACGGCAACGGAGACACAACAGCAGGCTCGACTGCCAACGGAAACGGCTCTCTGGCCAAAAACAGCTCGTCCTCCTCCTCTAGTTCATCCAGCAGTGGTTCTGCAGGGGCCGGGATGGGCGGGAAGGATAAAACAAAGAAGGAGAAGGAGAAGGACAAAGACAAGAAGAGGGCAGACACTGTGGCAAACAAGCTCGGCAGCTTCGGGAAGAGCCTGGGCAGCAAGCTGAAGAAAAACGTGGGTGGACTAATGACTGGGAAGAACGCTGGAGCAGCAGGCGCCAAACAGGAAGGCGGGGAGAAGAAAAAGGGCTCATTTAGGGGGAGGAAGGGTAGCAAGGACAGTTCACCTTCCACCCAAGCCTCCGAGGATTCTGGGAAAGGATCCCCATCATCAGGTAGCGAACGTCTGCTTGGAACAATGAGCAGTATGAGCAGCAGTGGCGGCAGCAGCACGGAGAGCGAGCACTACAAGTACAGCGCTGACGTGAAGGTCAGCCTGGGCATCCTGCGAGCCGCCATGCAAGGTGAGAGGAAGTTCATCTTCGCCAGCCTTCTCACCACCAGCAACCGGCAGCCCTTCCAGGAGGAGATGATCCAGCGCTACCTCACAGATGCAGAGGACCGCTTTCATGCGGAGCAGGAGCAGCAGCGGCGTGACGCAGACAGAAAAGGTATCACAAATAACATCCAGCCTCCTAAAAAGGAGGTTCTCTGTGGTGCAGAGCTGAGTTATCGGCCTTACGAGGCCAAAGAGGAGCTGTCAGAGAACTCACCTGCCTTCAAACCTACGCCTTTGAATCCCGCTCTGTACTCTGCTGTTGTGCCCATCCCACGACCCTCGTTCATCGATCAGCCTCTTGCAGCACCCCCTCTGACTCAGCATCTTCTCATGCACAGCCACCTGGATACACGCCGCCAGCTCGCCGGTGGTTCTCCGGCCACTTCCTATCCGGGCCTCCCCTCCTATGCGACCCTTCCTCGCCACTGCCCCACAACACAGGGTCCCTCCCATCCCCAGTACATCTCCTCGCAGGGACCCTTATCTCTGGGCCCCTCATCTCTGGGCCCCTCATCCCTGAGCCCCTCCCGTCCCGCTCCCTCCTACCCCCCAGAGTTCGATCCACCTGATTATCCCGGGGCCGAGCCCATCGCCGGGGGCTACACTAACGGCTTCCGGGACCTGAGCTCCAACCTGGACTCCCGGAGCGGGCAGCCCCCTATCAGACACTACTCCCTGGGCAGCGCGGGCGGTCTGGCAGGCCTGCAGTCCATCCGCTGTCGGACACCCAGCTGCAACTACTATGGACACCCGGAAACGGGAAACTACTGCTCCTACTGCTACAGAGAAGAGCTGAGGAAGAGGGAGACGGAACCAGTCATTCATCGATTCTGAACGGAGCGCACCGTGGCTTCAGAGTAAAGAGTGGCCTTTTTGTGTTTCAGTTCAACAGATCTGCTTCTGGGAGTAATGGGAAATGGCCTTCTTTGTTTTTACCGTGTCATTTCCTGTTGAAGGTGAAGAGAAGAAACAGGGTGGTTTCTCGCTGCTGGGGGGGGGTTAGGGTCATGTGTTAGCCCATAGAATAAACTGACTGCACTTCTGTTACATTTTTGCTCTTATGCAGCTGGTGTGTGTGTGTGTGTGCGCGTGTGTGTGTGCGTGTGTGTGTGTGAGAACTACGACTCTCCTTTGTAACATTTAGACACCTTGCTACTGTCTCCTCCTAGTGGAGAGAATGTATACAGCAGGCAACGTATATAGCACTCATGCAGGACATTCACGCTTCATAAATCACACTACTAGCAGTGATCCAAGCACAACTGGAGAAGGCACAAGTGTCTCCACTTCATATGTGGTCTGTTGGAAGATGTTTAGTCCATTATCAGTGTTACAGATATTACATTATTGTTACTGGATGCTTTGCAAACATCGACTCCATCCTGATTGGATCGCTTTTACTCACGATTTGCATTATGCAAACTGAAGCTACTGTTTATTGCTAATAGCTCAACATGCAATGAGCTGCTGCGGTGCTAAAATGCAACAACGAAAGACATCTGTACCCCTGCAATAAATTCTCCTTTTTAACTAAGTCATATATCTGAAAACTACATCTGGCAGATGTCAGCATTTTAAAGGTGAAAACCTGTCATCCAAACCAGGTTTAACGCCACCAGGCCTGGTTTTGGTATGTAGGGACTTACTGTACTTTGCAAAAGTATTTAGTCCCCTGAACGTTTTCCAAATTTTTTTCATGTTAGAACCACAAACTTAAATTTATTTTACTGGGATTTTATATCATGGAGCAACAAAAAGTGGTGCATAACTCTGGAGTTAAAGCAAAATGATGCATGGTTTTCAAAGATTTGGACACAATTTTGAAAAGCATTGTGTGCATTTTTATTCACCTTGTAGAACCATTGCTATCTGCTGGTGTTTCAGGGGGTACTTCTCTACAAGCTTCACGTTTTTTTGCCCTTTCTTTGCAAAATCAGTCAGATTGGGTGTCAATATCAGTTCAGTTCGAGTCTATTGGATTTAGATCCAGGCTTTGACTGGGCCAGTCCAACCCATAAATAAGTCTTGATCTGAACTGTAGGAGAGGACTGGATGTATTTTGTTCCTGCTGAACCTCTTTCTGGTCACAAGTGTTTTGCGGCCTCTCACAGACTTTCTTCCAGGACTGCTCTGTTTTGACTCCATCCATCATCCCATCAACTTCATGTCCCTGCTGAAGAAGACCATTCCCACAGCATGATGCTGCCACCGTCGTAGGAATGGTAAGTTCAAGGGTGATGTTCAGTGTATGTATTTTGTTTCTCTATTTAAAGAGCTATTTTTGTCTTACCTGACCGGAGCACCTCCGTCCACGTTTGCAGTGACCCTACAAACTCCAAATCGGTCTTATTGTGGCTTTTTTCCAACAATGACTTTCTTCTTGAAACCGTTTCGTAAAGGTCAAATGTTTGAACACAGGACTAGTAGTAGTTCTGTCAACAGTCTCCCACCTGAGCTATGGGTCCCTGCGGCTCACTCAGAGTTACCATGGGCCTCTTGGCTGCTTCTTTGAATAATGATCTGCTAGTTGCTGAAGGCAATTGTTTGCTCTTTATTTTACTTTTGGATATCACAGTAAAGGGGGCTGAATACAATGCAGTGAAAAAAGTTTTTTCCTTCCAGATCGTAATTATGCACCACTTTCCATTTCACTTAAAATCCCAATAAAATGAACAGACGTTTATGGATGCAATGTGACAGAACTTGAAAAATGTCAATGGGGAATGAATACTTTAGCTCAAGGTGCTGAAGATAAAAGCAATAGCAACAACTGACATCTATGACGCAGGTTGTTAACTCTGAAAGTGAACCCAGGTTTTCGGATCCTGGATAGATGCAGCTTTTCTCACAACAACAGATCTGCAGCAGGATATTTGGAAGAACACAAACTGTAACCCTAAACTTATAACATGTTCACATGTAGAGCTGCTTCAGGAAGGAACATTGGCATAAATAAGACGAAGGCTGACTTCATGGATGCCTAAAGCAGCGGCATCACCTTAAAGGAGGTCCAATCTCATCTGGTGCAGGTAATTTTAAAGATGTTGAAAACTTTTGGTTTTTTAGTGTCAGCTGCTACACTTGCTGTTTTAATTGCTCTTTGCACCAAATAAAGAACAATTTAAAAAAACATCATATTAGACAATTGGGTTAAGAGAGATGTACAAGTTTATTGTTTTCTAGGCTTAAACAGAATTAAAAAAAGGGGTAAATTTATTCAGGATTTTTAAATATTTTCTAAAATCTTATGTTTATACGATTTATAATAATTCCTGTCCATCCTTGACCAGGCTAAATGACAACCACCATGGATAATCTGCTTAGAGCTCAGTTCTTTCTGATAACAAAGGTTTAATCATTCAGCGCTCATCTACAATACTCTGACATAGTTTTACCTTCTTCGCAATTCAAGCACTTTTCCAGATGTTTTCTGGATTTTTTTTCCCCTGATAGTCTCTGCAGACACTGCCACCTTGAAGTACCGGCTCAAACCGGAGGGTTTTATTTATTAACAGCTTCCTTCCAGTCGGATTTGTCTTTAAAACGTTTGTACAAACATTTGCAGATTTCACTATTACTGACCCCTTAACTTACCAAATAATTGCACAATGTTGAATTTGTATCGGTCCAATTAAAAAATTACACCTTTGTTATTTATAGTAAGCACTAGAAATAAGCTGATAATTAGGTGGATTTCTTTGAGTCTTCCTTGTTACTTCAAGCTAAAGACAGTTGTTGCGGTTCTCACGTCTTACTGTTTAACGTTTCACTACAAGAAGCCATGATGGATTCCTGTTGCTCTGTCTCTCAATGAGGTTGTTAGAAAAGCACAAAATAGTATGCAATCACTGCCTTGCCCATTAGAGGGTGCTCTCGTCTTGTTTTCCGTGTGAAGTCAGTTTTGACTCTGGCCCTGCTGCTCTCCCAGCTACAAACATCAACTCCCTAAAACAGATAATAAGATGTAGTTTTCATTAGTGTTGTTGAAACACTATTTAATAGCAAGATGCTGCTAAAGCTGCTCAAAGAAACGGCATCTTTCTGCCGTCTGTTCAATTTACAATGAAACACTGACGTTTCCCCAAACAACCAACCCTTATCAGTATGAATGTGTGTCAGAATGTGTTCATCATGTAGGATTTGACCCTTCGTTAGGGGAGTAAAGTGTGTATTTGTGTGCTATCCCTTCCTCCAAAGTAATAATTAGCTCACAAATGATCAGTTGTTTGTGTTGCTGCGATGAAAGAAACTTTACAGGCTGCAAACCGTTTCTTTTTGTATTTAAGAAGACAAACAGAAGAGCTTGAGAGGTTGTATAAATATGTTCCAAGTTATTTTTGTAAGCCCAAAGTTTTCCAGTGTTTTTAAAAGGGTAAGAATGTATTTTGTTGGAAACTTCCACAGTTCTGAGAATAAGCTTGTTAAAGAGGCTGGATTTGGGGTGGGAACGTCATGTTTTGGGTGTTGAAGGAGACCCCCACATGGGCCTTTTTGATACTTGAGGCTCTCTCATTGCAAAGTAATTTCCTTAATACTGACATAACAATTTGAGAATATATAAATATATATATATATATATATATAAATATATATATATTTATAGTGAGATTTTTTTGTCCTTTTAAATAGGTTCCTTCTGGGAAGTTTAGTTGAGACCATTTAGGATGTTCTTTCCGGCTAATTTGTCTGAAGTCCAACTTTTGTTTGTTGCTTTTTAAATTTGTAAAAGTTTAATTTTGATGCTGCAGCCCTCCGTCTATCCTTCATTTAAACAAAGTCTCTATTTTGACTCTGCTCATTTCCTTGGAACAAGAAGAGAAACGGCTCAAATTAGCTTGCGACTCAACGGACTCGTCATTGTTTGGGGGCAACGCGGAAAACATCCGAGCTACATGGGACTGGAACTGTTGCATGTAAATGGCGAACCATTCTACCAAATTTGTGCGTTATTCTAACTTGATTTTTGTTCTTTGTTGTAATTTGTTCGGTTTTGATTTTTTTTATCTTCAATTACTTTGGTTTGTTTTTTTAAAAAAAAATCTCTAAAAGGCTGTGTGACAGTGCAATCTGGATAGAAAGGACATCAGATTTTATGTTAGTTATTATTATGATTATTTTTTGCACCGTTTGAATAAATTCTCATTGTATTTCAAGGATCTTATGCCTCTTCTGTTTTAATAGGCAGCTTTATTTTATCAGTTTAATCCTTGGTTTTATAATAATACACTGTCTTTCTATTACTTTCTATTCTCTTTACTTCATAAAGATCTGATCTTTAGAAGGTTGTTAAATTGTTTAAATCTAAGCTCAAGTGTAGAAAAACCCAAAATGGCATTGAAACTGTCATTACTTATTAAAACATGAGCCCAAATGAAAAATCTGTGTGAAAAACTAAATTTACCTTCACCGCTCCTGTAGGAGTTTTAATGGAAATAAGCAGCCAGGTGCTGCTGATCAATCAGCTCTTGATCATCATTAGCACAATGCCAGGGTGGGAAGACATCAGCAACAACCACAGAGTAGAAAATTCGTCATTCTACTGAGAGAAATATTATCACTAATGAAAACAATAATCCTTGTTGCAGTAACAATGAAAAACCATTTTAATAGCTCTTCAGAGACAGTGTGGCAGTCAGCCAGTAGAAACATTTAAGATGGATGCCAATCTTTCCCGGAGTGGACATCCCACCAAATTCCCCCCAAAGTCACAGTGTGCAGCTCAGGGAAAGTGTCCTTCAAAAACCAATATGGCGGTGCGACTTCAGTTTGTAATAAAGAATTCTGTAACGGTGTCCGTTGCATAGATGAGATGTTCGACAGCTGGAGTTTGGTCCCAACTGGGTCATCAACAGGACAATGATCCCAACACAGCAGCAAATCTTCCATAGTGTGACTGAATCAAGTCTTTGTAATGTCCTAGTTAAAGTCCAGGCCTCAGCTTGGTTAAAATGCTGTGCAGAAATTACTGTCTGACAAACCTGATTGCACCGAACTAATATGGCTGTTATGCTTTTTTTTTTTTTTTTTTTTTTTTTATACACTGGGGGTTAGATTTCCTGAGTTTTACCTGCATTAAAAATAAGAATATTGGATAAACAGTAAATTTAGCTGTAAAGTACCAGTAACGTTCTACTGGGGGAAAAAAGTCTCGTTCTCATTGTGAGTCATTCAAGAAAATAAATATAAACACCAATAGTGAAACCAGTAAATTAGGTACACATGGAAGTAATCTGTGGCTGGAATCCAACTTTCCCCCTTCCCTCCAAGTAGCTGGTACTGTGGTACTTTAAACAGTAAGAAGATGTTTCCTAAAACACTCTCTCCAGTTTGGCTTTCATCTTACTCCTGAAGCTCTTTCTGAGACAGCAGTTCACCTGGATGTGTTTTTATTGCAGGACTTTGATCCTATTTGTTCTCTGTGTGGTTCTGTTTTATCTTAACCTTGCTGCATTATACATTAGAGAATAACTCCCAGCTCAGATAATCCATGCTCCTATGTCTGTGACTGTTTTATGTATTAGAGAAATCGGAAACCCTGATGCATTATTAAACAGTTTCTCATGTGGTTTAAAAAAATCCAGACCTCTATATTAGAGCTCAGTAGGACGACGTCTCCGTACCTGCTCAGCAGAGCTCAGGATTACTCAAACTTTCCCTTTTCTTCTGGGAAGGATTTCTTTCTAACGTGGCTGACGAGTTGGTTCCTTTCTAAAGGGTTGTGGATGAAAGTGAAAAGGTTCCTGCACAGATTTGTCCGAGGATCACAGTAAGGTAAGAAAACAGGCTGCAGATGGAAGATTAGCTCAACTATTTGGTTGTTTTTATCTTGGTATGAAGAGAATTTTTCCAGATCTGACACGCTAAAATAGTTGCAAGGATGCTTGTTTACTGGTTTAGCTTCGATGTCACTTAATTCCTGGTTTTATTCATACCTGTATGGCAAACGCTGCTCCATTTAGACATCAGTTATAGCCTTCAACAAGCGGGAGCTGCTTTCAAGTGAACAGATCCATTCGTTTCATGATATAATATGATGTTTAAAACTGAAATACTTGGACATCCTGAAAGGGAATCTAGCTCGAGCTTATTTAATCTGCTTTTTGAAATCAGAATGAAAATATCAACATATTGAAATATAGAATAATTTGCTGTATGAAACAGCTAATAATTTAATCACACTACAGATATTTGTTCATTGTAAAAACGTTTTACTTGTGGTTTTATTCAGTGGGATTTACATGTGAGGTCATCGAGAAACTAAAGGACATTTATTCTAGTTACTGCTGTTTCTGTTGGTTTGAAAAGCTGATGGACTTGGCTTGTGCTGTAAGAAATGACACCTCTGAAGTTGTATTGATATACTTGTCACCTGTTTTTTTTTTTTTCTGTTAACATTAAATAAATATCTAAAAACGTAGAACTGAAGCCATGGACTCGCCTTTCCCCATAATACTGATTTATTGATTTCATGTAAGCGAGTTTTATATTATTACAGATAATAAACTCATGTCAAATTCAAGGCTGACCTGGATCCAAAACAGCTTTTATCTTCCTTATGCATAAGTCCAGTGGTTCTCAAAAGTTTACACACCTTGTTAAAAATGTTAAACCCAGTTAAGTATTCATAGTTTTTTACTTTAATGTGACATTTATCTTGTGCAATTCACCTGAAAATAAACAAATCTGTTAGAATAGAAAAGGTGCAATTACCTGGTTACCACCACTTTGTTTTGTTCAATTTCAACATTCACCTCTCTCGTCCACAGCTCTCTTCAGGAAATGCCACAGATCTGCTCCCAGTTCTGTTTTGGTAGATGCAAAACAAGCCCAAATCATCAGCTCTCCACCACCGTCCTCTACAACTAGTATCAGATGTTTAAGCTGATTTGCTGTTCATTTACTCACACATGGCGCTTCATATTGTGGGCAAACATCTCTACTTTCTAGTCCTCGGTCCAAATTACATTGTTCCAGACATCTTGTGGTTCATTTGGATGCATGTTTGCAAACTTAGGCACAGACTTTTAATTGTTTAGAAATGGCCTAATTAACCCTGAGGTCATGGTTAATATCTCTCTAACTTGGCATTATGTTAAAACTCTCTTATGTGTTAAATAATCACAGTGTAATCTGTTGGATTCTAGGAAGCAGCAAGGGTTTCTCCCATGAATGCAAGCCCAGCGGTACAGTTCACCTTGTTTTTCCCATAATACCTGGCAATATAACTGAGTAAAATAATTACAGGATTGTTGGCTTCATCTACTGCACCCAGTTTCTTCTCCTGGGAAAATTTCACATTCAGAAAAAGAAATGATCAAACACAACCCACTTCAGCAAGGAGTTCAATGGAGCACTACAATTAAGGGACTTGACCAAAAAAAGGCAATGAAAACCGTTTGTGTTCTCGACAAGCTTAAAGTCCATTTTTGTAGCTAATTTTTATATTGATATGAATTTCTGTAATTGTCATTTATGCACATGACATCCAAATGTTATGTTTGTATTGTTGATGGAAAAAAATAAAGATGTTATAAAATTGGGAATAGTTCTGCTAATCCGCTAACAGCTAATAGTGGAAATAGCATTTTTCTTTTAGCGGATCAGTGTTTTTGCTAGCTTTGGAAACTGTTAGTGGACCGTTTAGCAGTGGCAGAGCCAGAAAATTTGCACTGGGGTGTCCAGACTAAGGCTATTGCTCACTGAGGGGTGGCCATAAACTGATTTTAGGTTTCTTTTAAAATATTTTTTTGTTCTTTGAAAGTAGGGTGAAGAGAGGGGGAAAATGTGCAGTATATGAATTTGTCTTCTTTCATGTTAGTATATCAACAATCTGAATAATTCACCTTAATTCATCTTATTATAAGAAAACTGCATTTTTTCTTCTAAACACCAGGAACACCATTAAACTGTTTAAAAAAAGAAAAAGAAAAGAGGTCCCTTCCACTTATGTTAGTTCAGAGATTGGTTAGGAGCTAACAAGCATAAACACATGACAAGTTGCCCTTTCAGTTGCAGTTATGTACGGTGCACATAACATGTTAGTGAACGTTGTCTCATTTTTTCTTTCTTTTACAGGAAAGCAGCAATTTAAATGGTTTTTTTTTTTAATCGTATATTAAAATAGTAAACTTTTCAAACAAAGTAAATAAACGTTGCTGTAGGGCTGGGCGATAAACCGAAAATTTACACTGAAATTTACGACAATAACCGATGTCATATTGTCCATGACGAGAAGTGAAAGAGACGATGACGCTGAGAAAATGGAGGAAATTTCAAATATTGAAGCAGAGGTAGAGGGGGTAGAGCAGCAGCTCATTCTCGAAGAAAGTGGGTTCAGCAAGGACAATCTTGAGCAAAAGACTGCGTTGACAAGGTCCGCCGCGGAGAGTGGGGAGGTTTGCGGTGGTGGGTCCGGCTGGTAGTGGTTAGGTTAGTGTTACCGTTCAATTATCGTTACGAGGTGAACTGCTCAATATATCATATTTCATTTTAAGCCATATCAACCAGCCCTACATTGCTGCCTTTTTAACTTAACTCAGTCTGAGCTCTTCTGCTTCATAAAATCCTTCTGTTGCTGCTACCTTTACTGATCTTGTGAACATGAACCAACAATACTTCTTTTATTATAATTGTCTTAGTGGTTAACGTTCTATTTAACAGCATTACTGCTGCCACTGTCTGTTTTGGAGGGGACTGCTTGCTCCGAAGGTGCGCTCTGCGGGTCCTAATGGGAAAAAAAAAATCACTTGGCTGGGGTAGGCAGGGGTGGCCAAAGATTGGCTTATCGGGGCCATGGCTACCCCTGGACACCCCCTGGCTCCGCCCCTGCCGTTTAGTCTCTACTAAATTAGGTTTGGCCAAATTGTTGCTTTCCTTTGTGCACGCTATTGGCTTGTTTTAAAGTTTTTAATTGCGGTTAAAAATGGAAGGGAAAGACAAAGTCCAGTAAGCAGTCAGCGGTTTACTGTTGGTGAAACTGATAGTTTAGTTAGCGGAATATGGGTTAGTGGAACTAACTTTTTAGTTAGCTGTGCCCACCACTGCTCTCCACCCTTAAACTTCCTGCTACACGACCGTCTAAAGAGGACAGTGGGACACGCTACATGTGAACAGAGTGGCTGGCGACTCAAAGACAAAATGAATAGTGTGAGCTGAAGAAAATACAGCTGGGAGTACTTTCTGATTATGATGATGAGACATTAAAATCTATTGAAATGAAATTCTAATCAGTATTTTAGTCTAATTCAAACTCAGACATCCCTCTAAAAGAACATGTATAGTTAAATCAAAAATTAGTCATACCCCTAGCTCCCTTCGCAGAGCCATAAATCCCACATCAACTTTACACAAGTATTTTTAACTTCTGTGCTGAGTGATGGTGAGTTCAAGGAGTTTATAAAAAGCAGGAAAAACTGGGAACATGGAAAGCGTGATTTTCGTTCTAACCAGAACCGGGTCCAAAGCACATCCAGTCTCTATTTGGAATTTTCCTGTCGGTGCTGATGGAGAACTGTCTCACAGCTCAGGCGTACTGTCTCTTTAAGAGGACTCCGCGGTTCTACTTCAGAGCTCTCTGCTTCACTATGGCGAAGAAGAAACAAACAAAACGGAACGGGCCCCGGTAGAACCGTGAACACATCGCTCCGTTAGAGTGACTAACAGCCACTCAGTGAGTTCTGGCTGCTCTCAGGCAGGGTGTGCTCTGGTTTACTTATTTTTCTCTCTGTGCGGGTTGAGAGGCAGATGCTGGCCGCGCAGAAAGCGATGAGAAGAGCTAAAACAGTTGGCTTGATCACGCCGAAAACCTCAGCTGGAGGAGGACAAGAAGAAGAAGAAGAAGCCGGTGGTGATCGCGGCTTAACGCTGTTTTAACGGTTTTCCTCCGCTAGAAACAGATGGACGGAGGAGGACGCTAACCCATAACCATTAGCTTCGAACAGCAAACATTTTTCGACCAGGATTCTCCGTGTCTCTCGCTGCTGAAACAGTCCGGAAAGATGTTGACAGGGTCCAGGACGACGTTCAAAGTGAGACAGATGCTCCCAGATATTAAGGTGAGATTACAGGACAGGCTAACTGACGCTAACAGGTCTCTCGGATTGCTCTCACTGACCTACTTTTGCTTATTCTGTAAATTCTGGCCGCTTTTCTTCTCAACAGAAGTGTAAATAATCCTCAAAACAGCTCATGTTCCTTTGGGGAAAGTGGCTCCTATTGTGTTTTTTTTTTTTTTTTGCTTCTCAGAAAACCTTTCAGGTCTTATTTAAAACAATCTAATCATGTTTTCACGCTTTCCTCTCTCATCTTCTGTTTTCATATGCATTTCCCACCTAATATGTAATTTAGCAGACTTATCTGTGCTTTTGATTTTGCTCTCTCGGTGCTACAGCTCCTCATCATAACTGTGCTTGTGACCATAAAGCACAGGGGGCAGGAAAAAGCCAGTGTTATGATGCAGGAAACACCAGCCATCATTCAGCAGGCTGAGCTAAAAATGTACAACCAGACAGTTTGAGAGTGGCCAGATTAAACACTGCTGTCAGTGTTTAGATGCACCGATCAGTCTTTTTCTTGCCAACACCAATTTTATTTTTATGGACTATAAGAAATACAGTACAAATTAATATAGGACCATTTTCTCTTAATTCAACATTTACATACAAAATATTAACCATAAAGGATATAAAAGTGCTTTACAATACTTGATAGCGGTTTCCAATCGAAGAGATGACACATTTATGCCACTGTCCTTATTAAAGCTGCACAATATATCAGATCAAAATTGTTTTTGCAATATTAATGTGTGTAAAATTGCAAATGACTGCATGGATGCAATATTAAGTCCGATTAGGTATTTGAAGTACCATGCATATGTTTCTGCATGCCAATAATATATTTGGCCCAATGGATGGTGTGTTTCCTGCTTTTGATGCCCACACCTCATATAGGTTTTAATGACAGAGATGCTAAAGCTCACAGAGAGTGGTGAAAACGTCGTCACAGAAAAGACAACTGAGGAAAATGTGGGTTAATTACAACCCTTATCATCTTTGACATGTTCCACGATGGTCCATGGCATATTTTCCTAATAACATGCAGCCCTAGTTCTCAGCCTTTTATTTGATTCTTACTGAAACTCAAACTAAGTTCATTAAAACAGGCTGTTTGTTGATTTATTCACCAATGAACTAATAAGAAAAAAGAACATTTTTGATATTTCTTTATCAAACCTACCAGTCACCAGTTAGAACCTTTTGTAGTTGGACAACTGAATGCATAACTAGTATTTATCCTTTTCTAGACACGATTAAGTAAGGAAAACATGAAAAAACAGCTTGAAAAATAAATTTTTTTCTACATTTTTCCAACTATCGAATTTTTAAGAGATACACAGCTAAATCTCCAAATCACATCTCTTTATATTTAAGACATGGAAAGCCCAAGTTGCACATTGGAACCGTTTGCCGCAAGAAGATAGTGAGTTTGCATCATGGCTGGGTGCCACTCTGTGTGGCGGTTGTATAGTCTCCCCAGGTATTCATGGGTTCTCTCCAGGTACTCCAGCTTCATCCTACAGACCAAAAATATGCATGTTGCACAAGCCGTTTGCATGGTTGTGTGTCTCTGTGTTGGCCTGGATGGACTGACTAGCTGTGGGGTGTACCCCGTCTCTCACCTGTTAAGTGCTGGAGATTGGAACCAGCCCATCCTGCAGCCCTGCGAGGATAAACCAGGCACAGAACATGGGATGGAAAACCAAAGTAAGTGGCAGTACGTTGGTTGCCAATAATATGTTCAGGAGAAAGACATTTTTGATTTCTAAAAAAAATAGGTGATCTTTATTTTCCACACATTGATGACTCAGCCCGGAGGGCGTTTCACATGGTTGGTGTTCAGGAATCTAATAAGTGATATGAACTTGGATAAGACTTCATTCAGGTCCAGATCCATTAGGGAACCTCTGTTCTAAGAGGTCATCTGATCTGACCAAACAAACATCATGTTTTACTGATGAAGAATTTGTGGTTAAGGCTCTGTCAGTGTTCATTCACACTTCTGGTCAAGATTACAACTGCCTGCTGGACCGCTGTTGTAACTGTGCCAGGGTACGGTTCTCTGGGTCGTTTCAGGGTCCAGGATGGGTTCAAACCGGTGTGATCTGCTCCAGAAAACGGACTCTGGCACAGTACAAAGCGTTCCAAAGCGGTTTGGTGTGAAAGCTCTGTATAGGCCTAATAGGAATAGATTGGTTGTGTTTGGTGTCAGATGTGTCGTTCCTCGTTGTCTGCTAAGCTGGAGGTGCGTTCCAAGCATTCACTGTAAATGCATTAGACACACAAACGTGTCTTAAAAAAGATTGAATGCTAAAATGAAACCATTAAAGGAACTCTGTGCACATCTGAGACATTTTTCCATGAATCTGGATTCCTGTTTGTTGTTTTAGTTCACAGCTCTCTCCTGCTGGTTCCTTGGGTTAAAGACAAGAGGTTTGCATATTGAGAGAAAGGCTACATGTAATCACTGTTGCTGCTCGAGAGCCTAATTACAGTCCAAAAAGGGCTCTGGGAATCTTAATCATGTCTCTCAGCAAGGTGGGATTAATATGTAGCCTTAGATCCATCATCTGGACAGCTGTGTGCTTTCTATTTCTGTTAACTGCAGGAGCTATTACAGAATTTCAATGAACGGCTTTGAAAGGTTTGGGGTGTGTTTCAGGTGTGTCAAATCATGCACTCCTGTCAGGATAAACATTAGTAGAAATACCTGGATGCGTTTGGAGTTTCCTGTTTTTTGGCCGGGTCTTTGTGCCGCCTGGTTTTTTTGTCTATGCTAATATTTTCTGTAGCCACAGGGGGAACTGGGAACAGATGCCTCCCTTTGCTCTCCCTGCAGGCGAGGCTTGCATGTGAAGTGGTGGGGGTGACTCGCTGTGCACAACATCTGGCTGTCGTCATGGAGACGGGGGCTGCATGGGTCAGGACTTCGGAGTTTTTATTACATCAGAATGAGATGTTCAGAAGTCATCACAGTGAGGGACTGTGGCTCAGCCAGAGATTGGTAATGCAGTGTAGCAGGCGGTGGACTGTAGATTATATGCAGAGGCCACCCACACACTCTTTTGATTCACTTTCATGAGCCTGTGGTGAAGCAGAATCTAAATCTGGGCTCCTCATGGACCAAATGGGTTTACCGTTTGGATGTTCTGTTGAATCTTCGCTCTTTTATCACAATTTAACCACATGTTTATTGGCTCAAATAACATAGGCCTCCCAATTAATTATTTAATCATTATGAAAAATTGTCTATTAAACATGTGTTCTTTAACATACCTTACACTCAAACAGCGAGTTCTAACGAGACAAAGAGAAGCAGCATTTTTCTCAAGGCTGATGCTGAAATGTTTGGTATATTTATTTGAAACAGCTGCGGGGACTATCAGGAGAACTTTTAAGGTTTGATTTGTTTTTACAAGTCTGAGTAAGTTTACGGGTATAAAAGGAAAGTGTGTGAAAAAATTTTTTTATTCCATTTTCTGAAACGAGTTTGGATCTTAGAAATGAATGAAACAACCTGAGCAAGCAGAGCTCTGGTGATATTCTCCCTTAATATCTCATTGTGATTCCCCCTTTTCTTCCATCGACTACTTCAAGCCTTGAGGATCATGACCTTTGAGTCACTGGTGGTAGAGGTACACACCATATCAGCCATATGTTGCCAATCCATGTCATGCAACCTGTAACAATTGCAGAACAAAGCCCAGGTCATCAGCCCTCCACCACCATGCTTTACAGCTGACTTTACTGTTTTTTTGTGTTTTTTCTAAAACACCTCTAAGACATTTCCACCTTGGTCTCATCTGTCTAAAGGACATTGTTCCAGAAGTCTTGGCTGTTATTCAGAACCAGCTTTGCAAACCCGATTTGAGCTTCCATATCTGTTTTGGCGAAAACAGGCTATTTCTTTCAACATTTCCAAAGCAACCATACCTGTTCAGTCTTTTTCAAAAGGTTCTGTCATGAACTCTTAAGACCCAGAAGTGCCTGGTACAACTTCACTGACCTCCAAGGTGCACGGAGAGGGACAAAGATCCGGTTGAGGTGAAGACTCCAGCAACACTTGAAGTAGTAGAAAACAACTTTATGAGCAGAGTATTCACTTTCATCAACTCATTTAACACACTAACTGAGGCCCGTAGAGCCTGAGATGAAACTCTTGGGGTTTTTTGTCATATCTTTGAGCATTGCTTGTTTCTCCTTTAGGATGAATTTGCTGGGATGTCCAGAAGATTGGAAATCGAACGTTTTTCAACTGTCAAAAACCATTTTCTTTGTGGGTCATTGCTGATGTCTTTCTAATTTGGCATTGTGTTAACAGAGGTCTGAATGCTTTAAACCAAACTGCCGAAACTGTATGAACTGTAGGATCTCACATTATACTTCTAATTAATTATTCTGATCAGCAGGACCTGCTGGCTGCTACTTTTTCATGTATGTATTGCTTTAGACAACTCTAGAACTTGCATTAGTGTTTCCATCATATTTCTTAGTTTACTGTAACTCCCTCAGTCCTCAGAAAAAGGAGTACTTATTCAAGATGCTGAAATGGCATTGTCACTGATTCCTTTATTGTCAGCAGATATGATGCCTACTGCCACAACTACTTAGAGTGGGTATCAAACATGTCTGTTTTTCTCACTAAATATGTTTCTGATATTTCAGACATGAAATTCACACCAGATGTTGGCAACAGCCCTGGTGAGCCATTCTTCATAATAAATTAATGGAAATTAGTCCGAATATGAAGTTCTGGCTAAAACATTGAAATGACACATAGAATAAGTATTAACCATACTTACGGACTTGTATTAAAAACGTTCTAGAAAATACTGTTGTGGTAATAACCTACTATGTCTCTTGTATGGAGAAACTATTCACATGTATCGATGCGGTGTGATGATAACCCTTTTCTTCACACGAACTGTCTTCAAATCTTGAAGGCTCTGGATATCCTTTGTGTGCATTCTGATCTTCGGTGAAATGATTGGGCCATTCTAGCAATTTTAATTTCTTTCTCTGAAACCAATTAAGGATTTTCTTGGCTGTTTTTTGGTCTGTGGTCTTGCCTGGAAATTCATTTTATCTTTAGATTCCTATCAAGAATGCCCAAGTGTATTTATCCATTCATCAATCCTTCAATTATATAAATTCTGCCAGTTCCATAAGCTGTATTCTAGCCCACACTCTGAGGCCCCCACCTGCAAACGTCATTGGTGGTTTGGTGTTTTTTGGTGATGTTTAGAACCATTCTTCCTCCAAACATGGTGTGTGTGCAGTGACGTTCAAAGCTTTGGCCTCATTTGGCCAGATAATATTATCTCTGCTTCACATGCTAGTCCAAATCTTCTGCAGTAAACTTCAAACCAGCTTCAAAATACTTTTTCTTCAGTGGTAGAGGCTTGTGCTGTGAGATGGGCACCTTGCTGTAACTGGTTTGTAGTGAAATTATGTTTTTTCCAAACCCAGGTTAAGGCTCCAATGACGATCACTGGGACCTTCAGAAATTTAGAAATGCAGCTGTAACTATTGCTGTTAGTATGTTTTGCAACAGTAGGACTTTAATTTAAAGGTCTCTTTGCTATTACCATTTGTACCTCTCTAATACTTTGGTAATGAGAGACCATATTAAACCAGCACATTTTGTTTTGCAGATAGGAGCAGGAAAGCTTTCTAAATACTAACAGGTTTAAGCTGGTTTCTTGGCTTTTCATGTCTATTTGCACATTCCTGTACCATTCCACTCCATTACATATAAGTAATCTATGGAATGGATTGGGTTATTTGTAATGTGTGGATTACTTGATCTGTTGCTGACGTTTCATGTCTACGGGAATATTAGAAATATAGTTAGTAAAACAATTTGTCTTCAATACTTATTTTATCTGCTGAATTTTACTTGACCTTCAACCGTTATCAGCATTTGACATTATTTTTCTGTTCCTCTGAAGAAAAATAGACTGATAACAGACATGCTAGTTTGAAAACATCACAACAGACTTTATAATTATCGTTGTGCTGCTTTTCTGAGTTTCTTCATCATATGAAGAGTGCTTAGAAAAATAAATCACCTTCTGTAGAATTTGAAATAACTTCAGCCTCCTCCTATATGGCTCAATTTACAAAGACATTTTTACAAAATGTCAGCATTTGAAATAGGAAATGTCCAGGAGCTGTAAATACATACAGATGGCCAAGCCTTCTTTTTGACTATATAGCGGGCATGTTTGGCCTCGTTTTGGCTGCACTTTTATCTCGAGTTCACTCTGTTGGCACCACCCATCCAACTTTGAAGAAGCCAGCTTGAAAGACAAACTGCACAAAGCTCAGCAGAACTAGAAATGCCAGACGATGGATCATCAGAGAGCTGTTCAGAGTGGCTAAAGATTAAAGCCTGATAAAACCGTGCCAGTCCAGCACACACCCGCTCCCATATCAGCCAAATACCACGACTACTGCCAGTCCCACAGCTGGCTAAAGTTTCTTCAGCTTAAACCGAGCACAACAAAACGCAGTTCTCAACCTCTGGCCAGATCTATGGTCCTCTCAGAAGGTCTGTTGATCTGATATTTGTTGATTGATTAACCAGCACCGCTGTATACTAATGGAAAATTTCAGTACTTCTGAGAATGGCCATTTGTCTTTTTGAAAGTGTGGATGGGGTTTATTAGTCTAGCTTCAGGTAAGGGAGACATCGGAATAATAGTGAATCACAGCACTGGAGTTTTGTTTTAGCCATTGCTGTGTTGAGAGATGAGTTACAGAGATCATGCCTTCTTTTAATTCATTGCACTGCTTTGCAAACCTATCTGCAGGGATTTAGATATATTGGTTTAGTGACATCCAGTCGTCTTGGCTGAAAATACTATTTGGCTTCAGATGAAAGAGAGCATTTCTGCATAGTACCATTTCAAATACATAGAAATATTCAGCTTTATTATCTGAATTTTCTCACAAAAAAAGAAAATCTAGATCA
This sequence comes from Girardinichthys multiradiatus, assembly GCF_021462225.1. Taxonomy (NCBI): domain Eukaryota; kingdom Metazoa; phylum Chordata; class Actinopteri; order Cyprinodontiformes; family Goodeidae; genus Girardinichthys; species Girardinichthys multiradiatus. Next base: position 45,542,876 of record NC_061796.1, read on the forward strand.
GGATTAGGAAAAAGACAAGAAATAGCAAAATCTTGAGGTAGAAGACATCTTGGCCTAAAGAATTCCTATCTGATAAAAACAAAGCATTATTTTAATTTTCATATGCTAAGGCTTTGCAGTACAGATAAGCTGCAGGTACATTTTCTTTGGAAGATCTAATTTGACTGTGAGTTGCAGCTTCTGTTCGAGGCAGCTTTGTTCTTGTGCTTTGCCCTTGGGCTTCTCTGTGTAGTGCATGAATAAATTAATGTCATGTCTTCTGTTACTGTTATAGTAAATGTGGTATAATATCACAGATGTGTTGTGAATATAAATCTGAATATATTACTTAATATTTAATATTAATACCTTAATGTTTTATCAAATAATATTTGGGTCTGTTAAGGGTCGTCCTGTGAATACCAGCCCAGTAAGGCGATGGTATTAGGACAAAATCAAAAGGGTGATCCAAGCTCTGACATTATTGAACAGCATAAACTCTGCACACACATGGAATGAATTCACACAATTTCAAGAATTTATTAACAAAAATAAGTCAACTCAAAGTCAAACATATTTCAATCAACAAACTCTTTACTATGCTAAAAACAATCCAACTAAACTACCAAGCAGAATTAAAGAATAAGGAAGACTAATGGACTATGTACAATATAAACAAGTTGATTAAAGATGATTGATAATCATGACCAAAAAGAGTGATGCAACATTACCATGCAATGTTTATGTTTGAGAACCAAGGATTATCTTGAAGAATCTGGAAATGAAGTTAAGTTAGTCTTGGAACCAACTTAGACAACCCTTCACAATGCAAGATCAGATAAATATTATTTTATTAAAATGTTTTAAAGATCTTCTGAATAAAACCAACCTTCTAGATGACTAATTCTCAATGGTGTTTAATTAGCTGCCTTTATTTATTAAAATAATATTTAAGGAAATGGTAAAATATTTAAGGAAATATTTTGGAAAAGAACCAAATCTTTCTGGAGAAATGGGTCTTAATGGTGTTATTTAGTTATCAGGTTTAATGAAATAATGTTTAGGGAACTATTATTTACTGGATTGAAACTAACAACCTTTCTGGGTAAATATTATTTAGCAGCTAGCACGTGTTCTTAGCTGTTAGCAGTTGAAGCTAACAAAGGAGGCTGATAGCTTAGCACCAGAATCAAAAACACACCTTTTAAAAATACCATCAATAAATGGGTTAAAAATGCATAAGCGCGGACGGCGCGTTATGATCAATCTTCTGTGTTTAAAATCACCCTTCAAGTAAAGTTCTTCTTAACTTTAAAAACACACAAACACAGAACACAAAATTGAGCACCTGCTGAGCAGATAGCCTACTAGCACCAAGATAGCTGAGTTTCACACAAACAAAACCAAACTTCATAAAATGAAAATGTTTAGATCATTTCATCCTAAATCACTTCTCTCTGCCCAAACCCCTAACCTCGTTTGAACCGTGCTGAGTAAAAGTTGTCCGGGCGACGACGAAGTTTGAAGAAATTCTGTGAACAAAAGGTTAGCTACAGCTAACCTCCGTAGCTCTGGCTGGGCGGTTCGCTCTGTCTGCTGACCACACTGCACGTTAACTGCCGTAACCACGGTGATGCCTTGTCCTTCCTTGGGAAACTGCTTCACTTGGCGTCGTAGAGACAGTGTCTCTGCTGGGAACTCTCTGGAACACAGTTTGCTTCTGCAGGCCTCAGAGAGAAAGTCAAGCAACGCTTGTACCTTAATTATCCTGTTTATGAATGAATCTACCAGGTACACGAACAGTAATTCATTCATACTTAACTTGGTGCATATGATCGATGATTGTATGACACTCTTGGATCCAGTTCGAAGAGTTTATGTCTGTTTGCCAGCAATGAGACATTAGTGAGGTTTGCAGACATTTTATGGTCTCACCACACCACTTCAATGAGGTAAAGGTTTGACTGGGCCACTGCACCACCTTGATTCCTTAATTTATTCATGTATTTTCTTGTAGATTTGATGCTGCATTTGGAATCATTGTCCTGTTGATTCACATTTAACACAGAGGAGTCCATGTTTAAATTAAAAAGCTTTTTCACAAGTTAGTCCTGGCAAATTACTGCAGAGACGAGCAAGTCTTTAAGCTTTATCTGCCTTCCGTAAGTCTACTACTTGAGTCACCCACGTCCCGTGATGTGTGCAAGCTTAATTGAAGCTGGAGTAGAGTTAGCAGTAAGGGTGTATTCACACCAGGAAAGTCCTTTGGTCCGCTTGTTTGGTCCGGACCAAAAGCGAACTTTATTTTTTTCATTTGGTGCGGTTTGTTTTCACATTTTACTTTTTGCAAGTGAACTATTACTTGTAAACAAAGCCACGCGGGTGACGATCATTGTTCCCATTGGACAGAAATGACGGGAGCGGGACAGAACACAGACCCAGACATTTAGGTAAACATCTGTAGACGTGCTGCGTGCAGCACCTCTGTTCTGCATGTTTGTGCCGTTATTACAGCTGCAATATTATTGTGAGGGTGAAGAGCAGCTCATTCAACACAGACTTTGAGACGTTCTATTTATAATGTTGGAACCCTGTCGGAGAATGCGTGCTGAACGCCGACGTTCTCTACGTGCCTTGTCCCACAACAATCCAGTAGCGTTGCTAAGCAACACACAGCTTATCAGGTAAGGTAATGATTACCTTACAACACACACCTTTGCTACCGGCTACGGTGGCTTTTTATGCCCAAAGAAACGTACGCTTTTTGTAGTTGGTTCGGATCGGGGCCGGTTTGTATTCAGACCATAAGCGAATCGCACCAGAGTCCGTTTGGAAGCAGACCGAGACCACCTCAAAAAGTTGGTCTCGGTCCGGTTGTTTGGTCCGGATCAGGGTTCGCTTGAGTGTATTCACACCTGCACAAAAGGTCCGGACCAAGGAGGGAAACGAACCCTGGTCCGTTTAAAGCGGACCAAAAGTGGCAAGTGTGAATACACCCTTAATATAGATAGTATAATGGGGCCACTGGTACTAAATCTCCTCGACTTCACAACTGCTCACCATCCCATCTGTGTGACTCTCTTCCTCTGCAGTTCAGATGGGTCGTAGGTTAACTTCACCCGTATATTCCACCTCGTGTCGCACCAAGATGATTAGAAGACTTCTCAGGCCTATCTTCACCTTTGCACGTCTAAGGCTTGCGTCCTATGCAAAAAATGTTTAAAAGAAATAGAAAAGACTGTTCCCTTGCATCTAAACGGTTTGTAAATGTGGTTGTAAAGTTAAGGGTGACAAAACTTCTACAGGAAGATATGGTTAAAAAGTTGTTAGACCATTGAAAGTCAGGCACACATTTCACTCTAGAACAGGCTGGTATACAGAAGAGTTTCAACATTATCAGGCTAACTTTGGACAAGAAATATGAGCTAAACAGGGCCAGTTTTTAACATATGATCCTAAATAAATGATTGGCTGTTTCTGCTTGGCTGTCTTGCTCTTTTTAGAGACCAGACGGTTTCTCCTTTAATTCTTCCAAACATGCGATACTTGTTTAGTCTTCTAACTGTGCTTTCACTTTACATGCCAACTTTGTTGTAGTTCTGCAAGTCTTTATCAAACCCAGTGGACCATGGATGGGGAAAAAAACTGTCTTTGTGTTTTTCTGAGAAGGTTTTTGTTAAGGGAAAGAAGTGTGTGTGCCTTCCACAGCCAGGAACAAGCAGTGTCTGCAGTAGCATGAGGAATGGAAACTGCAGCCAGGTTAGAATAAATGGAGGGAACCGAGCAGTGCAGAAGTGGGGCAATAAGGTAGCATGTGGGGGGAGGAGGAGGCAGTGAGAGCCATATAATGGCAGTTTAGAAGCCAAAGAGTCATTGTGAAAGTATTGTTGGGAAAAACAACCACGGGAATATGAATCTTAGGGGTAATATGGCTCAGAGGCTTCGGGCAGCATTTGTTTGACCACTGTATCATTAATTTTATGCCAAGACATAACCTCATGGCCATTTCTCTTATCTCTGGTGCCATGTAGAAAACCTCTTGATAATGGCGTCAGGTTTTGAACACTGTTTACTGCAGTGTTGGCTGTTCTCTCTTGTGTTGCAGCTTTCAGAGGGCTGATTCAGTTGACCCGACTCGAAACAACAAAAGGCTTTCCATCCACTTAAAAGGACCCGAGGAATTCAGCTGTGGGTTTTCTGTGGGTGTGGATGTAGAGACAGAAAGGAAGAGTTGGCGTGTTAAAGCCTTACTAGGGGAAAAAGGAACAATGAAGTTGAATTTTATTGTGCTGCCTTGTAATAAAAAGTTATTTTTCTGAGCTGGATTTTCCATCCAGACGGCTTTCTGGCTGTTAACGAGCTCGGTAACGTTGCAGAAACTGTGGGCACATTTGGGCCTAACTGTGCTACAAGGATTATCAGAAAAAAGTGCTCGCTTAATGTTTTTCTGTGCTCAGTGTAAAGAATCATTCATTCTCTAATTTAGTTTGTCAGAAAGTGTTTACTTTATATTTTCAGCACAGGTATATGCAGAGTTTTTATAGGCAACAAGCTGCAGAGTGTCTGTTTTTTGTTAGGGAAACAGAAGCTCTCACCTTCTGAGAAGACAAGCAACTATGACTAAGTGTGATTTTTGCAACCTTCTCATAGAGCAAGGGTCATCTGTGTTAATTGTTCTACATGAAGCTTAAAGTCTCCAGTTTTCACCAGCAGGCTGCTAACAGATTTCACCGCCCTGCAGAACGGTTAGCATAACATTGTCGACTGAGTGAATTCTTTGTTGTTGTTCACACATCCTTGCTGACTCAAACACTAGCTTGTATTTCATGATAAAGCCGGTGCCTTTAATGAAACAGTAATAAATTGTTTTGTCGTGGGCTGAGCTCAGTCAAAACTGCTGAGGCTCTGCAGTTTGTTGTTTTCTTGGATCGAAACTCAGACTCCTCTCTCTCTCTGTTCTATTTAAAAGCTTCAACACCACCTGTATAATCACCCCACCCTATCAAATTGCTCCCCTCTTAGCGTGTTATGGGTGTTCAGGCCAATAAATGTAGATTGCCTTCACTGGTGGTAGGGGGGGTTAGTAGCAAACTTAAGTGAAAGCATATGTGCCAGTGAGCTCTCAGACTGGTTATGAAAAGTCTTTGTGGCTCTGCTTGATTCTGCTTGTTGACTTCCCGAGACTTCGGGACGATGTGAAAAGCCGGGAAAAAACATTACGACTGCATGGAAACTAAGAACCTTGAAGGATTGAGTTTGTGTGTGTGTGGGGTGGTGGCGGGTAATGGGACCAGCGGAACAAGTCCAGCTCAAAGGTCAGGACTCTGTCCCAGTGAGCTGAGTGTGGTATTTGGTTTAAATTTGTGTATCATGCAGAAACAATTGGAGAGGTCTGTGGCTCACAGCTGCAGAAGAGAGTTGTGAGAGAACTGTAGACCTAGCCTGAAAGTTTGAGCAAGCACATCTCACAGGTCCCTCCCCTTTGCTCCCTGCTGTGCTACAGCCCTCCTTTCACAGTGGAGCCTACCGTAAACATGGAGGCTAGCAAGCATGGCAAATAAACTGCTATGACACATTCACTGGTAGGGATGAAACATCAGTGATGTGCTTTACATTGACTATGGCCTGCCTATACTTCGACTACAAACTTGGTCCTCACATTATTAGCACATCACCATTAGCAGAGCTGCAGCACACCGGCAATCTTGTGGGGGAGGGTGTGAGCAGTGCGGACACTAGCTTGATTGACACACGTTCCTCCTGGTTCTGATTGGTTGTTTCTGACCGAGAGCGATGTATTTCTGCAAATGGCATTAGGACCACTGGGAGGAGCCAGAGGTGCTTGATTTCTTTTTTTCTTCTATATTTTACAGTCAGGACATAGTGACACTTTTAACAAATATGTAAAAAAAATAAAAATTTTCTTACAAAAGTTACCTACTGCAGCTTTAAGTTACAATAAAAATGTTCTGCTGGCCTAATCTATGAAATAGAATGGGGTTAGAGGGTGTTTAAGTAAGTAGTTTTAGAACAGGCATCCGTGGGAATAAGGGATGATCTCAAGACTCGAGACTTGACTTGGACAGGGTCTTGGACTTGGGTCTCATGTAATCAGGAGTGAAAAGGAGCTGTTATGTAAGATGCAGACCTCAGTTCCCACAGGTATCTGCTGCAGGCTCATGTTTTACTGTGAAAAGGTGCGCTTGACTTATTATCTACTGATGCTTATAAGCAGTGGCTTGGTAATGGTTTGTGGGAAGCTGTTTGTGTTAGCTGCAGCTTCATAATGGTGAGCACACAGAGGTCTCCACCCAAACTCTGTAGTAAATAACTTCAGGCCGTTTCAGAACAATTTAAATTTGGTTACCTCCACCACGCTAGTCTCTATAAAGGGACTTCCTGCTTATTAAGATAAAAGCACTTCTTGTGTTCAGGTTGTAATCTTTTACACATTTGTATTTCTAATGGTGTACATTTATTATTAGTATTATTAACAATATACCTTTGATATAAATATTTTTTCTCATGTTGAATGGAATGTTAAACTAAAATGTCGTTGCTGATGAGGTAAATGATTTTGAACAATAACAGTGAATTGTTCATTTGTTAAGTTTGTCATAATGGAAAATAGTCAAAGGTATTTGAATTACTGACCTACAGCATAAAGGGAAATATACAGACTAGATGACTTGCATTTAATGAGAACATGTTTATTTAATTTAGCAAAGATCTGAAACATGACTTGGATTTAAAAATAAAACATGGACTCGGAAATTACTTGTGAACAAGTCTGTAACACATGTAAACATGTCTATATTACTGTGTTGAGTGAATGTATGAATTTTATAAGATGGTGCTGAAAATGGTCAAACATGTTACATTATTGGATACAAGGTGATTTTACAGCTGATGTGCACCTTTTTAATGAGCCATTATGAAAACTATACAGATATTATATTCGTGCTATCTTTTCGATTTGTTCTTGTGTTATTTAGGTTATATAATGTAATGTATCTTGTCTAAATTTCTATTATGGCCCTTTGCTTTCGAGGTTAAAAAAACTTCCTTCCTTGTTTTTATTCTTTCATTAATTCAGAATTTTTACTCATAAATTTTTTTAATTGTTAAATATTGTGAGATTCATTTAAACACACGCAGATCGTTGTACCAAGTTGACGTCTCAGTCAAACAGGGAACGGGTTCTGATCCTGTCTTCTGTGTTTTTCATTTAGGAGAGGATGCTGAGCCAGAGTAGCACCAGCGCAAGGAGTCGAGATGTGTTTGGGCTCCGGTGTCTCCCAGGTAGACTTGTTCAGTACTAGAAGATGCAACTGATGATTTATTTGGTTGACTTCTCTTCACCCAACCACCTAGTTTTCTGTAGTTAATCTCAAAATGTCAGATAAATCCAAACTCAGCTAAATTAATGTTAATTCAGGTATTTATTTGTAATGGTCAGATGTAACAGACTAAAGTGGAAAAACACACCGAAGGGCTGGTCTGTAAACAGGAAGATGCTAAATGTGCTAAACATTTTATAAAACAAAGGTACACTCCCTAGTATTGGTCTGACTTGGAGAGATTAGACTAACTAGTTGTCTTTTTAAAACACTTCTGGTCCAATCAGATGATTTCTGCTCAGCGGTAAAGAGCAGCTTCTAGGTCAACCAGGGCTGCTTCAGTGCTCCACAGCTACTAACCTTTAGATGTTCCAGAGGCTAAAAAGCAGGAAGAATAACCCTTTACCTCACAGATGAATTGGAAAACAACTTCACCACTCTGTAACGTCACTATTCGTGGAACAAAGAGATGGTAAAACCCAGCTCTATTGTGTTGCACTCAAACACCGCTGGAAAAAAGTCTAGAAATGTCAGTTTTTCTAAATTATGGAATAAAAAACATTTAAATCTGTTCAAACTTTGAATGTATCTCCTCTGCCGCCCTCTGAGCCCAGGCATTTATTGTTGGATTGTGCATAACTGCAGGAAAATAAATGACATTAGTGTGAGATGTTGCACAAGCCCAACTCTGGTAGCTTTTCTTTGTCTCTTCAAATCAGCAAAGAAATCTCACAGTGCTCAGAGAACTGAAGCATCAAAGTGTTAGTTGATCTAAGATATGATAGTTTCTCTGTTTTGCTAATATTTCTTCCTCTTTTGTTCACTGGAAACTTTTCCAAAAGCTTGTTGTCTACGACAAATATTCCCACTGTTTCTATCCTTAAATTTGAAAGCTTCGCTGTGAATTGACGGTTTTGGCCTCATCTAATTTCGCCTGTGCTGGCTGTCAACCTTTCTTCTCCTTTAAAAACCACTCACTATTTTCTGACTTTTTCTTCACCTTCATTCCAGCTAGATTAAAATCACAGCTGTCCTTGACAGGAAGGGCAGATGACTAATGATGTATATTCTTCATTTTCCAACCTCTCGGCTAAAGCTACTGCTTGTAAATATTACATGAAATTTGGAAAATGATTCTGGTTCAAGTAGAGGAATCCATCTTTTAAATTTTATTTTTATGCATTTTCTCCTAAGTGTTGAGGCAATTAGTAAGAGCAGGTTCTCTTTCAGACAGAGGAGGCAGGAGTCTGTGTAACTGCACCACGTGAAAGGCTCATGTTGCACCTGCAGACTCTTACTTTCTACCAGTCATCCCTTTCTACAGGTTCATGCAAACATGTTGGTATGCCTTATATTAAAACGGTCATATAATCTATGTTTTATCATTGTAGAGTCAATAACTTTAGATTTTTAAAAGACCTAAATGTTTTTCCTTTCAAATCAGACGCAGGTTAAAAGTAAATTTGCGTTTCACAGTTGGAAAAACTGTTTGCAGAAGAAGTTCTGTTCTGTCAGTAGTTACCGGACTCACAACACAGCTGGTATTCTCATGTGACGCCGGGACACAAGACCTCAGAAACGGAGCTGGCCTGCAGGAGGTCAAACGGGTCAGCACAGCTCCAGCAGCCATAGGTAGATCATGTACCATTTCAATGCTGCCAATGGAGGAGAGGATGCATTGTCCGTCCACACACAAAGCCAGTGGCCCGAACCCCCTTCAGAGCAACTTCACAGTCCCTTTTCTACTCAGTCTAATGTTACTGAGGATTTTACAAGCTGTCAGTCAGCTGTATAGGATGTTAATTGATGAACAAGAGAGTGATGATCTTTGCATTCTCTGGTTTCATTTGAAAAAACTAATATTTGTTTTATTGCATAAAGATTGATTGATAAAGAGGATTTCAAACTGAAAAATATTTAGAATATCTTTCTTTAATGTTTTGATTTCCAGATAGCACATGACTATGTTGATCCGGATTATTTGGGGCAGAAAGTAAATACTGTGGTGGACATGGGAGTCTGGTTGTTGAAATTTCTTCTGGGACGGATGATATTAACACTGTTTATCTCACTGATAATATTTTCTGTCCTTTGTTAATTCTTTTAATCAGTTTAACTCGCTGGAATCTGGTCCCTCCTGGTCTTCACTCCTCCTCCCTGTTGATCCAGGGGTACAGAAGTCTTTTGTTCTACACGCAACTCGGTGGAAAATGAGAAACATGTGGCTAAAACCGAACCAGTCTCTGAGTATTTGGTTCTGGAGTGGTTCTGGAGTCTCCTACCGCTTTTTTAAATCCTGCTTGCATGTAGTGGCAAATAAAGTTAAGCCCAGAATTGTTCATACCCCTGGCAGATTTATCACCATGTTTCTTTTGACTGGAAGTAATAGCAACAGCCAGAGTCCTGACTTGAACCTGAGGGAGCTGAAGATTAGGGTTATGGCAAAGAGGCGTTTCAGCCTCAGAGTTGGGGCTCATCACCTAACCTAAAAATACCAGTGGAAACATCCTAAATGCTGATAAGCAAATGTGAAAATGGTCTGATTTGCTGTCAGTGAAACCCTTTCCTTTGATTATTGAGAAGGCTATACATCATTTTTATTCATTAAAGCTGTTTTTTATTTATTTATTTTTTCGGGGGGCTGCACAGTGGCGCAGTTGGTAGCACCTTGCAGCAAGAAGGTCCTTGCTTTGACTCCCGGCCGGGGGTCTTTCTGTATGGAGTTTGCATATTCTCCCCGTGCATGCGTGGGTTCTCACCGGGTACTCTGGCTTCCTCCCACAGTCCAAAAACATGATTAATTAAATGGTCTCTCTAAATTGCCCTTAGGCATGAGTGTGTGCATGGTTGTTGGTCCTGTGTGCGTCTGTGTTGCACTGCAATGCCTCCCGCCCATAGACTGCTGGGGATAGACACCACCTTTCCCGCGACCCACTATGGACGAAGTAGTAGAAAATGACTGACTGGCTGTTTTTCTCCATAACTGCTGCTCCTGTCACATCATCTATATGTCCCAGGGTTATAAATCATTTGGGGCTCGACTGCATCATGGGCCCGGATGTTATCTTCATTTAGGTTTTTTTGTGCTTTATGTAGATTGTTCTTTTTCTGTGGTGAAACATCAAACTTCACAGATGTAAAGAAAAAACAAAGCTTGCGGGCAAAAGTATATAGTTGGAATGCATTGAGCTTGATGTAGTTGGGCGTTCCTACTGGACAATGATCCTAAAAAACTCTTCCAGACAGGTTTTCGAGTGGCTAAGCAGGGTAACATCAATCTTCTGTAATGCCTACTCAAAGCCCAGACCTCAGGCTTGGTGAAAATGTCTGTACAGAGAAACCAACTCACATCACAATTACTTTCTTAGGTCAGTTTTGTGCATTTTGTTCATATAAATGAACTGTACTAATTTTGATGGTAAAGTATGAATATATTTGAGCCTGTTTGACCACTTGTGGATTAGAGAAAACACACAATAAATTGAACTTGCATCCAGTTCTGCACATGCATGTTGTATCATCATTGCACTCTGGAAGAAGCAGTGTTCAAATTAATCATGAAGAGTCCACAATGAAGATTAAGTTTATGGCAAGTTAATTACTTTATTGTATTTTACTGTTATTATTATTATGCAAGAAATGTGTCCACGATTGTTTAATACAACCACATACAGTACAGTGATTATTTACCCAGTTATTAGTAACTGTCCTGGGATAATAAAATAAATTTGTTATAAGCAGAAAATGTCATGAGGTTTCCTGTTTTAATTGGTAACTAAATGTGCAACAGGTCTGTTTTAGTACAGTAAGGGCTTGTTCTACTACAAATGGAGCTCTGCGGGAAAACCATAAAGACTTTATTGGATTAAAGGGCGACATTAACACCTTTACTTGTCCTGCTGACTCACACTGGAAGGAATCAGCTGCTTGAAGAAAGTTCGTAGTGAAAATCTAACTTGAGATGCCTGTTTTCTGTCTTCCTGTTTGTTTCACCTTTAAAAATCTGTAGCCTGCAGGAGTGTTTTCAGCTCAGTTGCTCCCTGAGGACACTTTAAAGAGAACCACACGCTGTTCTCTCCCTGTGCTCAGAGTCTGCCTGGATTCATAAGTCCAATCTGGAGTTGTTCAAAGCTTAATTACAGTTTATGCTGCTTGATTTAAACTTCTCTTGTGTAATCATAACATGGTGGCAAAAAATGTTTATTCCTCGTTTTCAGCAACAGAAGCAAGTGTATTATATCCAAAAATGGCCATTTCCTGTTTGTATGATGGTTTCCTCCGGAACACAGAAGAGTCGAGCTGAGAAGAAAGACTGGGCTTGGCCCAAAACACAAAGACTGTCCCTGTTCCTTTTCACATGAGTACTGAAGGAGTCATTGTCATTCTCCAGGTGGTTTATTGTGACAGCAGCCTCTCCTCACCTTCTGTTGATCTTTTGAGTGAAACTGAAACGTTTTCTAGATCATTTTTCCACGCCTTCCCAGTTCTAGTCTCTGTTGCCATGGAAGCTCAGAGTCTTGCTGGCAGGGCTTTTGTATTCCTGCGAGAGACTTGGAAATGTGCTGCCCTCCTCCTGTGTGTGTGTGTGTGTGTGTGTGTGTGTGTATATGTGTGTGTGTGTGTGTGTGTTTTCTGAAGTACTTTCTTTTTCTGCTTTTAAGAGTATGTTTACGCACATCTCTGTTTGCAAACCATACCATGATAACTTGGTGTAATGTGTAGAAGACAGCTGATCACTTTTTCCCAGAGCCTTTATTCAACACTCAGTGACGACTTGGAACAATACAAGGACATACCTTTTGGTGTGAGGATGTCGTTCCACCTACTCCCAGCTGTTTACTCCTTGTAACAATCCTGTTCTTTCCTTGTACACTTCCGGTTGTGGATCCTCACTGAAGCCCAGCCACACAGTGCATTATAACAGAAAGAATTTGTCATTCTGTTGTCTGCAGATGTAAAATCTTCTGAATTTCAACACACAGTCTCTGACGGTCCTTTGCTGTCTGACCTCCAGGTGAATGTGTCCTTCAGAGGACTGTCATGGTGAGGAAGAAACTGACCGCCAGGGAAGGGAGAGGATGGCTCTCTGGTACTCTCTTCTGTACCCACTTCAGAGTGGCGTTTGTTCCCCAGGACAGCCCCAAATCTGACGTGAGTCTTTAGTTGAACTGACCTTTAAAGATGGTGTTTTTTTAATGAGTAAAAGTATGATGTCATGACAAAAAAGTCAGCAGCTTTCAGTGGGAATGTTTTCAGGACATTATGAAAGAGTGTGACATCATTTATCAAATACTAAATGTTTGATAAATGACACTAAATCAAAGTTTAGCAAGTGTTTGAAAACAATCCTTCTTTACTACTACCACAAGAGCTACAAAGGATCTTTTTGGTTCAAGTTCAGTCTCTCCTATGAAAGCTACAAGCCCTTGGTAACGCCCTTAGATAAGCAACTGTTGCTACCCATCAATCTGGAGTGGATGCCCCTGCAAATTCATCCCAGGGTCAGACTCAGCTAACAGGCCAAGGCCTCATTGGGCATGTTAAATGTTAAAGAAGCACCATGTTTAGTTAAAGCCAAGCACAGCTGTTCAGCACAAACACCTTATAACAGCTGTCAAGCACGGTGGTGGAAGGATGATGATTTGGGCTTGCTTTGCAGCTAAAGGACCCAGAACGGCTGAAAAAGAAAAGAATCAAGGTGTTGTAATGTCCTAGTCAAAGTTCAGACAAAATCCTGCTTGGTTGCACCTTAAGAGAGCTATGCAGAAGCTAGTGTATGCAAACCTCAATGAAGTAAAGCAACAGGGTCAAAAGAGGGGCCATCATTCTTCCACATGTCAGAGAAAGACAGTCAGCTAGGAAACAACAACCTGGAATTATTGGTGCTGAAAGCTAAGGTGTCCAATCGTCCAACTTTTAAACCTGGAGGGACAGATTTTCATCCTAAAAACCAACATCTTAGAACTGATGTCGAAATATGTTAATATGCTGCAATCCATTTAAATCCGAGCCAATGTTAGCAAGCCCTGACCATCTAAATCGGGTTTCCTGTGTAACATCTGTACGCTGCAGGACAATGCAGATCCAATCCTTCTGGGAGATCATGACGTGGCTCTGGCATCAATCGAGAAAGTGGTCGCTGGTGAGTAACCCGTCAAACCCACTTTGTAGTACCGTAAACTATGACCTTGATCATTGGTTATTGTAAAGGATGTGCTGTGATGCTGTTATGGTGCACACCATCTAAAGCTGATTAATTACCTCAATTTTTAGTTTGTTTTATAGCGGGTATGGTGAAGAATCATAATAGTGTTTTATCTTTGTTTGGATTTTGCCTTATTGGATTTAATGTTTAACTGGTAGTTTTGTTTCTTCTTTGTGCTTCAGTTGGACCAAATAGAACCAAACTGGTGACCCCAAACTCCTCTCTGAAGTTCACTCCAGAGGAACTGGTGCTTTATTGTCGGGACCTGCGAGTCATGTGCTTCCTGTTTGACCGCCTCACACCTGATGCACAGGTCATAGAGGTGTGTCCAAGGGCTTTCTTATCTATTTTGGTCGATGACAGCATTATTACACACCCTGGGACATGACACAGTTTCTGCAGGTCCAAAGTCTTATCAGAAACACACAGTTGAAAGTTACCACACCTGTTAGTTGAAGTTCAAACTGGGAATATGCATTGCTTTGTGCTGTCTTTGATGAATCTTTTCTTTTTTTATTTAATACCCTGATAGATCAATGTGCTGTGTTTTCTAGAGTATTTTCATACCACAGCCTTTGCCTGAGTGTGTGTTGTGCAAAATATTGAATGCTCAGGTTACTTATCACACTGTACATCATTCATCTAAGAGCCACAAGACGTCAGCATGAAGACACTCATCAGTGCCCTAGTCCTCTGATCTGCCACTGCAGGGCCTCCTTGCTGAAAGTTGATGACCTTTTGTCCTGTTGATGGGCTCACTGTGGTTTCCCTCCTCAGATAACGTACACCATCGCCAGGACCTACCAGCCTCTGAAACCTGGATCCGTTTTATCTTTCCAGAACTCTGCCCTCGGGAGTGTAGGTGAGTGGTTTACTGTATACACCCACTCAATGCCCTTCCTGGAACTGGTTCAAGATCCCATCAGTCTCTTTAATGTTCCATATTTATTTCCCCAGGGTGTAAATAGGATAGGAATTCAATGTATCTGTTTACATGTGGAAAACTGAGCACATCTGGGCAATATGTTTATATTTATTTTGCTATTTTAATTTATTTGAAACATGTTTTTTCCAGGGTGGAATTATTTACAACGGCAGAGATTAAATTTAAAGAACAACTGGGTGCACAAGAGGGAATTTATTGGGATTTTGTTTTTTATTGGGGTCAAAGTTATACAACGTGGTTCAAAAGTACTGTGGTTAATGTGGTTAGATACCCCTTTTGCACCCTGACCTTGACCACCTTTTTGTGGCCATCAGCAAGCTTTTGGCATAACTCTGCTTGGATATTTGATCACTGTTCTTGGTAGAAATTGCAGAGTACACAGTGGTAGAATTTCAATTATTTGGTTTCATAGCAGGGCTGCACGGTGGCGCAGTTGGTAGCACTGTTGCCTTGCAGCAAGAAGGTTTTGAGTTCGATTCCTGTCCGGGGGTCTTTCTGCATGGAGTTTGCATGTTCTCCTCGTGCATGCGTGGGTTCTCACCGGGTACTCTGGCTTCCTCCCACAGTCCAAAGACATGCCTGTTAGGTTAATTGGTAACCTTAGGTGTTTGAATGAGTGAGTGCATGGTTGTTTGTGTGTTGCCCTGCGATGGACTGGCGACTTGTCCAGGGTGTACCCCGCCTCTCGCCCATAGACTGCTGGAGATAGGCACCAGCTTCCCCGCGACCCACTATGGAATAAGCGGTAGAAAATGACTGACTGACTGGTTTCATAGCATGGATGTAGCTTTAAAACACAGTCCATGAATGTTCAGTTATGCTGAGGTCGGAGCCTTGAGAAGACCATCCCATAAGCCTCATGTAAGCCTGATTTTTTTTTTTTTTTTCCAAACCCACCTTGATGTGTGTTGGAAATCATTGTTCTATAGGAACACCAGCTTGTTTTTAGTCATCTAGTTGTTTATATTATGAGGTGAGGTTGAACAGTTGATAGGTTTTCCAACAGCACAACTAGCAGCAATGCAACCCTGCAGCATGATGCTGCCACCACCACACTTGATTGTTGTACGATGTTTTTGTGTCACTTTGGGCCTTTATTCATCCGTAGCTGTATAGGAAGTGGGGCAGAGAGAGCTGCATTGAGGACTGTAGCCCCAGCATATGGTGCGCCTGCTACATGATTCCCAGTGGCACAAGGTTTTGGGTTTTAATGCTTCACTTTGCCTCCTCCAAACATAAATGGCCCAACCTTTGTCCAATGCAATGTAAAACCCTCTTCACTGTGGACAGCAATACTGGTGTTTAAGCAGTTTCCAGTTCATGGCAGCCTTGAGCTCAGTGGCTCCTGGGTTCTTTCTGAACATCCTGGCACTTTCTTTTCATCTGAGGCCAGTGGACTGGGTCAGATGGTCTCAGTTTGGAAACGGTTGATTATTTCAAAACACAGGAAAATTATCCCAAACACTTATCAAGACCCCCCCCCCCCCCCCCCCCCCCCCCCCCACACACACACACACACATATTTGAACTTTAATCTAACCACAGCCAGTTGAGTGAATAAATACCCCCAAAAACATAAATCATAAAATCATATTTTCATAGTGTTTTAACATTTCAGTTGGCCTCTAGGGCATTTAAAATGTTGTCACTTTGGTAATCTTTTGGTCTAAAGACAGAATGTACAGAAATCTGTGATCACGGTTTGTCATCCATCTCTGACTTCCTCTCTGTCATTCCCACCATCTGTAACACCATCTGAATGTGATGCTGGATCTCTCAAACTTGTGGAGAATATACAATTGGAAATATGATAAAATCTGTGCAATAACACATAAAGCTCACATCTTCTCAAGTTGCAGATACTGGAAAGATTCTCTTAAGTGGAGGCACAATGAAAGTACTGGCTTTGAAACCATAACCATATGGAAGCAAATCTGTCAGCAGTTTGAAGCTCAGACTCATGCTGACATTGATTTGAAAGCTAAATATAGGAAAGATTAAACCTCCAAAACATAATGTACAATCATGATATCAAAAAGCAGGAATTATTTTTAATGGTTATAAAAACAGACCTCAGAAGTTTGTTGCAGTTATAAACATCTCTAATTGAGCTGCAGAGTTCTCAGTGCAGCTATTTATGGAGCCTCTCTGAGTTTTATAACAAGGTCTGTTAAAGCTACACTGGGCTCTGGGTGACTGTTAGCTCTTGAAATAATTCAAGCTCCCATAAGCAACAAGTAGTTAGATGACCTGGACTTCAACTCTGTCCTAAAGGGTCAAGTGTGTCTGTTTTGCCCTCTGAATCTAGAATAATGTCACTGAAAGAACAATTAAATAGAGATCTGACATACAGTGGGGAGAACAAGTATTTGATACATTGCAGATTTTGCAGGTTTTCCCTCTTGCAAAGCATGTAGAAGTCTTTTTATCATAGGTACTGTTCAACAGTGAGTGAAGGAATCTAAAACAAAAATACAAAACATCACATTGTGTGATTTATAAGTAATAAAGTTTCTTTATAGAAAGCAGAGGCCATCTACTGCAAACGTTCTAAACTTGTCAAGTCTATTATTTTAAACTAGGGACACATTGATATTAAAATTTGGGACGATATCAATATTACAACTGCTCTAACGGCTGATAACTTTTATGTGTGTGGGTGTGTGTGTGTGTTGGGTCATCGTCCATTTGGACTGGAAACTGACTGCTACTACACCTCCCATCATGTATCGCAGCTCTGACGTCAGCGGAGATGAGCTTTATAAGGGCTCGTGAAACGCTCCGCTGGTAACCGTAACCGGTTACCACACAACAGAAGCACACCACTGGAGAATTAGAAGCTCGCAGGCGGGTTTTCACTCCATTCTCCATCACTGGGCAACCTCATGAGAAGCTTGACAGAGCTAGAAATCTTCCTGTGATAAGAAGACCAGGAGGTTTATTTTACCGATCAAAGGCGCGTCTGTACAGCGTTACTCAAGTAAAACTACTCACAAAGGTTTTCCAAGGACACGATTTTTCCTCTTTGTTTTTCTTCCAGTCGACAGTCAACGGTCCATCATATTTTTTTCCCTTTTGTCAAAATTGGAGAAGTTGCCCATTCCTGAGTTTGTCACGGACGCGCGACGAATGAAGCTCCTTCCTTCCTACTTACTGCTCCAAAGAAGATGACACCAAAGTAATTTTGTTCTTTTCTGTTGGTACTGTAGAAATAGCCTGGGCAGGATAAAGTAAGATAATTAGGGTGATTTAGCACTACCTGAGCCACTTGTGTGGGTTGTAGAGTCCGTCTCATGTTACCACGAGTGTGAAAGCACCACCAACATTCAAAAGTGACCAAAACATCAGCCAGAAATCATCGGTACTGAGAAGTGGTCTGTGGTCCCCACCTGCAGAACCACTCCTTTATTGAGTGTCTTGCTAATCGCCAAAGATTTTCCCCTGTTGTCTTTTTCATTTGAACAACAAGATGTGAAATTGATTGTCAATCAGTGTTGCTTCCTAAGTAGACAGTTTGACTTCACTGAAGTTTGATTTACTTGGAGTTATATTGTGTTGTTTAAGCGTTCCCTTTATTTTTATATATATATATATATATATATATATATATATATATACACACATATAGATATATACACATATATATATATATATATGTGTGTGTATATATATATATACATATATATACGTGTATATATATATATATACATATATATACGTGTATACATATATATATATATATATATATATATATATACGTATATATATATATATATATATATATATATACATATATATATGTGTATACATATATATATGTGTATACATATATATATATATATATATACATATATGTATATATATATATATATATATATATATATATATATATATATATATATATATATATACGTATATATATGTGTATATATATATATACACGTATATATATGTATATATATATACACACATATATATATATATATGTGTATATATCTATATGTGTGTATATATATATATATATATATATACATATGTATACACATATATATATGCATTTATGTATGTGTGTATGTATATATAATATCATACACTGCTCAAAAAAAAATAAAGGGAACGCTTAAACAACACAATATAACTCCAAGTAAATCAAACTTCTGTGAAATCAAACTGTCCACTTAGGAAGCAACACTGATTGACAATCAATTTCACATCTTGTTGTTCAAATGAAAAAGACAACAGGGGGAAATCTTTGGCGATTAGCAAGACACTCAATAAAGGAGTGGTTCTGCAGGTGGGGACCACAGACCACTTCTCAGTACCGATGATTTCTGGCTGATGTTTTGGTCACTTTTGAATGTTGGTGGTGCTTTCACACTCGTGGTATCATGAGACGGACTCTACAACCCACACAAGTGGCTCAGGTAGTGCAGCTCATCCAGGATGGTACATCAATGCCAGCTGTGGCAAGAAGGTTTGCTGTGTCTGTCAGCGTAGTGTCCAGAGCCTGGAGGCGCTACCAGGAGACAGGCCAGTACACCAGGAGACGTGGAGGAGGCCGTAGGAGGGCAACATCCCAGCAGCAGAACCACTACCTCCACCTTTGTGCAAGGAGGAACAGAAGGAGCACTGCCAGAGCCCTGCACAATGACCTCCAGCAGGCCACAAATGTGCATGTGTCTGCACAAACGGTTAGAAACCGACTCCATGAGGATGGTATGAGGGCCCGATGTCCTCAAATAGGGGTTGTGCTCACAGCCCAACACCGTGCAGGACGCTTGGCATTTACCAGAGAATACCAGGATTGGTAAATTCACCACTGGCGCCATGTGCTCTTCACAGATGAAAGCAGGTTCACAGTGAGCAGATGTGACAGACGTGACAGAGTCTGGAGACACCGTGGAGAACGATCTGCTGCCTGCAACATCCTTCAGCATGACTGGTTTGGCAGTGGGTCAGTAAAGGTGTGGGGTGGCATTTCTTTCCATGTGCTCATCAGAGGTAGCCTGACTGCCATTAGGTACCAAGATGAGATCCTCAGACCCCTTGTGAGACCATATGCTGGTGCGGTTGGCCCTGGGTTCCTCCTAATGCAGGACAATGCTAGACCTCATGTGGCTGGAGTGTGTCAGCAGTTCCTGCAAGATGAAGACATTGAAGCTATGGACTGGCCCGCCCGTTAACCAGACCTGAATCCGATTGAGCACATCTGGGACATCATGTCTCGCTCCATCCACCAACGTCACGTTGCACCACAGACTGTCCAGGAGTTGGTGGATGCTTTAGTCCAGGTCTGGGAGGAGATCCCTCAGGAGACCATCCACCGTCTCATCAGGAGCATCTCCAGGCGTTGTAGGGAGGTCATACAGACACGTGGAGGTCACACACAATACCGAGCCTCATTTTGACTTGTTTTAAGGACATTACATCAAAGTTGGATCAGCCTGTAGTGTTTTTTTCTACTTTAATTTTGTGTGTGACTCCAAATCCAGGCCTCCATTGGTTCATAAATTTGATTTCCATTGATGATTTTTGTGTGATTTTGTTGTCAGCACATTCAACTTTGTACAGAACAAAGTATTCAATGAGAATATTTCATTCATTCAGATCTAGGATGTGTTATTTGAGTGTTCCCTTTATTTTTTGGAGCAGTGTATATATTGTCTGACCTGGGATGGATTTACTAGGATGTTCATTTCTTGCAATATTGGAGGTCTTGAATGTTGTCCATTTGTAAATCATTTTCTCTGTAGATAAGCAACACTTCTTTAAAGGTCATTGCTGATGTTTTTCCTACCTGGTGTTGTTTTAACCCACTCCCATATTCTCCAGAGCAGCAAACAGCTAAAACCATTTCATTAAGAAGTCTCAACAGTTTTGTGTTGTGGTTCTCTTGAAGTTTTTATACAAGATGTCTTGATACTTAAACTCCAGAAATGTAAGAAGGTGTAGTTTCTTATCATAACTGTGAAAAACAGCAAATAACCAAATAATCTAATTTAAATACTATATGTTCCCTTACTATAAAGTGTCACAGATAACAGGACAATATTTAAATAAAAAAAATACAAACCTTGGCTGAAACGTTTGAATCGCTTTTCCTCCTCCAGAAATGAAGCAGTTTCTAAGCAACCGTCGCCGAGACGCCCACATGAACTGGTTTGAATCCGCCTCGGACTGGGAGCAGGAGCTGGAGAGGTGCGGGGCCACAAGCTGGAGGGTCAGCTCCGTCAACGACCGATTTGAAATGTCCACCAGGTAAAACCGCGGGCTGCACACTGGTAATGGGAAGCAAGCAGGCCACTCAGTAAAAATATGATGTGCTAAATTATACACAGAAACCTGCATTTTAGATGCATTTGATTTCTGCACAAAGAGAAAATAAAGCAGGTCTCAGAAGGCTGAAGATGAATTGCTGTAGACACTCCCTCGTGCTCCACTAATGTGTTCACCCTGGTATTTTGAATGTAAAATAAAGCAACCATGTCAAAGCCTTTCTCTCTGCTTCCTGACAGCCTGTCGAGGTTCATCGTGGTCCCTCAGAAGGTTCTGGACACAGAGCTGAAGAAGAGTTTTGCCCACTTCAACGAAGGACGAATCCCTGTAGGTTTTACAAATACCAGGACATTTTTTGATTTAAAACACTGCTTCACATTAAGCTGCATATTTTTAGATGGACAAATGAATTGGTTCAGTGACAGAAAGGGATACTCGTACATTTTTAATCAATAAGACACATGTTGGTGTGTTAAAGCAGAAGGAGTTTAGATCTTAGTGGAACATTGTTGTTGTGAAACATATAATTAAGAAGGATGATGCTCTGTGTTTTCTTGTTGTACAGCGCTGGTGCTGGAGGCATCCCAGAGGCAGCGATCTGCTGCGCATGTCCAGCTTTCAGAACAACATCTACCACGAGAAGGACGACATCAGGTCTGGGAATGCTTTAGACTGTTCAGCTGGATTTATTTAATTATAATCATTTGATCACAATAAGTTATATAGGATGGGTAACATTTATGTAGGCCTGCCAGAATATCATAGGGATGGAAACGGTTGGTGGACTTTCTTGTTTTGGTTTAGAATCTCTTGCACAATAGTCAGTTCAAACTCCATGCATTAAACATCCTCTAAAGGTCTAAAAGATGGCTCTGTCACTGTAGTCTACCCTCCAGGAAAAATATTCTTTCATTTAAAATGAGTGTTATGTTCTGATCAACATTTTAAGTCAAACGCTCTCAAGCTTTTATGGTAAATAACTAAAATGGCATTTTGAAATCAAAAGGATCTCCACATTTGTGGTCTAAGAATCCCAACTATATTCAACTTCAGACTGTCACAACTACATGCCTTCTGCCAAACGACCTCCAGCTTTCAGCTCGTTACAATGGAACATAGTTTGTCCTTTAGATATTAAAATCCATAAATGGTTCTATATCTGTTGCTTATACTTGGTATTTTTGGAGTGTCTAAAAATAGGGAGGAAAAGGTCACCTGATTGTGGAGAACTGTGGAACAGCAGGTTCAGATGCTCTAAAGTTAAGATATTCTGTTTACCTTTTGTGTGTTTCACTCTCCATTTTAGCTCTATATTTGACATGATTTGTCAAAAACTGTGGAGCAGTTGTTAAAACAGCCAGAAGACGCATTATAGAGCAGAATATGTTGGCCGAGGTCTGATCAAGCACCCTGGCTACCTTTTTGTTTTTTGGTCAAATTTCACTTTTAAATATGCTGCAAGTCTGAACAACATGCAGCTAAACAGTAAAACGCTGGTAGAGCTCCCGTTGTAGTAACTAGAACCAGAACCAGAACAATCTCAGAAACAGGAAACACAAAAATATTCACTACAGAAGGCAGCTTCTTTAATTAGTTTTTTGTTAACGATATTAAGTTCCATATTTGTTCAATCCTTTGGTTGATTTCCATCTTCCTTTTTTGTCCAGGTTTACTCCTGCCTATTCTGAAACCAAGTCATGTTTTGACTCTTGTTATCACCATGTTGAGAAGATGCTCTAATCAGTTTGATCGCTTCCTGAACAGGAAACAGAGCTGAAAGCCACAGGCTGCAGATTAAAAGCTGTTTAAAGTCAGAACAGCAGAATCAACTTGCTTCACCAGTTTAAACACTTTATTCTTACCTCCCTATCTATGAACAACTCACTGCTGCGACTGGGGACACCGTTAGAAATTATATTATACACAGAGAAAAAAAAAATGATTATGTTTAAAACAAATCCGAAGAAAAAATGGAAAGCTATGTGTGGAAAAACTAAGTGCACCTTCTGATCCAATAGGCTTGTAGAACCACTGTTTGCAGCAGTACTGGAAGTTACATTGTAACTATGGTTCTGTGAATTCCTGGATGACTGCCAGTCACACCGGTCATTCAGAACTTCTCCCCTGCGAGAAGATCCCAGGAGGTCGAATATAGCCTTCCAGGTGTTAATAGCAGCGATGCCCAGGTAGTCCCATACGTGACTTTGTTTACATCAACCCTTGACCTGAGAGAAGAAACATATCCACTTTGTCTGCTGCCACTGGCAGTAAAGAAGGAATGAAACTGAAATCTTCCATATGACTATCAGCTTTTCAGGTATGGACTTTGACTAGGCCATTGCAACACCTCGAATTATTGTTTTAAGCATTCTTTTGTAGATTTGCTGCTGTGTTTGCAGTCATTGTCCTGTTGATGAACCAGTCTGGGACAACCTTCAGCTGTCACACATATGGCCTCGCATTCATGGTCAACCCGGTAGGTAAAAGGTACCCAGGTCCTGTAGCTGCAGAAAAAGCCCAAATCATCAGCCCTCCACCACCGTGCTTTACAGTTGGAATGAGGTGGCTGTGTTGATAAGGTGTGTTTGAATTTCCCCAAACCAGGCACTATGCATTATGGCAATCCACTCTCTACTTCTCATCGGTCCAAAGGACTTTTTTCCAAATGTCTTTTTAGTTCATTCAGGTGCAACTTAAGTCGAACTGCATTATTCCTTTTAAACAAAATAAGTTTTCTCCTTTAACTGAATAATCTCTGGCGTTTATAGTGGTGGTCAGTCACACCTGGATATTACTTTTACTTAGAAATCCAGTGGGGGAAGCAAGGGTGCACTTAGTTTTTTTTTTGTTTTTTTTTATCGTGTCCTGTCCGGCACAGTAGCGCTCAGAATTATTGTCTGAGTGCCAAGAAAAAGCCCAACAGATTTACTGTTGTTAAGAAACTTTATTAGAAATTGCTTTGGGATTATTTTAATTGTTACGGACACAGAGACAGATATGAAAAGGGAAAAAAAAGAAGCACAAAAGAGAGAGAGGTGGGGCAAGAAAGAAAAGGGGAGAGAAGCAGAATAGATTGGAGAAAAGAAAGAAGGATGAAGAGAATGCAAGATAACACCCTGCTTGCTTCTACACCTGCAGAAATGTTCATATTACCAGCTTTTTTACCAAAAAGTGCACGGTACTTATCAATGCAAGACGTCCTTAGTGGTAAATGTGGGTCAATATAGAACATTTGTGTTTCTGTTAACACTTGAATTAAAACACCTGTGGGTGTGAGCGTGCTTGTACATACAAGGTTTCTCAATAAAAATATGCAATAGTGAGTGTGAGGAGCCACAGACCTGCCCCCGAGACCACAGGAACCCCAGGAGAACCACCGCCGGGACTACTGCAACTACCCAAGAGAAGAGCACGGGAAAGTCCCAGGGTGCACTTAATTTTTAACACAGAGCCATTCCATTTTGGCTTCATTTTCTAATAAATGCTGACAGTGTGGAATCTGCTGTGTGTGTTTGGTGACTGGAAGTTAAATTCCCACAATTTTAGAACCTGGTAAAGATCAAATTATTTATAAGAGGTATGAAACCTAAGAATCCAAGAAGGGTGCACTTATTTTTTCTCATGGCTGTACATGTAACTAAGAAAACATCAAAGGTAAGTTTGTTTGCAAAGCAACCCATTCTTGTTGCAGTGCGTTAACAGCAGGATGTTGTGTTCTGTAGAAACCTGGAGATGATCCTGTTCGGTTGTCAATCCTCTCTGTGTGTGGTGGTGGAGCTGGGCGACGAGCTGCCGTCGCCCGCCGACATCCAGCTGGCACACAGCCGCGTGAGGGCCCTTTGTCTGGGAGGTGGGCCCGGACACGGACAAACACATCCACACCTGAACAACCATGTGTTCAGACACAACACATCATTATAAACTACTGTGATGACTGGAAATGTATCTATTATTTAAAGCTGTAAAAGGGTGCACATTTTGGGATAATTTCAATAAAGCTGATAAAACTCTAAATGCAGTCGTGCCAAATGAACTAGTTTAATAGCTTTTAGGCTAGAAAGAAAGTATTTATTTGAATTTTGAGGATTTCTCTGTCATCATTACAGTGTTTCTGAATTTTAGCTTTTTTATGTTTATTTCAGTACAAAAAGAAAAAAATCTAAACCACAGCAATGAACCTTTGTAACTTAGATTTTTAAGAAAGAATCAATTGAAGCTGAATTTGTCAAAACACTTATTAGCACAAGAAGTTAAGGCCGATGCGTACATTTTTCACAAAAGTTACACATTTTTTAACCTCTTGTTATTTTGGATCTTTAAAACAAAATATAATCAGTTTTCATGTGAAGAGGAAGTGATATTGGGGAAAAGAAATCTTAGATCGGACCCAAGCCGATCACTTAAAATGTGTGATGACATTGTTTGAATCAATGCTGCATCTTTTCTTCAGCAAGATAAGAAAAAAAGTTTGGAATCACTCTTTAATTTGCATTCCTGAAACTAATTCCAGTTATCCAAATTAGCCCGAAGTTGAAGTGTAGCTTTTTCATAAATTATACTTTTTGGTGGATATGATTTATTGAAGTCACATAACTATTTCCTCCCAGACTAGGAGCACAGTTTAGAAAACATTGGTTGTGGAAGTGAGCTTGAAACACCCCCAAGGTAGATATGAAAGTCTGTGTGGACAAAATGTTTTCTGACAAATAAATAAGACCTAAACTGCAAAATGACTAACAACCCTATGTAAAGCTGTCAGCGTTGGGTTCGTCATGTAATCAACGGTTGACTGAGTAACAAAAGATGCCAAATGCGATGTTTGTCTGCAACTGCAGGCAGCAGAATTGAAATACTGATCCATCCCTCATTGGTACTCACACAGAACCAGTGTGTGAAGGTTGCTGGTTATCACAGCTCTGTTTGTCTTCCTTCACAGCGCAGTGCTCTCTGCTGTAAAAAACACCCACACACATGAAATCTGTCAGCTCACCAGCAAGATTTAGTGTTTTAAAGTGAAACTAAATGATGTCTTTAAAGCTTTAAAGCTCACTTATTGGGTCAGCGTTTTTCTTTCTCATATACCTGTCTGAGAAGGTAGCATGTTTGAGGTTTGGACATCTAATTTCAATGAGATTTGACCACAGAAACGGGCAGATTTACCAATGTTTCAGATTTAGGTTTGAACTCGGATGAAAAATGGCAACCAAATGAACATTTGGCTTTTTGGAGACTTTCTCTGTAGTGAAAATGTCTCAAAAAAATGTCTAAACTCATAATTGCAGGTGTAATCATGTTGACATGTGAGCTAATGCATCTCTCATGCTTTGGTTTGTAGACATCTCCATGTCTGTGTCTGCGCCTGATGACAAATGGTTGTCCACGCTGGAGAGCACCCACTGGTTGGACTACATCAGGTAGAACTCTGACATGGTACAGACTCTCTTTAACAGTTTTCAGCCACTTTATGCTCTCACATTGCTGAGGAATTTGGGTGTTACGCTGTGACAAAACTACAGCTCCCATAATGCAGCGAGCACACAGCCTGTCATAAGCAGTTCATCCTCCAGACATTCAGCTCACTCTGCAGATCTGCCAAGGAATTCAGTTATTTTGATCCTCGAATTTGCACAGAAGGAAAATCAACAGTTTTTGTTTCTTGATTCACTATGAGCTCCTTCAAATCATCAGTCCATCCTTCCCTCCTCCATTCCCCTTTGCCTTCTTGCCTCTGTCCATTATTTTATATATCCTCTCCCTTCTCCTTTTAGTTTTTTCTTCTTTTGTTTCTCCTTCCATCTATGCTTTGTTCTGTCAATCTTTCCTTCCCTCCTTTCATCTCTCTATCCCTCTTCCCTTCTTTCTTTCCAGCTGTCCTTCCTTCCTTCCTTTCTTTTTCCTCCCTTCATTTTCTATTTTCTTTTGGAATTCCTCCCTCCCTCCCTGCCTGTCTGGCCTTCCTTCCATCCATCTATCCATCCTTGGGTCTCACTGTCAAACCTGCCCTATAAGACACATGCTGATTAACCATACAGTAGAAATAAATGTGTGTATACAGGTAAATGGATAGTTTTAAGTTTCTACACCATGATAAACCAGTAGGATATTTAAATAATTGCAGATACTTCCCCAATCTGTCAGTTTCCTCCCTCATTCTACCCTAATTGCTGGAAAAGACCCCTTAATACTTAAGCTCATCCACCTAAAGCCTCCCGCTACATCCCCTCATGTTGTCAGTGAATTTGGGGAAAAATACACTGACTGCAACATTTAGCGTTCCTTCCAAGAGGACATAAGCAGTAGCCTCTATATTAATAAAGAAAAACCAATCATGTTTGTTTGGTGGTTTTAAATTTGGTTTACATTCTAATCAGAGGCAGAAAGCAGGCCTGATTAATTCCTGCACAAATCAATGCTTGAGCTACTGCTGGCAACCTGAACCTGACTGAAGGGCTCCAGAGTTTGGTCTTCCCTCACTCTCATGCTCCTCTGAAAAGGACAACACAACTGATGAGTCGTCTGAATGTCCCATGTGTGTGTGTGTCTCCAGGTCCTGTCTGAGGAAAGCTTCAGAGGTTTCCTGTTTGCTTCGTAGTGGTCACCTGACCGTGGCCCTGCAGGGTGAGTCACATGGTGCCGGACCCTGGCTCATATTGTTTAATCCATCCATTCATTATTCACATCACCCCTCCTCATTAAAGCCACATTAGGGCTCACACTGAAGTAGCTCTTCAGCAGGAACAGCCACACTCCACTGGATCTACATGCACACTGTTAAAAAGCTTCCACACAAAAGGCTTGCAAAGATACGATCACAGCCTGCAACGACCGTTGTTTCACCTGAGAGGTAAATCCATACAAGGAAACACACAGCTACATCCCCCTGAATGTGACTTTCTTTAGCTACTAAAATAGCCACTGAACCGGTCAGGTTTATTTATGCCAAATATGAATCTGCGATTTTTGTCAATGTTCATCTAGAACCCAAAACAAAAACAGTGAAATAGTCCTTTACCACCCTGTCGAATCGGAAGCCAACTTTAGCGCTAAGCTGTTTTATGATTTGTGAGAGGGAAAAAGATAAAACCAAAGTAGGCAAAAGTTTTCAACTTAAATGTTATAAGTAATTGACTGAAAGATGAAAAGTATGACCTGAATGAATTGAATATTTGTAGGAACCCTAAAATAGAGACACCAAGAATATATTCTAAGCAGTTGTCCCGCTGTAGCCAAAAAGGCTCAACCATATAGCTTCTGTCATAATTCTGCCTTAATTTTCCACCAGTCTTCTTGGTAGAGTTGGTTTATTAAAACTTCCTGATCCAGACATGGCATTCAATGATAGCCCCCAAATGTTCAGTTGAGTTGGGCCTGTAGGAAACTAATTGTTACCCTGCTTTATTCAGTCCTGTTGGAGTACCTGATTGTGTCCAGGTTTCAGCAATCTGACCTAACCTGTCACCTTGGTTAGTATATTCAGGAGCAACCCAGGAACCACCAAACCTTTCAGAACTCCAGGGCCACTGTCCACATTGAAAGAAGGTCGTGTTGTTAAAGGATCTCGGCCTAAAAAGAAGCTTCTGCTCCAGAATCGACTGTTTTAGATTGGACTGAAATGAGCTGTTGCCCACATAAAAAAGCTATTTGCCTTCAGAAGAAAAGTTTCATGGACATGACAAAGACTGAGCTGTTTGGTTTCAATGGTGAGAGGTATGTTTAGAGGACTCAGCACTGTAAAAACTCTGTACTAACTGTCAAGCATGGTTGTGGCTGCATTATGATGTGGGGCGGTTTTCCTTCCAGTGGCACAGATGCATTTAACAAAGTGGATTAAATAATAAAAGAAGAGGACTATCTCGAAAGTATTTGATTTTAAATCATAATTCTTTACCAGTTATGACTTGGAGTGGTAAAATCTCCAGCCAGGATGATGCCAGAAGCTCGATAATGTCTGTAAAAAGTGTATGGTTGAGATGCAGCTGACAGTCCAATAATAACAGTCTATTCAGTAGGACTATCAGCTGTGTACTGTATCCACCTCCTGCACAACACAACTGATGGTCCCAACCCCATTTATAAAGCTTGAAATCCCACGTATTAAACCTGACAGGGCACACCTGTGAAGTGAAAATCATTTCAGGTGACTACCTCTTGAAGCTGATCAACAGAATGCCAAGAGTGTGCGGAGCAGTAATCAAAGCAAAAGGTGGCTACTTTGAAGAACCTAGAATATAAGACATATTTTCAGTTGTTTCACACTTTTTTGTTCAGTATATACAGGTCCTTCTCAAAATATTAGCATATTGTGATAAAGTTCATTATTTTCCATAATATCATGATGAAAATTTAACATTCATATATTTTAGATTCATTGCACACTAACTGAAATATTTCAGGTCTTTTATTGTCTTAATACGGATGATTTTGGCATACAGCTCATGAAAACCCAAAATTCCTATCTCACAAAATTAGCATATTTCATCCGACCAATAAAAGAAAAGTGTTTTTAATACAAAAAACGTCAACCTTCAAATAATCATGTACAGTTATGCACTTAATACTTGGTCGGGAATCCTTTTGCAGAAATGACTGCTTCAATACGGCGTGGCATGGAGGCAATCAGCCTGTGGCACTGCTGAGGTCTTATGGAGGCCCAGGATGCTTCGATGGCGGCCTTTAGCTCATCCAGAGTGTTGGGTCTTGAGTCTCTCAACGTTCTCTTCACAATATCCCACAGATTCTCTATGGGGTTCAGGTCAGGAGAGTTGGCAGGCCAATTGAGCACAGTGATACCATGGTCAGTAAACCATTTACCAGTGGTTTTGGCACTGTGAGCAGGTGCCAGGTCGTGCTGAAAAATGAAATCTTCATCTCCATAAAGCTTTTCAGCAGATGGAAGCATGAAGTGCTCCAAAATCTCCTGATAGCTAGCTGCATTGACCCTGCCCTTGATAAAACACAGTGGACCAACACCAGCAGCTGACACGGCACCCCAGACCATCACTGACTGTGGGTACTTGACACTGGACTTCTGGCATTTTGGCATTTCCTTCTCCCCAGTCTTCCTCCAGACTCTGGCACCTTGATTTCCGAATGACATGCAGAATTTGCTTTCATCTGAAAAAGTACTTTGGACCACTGAGCAACAGTCCAGTGCTGCTTCTCTGTAGCCCAGGTCAGGCACTTCTGCCGCTGTTTCTGGTTCAAAAGTGGCTTGACCTGGGGAATGCGGCACCTGTAGCCCATTTCCTGCACACGCCTGTGCACGGTGGTTCTGGATGTTTCTACTCCAGACTCAGTCCACTGCTTCCGCAGGTCCCCCAAGGTCTGGAATCGGCCCTTCTCCACAATCTTCCTCAGGGTCCGGTCACCTCTTCTCGTTGTGCAGCGTTTTCTGCCACACTTTTTCCTTCCCACAGACTTCCCACTGAGGTGCCTTGATACAGCACTCTGGGAACAGCCTATTCGTTCAGAAATTTCTTTCTGTGTCTTACCCTCTTGCTTGAGGGTGTCAATAGTGGCCTTCTGGACAGCAGTCAGGTCGGCAGTCTTACCCATGATTGGGGTTTTGAGTGATGAACCAGGCTGGGAGTTTTAAAGGCTTCAGGAATCTTTTGCAGGTGTTTAGAGTTAACTCGTTGATTCAGATGATTAGGTTCATAGTTCGTTTAGAGACCCTTTTAATGATATGCTAATTTTGTGAGATATGAATTTTGGGTTTTCATGAGCTGTATGCCAAAATCATCCGTATTAAGACAATAAAAGACCTGAAATATTTCAGTTAGTGTGCAATTAATCTAAAATATATGAATGTTAATCATGACATTATGGAAAATAATGAACTTTATCACAATATGCTAATATTTTGAGAAGGACCTGTAATTCAACATGTGTTAATTCATAGTTTTGATGCCTTCAGTGTGAAGCTACAATATTCATAGTCATGAAAATAAAGAAAACTCTTTGAAATGAGAAGGTGTGTCCAAACCTTTGGTCTGTGCTGTACGTTGGAGAACTCCAGGGAGGCTTTTTCTCTCTGTCAATTTCTTCTCCTTTGTTGTGTTACAACAAGGAGTTTCTCTCATCATCTCTGCCTGCAGTTCTTCCTTCTGTTCATCTTTCATGTTGCTTTTTTTAGAGAATGCAGCAGAAATAAGCGGTGCTTTGAAGTGAAGGGTTAACGCATTCCTAAAAAAGCTCTAGAATGTAGGTTTGGTGATAATATTCATTAGTACACTTTACCTGAGATGAACATGAGTTTTCCTAAAAAATTTGAGTGCAAATCCAGTTCCAGACACAGTTGTTGGCCGTCCTGGTAAAACGATGGAAAAAGCCTTTCTAAATGAATCTTTAATTACAGTTGCATAATCTCACACTGAATATTTGGGAATAATCCAGCCTTTAATCTAACTAAGTGGCACAATTATTGGTAGGCCTACCTAACTATTACTTTAGGTTGATCAGAGTATCTAGGAATGTCTGATTAATAATCTATAATTTTCTGTTTCCCTGGAGTATCAATATGATGTGATACAGACGCCCATTTCCTTTAGCCACTGGCTACTAGCTGGATAATTCAATTCAGTTTTATTTATAAAGCGCCAATTCACAACACATGTTGTCTCAAGGCACATCACAAAGTCAGGTTCATACATTCCAATTAATTGTAACCATTGAACAGTTCAGTCAGATTCAGTTATTTATTCAAATTGGATAAAAAGTTTTTCTATCTAAGGAAACCCAGCAGATTGCATCCAGTCAGTGACTTGCAGCATTCACTCCTCCTTGATTAGCATGTAGAGACAGTGGAGAGTGGCTGATGTTGACTTTGCAGCAATCCCTCATACTGAGCATGCATGTAGCGACAGTGGAGAGGAAAAACTCCCTTTTAACAGGAAGAAACCTCCAGCAGAACCAGGTTCAGTGTGAGCGGCCATCTGCCACGACCGACTGGGGGTTTGAGAGAACAGAGCAGAGACACAAAGAGAACAAAGAAGCACTGATCCAGGAGTACTTTCTATGGGAAGGAAAAGTAAATGTTAATGGATGTAGCTCCTTTAGTCGTTTCATCTAGAAAGAAAGAACAGATAAACTCTGAGCCAGTTTTTAAGGTTAGAGTCTGAAAGAGAGCACATAGAGTTATTCACAGTAGAAGCTCAGTCAGTAGCCATGTCTAGGAGAGAGAAAGGGTTAAACACTGAAAGACAGGGCTTTGTGGATCATCGGTAGAGGGTGAGCATTAAGTTGTTGCCAGCAGAAGTTCGGATGATTCCCCTCTCCAGAAAGGTGTCACAGGTAGAAATAGTCAGGCCAGGTGTAGCTTCTAGGAAGAGAAAAGAAAGAAAACATGAAGTTAAAAGCTGAAATAACAGCAAATAATGCAAAATTAGAGAGTAGTATGAGAATGTAGCGAAGAGGGTGAAAGTGGTCATTATGTCCTCCAGCAGCCTAAGCCTATAGCAGCATAACTACACAGATAGTAAACCTGCAGTCTGAGAACAAAGTGCTCTGTTAGGAACATATGGACCAATCAGATCTCTGATGTATGATGGAGCTAGATCATTAAGGGCTTTATATGTGAGGAGGAGAATTTTAAATTATATTCTGAATTTAACAGGGAGCCAATGAAGGGAAGCTAAAATAGGAGAAATATGATCTCTCTTTTTAATTTTCATTAAAACTCTTGCTGCAGCATTTTGAATCAGCTGAAGGCTTTTAACTGCATTTTGTGGACATCCTGATAGTAAAGAATTACAATAGTCCAGCCTTGAAGGAACAAATGCATGGACTAGTATTTCAGCGTCACTCCTGGACAGGATATTTCTAATTTTGGCAATGTTCTGGAGATGAAAGAAGGAAATCCTAGAAACCTGTTTAATATGGGATAAGGATCCACATTTATGTTACCATAATCCACAGTGATTCTAAGGGAGGTAAAACATCTCAAAAGCTCACTATTGGAGAGCTGCAGCAAATAGTGGCCTCTCAGGGTAACCAAGTTTCCATAACAACCATTGGATGCTATCTATTAACAGACTGTCTGTTTGGTAGGCATGAAGGAAAAATCATTTACTGGCCTACTGACACAAATGTGAACCTGTGGAGATTTCTAAACTACTGGGACTTTAACAGGAACTGTCTGCTTTGGTCAGAAGAGACTGAGATTGATCCTTTCTGCAACAAACCCCTTAGGTGGATCCAACATTTAACAAAGGATGAATATGTGAACGGGTACTGCATTGGGTTAAGTTAGGTGGTGGATCTGTGATACCGTGGGCTTATTTGTCTTCCGAAGCTCTTGTGAACCTGGTAGAGGTTGGGTCATCACTGGGTGACGTCGCGGGAGAATAGTTTAAAACTTAGATGAACATATAAATGGTTCATCAGATGCAGAATCAACTTCCTTTCATGGGCGTCTCCGTCCCCAGAAGACCTGAGGGTAGAGCTGAAGAGACGTGAGAACCAAGAAGTGAGAAGTGTGGACCCAGAAATTTAGAGTAAGGCTTTTATTCACCTTTACCAAACGGCCGATTCCAGTGGTGGGCCCCCCATGGCCATTACTATCAGTGACAGTAAAGGTAATGTTTACAATGTGTGGAGGGGAAGTGAGCGCAATCAGACCTTATAAACAACAAACCCTGCCACATCTTAGATTAGGCTTCAGACAATGAAACAGAAAACTTTAACTTGTGTTTAAAACCTGTGTTTGAAATCAGAGGTGGAGGACCGGGACATGAGCTGTGTGGTGTCCAGTCTGATCCAGGTGATGTGCGACCCCCATTATCGGACCCAGCATGGCTTCCAGGGCCTGGTGCAGAAGGAGTGGGTGATGGCCGGCCACCGCTTCTACAGCCGCTTCAACTACCACCGAGACAGCGACAAAGAGGAGGTGAGATCCTGAAACGAGACCCAGATAAGAGCATGAAAAGACCCTCAAGTGGCAACATGAAGCAACACTCTGCAGAATGCATGCAAATCAGGGGCTTATCAAAATGTCAAACAGCAGCTGAAGTCCCCATAATCCCTCATTATTCATTTTCTGACTGGTTCCACTTACAAACTCAATCCCAATGAAGTTGGGACGTTGTGTAAAACATAAGTAAAAACAGAAAACATTGATTTGTAAATCCTGCTCAACCTAAATGCAACTGAATCCACAACAAAGACAATATAATCTTCAAATTGATCAACTTTATTGTTTTTTTTTTTGCAAACGGTCACTCCTTTTAAAGTTGATGCTTGCGACACGTTTCGACAAAGATGGACAGGGGCAACAAAAGACTGGGAAAGTTGAGGAATGCTCAAAAAACACCTGTTTGGATCCTTCCACTGGTGAACAGGTTAGCTGGAAACAGGCGAGTGTCATGATTAAATGGAGCATCTCTGAAAGGTTCAGTCATTCACAAGCATGGATGGGGCGAGGTTCACCACTTTGTGAACAACTTTATGAGCAAATAGTCTAACAGTTTACGAAGAACGTTCCTCAACGTACAGTTGCAAGAAATTAGGGGTTTCATCATCTGCAGTCCAAAATATCATCAAAAGATTCAGAGAATCTGAAGAAATCTTTGCATGTAAGCAGCAAGGCCGAAAACCAACATTGAATACCCATGACCTTCGACCCCTCAGGAGGCACTGCTTGATGTACTGAAGTTGTACAAAGCTCCAACAATTAGTCGTCAGTTCCCAAACGCTGATTGAGTGTTAAAAGGAAAGGTGATGAAACACAGAGGTGAACATGACCCTGTCCCAGCTTTGTTGGAATGTGTTGCAAGCATCAAAGTCAAAATGAGTGAATATTTGAAAAAAAACAACAAAGTTTATCAGTTTGAACATTAAATATCGTGTCTTTGTCATGGATTTAGTTGCATTTAGGATTTGCCAATTATTGTTTCACATAATGTCCCATCTTCATTGGAAATGGGGTTATACCCTTCTCTCTAATCTCTGTGTTCTTCATCTCTCCTCTTTGTTCCTGCAGTCTCCAGTCTTTCTGCTCTTCCTGGACTGCGTTTGGCATCTGTGGTTCCAGTTTCCATCACGTTTCCAGCTGACGGATGAGTTCCTGTTGGCGCTGCACGACAGCGTCCACCTGCCGCTCTTCTCCACCTTTTTGTCGAACTGCCAGCGGGAGAGATGTAAACGTTCCCAGGTACTGAACACCTGAGACAAGCTAGTTTGTATCGACCAGGCTCAGAACCAGAACAGATTTTCTGACTCGTTTTTTTTTTTTTTTTTCTTAACTCTTCCCAGAACGTCGGCCAATCCTACACGCCTGTTAACGGCTGGCGGGATATACCAAGTC
The DNA here is from genome assembly GCF_021462225.1 of Girardinichthys multiradiatus. Lineage (NCBI taxonomy): Eukaryota > Metazoa > Chordata > Actinopteri > Cyprinodontiformes > Goodeidae > Girardinichthys > Girardinichthys multiradiatus. Next base: position 45,577,924 of record NC_061796.1, read on the forward strand.
TGGACTCTTTGTCGGATCCATCAGACCCTCCTCTGCCTCCAGTTTGGGACTGGGCCCTGCAGTACAGCCAGGAGAGACAGGACTGCTTCAGCCAACCTGTCTCCCCGATGCTCCCGCTCCAACCGCTGCTGAACGGAAACCTCAACACCAACCTGGATGCACACAGGGTAAATGTTCTGAGCACCTGTAAATCACATGTAAATCTGAGGTGTTGGCGGCAGCCGCTCACATCGTTGGGAATCACATCCTCTTCAGTGCCTTGACTTGTTGTGAGAGACCACTGCACCCTCTGGTGGTAGGCATCAAACAAGAATCCTTCGCACCGTTTGGAAGTACAGCAGCTGCAGGAATAGTTAACTGATTCATTTGGGGGAGCAGAGCCACTCCGCAGCGAAAAGAGTCAGCTAAGGTGGTTCATCAGATCAAGATATCTCCTCCCACAAGAATGAGATCCTAAAGTCACTGGAGGGAATATGTCCATTTTTGTCTGGAAACACCTGGGAATGTTGTTGAGGAGAGGGATATAGTGGACCTGTTGCCTTCTCAGCCTGATTACAGATAATCAGAAGAACATGGTTAGATTCTTACCTACCAGATTTAAATGTGAATAGTTCTAATGTAAACATAGGATTAATTCAGGTATTTATGGGTCATATTTTTGTGTTTTATCATTCATGTTTGTAATCTACATTAGAAAACAATGTAGCTTTTCTTTTTTTCAATATTGTTACCAAAATAAAAAAAATTAGCTTGAATTTCCTAATCTGAGACGCACCAGAAAACGGTTCTACTAAGAACCCACCAACACAGACCTGTCGTCAGTCATGACACGGAAATAGTTTTAATAGTTACCCTGGTAAAACTTCCAATGGTTAGAATTACCGTTTTAAAATGAAATAACCTTTAGAACTATAAGTGATTTAAAAATAAAAGTGAATAAAAAGGTTTTTTCTTGTGTGTCTCAAGCTGTGATCATTATCAGGCCGAGCATTGAATGTAGCTGCATTCTGGGCTTTATGACCTTTGGTTTTTGACCTTCCTACTTGCTGAAGGGAAACAACATGAGTTATTCTCTGCCTCCAGCAGCACAGTAAATGTAGGGTAACTTTTAGGTAGATATTTGTGGCCTTCCGAATGTTCTGGTTTATCTAAGTTATTTGTGTTGGACTACCAGCATTGTTGCCGAAGGTCAGATGAGCGTCTACTTTTAGAGACGACGCAGCAGATTAAAAAAGACAACTTCCTGTAAAAAGAACCTCAAGTATACTTGCTGCACCCTCAACTCTTCACTTTAAAATGTTCTGAAGGATCTCTTACAGCTCGGTGTTTGAACTGCAGTAATTAGTCTGTGACATCATTCAATAAAAGGCATTTTTTAAAATGTAAATATATCTATAATTTATGCGACATAGGTATTGCTAGTAATGTTTCTGCATCTATAAGGATGCCCTTTTATTTTGTATGTGCTGTAAGTACATATGTTGATGGAAGAATAGTAATTTAAAAGGATAAAATAATTGTTTTGACTAAATTGATATAATTGACCATGACTAAAGTATTGAACATTGTCAGGAAAGATGTAAAGAAAAGTGAATAAATAAATAAAGCAGGAGGCAGAAAACATCATGTCTGTTCAGTTCAGGATTAAGAGAAAGTAAGTCTTAAGTGAACTCTGCCCAGAGCAGCTGCTTGTGTTTCCGTTATATTAGTTGAAAGTTTTACTGACTGAATCTTTTTTATTTCTGCTCCTGTCTCTGCTCTCCAGCTGGCGGACACCATCCCCGGCTCCGTGTTCCTGCTCTCCCGGGGTACCTTCACCTGCCCCGCAAACCTGCCTCCCTGGCGCAGCGGCAGTTCAGGCGTTTACAAAAAAAGCCACCGGAGGGCGCTGTCCTCAGAGAACGTGCCTGGCCTGGAGAGGTTGCTGAAAGCGTGGGCCATGGCTGAGTTTCCCAAGAACATCCCTGCCACCTCTGGACCCAAGGGACCTCTGGATCCATACGAGCCCCTTCTGCCCCTCCTGATGGGTCCATGCATGAGCCTGTGGAGGGAGTGCTACCTGCGGGGCGCGCTCCATGCTCAGGTATGTGCTAGGAGTTGTTGTGTAATGAGGAGTGAGTTGGTTTAGTTCAATATACTGTAGAAATGGAAAAATGAATATGAGGAACACTGCTAAATATTTCAGGGCTGAGTGTCCAGGTGTGGACTTTGTCCTCCATGATGCTTCCTGAAACCCTAAAATCTGCTCTGTATGATGTTCTGTCACATCGTTACTGGGTTTTCAACAGAACGTTGCTTCTTAGAAATGCAGATTAGTTGGAGCTGCTGATCAATAACTCCCAGTATGGATGCAGAAGAGCAGAGGCTTTGTGGTACGTCTAACATCATCAACATGGCGATGATAAAAATAGTCCAGGGCCATGTGGGTGGATGCCGACACCTATTGCACACGAGCTGCGGGGGCAATCTATTAAACTGCTGACAGATCCATCTCATGTTAACAGGAAGGGAAACAATCCAGCTCATAAAAATAATTTTTATTTCTTTCTTGGGTTTTCCTCAAGATATTAGAGGAACACAAGTCATGACAGACCGCTGTTAACACGGGGCTAAACCTCTGCCTCAGAAATTCTTTGCTACACGGTCTGTTATGTATTAAGTTTAGGATCCTGTAAATGTCTGAATGATTCACAGGTTAGGGTTTCCTCTGAAAATGCTCAGGTGATCCACTAAAAAGATATTAGTAAGCCTGGAAACATGATGTTTTAAACTCAGAGGTGCTCTGGGTCCAGTCCTCCAGAGGTGCCTGTCTTCCAGAGTTCCTATCTTGACACTTTTATATGCATCCCTTCTGAAACACACCTGAATCAAATAGCTAAATTCCCTCATCAGCATCCTGCCATCTAGGTCTGCAGACGCCTGCTAACGAGACATTTATCTGATGCATCTAAAGGTTCCAGGTTAGTAGCTCTCCAGGACTGGACTCGGGCACACCTGTTTGATAAGGAAAGTGATTTTGAAATCCAACAGAAAATAAAAAGATTTCAAAATCATTTTAATTCATTCTTTAAAGTCTCTAAATTCTGTTGTTTTTCTACCGAAGGGAAAAGAAAGAGCATAAATGAACATGTTGTTTGTTGAGGCACTTAAAATCCGAACACAGTCGGACTCTTTAGTATTAACGCAATAATGAATAGGGCTAAAAAATAACAGTTTAACTTCATGTTTTATTATTTGAACTGCTAATCACTAGTCAGAGTTGACTCAGGGAAAATTTTGATCACTAACTGCTTGATTTGTGCATCACCACCCAACACCACTTTAAAGTGTTAGGTTAAAGGTCTTTTATGGTGCTGCTGGGAATTGGGACAGTAGAACATAAGATCAAGGATGCTGATGAGGAAAATGCAGAAGAAACGCAAACAGTGAAAGCTGCATCAATACAAAGTTTTTGTCTATAGTATTATTATTTTGTTGTGGTTTGTTTTAACTGGGGAACTTTTTTAATAACTAGGCAGCAAGTGGCAGAAATGATGAAAGCTGTTTGAAATCAGGCTGACTGCTTCCTTTACCAGAGTGAAATCACTTGCAGTCTTTATGAGGCTTGAAATGAACAAAGTTGGGTGTGAAAAGCTGCTTGGACTGGCTGATGGTGCAAGATGGAGTTATTTATATGCAGCTGTATTAATGCATGCAGTATTTGTTTGCATACATACGAGCAGTGTTTCCATTTCTATTTCTACTACGGTGTGGTGAGAGGTGAAGAATTTCAAGCAGCTGCTGGTTAAACAGGGAACTAAAACTTTTTTAGACTACTGCAGCTAACAGGCATCGTGTGTGTTAAGATGAAATGATAAAGTCAGAGCATGGTATTATCTATAGAAATCTGCAGTGAGCCAACGGGGCAGAACTGCACCGTGTGAACTTAAATGAACTCCATAGTCTCAGTAGAGGAAAGGCATTCAGGGAGACTTTAGTCAAAACTAATATTTTAGTTTTTTTTTCTAAAAGTGGACAGAATTTCACTCAGATTGTGTTTTAGAAGAATGCAGAAAATTTCGTTGGTGTTCTTTGGAGAACCTTGACGAAGCACTTAAACCTTTCTGAAATCTCTGGCATTTAGTCTCATCACAGATTCAAGCATCGGTGTATTTTATTCAGATTTTGTGTGACAGACCAACACAAGTAGAGCATAATTGTCAAGAGAAAGGAAAATGATGCATGTTATCAAAAATGTGATGTGCATTAGTATTCAGCCTCCATGAGTCAATACGTAGAACCACATTCCAGTCCAGTTACGGTACATCTCCATCAGCTTTGCTCATCAAAAGATTTGAGCCTTTTCTTCTTTGCTAAGTACCTAAAAGTAGCTGGACTTTGACTAGGCCATTCTAACACATGAATGTGTATTGTTCTAAAGCATTCTATTGTAGCTCTGGCTGCTTGTTTTAGGTCGTTGTTTTGCTGGAAAGTGAACCTCTGTCTCAGATCTTCTGAAGCTCCTAACAGGTTTCTTCTGAAGTCGAAGGCAACTGGACTTATTCTCTTGTTTCTTCAAAATGTTTCACCTTTCATCCAAAAGGCTTCTTCAGTTCTGATGATGGGTGAAATGTCTTCAAGAAACAAAAGAAGAGGTCCAGTTAAAGGTACACCTGTTAGAAGCTGCAGAAGATCTGAGGTCATGGTCACTTGGGATTGTGATATCCTGGATGACTGAGAATCGACACTATCGTACTACTTTGGTCTATGTCTATTACATAAATCTTAATAAACTACATGAAACCACAGAAATTTCCAACAGTCATATCAGGTCTAGCAACATATTTCACTTCAATCGACCTTCACCTTTAGAAGTGTCGTCTCTTGGCCCAGTTTGGGCCCAACACATTTCATGTTACAGAATTAAAGTTCCTGTGGTGTGTGAGACAAACTGACCCTGCAGCTCTCTCTCCCCAGGCCTTCTCTCATCCCGTCTCGGCCAACAGGCCCCACCCCGTGGACCGTCTCGCTCAGGAGGTGCAGCAGCTCAAAGATCAGCTCGCCCAGCTCTCCACCAGCAGGAGTCCCGACCAGCTCACCGTGACAGCTGAGACCCAACGAACTGACACCAACTTAAACCAGAGCACCAACAACAGCACCTTCCTTTACTCAGCGCTCAGGCCCAGAGCAACGCCCCCACCTACCTCCACCAACCAGCACACCTCCAGGGGCTCCTCCTCCGCCTCGGCTCCGCCGTCGAGGCCTACAAACAGAGACGGCAACAAGCACTCCTTCCTTTTCGGACACACTGCTGTAGCAGAAGCTCGGTCGGACCCTCGCTACCATCCACCACCCAGTACCGCCAAGCTGCCTAAGAGCAACGGGCCGTCGCTGACTTCCTGAGATCAGTTCCTGACTCTTTTCTATTCCTGGATTGAGACCAGTAACTTTTAAACCAGTATGAGACTGAGATATCGCTCAGTGCTGCCCATGGGTGGAAAGAGGCCTAAAATGACCTGAACTGATGTAGGAAATAATGAGTAGAAGAGCTTCTAACTGCTCTTTGGTGTCTGTGCTGTACAGAGATGCAACAACTGTTTTGTTCTTAATATAAAATCCGACTCAACAGAAATGCAAAAAACCAGCCTGCAGCCGAGGAGTGGCTGGCAGGTTATCTTCAAAGCGGCACAGTTCTGGAAAAAGAGGACAGGAAAAGTTCTGTTTTTAGCTTCTTATCCACACTGTTCAGATAAACTTAGAGACACAGAAGCTTTCAGTGCTTTTAACCTCTAACCTGTGTGATTTTTCAATATGCAAACAGATTTGTTCCTGTCGACATGGCAGAGATGGTTTCTGAAAGCTGTCGGTACGACAACCGGTAGCTTTAATGTGGAATTTAGGACATGAGAGCTATTTTTGGTCTCATATCCCTCCGTCAGTGCATTCTCCAGAGCAGTGTGAAGGCCTACGTTCACTTCACAGTATTAAATGTGTCTGCGGTCACAATTCAGATCATTTTACAGGGAAAGGTGAAGAATTTGCTTCAGTCATTGTATTATGTTGTAGAAATCTGGTTTCAGGACGGTCTGTTTTTCTAAAAGAGACTAATCAATATCTGATCTATATTTAAACTACATCCCTAATCTGTCATTTGTCTCATCACATCTTGAGTTTAACATTCAAACCATCCTCTGGGTTTTTGAGTTTACTGTCTGAGGACCCGCACTATAGGACCATTTCACTGCTTTTTTGTACAGATCTTCTCTGGTTTTCTTTCTGGTGTCTTTAAGAAATCTATTTAGTGTCGAGTGGTGCAGTCTGGGTTTGATACATCTACATGGGAACATCAGTTTTAAAACGAACCAGATCAAAATTGGTCCAGATGCCAAAAAAACCAGTGAAATTGCCCTTTATGACAACTGACTCAGCAGCTACACTCATGCAGATAATAAAACCAGACTTCTGCACAAGCATGTAAGATAAATCTTTTGAGATTTGATAGAAAATTCTAGAAATTTGTCTGGAAAATGATGGAATTTTTTAATGTGAAAAGTGTTGCAACTTGGTGATATGAGTGTTATTTAGTAATTACGGATGTAAAATGTGGAAGGGAGTCATTTCTGAGCAAGGTCAGTGTTATCCTAATTTAATAAGAAACAAAAAGATGCCAGTACTGGCAGCAAAGGGAAGCTTATTTCTTCTGATGTTTACAGTTTCATTTTTTTGCCTGCTTGTTTTAGTTTGTAATCGATTGCTTGCCCGGGGCTGAAAATGTTCTGTCCCGCCAATAAATTTGCTTGAGTAATGTATTTGTCCTTAATTTAAAAGCAGGAAAATAGCCATCAGTCCTGATCTCATCCTGTCGGACGGTACCTCACTCAGATCTGACCTTTATTAGATTGTTGTAAATATTTAAAACATAAAAACGCTACGAGCATTCCAGCGGTGATGCCAACCTGTTTGTCTTCCACAGAAACATGTTGCCCCTCACATGGAAATTTTTATTTGATCTTTTCACACCTACTGCTCTGTATTCATTCATTATTTAAAGTTTTTGGTACAAGCATCCTTTAAAATTTGCCAGGTGTAAATATTGTTTTTGGGGGTTTTTTTTGTACCAGCATGTTTTGCTCTTGTTTCTCATTTCTGTTGATGGAAAAGTGAATTTCCCAAAATAAAACCCTTGTACACAGGCTCACAAACTTTATTTTCTAACAAAATAAATACTTACAAAATGATCTGGAACAATTAAAGTAGCATGGCATTTTTACAGTAAAATCAGGATTAAAAACGGACGCTTACACGCAGGGTAAAACCGTTAAGAGTTCAAGTGCAAATTTTAAAAAAAACAAAGGTCAATACTGACAGAAAATATCCACTGCAATTAGCTTCTGTGAAGCCTCTCCAGGTCAAAGTGACCAGAGAGCCGTTTTCTAGAACACTTTGGATGAAACGAACTGAAACAAGTGAGCTATCTCTTCCATATTTATTGTGCAAGTTTCTACCAGTCTCTGAAAATGCTTCCTGGTACTCATTGATACTAGTGCTCTGTATTCTCATTTGTTTTAACAAATAACCATAGAAAACCAAGGAAGAGAGACAGAATAAAGTGGAATGATTGGCTTTAGTCCAAAGTTAGGTTAATGGCAGTGCATTCACAGCTGAGGAAATCTGTAGTACAACATCAGTGGAAAGACTTCACCCCCACTGACTCCTGTCCTCCTTCCCGGTAAGCTGCTGGTGTTGCTGCAGGATACCGCAGGGCCCATAGAAGTACCCTGAGGAGGACGGGCCCAGGCCTCCCAGCTGCCGGATGGACTTGCACATTGGGCAGGGGTACTCTGACAGACCCTCGATGTCCTCAAACGCCATGTTGACGATCTGGTCGCAGCAGGGGCTGCAGTAGAGGTGTCCACATGAGAGGCGCTTGAGGCGCACCTCGTAGGTGATGCAGCACTGGCAGTGCGGCAGGTCGGGTCCCAGCGACAGGGAACCAGTCAGGGAGCTGCTCTCCAGGCTGCCAGCCTGGCTGGAGCTGAGTTTAGTGGGAGACCTGGAGAGAGGCAGGAACAGCTGGGATTAACGGGGACTAATACGTTCAAACCAATTCAACACACATTTTCACATCTGGAGTCCCACAGAGGTCTATTCTCAGCCTTTCCCTATTCAAATGTCCCTGTTTATTTATATTTATAAATTTAGTCTCTTTTTTTCCTAGATGAGCATCAGGTCTCTTGAAGGTTGTCATGGGCTCTCTTGATCATTTAAAATCATGATTGTTATTAGTTTCTTACCCTAAATAAAACTCTGAAGAGTTGGAAAAATCCATTTACCATCACTTTACCCACAGCTGTGACCTTAGGTCATTTTTAACTTTGTATGTACATTTGAAAAACAAATAAGTGTTGTTTTCAGAGCTGGTTTATCCCAGCTGATGGCCCATGTGAAGGTTACAACTTCTTTCATTAACAGATTTTGAAAAATTATCCTTGCCTGTCATCCAGACTTGACAGGCAAGTGGGACTACATCTAGCCTTTTTTGTTTTTCTGCTCATCTAAAACAATTTTTAAAATTTTATTTTGTGTTTTTAAAAAAAAGGTATTAAATGGGTATGAGCCATCTAAACTTGCTGAACCTTTAACTTTGATACTCCTGATACAGAGGCTTCTGAATGTACAGAGGTGGATTGAAGCATCTAAACTTTAGAACAACCTAACCAACAAATGAATGCCAAACCAACTTACTGTATGTACTTTAGCATTTAAACCTGTCTGAATTATAGCCTCCATTTGTTTTTGTATGTTGCAATGTTTGATTGTTTTTCCCAGCACTGGGTTTGGTAAATGTACATGTTTGAATCTTATTTGGACATAATAGTCTATTTTCATTTAGAAATTTGGGTGAACCATCACATGTGGGGTTCCTCAAGGCTCCATTACGGGGCCACTTTATTTCCATATCAACATTTTACATCCCAACGAGCACAGCATACAGAGTAATAAAATATGTCTTCTGATATGCTGATGACACACAACTTTATATTTCTGTGCCACCACAGGACCATAGTCTTTTACAGTTATTGATGGGCCAGAAATTCATTGTTTTTTGCTATAGAGCAGCAGTGAGCTAACCGTAATGGTAAAAAAAAAACATTCCAGAGCATGTCAGAAACCACAGCATAGTCATAGTTCCAGGCCTACGTTTTAAAGGCCACAAAAAGTCTATTACTTGACAGAAATAAAATGTTTTATAGATAAAGTTTTATAGCTAAAATAACAAGAATTGCCATATTTAAACAAAAAACACATAGAACACAGAAATATATGATCCTTAAAAAAAATCCAAACTTTTTCTTTAGAGGGAAATTTTCAGTCAAAAAGTAGAGCTGGAAATGAGGGTTTGCTGCAGCAGTTTACCGGCTCAGGTTCCTACATCACTGATACTGAACACCTGTGAAGGTATCAGTGAAACAGCTGAAACTCATACCAGCGACCTCAAGGATTAATATTATCATTTTTCTTCTAGCACAGGATGAATTCCTTACCACAGAGGACTTAATGAGCTAATTACCTCTATTAGAAAGATTGGATTAGAACCAGCTCTTACCAGTAAACCCCCAAGGATTATTAGTGTCATTTGATTTGTTCTTCTGTGTCTGATTTTCTGTATCATTGTAATGTTTTTCCTCATGTACAGCGCTTTGAGTGCCTTGTTGCTGAAAAGCGCTCTATAAATAAACTTTACTTGCTGAACAGAAACCAATTTTTTAAGGTAATCTGGGAAACATCTGTAATTTCCCTTGGTACTCAGATTTGGAGATGACAAACCAAAGTAAGCCCTGAAGCCAGTGTTTTCCTGCATTAAAATAGACTCAGGGGCAGAACAAGCTCCTGCTCTATGAGAAATGTGTCTTTTAAATCTGAGGGAAGTCTATTTGGACAATGAGATGTGTTGCATTTTTGCCAATAACTGAAAACTTCAAACCACCTTCATGTAGTGGATTAGAATAAGCTCTGTATGACAAGAATGAGCCGAATAACATCTCTGTGAGATGTAAAAGTTTATTAATAACAGAATCCTCGATGGAGGATGGAGGCGTCTTCTCACATGTTTATTGTTGTCTTCTAGAACAAGACAATAAATTTTCTGGAAAATCCACAAATTATAAAATCAGTGTCCAGATGACTGTGAATGTTCCTCTGAAGTGATCCATCTTGTTTGTCTACAAACGGATTCAGGGCCGGTGTGTGCACAGATTTGCTCCAAAGGTAAAAACCTAACTGGTTCGACCTGAAATGATCCCAGTCAGGGTGTAGTTAAAGGGAGGTTGCACAACAATACACAGACTGCTGACATTTCTATGCGTTTAGATGGAGAGAGGATGTTTCTGCATTAAAGGGCTGCAGCTGCTACCTGTTAGATGAGACAAATTAGAGTCAAAACCAGTTTAATATTCTGGCTGATTTTTTTCTGCGCAGGAAAATGGTTAAATGTGAACATTTCTGGGCTGGATTTTTGCAGGATGCAGTTGGTTAAATTTGAAGATTTAATTTAAGGACAGAAACTGGCTCCATGATGCAAAGCTGAAGAAAATGAGAGCTGCACTTAGGAAACCTGTTGTCACTAAAACTAAGAAGTGAAGAGCCATATATTTCCTCTTAGTGTTAGAGAAGTGAATCGTTTTCCACCTCCTATGCTGACATTTAAATGATTCAATGCATTTTTGTAAGCAGAGAGATATGACAGTTTATGGCGTTTGGCTTGTGTCGGAGAGGGTTACGCAATTAAGGATTAAAAAACGGAACAGGCGGATAAATATGACTGTTAAGGGCTAAAAATGTGACCGAGCACGTTGGGCGAGCAGAAACTGTTGTTGCTTTGCTGCAAACGCCCACCAGCTGCAACCAGTCAGAAGATTCCAGCCTGAATCCAAAGAAAAAAATCAAGCGGATCGATGCTCACCGTGATGAAGATGAATCTTTGAAGC